>NC_092802.1:23041200-24241200 GCF_918797505.1 Bemisia tabaci
TGTCCAAAACCTAAAATGTCCGAAACTTAAACGGGCGTAAAAGACGACTCTGGAAGACTTAACAGATGTGTTTGACGAAATCGTCGCGGACATTGAAGACGAAGACATACTGGACCTGGCCTCCTACATAGAGCACACATACATTCGAGGTTACCGGGCACGGGGAAGGAGAGCGGCAAGACCTCCGGTTTTCCCACCAGAATTCTGGAATGTATATGAATCAGTTACCAACAGAATGCACAGAACGACGAACGTTGTTGAAGGGTGGCACAGTTTGTTGCAGAGGCTAATATCAGCGTACCACGTGAATATTTGGCGATTTATTGAGCACATCCAAGCTGAACAAAATGACGTAGAACAGCTTATTACGCAGATTCGAGGTGGTCACACTCAAATAAAACATCCGATTAGTCGCCGGTATATCACTAATCAAGCCAGAGTGGAAAGTATCGTGGCTAGCTATATGGGCAATACAAGGAAGATGAAGCGGTTGATGTTTATCTGAGAGCCATTTCCTACAGATTGAAGAAACCCAAAAGAATTGAAGAAGAAAACGAAGAAGGAGAGGCTTGAGGCATTACGTAAGCTGATGTTAAGCCATTTTGATTTTGCATATATGTGGACCTATGGGACATAAGGGACATTTTGCATATGGGACATTTTGCATATAGGACATTTTGAATTCTGGACATTTTAGCTTTTGGACATTTTGTCGTGGACATTATGACAATTGGACATTTTAAATGGGACATTTTTTTTATTGGACATTTTTTATTGGACATTTCCACCTGTCATCCCGAAAATATCCCCTTTGATTACATATATACCCAGTAAAATTTGTTGTCAAAGGTATTAAGTTCGGTTCAGCATGCTCTCAGCGCTACATGAGCCCGAATTTTCAATTTCCTATCAAACTTTTCCTTGGGAGCGTTGTCATTTTGTAGAAGATGCACTTGCTTCCCGACTCATCACCGATTCTCCTGACATTTTCCTGATGTTTCCTGATGACACCGAATTTCCTGATACTTCCCGATTTTTACTGACGGTAGACACTCTCAATAGATCGTTTCTTTGGCACGACAATGAAGTCCCTCCGCGTATCGCGAAACTGCGCGGGGGAAATAATTTCATTCATCTTAATGAACCCGGTTTTTCTCAGCGACACGTCCCGACGTTCGGAGGAACAGCGCGCAGAGATAAAAAATTATGAGCAGTTCGAGTGACTCGAAATGATTTTGAAAAGGCTTCCTTGGCCTGGAAAACTGACTCTTATCTAGTTTTGAGGGGGTTTCTCGGGCCGTTAGTCAATTTCCCTGCGAATACGACGACTCGACTCCAACGGCGAGGCGTGATCTAATCGATATCTCCCCATTTGAAGCCGTGGTAAAAGATCGATTATTAAGGTGTTCGTTCCGAACACCCTGTTTATCGATCATTTTCCATTGGTTTAAATGGCGGACCAATCGATATATCGCAAAGCACGCCACGCCACTGCTCGAATCACACTCCGCGTCGGCCGGGGGAGATGAATGAAATGTCCGTGGAATCAACGAGTGCACCGGACGAAGATGACTCAACGGAGTGCTGGGGGAGACGGGGGGAGGGTGAGGGGGAGGGGGAGGGGGAGGGGAGGGGAAAGGGGAGTATTTCTCATAATGTTTACTCGTGCGTCGGCTTCTTGGATAACACAACCAGAGAGGCCAAACGTACAAAATATCGTGACTGAATTCTTGGGGGAAAATCGGATCCTTCATAGGGAGAGGATTTTCTCTTAAGTAGATGCGCTCGGGGCCGTAATTTATTTTTATGCAATTTTCCTCAAATCCATTTTATGTACGACGAATTGAACCCAAATGGAGAATTTGCTGGTGTCTGTCAACGCGGATGCTATCAAGTGAGCTGAACTCGAGGATAAGCGTGGTTCATTAATTGAACAATTGGATTGCATTTAGCAAAAAGGAACCAGTGCGATAACAGTGTTTTCAAGATGGTTTAACTTCTCATTTTCTTTGAAAAATACTTAATATATGTAAAATATTAACAGTTACACAATTATTTTCCTTGAAAATCCTGTTGATCCATAAAAAAGAAAAAGAAAAATGAAGGAAATAAAAATGGAAGGACGCATATATTCGGTAATTACTCGTGAAGGAATTGACTCAAACCGTATGTTAGATGCTTTAAAATTTCGAAAATTCTCTAGGAGAGGCCCCCCGAACCCCCTTTCCGCCCCCCCCCCATTTGAAGTGCGTATCCGCTAATGGTTCGACGCTATGTAATTGAGGGTTCCTAGAAGAAAGTTTTCAGGAACAGTCAGTTAAAATGTGCTCCTAATCGTCGGTTCCATTCCCTCCTAAAAATTTAAAGTGCAATCAATACTTCAGCAATTTTTGCTTCTTTTTTGCGATTTTTTTGCCTACTGGAGATAAAACTATGCGTCAATGATCACAATTGGACGTTTCTTTGCGATAGGAAACTAAAATTCCTGACCCATCACTAATCTGCAAAAGCACTAATCTGCAGAAAGAAACTGATGGCACATACATTATTCCTAAGATGAGCCAAAAATTGTACTTCCGTTCTGCAAAATGTAGTCCGATAAAGCTTAAAATGAGGCGCTCTATGGAAGCCTGACCAAAGAAACCCTGTAAATTTTGACGAACCATTCATCTTTAGGCCATCGTTTATTGATCGTGGAAACTTGGCTTATTCCGCAGTCCAGGCCACCTTTCAAAAAAGAGGGCGAACACGCGTTCTCCTTCCAAGAAAACGAAATTTTCCAGGACGTTCCCCGCTCCTCCCTCGTTTCATCTCACTTTTTCAACAAACGAGTCCCCTCCTTTTGCCCTCCTCTCATATGTACGTCCCCACTTCCTCTCTTCATAACAAAGTGACACACTGTCAGAGCCGTCCCTTCATCTCCGGAAGCGAAGTTACGTGGGAATCTGCGGGCGTCTGATGAAACTGTCAACGCGGCGCGAGGTGTTAGTTTGAAGCCGCGGTTCCACGTGCGGCAAGCGACGAGGATGATCTATTTTTAATTTTCGATAATTACTATCGATATTTTCTCATTTGAATTTACACTAGAAAAAAAAAAAAAAAAAACACGTTGGATCTAGAGTCCAGACTCTTAAAAGCATCGACAAGAAAAAGTACTCATGATTCAATCAGAATCTAGCTTAAATCAAGAACCAAGTCGCTTAATTTAGGCGGATTTCGTTGTGATTCAAGCAAAAAACCGGTTGAATCAAGTGTATTTTTTCTTGTCAATGTTTTCAAGATTCTGGACTCTCGATCCAATGTGTTCTTTTTTCCAGTGTATGGAAAGGAATAGATTATTAAGGTGTTCGTTGCAAAGGCCCTCTTTATCGATCATTCTCCATAGGTTTAAATGGCAGATCAATCGATGTATTGCAAAGTACGCCACGCCACTGAAAAGTAGTGATATACTGGAAAGGGAAAACGAAGAAAAAGGCCAGATGAAGAAGAAGAAGAAAAGGCAGAAGAAGATAAGGGAATGAAGGAATAAGGAACGAAGAAGAGGAGGAAAAATAAGGAGGAAAAGAGGAAAATATAATAGGGAGGAAAGGAGCAGTAAGATGAGGAATGACATTCAGAAGAAAACAAGGAGGGCAAAAAGTAGTAAAAAGTGGATGAATAGCCTCCTAGGTCCCCAGGGCAAGACGTCTTGTGTGCCATTCATTTTAGTAGAGCAATAAACCCGGTGGCAAATCGAATCTCCTTTTCAAGTTCTAATGTGAATCGCCAGAACGCTGCACTGAAACTATTGAATGACTAATAGGCGGCTCAAATGTTCTTTTCTGAAGGAGATTTTTCACCCCCAGGAGAGATTAACTTTCTAGCGATTATTAACGGCGTGAAAAGTAAAACTGCGAGAATTCAAAATGGACATAGGACTGGAGCACTGTAGAAATAATGAAATTTTCGGGTATTATAGGTGGATAGTAAGAGGAAGAATTGGAAGCAGAATTGAAGGAGAGGAGGAAAAAAAAGAAGCCGAACAAGAAGAGGAGTGGTAAAGGAAAGCGAAAAGGATAAAAAAAGAGAAGGGGAAGAAGGACGTCTCTATCTTTCTCGCCTTGGTTATGTGCCCAATTCGATAGACAAGGGCCCGAGACGAGCAGACCAGCGGGCTGATTGTGAAATTGGTAGACTAAGCTACAGACAAAGAAGACAAAAAAGATAATCCTATTGGTGAAAGCGGGTGGTTCCAATGAAAATAGGATACAGGTAATAGAATAACCAACGGCAACCCACGAGAGACCCTTTATTAGTCCATATCATTTACCCCCTCAGTCTATAGTAACCACCCATTTCAACCTATAGGATCGCTCCATACTCTTTATGCCTTCTTTGTCTATAGCTTTGTTTATCAATTTCAACAATCAGCCTGCTGAATGGAGATGTTGCATGTGTGAGGAATTTGCGATTTGACTGTTGATTCTTATGTAAAAGTTCGCGAGAAACACAATGGTGCCCTTGGTTTTCTCTAAAATCAACTCCCAAACTCAAAAAAAGCTATCAAGTTGAGGCAAAAATGGAGGGGATATCCCACGCTATCCTGAGAGTCCACCTCTACATCAAGACAAACTCTCCATGCAAAGATAGGGAGCAAATACATTGACAGGGCTGCCACTTTATTTGGGGACTCAAAAACTGAAAACACGTCAATCCTGCTAATGTATTTGCTCCCTATCTTTGCATGGAGAGTTTGTCTTGATGAAGAGGTGGACTCTCAGGATAGCGCGGGATACCCCCTCCATTTTCGCCTCAACTTGAGAGCTTCTTTGAGCTTGGGAGTTGATTCCAGAGAAAACCAGTGGCACCATCGTGTTTCTCGCGAACTTTTACATAAGAATCAATAGTCAAATCGCAAATTCCTCACACATGCAACATCTCCATTAAATGATTGTACCCAGCCGCCGCGCGGCCAACTTTGCGTCGCGCGCCGCCTATGGAACCGGGCCTCCACACAACGACGAGAAGGAGCGGAGGGCGGGGGCAGCGCAAGAAAGTTCCGCCGAGTCGAGGGATAACTTGCGACGCGACAATGGGCGGCTCGGGATCCCCTACGAAAACTGAGCCTCCGCCGGAGAGGGGTGGGTGGGGGGTGGCAGGGAGGCTGCGACGCTCTCGTGACCTGGATACCTTGTTTCTAGCCGGCCGCTCGCTCTCCTGCTTCCCGATACCCTCGGCTATCGATAAGGGACGGGGGCGATTAGACGCGGATTAGATGGGAGTCCGTTTTGGCAGGGATCCCTTCGAGTCTGGAGTCCTGCTCTGCCGTGCTAAGGAAGAACGCCGTACGAGCCTTCTGACGTTGCCAAGTTTCCTCCGATAAAAACCGAATTCAATGGGAAAATTGTGAGTATTGTTTTCTAAAATTTTCAGACGATTTTGTACGCAATTTTTAGCTACACTGGAAAAAAAAAAACACATTGGATCTAGAGTCTAGACTCTTAAAAACATCGACAAGAAAAAATACTCTTGATTCAATCGGATTTTTGTTTAAATCAAGAACCAAGCCTTCTAATTTGAGCGGATTTCCTTTTGATTTAGGCTTAAATCTGATTGAATCAAGAGTATTTTTTCTTGTCAATGTTTTCAAGAGTCTGGACTCTAGATCCAATGTGTTTTTTTTTCCAGTGTGGGAAAATTGCGAATATTATTTTTTCAAATTTTCAGACGATTTTGTACGCAATGGGCCTGTTGCATGCAAGAGATACAGCCGCGCGAATAGACGTTTTAGCGGTTAAATGACACGAAAATTACGATGGTCACATTAAAAAAGTCTGAAATACACTCCTTACTGCGCAATTTGCGTTGTTAGGAACGCGCTTTTTCAAATTTCCCGCGTCTGGGGGCGTAATGGGGACGATGTGACCATCGTAATTTTTGTGTCATTTAACCTCTAAAAAGTCTATTCGCACGGCTGTATCTCTTGCATGCAACAGGCCCATTTAAGCTAACATATCTGAAAACTTCAAGGACGAATATGCATGAATGTCGCCAAAAATACAGGTTTCATCAATGGGAATTTGGCAACTCTCGAATGCTCGTACAGCGTTCTTCCTCAGCACGGCAGTGCTCCCATGGTACTGTAACTCTAGAATTGACGTACCCACAAAGCGTCCGAGAGGAAAATTGTATTGGCCGAATCCGCACTTCTTCGTGGAATTGACCTCTAGACAAGTTACAAATTGAAGCATTCTTATACATGTTTCTTAACCAAAATGGAGCATTTGCACGCCAATTTTTATTGCTTCATCTATGTAAGTGCATAAAGAGCTGATTTTGCAGTGTTTTTTATACATTTTTTTAGCTATGGAAAATAGTATAAAAATAGATTTAAAAAAGAGAAAATGCAGCACCCAGTGACGTCATCTGGCGGTATTTCCCATTGAAACGCATGTATTTTAGCAGATTAGGTTATTTTTTCATATCTCCTCCAAATTGTTCAATCAATGAACCAATCGTATATTCGAGTTCAGCTCACTTGGTAGCATCCACTTTGACACGAAACTTATCAAATTTCAGACACCTGCAAATTCTCCACTTCACGTAAAACACAATTCTTTAATCAAAAATTCCTAGAGTCTTACCTAAGATATTAACGTTTTCATTTTCCATTGGTTACGGGAAATTTGAATTTCCCGGTCACAAGAGACACAAAAATACTCTACGTGAGTCAAATCGCACACTAAAACAGTTTTGGCAGGCTTGAGGCTTCTCCATTAAACAAAGTTCATTTCCCATCCTTTACGTTTCAAAGTGAAAACAATTTGCTATAGATGCACCAAAGCGTCAAGATTGATATTGCCATATTTTCATATCGCAGAGATTGTCATAGTAAAGTTTAGAATGCGAGTTACTCACGTAGACAGTTTTCATGAGCGGGGTGATTGAATTGACGCGTTAACAAACCTTAAATATCTTAGTAAGAGGTATTTTCAGTAATTTTTGTTGCACAAATTGTATTCTCCGTAAAATTTTGGTCAGGAAACACTATCAGAATGCTTAGCTTCGTGCCTTGTCTGGTGGTCCATTGTGGGATAACATCATAGTTGATGAGAGTGCCGTTACCAAGGTCTTTAATAGCTGAGGGTGGATTATTTTGAAAATGAACAGAAAATAAATCCGTACCTTGATTGCAAAGATAGATACTTTTGGAAAATTCGATGTAGCACTTTAGGCCACATTTTGTATTTAGGGCTATTGAGAATTTGACAGGAAAATCGAAATAGTTTCCCGTCAAAAATTACACCTCGGTGCCGAATTTTACAAAAATCGATCAAGTAGAAGCCGAGGATTGAGACTCCCGCCATCTTGAATTTTGAAATTTGCACAAATACTCGAGTTTCCCGTCTTAAAATATCTCCTCATACACAGTTACACAAAAAAAAGAGCGAAGAAAGCATTTACCTGACAAACCTACCTACATATTGACAAAAACTCACCGAGAACTTCAAGAAAAACATTAGATTCGTTTTTTTTTTCCTCGTAAAAAAAGTGACCCCAGAACGTTGGAACAAATTTTAATTGAAGACATCCAATTTTTGAGATTCTGATCGGCCACAAAGCTCGGAAAACCGATCGCAACAGAGTCGAATTGGGTTTAGTTAGGTCACGCAACTAAACTAACTCTCCGGCAAAGCAAGAAGTATCACTCGAATTGAAGGCGCCCGGATCCTGAATTTCTACACACTATTCCTACAACCTCGATCAACAGAACTTTCTAGGCTATGTATCCACTTCAACACACTACAGGCAGTCATGCTGCAAAAAACGCGGGTGTGGATAATTAGATGTTGCCAAATTTCCTCTGATTGCCATTTTTCAAAATCGCGGATTTCGGAACATAACATAGGCGCTTTCATGGATGATCCAGAAATAGTAGTTCCCTACAGCAAGCTGAAATTCAACTTTTAGTCGACTTTCGTGGCAACCCTGCACATAAATTCAGCCCTACCTCACACGGAGTTTGCCTGAATACGGAGATGGTCTCTCGTGTGATCACGTATTGCACCTGCATCACGGCCTTAACTTCGGGAGCTTTTTATGACTCTCTGGGAGTTGAATCTACACAAAACAGTGGCACCGTCAAGTTTCTGGCGGAATTTTATGGGCATCCTAGGTTTAATAGCAAATCGACGGAGAAACTGCAGTATCTAGGATTACGACGTTGCAAAATTCCTGTCATGCTTCAAATCGAAAAAAATCCCGTTATTTTCTTTAAAACTACCCTGATTTTTTTTCTCGGTGTGAGGATTGTTCGGTGGAAAATTAAAGCAGCCGAGTTGATTTGCTTTCCTTTGATAAACTAAAATGAGAGAATATTTTGAAACGCGTTCCTGCGTCCCTTTGAATCCCCTTTTCTTGCAGTGAACCAATCGCAAAAGAGTCGGACTGGTTTAGGTTAGGTCACGCAACTAAACTAACTTTCCGGCAAAGCTGGAAGTATCACTACAATTGAAGGCGCACAGATTCTGACTTTGTTTACACTATTTCAGTGTGGCACAAAACGCCTTGACAAGATACCTGGGGGTACGAAAGGTGAGCGGTCTTGTAATTCTACCGAAATCTTTCCTTACTCAACAATATTTCAACTTTTCTGGCGTCCGAGGCAAAAACACCCGAACCTCAAACAAATTTGTTCCATCGGTTCTCGTTCAAAATATGTTACACGAGACAAGCCAGGTACGAGGATATACTTAATACTTCCACAATGACTGTGACACACTGTTGGGAGCTCATTATGAACAAAATACACCCCGTAACACATCTCTCCTTCCAAGCTAAAGAGTATTTTGTTTCAAAAATATTTTTTTTTGTGGTGAAGTAACGGCACTCTTGCTGTGGACGGCAAGTATTGATAGGGACGATTAGACGCGGACTGGATGAAAGTTATTTGGCAAAGTTCCCTTGAAGTTAGAAGCAATCGCCTGCCACTCGGTGAAAAAGTTTCACCAGTAAAAAAATGTTACTTTCAACTAAGTTTACTTGCATCGGAGGATTTCAATACTTCCCAGTTATTTCGAACATAATGATTTCAGCATTTTTCAGGGCTTGCGGCATGGAGAAGGAGGCAAGTTTTCTCGAATTTCGTACCATGGAATTTCAAGTTTGTTAAAAGTAGAGTTTCTTGACTTTCGAAAGACTTGGGTTTAAAAAACAGGGTCAAGTTTTCTTAAATATCGACATCCCTCTGCTTTTCAAAGTTTTCTGACATGCAATTTCCACCTTCCTGGAGACTTTTAGTCCTTAATCTTACGAATTTGGCAGAGGATGTTCCTGAATTTTCTCAAACTTCTGGAGACTAAAACATATAGAGTTGGAAAGGAATTCCCTCGACTTCCGCAGATTAAAAAATAAATGTCTACCTCTAAATACTTGAAAAAAATAAGACAGTATATTCCATCGCCAAAGTGTAAAAGAGAGCTCATTTTGAAATCGATTATCGTAAAATGAAGGGTTAAGTGCATATTCATTAAACAGACATTTTTAAGGAAAATAATATAACAGGTCTTTCGAAAGCATAGGTTCACGTATCTGAGTATCCAGTGATTTTCGCCTATAAACCTGATTTTCTCATATAGCAGGATGAAATACCTTAATTTTCATTTAATGAATAAGCATTCCATCGTGCAAGTAAAAAAAATGATTATTCGATCTCTATTTGGACGGAGTTAAACAGAAAGGAACCAAGCCACATCGGGATCGAACCGAGAAAAAGAGGTTTAAAGTTTGGCTCCTGCATAAGACTCAATGTAAACGATAAACTTCAAGTTCAATTTCTGCAAAATTTGCTCCAACAAAAACTTTGAATTTTTGGCGATAGGTAGTAGAGCAGTGGTTGAGTTCAAAACCACTCATAATTCAATTTTTTCCAAAATGTGGGTTGGTTCCTTTCTGCTTAACTCAGTCCATTTGACGTTGAACAAATGAACAGTTCTAATAAACCGGAATTACCTATTTCGTCGTTCTTAGGACAAAGGAATGAACTAACTCTATTCTAAGGCTGCAAAATTGACTTAAAAGAATCAGTTCTTGACAAAAATTTGACGGTGAAAGCTCTGTCCAAAATGTACCCGATTTTTACGAGCTATTAGAGGAAGAATAAGTGAAATTTTCAGTTGAAAACTCCCAAAAGTTTCCTGGTTTTTAATACATTTTGCGAGTGGAAGTTTTCCAGCGTTAAAATGTGGTCCCTTCTCTCTTCTGGAGAACAACGACATATGCCCGCATTTTGGCAACACTGGAAGAAAACAGGCACGCAGTTTGAAGTGGGTCAAACTCACATGAAAATTATGCAACTTACCCAAGCTTCTTGAGAGAACAGACTAAGTATCACATACCTGCAACAGAAGAGAGAGGATAATATAAGTTTAGAACTTCAAGTATGGTTTGAAAATCAAAACAGGTGAAGTAGCGGAGTAGCTAATAGGAGGAGCCACCGACGCACTGGGAGAAGCATGATCCGCCTTAGTGATGAAGGGTAAACGTAGAAGGTACATGTACGCCAAATAAGAGAACCCTGAGTTTTAAGAGGGCCTCGGCATAGTTTGAAGAGAGGAAAGTATTTAATTTGCTCTTGAATGGATACCCTAGAGTGGCTGAATCATCGCGTGGATTGAGATATCTTATTAATCCATGATGTATCTATCTTGTATCCTTTATCATCCATTCATTTCGATGAAAATTGAAACGCCGCACGGTGGATCTGTGAAAGTTGAAAACTTTAAACGCTTATAACTCCGTTTATACAAAGTTTTGAGGTCCTGAAAGTGGTGCCAATGGTTTTTTCGTAAAATTTGCTCTTAGAAACACTCTTTGAACTATAAAATGTGACGAGATAAACATGAAAATTTGCAGTTTGTGTAAAATATTTCGTGTCCGACCTCTCTAATTGACTCGATCCACTGTGCGCCGGGGTGAGCATCATAGTTACATTTTATGTCATATTGACAAGATGAGGTGTTCTCTTATGCCTCACTGAGGCACTCATCATTCAAAGATTTTATTCTTATTTTTGGTTCAACAAGTTGTTCATTGATTATCACTAAGCGTCCAGCACTGGAATAACTTAAATTACAAGGTTTCTAAGATATACTGTCTCTGTGTGAAACTAGAGTATCTATGGTAGGCAGTGTACAGACATGTCAAAATATGGAGCTCTTGGGACCCAAAATGGCAGTCAACCCGCTAAAACGACTTTTTACGCTCAAATTGCGACAAAAATGACAAAAAACTAAAAAAATTCCGGACCTCCTTGTGGAATTTCCGCACTTCTTCAGAACTTCCAGACCACCCTTAAAAGGACAGTACTGTTTCCGGACTTTCGGAAATTTCGGACTTGTAGACGCCCTGATCTATGTAGGAACTCTACGTGAAACTAACTTGAAAATACGCGACCATCAAAAAGATACAAATTCCTCATTGAACTCACAAAACGGAATATTTTCCGAACTCGTAGAAACTACACGATTTCCATGGGATCGGAGAGAAAAAGCGAGAACAAAGGAGACAGAAATCGGTTTATAACGCGAGATAAAATCATACCGGAGGGCGTCGGCGGGACTCTTTTATGACCTCGGGAGGCCGGTATCCCGAGCGGGAACAAAGTTAAAGTGAGTAACAGGAAAAAAGAGATTATTTTTTAGTCTCCAGCAGGGAATAAAATTGAAAAGTTTAAATCGTGATCACCGTCAAAGGAGGAGGAGAGGGACTCGGTGCCGGATTCATTAGAGAGCTCGCACAACCACGAGCGTTTTCGATGTCCGGAAAGGAGTTATCGACGAAAGCGTTATTAAAAAAAACTACCCGAGCTGGGCTCCGCAAGCCGCACCCCGAGAGATATTTTAGGTGGGAGCGGTTCCCACTATTTTTAATTGGGGACGAAAGTTTTCCGACAGCGGACGTGACTCAAGTTCGAGCTCGTGTTTTGGGTCAGGCGAAAACAACGGCCAGTTTCCACCGGATAAAGACGCGGGGAGAAATCGGCGAGTCGGGCGCAAGGACTGGGGTTTTGCTTGGTGGTCCTGGTCAGTGCAGCGGATTACGTAGCATGGTGTCAACGATTACGGTGTCAACAAACAGTTTTTCTAAGTTTTTGGTGACACCACGATCATACAAAAATAGAAAATTCTGACTCTTATGAAATATGATCACGGTGTCAACGATCACGACGTTAACGAAACTTAAAACTTCCCACTGTAACATCCATCAAATTTCAAGTCTTGTTTTTCCTGTGTTATTTACTCGAACCCAACCTTACCTAACCTAACCTTACCTAACCTTACCTAACCTAACCTAACTTAACCTAACCTTGCCCAGCCTTACCTTACAAGACCTAACCCACCTTCACAGAACTTAACTTTCCTCGACCTTACCCTACCTAGTCTAACCCTACATGTCCTGACCTAAATTAACCTAATCTAACTACACGTGACCAAAACCTCTCCTGTACACTTAATTTTTGAATTTTACTCATAAAACAGATATTTTCCTGTTTGTTGACACCGTGATCGTTGACACCATGCTCAGGGCCCATTTTTGCGTCTTACTGTCTGAGCACGACGTCAACACTCGTTGACTCCATGATTAGATTTTGGGTTTGTTAACACAATGATCGTTGACACCATGCAGCGTTACCGTGCAGCGCGTTTGACTCGAGGGGCCATATTCATTGTCGTTCCTCAACCAGAGCCTACCCTTGGAAATCCCATTTTAGTTTTATTTTGATCGGAGGCAACACTCGCAACATGTTCGAATTTAGGAAATTAGAGAATTTTTACTAAAATGATAAATAAATAACCATTTTTTCCACCTAAAGAAGTATAGACCATGACATATTATGATAGCTCAAATTACATACATACATATAAGTCGCTTTACAGCACTCCCTCGCGCTCTACGACTCCTAACCTCCACTGCTCTCTTTAAAGCCACAAATCTTGGGGGATTGAGCACCTTAACATTTCCGCTTCAATCCCTTCCCTCCAACCTTTCATTGGGCGCCCTCTGCGTCTTCTCCCAGGCGGAACCCAGTCAAGGACCTTCTTCGGCAACCTGTCTCCTGCCATTCTCTGGACATGACCATACCAAATGAGTTGTTTTGTCATAATGTCATGCTCATGCACGATGGTCTGCTTGGCATCCATGATTTCCCGTACCGTCTCATTCCTGACGCGATCCTTTCTGGAAATACCAGCGGATCTACGCCAGAAGTCCATCTCTGTTGCCTCTAAAACCTCCCGGGTCCGCTGTTTCATCGGCCATACTTCACACCCGTAGGTTACTATAGCTCAAATTATCAAAAGCTTAAATCGTCCATTGAAATTGGTTTCCTTAATTTTCTCAATGGTAGAATTTACACCTGAAATTCCTCAAAATTTAAGTTGTAATAAAATAAACATTAAAATTTCCAGTTTGAGTGAAAAATCTCACGTCCAAGCTCTCCTAATAGCTCGCAGCAAGATGCGGTGAGGCGACCGACGCTGAATACAAGACGAGATAACGGAGCAGAGCGTGTTGCGAGGCGTTTTTAAGCAAGACGGGTCATCCATCATCCTCTAAACGCCGCCGCGCCGAGTCTGAATGGACCGCCCCAGACGCCGGGTGGGCTGGGCAACACGTGCAGCTTCCGCGGTTTGCGGGCGGTGTTCGCCGAGTTGAAGGCGCGTTCTCCGGGACGTCTGGACCGTGCATTGCATTGGTCACGGCCGAGTCGAACGTACGTAAATCTTTACAACCCCGGACCGCAAGTGCGGCGATATTCCCGCTGCAACACTTAGGCTACTAAAGGGCGCCGACATGACAGAGGTACGCTGCGATGTTAAGGGAAAAACATCCGGGCGTTGTCAGATTTCTGATATATGCTGAATTTCTCAGAAAAATATGAATAATATTTCGTAGGAAAATTGTATTGATAATGAAGATGTTGCATGTGTGAGGAATTTGCAATTTGACCATTAATTCGTATGTAAAAGTTCGCGAGAAACACGATGGTGCCACTGGTTTTCTCTGAAATCAACTCCCAAGCTCAAATAAAGCTCTCAAGATGAGGCCAAAATGGAGGGGATATCCCACGCTATCCTGAGAGTCCACCTCTGCATCAATACAAACTCTCCATGCAAAGCAGATAGGGAGCAAATACATTAGCAGGGCTGCCACTTTATTTGGGGACTCTAAAACTGAAAACACGGCATTCCTGCTAATGTACTTGCTCCCTACCTTTGCATGGAGAGTTTGTCTTGATGTAGACGTGGACTCTCAGGATAGCGTGGGATATCCCCTCCATTTTGGCCTCATCTTGAGAGCTTTTTGTGAGCTTGGGAGTTGATTTCAGAGAAAACCAGTGGCACCATCGTGTTTCTCGCGAACTTTTACATAAGAATCAACAGTCAAATCTTAAATTCCTCACACATGCAACATCTCCATTTCGTCAAAATACATGTTTTATCAGAGGAAATTTGGCAACTCTCGAATTTTCTTCCATAGCTCGGCAGCACAGGGCTTGAGAATGTTGAGAAGACTATAGACCCTGTCTCGGCTTTCCCGAAGGATCCGACAACCCTGATGTGAAACGGATTGACCTGAATGTCGCTGCGCACTATCCGCTATCTCGCGCCCATGCCCATTCATTTCAATTTGCTGCAGGGATCCCGCGGCGAAGTGCATATCTCCCTAAAAATATTCACGGCGTGTCTCATCCCGTCAAGTTCCTCCACCCGTTCGCGTCCCTAGCGCCCGCTCTAAACTGTCTCATTTTATCCCTTTTTTCCTCGTTGTGTATCCACACTCCGATAGGACGCAAATGATTCTCCTTTGAACGCGCGTAGCTCGAGCATTCTAATCAGCGCGGCCTGCGGAACCGACTCCCACCGCTTCGGGTCAGTGAGTAACGCTGGTCGTAGAGTCCTATTTTTATGGGTTTAACCACACTGAAAAAGAAACACTGGAGAAAAAACACATTGGATCTGGAGTCCAGACTCTTGAAAACATCGACAAGAAAAAATACTCTTGATTCAATCAGATTTAAGCTTAAATTAAGAACCAAGCCTCTTAATTTGAGCGGATTGCCTTTTGAATTAAGCTTAAATCTGATTGAATCATCAATTAGGTGAAAAATCTCGGCAGATTTTGAATTTTTAGCGAAAAAAGGACGATAGTCCTTGCGCATGATCCTAAAGAATCACTCTAAACCCAAAAATCGGCAAAATTCAGAGAAATGAAAGGAGAATAGTGTTTGGAAAAAAACCTCGCATTCGATACAGAAATCGATAGCTGAATCAAATGCGAGGTTTTTTTCCAAACACAATTTTATTTTGCTTTCATTTCTCTGAATTTTGCCGATTTTTGGATTTAGAATGATTCTTTCGGCTCATGCGCGGGGGCAATCGTCCTTTTTATGGCTAAATATTCAAAATCTGCCGAGATTTTTGACCTAATTGATGCGATATATCACATGCCAGTTGACCACGTCACGTGAGCTTGACGAGTCACCTTAAGGTGATTCGATGGACGCCATATTTTGTATCAGAACGGCATGCGATATATCGCATCAATTGGTTCCATTTTTTCAGCTACTCGTCATTTTTCTCCAATTTTGAGATCGCAATTCTGTTGTCAGGAGACTAAAGCACTCACCAATTTTAAACAAGAAATTCAACGTAATAAAGGCGTGGTTTTTTTAGAGAGAAAACATAGCATTCGATACTGATATCGAAACTGCACTCGAATGCGATATTTTCTCCCTAAAAAAACCACGCCTTTATTACGTTGAATATCTTTGTTAAAATTGGTAAGTGAGTGCTTAAGTCTCCTGACAACAGAATTGCGATCTCAACATTGGAGAAAAATGACGAGTAGCTGAAAAGATGGAATCAATTGATGCGATATATCGCATGCCGTTCTGACACAAAATAAGGCGTCCATCGAATCACCTCAAGCTAACATCTCTACAGACTGAGTATAAAAAAAGTACCGAGTATTTCCTCCGAAATATAAAGTGTAAACATCGGAACGAGTATAAAACATTAAAGATACGTAAATCTCTCAAAGTTGGCATCCAGCGTTATTTGAAGTGATTTTTTTAACCCTGTAAAGAAAGATACTCCTTGCACCCTCCTACTCCCGTGGGTCGGTGGCTATAAAGCGGTTTCATTTTAATAAAGGTCCCGTCGTAAAATAACGTGAGCTCGGCCGGCGCGGCGCTCGCTTTACATTTTCACCGCTTCGAGTAATCCAACCTGTTAAAGCGGAGCCGCTGAAATTAAGCCCGCCGCTTTTCCGGGTAACCCGATGTCCGTGAATGACTACTGCCTTTCTTTATTGATTTATAATTTAACAATTTTGCGTTGTTGCTACCCGCCGTCCACTCGAGCGGCCGGGTGCACGCCAACACTCGCTCTTTCGCTGTTGTCGCTTTTGAACCGTAATTAGCGGAAGTAAAATTTCGTGTCAACGGCTGCGACACTGAATTTTCAAGGACGACCCCAGTAAAAATTAGAGTAATTTGATACAGAGAGTTGAGACAACGCGGCTTAGGGATGTCATAAACGAGAGTAAAAATTACACAAATCAGACGGGTTTTTTTTTTTAATCTTTGATCAACCCACTATCGAATTCCTGTCTCTGATCCCTCTCTCATTCCGTTTGTTCCTTGCCGTATCCACCATTCCCCGGTCCATTCCAGTTTATAATCTTTGCAATTGGTGAAAATGTAATCTTTATTCCCCTTTGTGACACTGCGAAGGCCTAAAATTAGGAAACCAATCAAAAATGGATTAGCATTGTCTCTACTCTAAGTTAGTATGGAGGGCCTCTAGTAAAAATCAGAGTGAATTGATGGAAAAAGTACGGACATCTCACCTCTCCACTTATCATGGAGGCCTCGGGACCCAAAATGGCCGCGCTTGCCGCTTGGTCCCGGTGTTTAAGGATGAGAGGGGGTCATTGCCAACTTTTGACGGTTATCACCAAACCGCACTTACTGCCAACCTTACCATATCCAATATGATTTTTCTCAGAAATAGCACACGATTAACCGTAAAACCTCGTAAATACGTCGTAATAAAGAATTTTAGCAAAATTCTCGTTGCGGAATACAAATAAAACTACATTTTGAGTCATTTCATGTTTACATTTACTAACAACGTCCGCCATTTTTGGGCCCCAGAAGGCTCCGCTCAGCCTAAGATGGCTGAGCCAATTAGCGATGGTAACCAAAGTGAGCATACTCTCCCTATAAAGGCACTCAAGCTTCGAGCATCTGCAAAGTGTCTACTAAAACAGGCTGGCCAAAAATCAGTACTTTTACAGTACTTCTTCGGTACATCCCCAAGAAATTCATTGCCTCCTCAACAGGAAAAATTCTGTACTTTTTCGGTACCTTCAACTGACGAAATTCGGAAAATTTCAAAAATTTGGATTTCCCGCTCAAATTGCAACAAAAAATGAAAATAATTCCGGGCTTTCTTTTTGCAAAATTTCCGCACTTTTTCAGTACTTCCGGACCGCCCTTGAAAAGTCAGTACTATTTCCGGAAATTCTGGACTTGTAGACTCCCTGATCTGGCTCGGTGATTCGAATGAATCGAATAAAAGAAAAATCCGGGTTTCAATTTTTTTTTGAGGCGCGAGGCAACACGGGTGTGCCCGAAGCAAACTCACCGTTGCCCCGATGATTTATGACCCTGGGTCCCCCCCCCCCCAGAGTGACCCTCTGCCCCTCCTACTCGCCCTGTACTTTCAAATTACCCGTCAATAATGCGGGATCCCGCGCTCCCCAGGATGGGACACCGGGGACAACCGAGCCCCTGCCGTCCGAGCTCAATTACCCCTGCACAGTCGGTCGAAATCGAACTTTCAATAGAAAAAAAAACCCCGGCAAAAATAAACTCGACAAAAAAAAGGCGAATTCAAACAGAATCAGCCTAACTGTAGTATTCATAGCCATTCCTGCGGGCTGATTGTTGACATTGATAGACAAAGCGATCGGCAAAGAAGACATAGGGAGTGTACAGCGATCTTTCAATAGAAAAAACCGGAATAAACTCGATGAAAAATGGGCGAATTTAAACAAAACCAGCCTAACTGTCGAATTCATAGTCATTCTTGCGGGCTGATTGTTGAAATTGACAGACAAAGCGATCGACAAAGAAGACATAGGGAGTGTAAAGCGATATTTCAATAGAAAAAACCGAATCACTCGACGAAAAATGGGCGAATTTAAACAGAATCAGCCTAACTGTCGTATTCATAGTCATTCCTGCGGGCTGATTGTTGAAATGGATAGACAAAGCTATCGACAAAGAAGACATAGGGAGTGTAAAGCGATCCTACTGGTTGAAATGGTTGGGTCCTATAGACTAGGGGACAAAATGATAGACTAATGGGCCTGTTGCAAACTTTTGCTAGAGCAGAATGAAGAGTTGTTTCCTATAGATAATGCCTCAAAAATCACGATGAGCGCATCGGCAAAGTCTGAAATGCACTCATAAATTCACAATCTGCGTAAGAAATTTGCGTTATTTTGAGCTTCCCGCTTCAAAAACGATACTACTGCACAGGTGAACATTTTGTTAGAGGAGTCGCTCCATCGTCGGCAATATTCATCATGGCCGACGCTTGCGCAGTTCCTCGCGTAATTCGAGGAGAGTTCAAGGTCAATTAAGGCGGGCGAGGAAAATATGAACGTAAACACGCCGATTGTTATATGGTTTAATCCTGTTCAGGTGTTACCTATCTCGTCCCATCACACGTGTTTTGGCGGACTGGCGTCGGCCATGATGAGTATTGTCGCCAATGGAACGACTCCTCTAACAAAATGTTCACCTGTACCGTAGTATCGTTTTCGAAGCGGGAAGCTCAAAAAACCGCAAATTTCTTACGCAGATTGTGAAGTTATGAGTGCATTTCAGACTTTGCCGATGCGCTCATCGTGATTTTTGAGGCATTATCTGCAGGAAACAACTCTTAGTTTTGCTCTAGCAAAAGTTTGCAACAGGCCCATTGTAGGGTCTCTCGTGGGTTGCTGTTAGTAAGTCCAGTTTCTACCTCCTTTGTCCATCACACCCACCCGCTTCCACTAATAGGATCCCTCTATATACCTTTCGTCTTCTTTGTCTAAATAACTTTGCCTATTAATTTCAACAATCATCTTACCGGAAAGCTCCTTTTCTTAGAGGACTCCGTATGGTGTATATGGTTATTAAGGGAGGTTCAAGGAGATCATTAAATTGTTAATTTATAACAACACTAATATTTTTGAATAATATTGATTGAAATAAATTGAACTACATGTAAAACAATTGATCCTCGTTGAGGTAGCTAGCCTGACCTAAAATCGATATTTTTAATGGATTTAAGGGAGGAAAAACGGTGTTGCCAACTTGCAAAATCGCCCCTGAGTTTCATTGTCCGCGGTCAGTCCTCAGCTCTGCGTGCTACGATGCCGTGCTAAGGAAAAACGCCGTACGAACATTCGAGAGTTGCCAAATTTCCGTCGATAAAATATTCATGTTTTAGGAATGTTATGAATATTTTTCCTTGAAAATTTCAGGAATACTGCGGGTGAAATTGCGAACCAAATTATCTGAGAAATTAGAAGGAAAATATTGACAAGTTCACCAGGAAATTTTTGTTTTATCAAAGGAAATTTGACAACGCCTGAAGGTTAATACGGCGTTTTTCCTTAGCACGGCAGTGCGAGCTCTGTATCTCGAAGAAACTGGAAGATAAATTCAGCGGTCCCCGCTGTTCAGGGGCGCGGCTTGGGGACCTATATATTCCACAGAATTGCAAACTGGAGATTTTATCAAATTTGCACTAATAATTTTTTTTGCCGTGCTATAAATCTCCTCGGACCTAGGGGCTAGGGACTCGGGCAAAAAAGAATATTCGAACGCACAACGAGATCGAGGCTATAAATATCACGGCTCACAGCAATAGACCATTGCAAAGGGTTAGGGTTTCGAAGTGGGATTCATGTCTTCTCGTCAATATTTCGCGGGAACAACATCCATTACTGAGCAAAATCTGTAGATACTGCATCGCTATGCTGCCATTCTGAGAAAGAACGGCATATGAGGATTCGAATGTTGCCAAAGCATCTCATATACCGAAAGTACGAAATTTCTGAAAAACTTGAAGATAACTGTTTCTGATTTTATCAGAGAATTTTATTCGCAATTAAATCTCGCGTATCACTCTCGAATGTTCATACGGCGTTCTTCCTTAGCACGGCAGCATTGCAGTCGACATCAGTCAAGCTGAATCATTGGCGCTATCGTTGAAGGCGCCTGCATGCGACTATTCGAACTTCAAAGTTGTGCACGATGCATACGCACACAATTGAAGGAGTTTTAGTTTTCCCGAGATTTCTCCGTGACGCGCATCAGCAAGCAGTTACTTGCGTGAGCAAATGTACCAAATTGAACAGAAAGGAACCGAGTCGAGAGGAGAAGATTTTGGAATGTGCATATGTATATACGACGTTATTACATTTACTAATATCGAAACGTTTTTCTGCGTAAGATTTTGTAAAGGAAATATGTTAAGTTCTCATAGACAATGGAGATGTTGCATGTAAGAGGAATTTGCGATTTGACTGTAGATTCTTGGGTAAAAGTTCGCGAGAAACACGATGGTCCCACTGCTTTTCTCTGAAATCAACTCCTGAGCTCAAAAAAAGCTCTGAAGTGAGGCCAAAATGGATGGAATATCCCACGCTATCCTAAGAGTCCACCTCTACATCAAGAAGAACTCTCCAAGCAAAAGATAAGGAGCAAATACATTAGCAGGGATGCCGTGTTTTCAGTCTTTGAGTCCCCAAATAAAGTGGCAACCCTGCTGATGTATTTGCTCCCTATCTTTGCATGGAGAGTTTGTCTTGATGTAGAGGTGGACTCTCAGGATAGCGTGGGATATCCCCTCCATTTTTGCCTCAACTTGAGAGCTTTTTTTGAGCTTGGGAGTTGACTTCAGAGAAAACCAGTGGCACCATCGTGTTTCTCGCGAACTTTTACACAAGAATCAACAGTCAAATCGCAAATTCCTCACACATGCAACATCTCCATTACACACATGAGGACTTATCTGTAACAATAGCGGATTTGAAAAATTACCTTTTCGAAACACGCTTAAAAAACTGTTTTGTTCACACAAAAATTTAATATGTTTGGCTCTAGCATAATGTACAGATCTCGAAGATCACCCCTTGCAGCAAAAGGTGCTAGTTCTAATTTCGTCCAGAGGCCCGTTGGAACCTTTGCTTTTTGAATTCTTGCGTTAGAAGTCTTTTTGCATGTTTTTAGTCACCTAAAACTAGAAGGTAAGCGGGTGTTGACCCAAGTCGACCCTCGCTCAACCTTTCCGAGAAAACGGGTCCTTGCGAAGGGTTCGCTGGTTCCGATGCGGTCCGCCTTATTGTTCCGCGAGGATCGTATATTGACAGGAGTCAGGTAGTCAATAACTTCTCTCTCTCTCTTTCCAACCGAAGGAGGTAGTCACAGTAAGTGGATAAACGGTCACATCTGTATGTTCTTTTGTTTCTGCCACAGTTGAAGGCTACCCTAAAGTCCATTTTGAGGGGCCAAGGTGAGGAATGAAACATCATTTGTGGATGTTGTTCTGTATCTCCAAATATTGAAGGCAACCTTTGAGTTTTTGAGATTTTCTTTCGTAATATGTGGATCCTCTCATCACTCAAAGATGGTTATTGTACATACTGACAGGCGTGTAGTTGTTTTTTGAGCATACTATTGATTTAATCGATGATTTTCCTTCGCATAGGTATGTTACAAACAAAATATTGATTTAATTTAGAATTTTTCTTCAGTGCTCTTCCGAGTAAAATGTTGAAATCGAATTAAAATTTCCGAATGATAAATGGATCAAATCGGATATGCCACTCAAAACTCCTGAAAACCAAATTTCCTGTCATTCTAATCCTAAACACCTACTTAGATTATTTTTTTCTATCTGCAGTAGCAATTTCTTTGTACAGTGCAATCTATTCAGAACAACAAAATAATGTGCCAAAATGGCATAATAAACCAAAAAAACCTATCAAACCGGAATTTGAAGATGACACTGAAAATGAAATATGAAGATTATCGTTGAGTAATCATTAAGTCTAGATTTCGGTGGACAACTTTCCCTTGACCCAACTAGCATTTCTCAACGGAAAAATCGCTATATATTGCGATTTTATCAATCCCAGATTAATTGGACTTCATTTTGCAATTTGGAACTATAATTTCTAGTCCGGTTTAAAAACAACGTATGTGCCATTGGTTTCCTTATGCACATAAGTGTTTTTTCAAATGAGCCAGAGTTTATAGTTCCAAATTGCAAAATGCAGTCCAATTGCAGACAAGAATGAAGATGCAAGATAGAATAACTTTAATATAAACCGAGTGTTGCGGGCTCTGTGGCCGCTGAGCGGCACAACCCCCAGTAAGCGCTTCCCGCTTTCAAGCGGCACATCCTGCGTCCTGCTTCACTAAAAGTAGTCGCATGAGAGGAATGAATATGAGGAAAAAAAGTAGAAAAAACGAATTATATCAATTACGCGATGAGCACTCTCAATGGCACATGTACATGGTGTTTCGGAAAAGTATTCAACTGACCGTGTTGAATTTCGCAAATAAAACCTCACGGAAGTGACGGTTCTTCATTTTTCACTGCCACTAAAAATATTAGACAGACTTTCAGTTCCCAAAATCCTGAAGTGCTATTTGAAGAACCGAACATGAGAACAAGAATAGTTCATAATCGTATTCAAATTCCTTCAACATGTGACAACTCTGCGAAGGGCTTGTTCGAGGAGGACGATATTTTCCGGAAACAAAAAGAGTGGACCGCGTGGTCGCGCACCCCCATTCATTCCGAAGGGTTGGAGAGACGATCAGACGGCGAGACGCGAGACGGGAGGAAGGAGAAAGGCGAAAGGATGGCCGCGGTGCCCAAGGACACTTTCACGCGGAGTTTGGGAATATGCGGCCAGCCAAGGCCGGCTTCCAGTCAGCTGATAATCGAGTTGTCTTAACTCTGGGTATAAAGGGACTCTAGTTGTAACATTCACTACACCGGCTCGACTTGAACCCAAGGCCCAAGGTCAAACTCGGACTCTGTCTAAGAAGGCCGCAGCCTGTGTAGGTACCATAAACCTGTCAAAGCGGCGCAACAAGCGGATGACATGGGTTCTTCCGCCCTCTGGCCTATCAGCAACCCTCGATACCGAGATCCTGCCCTATTGTCTCTCACCTACCTAAATCTGACCCTCAGAATTTAAAGATAGCAAGAATACAATTTTTTTCATTATTCCACAAACCTTATTACAGTTTACATTTTTGGATTCACGGTGAAATTTTGAGCAAAATGGAGGTCAAACTAATGAAAATACATGATTCTACGGTACACTAGGCTCCATATCACTACTGCTGCATTTACAACTCGTTGAATGCTATTTCCGTTACATATCAACATATTACGAAGAAATTTAGTTCATTGTAATATACTTTTTTAGCAAAATGTAAATTTACTAAGAAAGTTGAAATCGAACGCGAACTGAGAAATTTCATCGAGTTTTTTTGGAGCTCCATTTGGTCGAGAAGAGAGGGAGAAAAGGGTGACTAATTGAGAATGAGATCTTTTGGGACCGCCTTTAGACTGCCAGCTGCACGGCCCATGACGGCCCACGCTTTGACAAGATTTTCTCGAGTCTCAAAACATGATTCTCCGACCAGATAGTTTAGTGGCGTCCAAACGCGTCGAGTTAACGCTCTTATTGTATCTTCATCTACTTTGCAAAAAGCCGACAAAAACCTCACTTCTGCCGCGCTAAGGAAAAATGCCGTTTGAGCCTACAGGCGTTGCCATATTTTCTTCAATAACTAAGGAATTCACTGGAAAATTCTGGATATTTTTGTTCCAATTTTTCAGACAATTTTGTTCCCAATTTAATCTTAAATATCGGAAAATTTTGAGGAAAAATACGCGTAACTTTCTTCAAAAATACATGTTTTATTTGGGGAAATTCGGCAACTTTCGAATGTTTATACGGCGTTTTTCCTTAGCACCGCGCGCAGACTTGAAGGCATAGTTTTGAAATTCACTAGGGGAGGCATCCAAGCGCCCTCATTGTTACTGCGTGGGAGTTCAGTCAAAACAGTTCGCAAAAAGCCGAAAATCGCCTCATTTTAAAGGCAGTGTTTCTTGAAAAACACGACTTACTCTTGTGAGTTGCTCATATTCGGATTCAGATTATTTTTCTGCGTTAATTGATGAATAGAAACCTTATGTTACAATTCGATCCGGGAATCCCCTCCCCTCTTTCCTTGTTCCTTTCCTGGACTATGAGGAGTCCCACCGGGACCAACGTCTGGTGCCTCCACTCCTAAAACCCCCATTTTCTCCACGCTCACTTTTCGTATTTTTACTTTTAGTCAGTATATGCTCATCGAACCTTCCAGTTGGTCATAGTTGATCTTTTCCACTCTTCATTTTAGTTTTCAACTGTTTGACCCTTCTGGTAACAAAGTGTGTCGAATAAAATCTTGACGTAACTTGCCTGCAAGTTCTGCAACCATCAAAGCAGCGACCAAACTAATTCTGATGGATTGAAATGTCGACTCGACTCCCCTGAAAAATCTGCAACCCACGGTTTTTCAACACATCTGTGGTGTCAGCGAGAGAAGGATGGAATGATACATTCTTCATTCCTCTTGAGCCCCCAGTTAATGAAGCGAGACGACCTTTTTTCGACCGCCTACTGTGATCCTTGTTTTCGAGTTCGCCTCCACTCACTCCGATTCTACCTGCCTATAAGCAGGTAGATTTTCGAAAGGCCTCCTTCCAACATTATCCTCCTAATTAGCCTTCTTTTAGCTCAGAAAGTAGCCTGCTAATAGTATTGGAACCTTCCAATGTTCACCGGCGAATAGCCTGCTATTAGGTCAGATAGTAGCACCTTTTGCTGCAAGGGACATCTTAAGTATTTTTTCAAAATTTTCTCGATTCCAAAGCAGTTTTTTTAATGTGTTTAGATAAGTTAATTTTACACATCCGCTATTGTTACAGATAACTCCGCACATACTCACTATGTCTTCTTTTTCTATAGCTTTGCCTATCAATTTCAATTTCAAAAACCAGCCCGCTGCACCTTACACAAAATTACCGAACGAGTCCATTATTTTTTATCTTTCGAGCGACTGGTTCGACTTAATTCCAGGGCTCGCAACATGGAACTTAGGCCTGGATATCCGGCGGAATCCCGGAGCCGACTTGATTAAATTCCCCCTGAGCGCTTCATCAAAGGTGAGATTAACTAGAGTCTCGCTTAAGCCCGATCCTCGGGACCCGCCCCGCGGCTCTCGGGTGCTCGAGTAATGAAATTTAAAAGCTCATCATCCCGAAAAGCGAAGGAGCCGCGCGCCGAAGGGACGAATCAAAAGCAGGTACTCGAGGAGTCCCGGAGAGTCGACATTTTTCAGCACTTATCGTCGGCGCTGGATTTAATTAGCTGCATAATTAACTGGGAATCGGAGTATCGGAACTATGCGAGTTGGAGGAGGGAAAAAATCAACGCTGCGCTGGCCGATGGCGAAGGACGCGCAGAGAAAGAGATTTTCCCGGAAAAGTCACTTTTCCTATCGATATGCGCTTCGTTCCTTGCAACTTTCCTCACGGTTCTAGGGGAATTATTTATCTGCATGGTACTGTCAATTGACCATTAGACAAAGTGTAGATTTAAGCATTAAGCTATCTTTTATTCCATCAAAATTTCATGGAGAACACATTTTTTACGACACAAAGCACTGAAAGTAACTCTTACCAAAAATATAATCGTCAACTCGTGCACGAATTCAAACTTCCCGCTCAGAGAGAGAGAGAGGGGAGGGGGAGAGAGAGGGGAAAGAGAGGGAGAGAGAGAGAGTAAAGTATTTTTGAAGTAAGTTAGGTATGCATTTTTCTCATTGAAATTTTCAGACTCTTTAGATAAAATTACGAACAAAATCCTCTGAAAAATCGGAGAAAAGATCTTCACGAATTTTCCTGAAAACTAGTGACTTGTCAAGGGAAATTTTGCAACGTCTGCAGGCTCCTACGGCGTTTTTCCTTAGCACGGCAGAATACTGCTAAGGAAAAACGCCGTGTGAACATTCGAGAGTTGTCAAATTTCCCTGGATAAAACAGGTATTCTTGACAACATTCATGCCAGTTTTCCTTGAAATTTTCAGTTATGTTAGGTTAAATTGCGTGCGAAATTATCGAAAAATTTTGGAAAATAATATTTGCAGTTTGCCCAGTAAAATCGGTTTTTATCGAAGGAAACTTGGCATCGTCTAAAGGCTCATACGGCGTTTTTCCTTAGCACGGCAGTATAGTTCTTCAAGCGGAGAAGGGTGGAGGTTTAAACCAGTGGCGTGGCGTGAATGGTCGATTATCGATTTTTCCCCATTTGAATTCGTGGTAAAGAATCGATTATTCGGGTGCTCGCTGCGAACACCCTGTTAATCGATCCTTTTCCATAGGTTTAAATGACAGATCAATCGATATATCGCAAAGCACACCACGCTCCTGGTTTGAATAGGATTGGCCAACTGCGGCCAGAGGAAGCGATGAATCGGAGGAAACGGAAGAAACAGGAAGCGAAGCTCGCCGAGAGGTGGGCGACGGAACTGGAGGTACGGGATCGCGGGGTCGAGGGGGGGGGGGGGGGGGGGGGGTACCGCGAGATGTAGGCCAGAATCAGGACGGCTCCGCTTCCGGACGAATTTAGAGGAAACAAGATTAAACGGTCGACTGAAATTAAAGACGAGACCGCCTTCCCCTTGACTCGCTCCCAGAGCACGCTTCCTCCGCTTAATGCGGCCTTAGTGTTGAGTATCGATACATTGAATCGGCTGCAGACTACACTGGAAAAAAAACACACTGGATCTAGAGTCCAGACTCTTAAAAACATCGACAAGAAAAAATACTCTTGATTCAATCAGATTTAAGCTTAAATCAAGAACTAAGCCTCTTTCCTTTCGATTTAAGCTTACATCTTATTGAATTAAGAGTCCTTAATCTTGTCAATGTTTTCAAGAGTCTGGATTCTAGATCCAATGTGTTTTATTTTCCAGTGCACTGAACAAGAACACGGTAAGAATTAAAGTGCGACGAACGGACAACTAGACAAGGTACGGATTCAATCATTTTGATCAAGAACCAAGCCTCTTAATTTGAGCAGATTTCCTTTTGATTTAAGCTTACATCCTATTGAATTAAGAGTCTTAATCTTGTCAATGTTTTCAAGAGTCTGAACTCTAGATCCAATGTGTTTTCTTTCCAGTGTAATGGATCGTATTCGACACTTCGAACAGTCAGGATTGTATCGATATCGATTGGTTCAATATGTGAACATAGCCCGAAACGTCAGTTGAGAAATTTATGGGAACAGTTTTTTGGGATAGATTTTTCATTCTTTTGAGTACCAAATGACAATGAGAAGTGAAATTGTTAGAAAGTAGGAGAAGAATTGTAAGAAAGTACAGAGTGTCTTCCAGTTACAAAAAAACCATAATTGAATCAGTGAGAACGAAAACACACCAACTCGGTGACTGAAAATGCTCAATTTTCATTAAGAGACAATCAATTTTAATAAAGGTCATTGAAGTTAGGGCATCTGTTCGAACTCGGACCTTTAAAGTGTCCTTCAGTGCTTGTCTATCGACACTAAGAATATTTTTCTTAGACTGACTTCTACACTTACTGTGCAGTTTTGTGTGGGTCTTGATTATTTTAATTTTTCAAGTTTGTGTGTTTCTCGTTCTCACGGATTCACTTGAGGGACTTTCGGGGACTTTTAGGGGCGTTTTTTTTTTTCAAGAAAATCGAACTGATTTTGAACCAATTTTTTCAATTGAACCGATGAAAACATACGAAAAACCAAGCAAAACTTCAGTTTTTTCATTCCTGTTTATACCGCGCCGCCAAGGCTAGTGAGAAAATTTGAAAATGTCGGTTTTAAGACAATTTTAATCATTTTTGGGGACCCGAACAAGAAAATTGGGGACTTTCGGGATTGGGGACACCTTCCAAAATCGGGGATCATTGAGGACTTTTGGGGACCAGTAGACACCCTAAAGTAACACAAAGTAGCAAAGAGCGACATCAAACACTGGAATTTTTAACTGTGTAGCGTTGATCTCCGTTAATGAAACACTTGCCTCACTCGGTTACATCTGCTTAGATTGTAAAAGAGGGGTCTGTATAATTTGCTCCTGTTTCCACAGCTTGGATTTCTGATTTTCCAGGAAAATTAAGGCCAGATTCCACCCACCGGAAAAAAATCGGAAACCTCCACGCTTTCCGTTCCCGCTTTTCTCTGTGAGAACGCGACTCGGGATACTTTTCCCGGAAGCGGGCGATTTCGGAAACTTCCAGTCGCTCTCCTCCGAGCATCCCCCAAGCTCGGGTGCGATCCCGTCAATGGCATGAGACAACGGCGCAGGAGGAGGGGGCGGTGAGGGGGGTGGAAAATGGGGGGTAGAATGGGTGAGGAGGGGGGTTCTTTGATCCGCGCGCGCGGTGTTCCGGCCGAGTTCCCCGGGGGCGTTCGCGAGTCGGGAGAAGTTGTCACTCGTTCCCGAACGGAGCAATCGATCGGACGGTATTACGAGGCGGCGGATAAGCCGTCGATCGGGGAGGAAGTGGGAGGGGGGAGGGTCTCCGGTGGGAAAATGGGGCGGGGGGAGGGGAGGTTCCGCGGAGGCCGCGGCTATAAATACTTGCAAGTGGCCGTTTTAGGTAGACCAGCGGTGTGCAGCCTCGGATTCAAGAATGGACCAATGAACAAGAACATGGTAAGAATTAAAGTGCGCCGAATGGACAACTACAGAACACTGGAAAAATAAACACATTGGATCTAGAGTCCAGACTCTTAAAAACATCGACAAGAAAAAGTACTCTTGATTCAATCAGAATCTAGCTTCAAGAACCAAGCCTCTTAATTTAAATAGATTTCGTTTTGATTCAAGCAAAAATCATCCGATTGAATCAAGAGTATTTTTTCTTGTCGATGTTTTCAAGAGTCTGGACTCTAAATCTAATGTGTTTTTTTTTTTTCCAGTGAAGGTACGGATTCAAGCATTTTCATACATGTTCCTTGATTAAAACACTTAGAACACGATTCTTGCATCGAAAATTACTGAAATCATTTCCTGACTGAGACACTGACGTTTTTATTTTACAGTGGTCACGAGAATTTTGAATTGCCCGGTTACAGGAAACGCAATTCTCTTTGTGAGTCCAAGCGCGCCTCACAACAGTTTTTGCAGGCCTCTCAATCAAGCATTGTTCCTTTTCCGCCCTTTATCGTATAAATTGCAAACAATTTGCTATAGCTGTGCCAAAGTGTCAAGATTAAGGTCGCTAGATTTTCATATTGCAGAGATTGTCATGGTAAAGTTTAGTGTGCGATTTGATGCACGTATACTATTGTGTTTTCATAGGCGGTAGGTTTGAATTCACGAGTCAAGAAACATTAAAAATCTTAATTGAGAGTCGATTTCAGTAAATTTCGTTGCGCAAATCTTGTTCTACGTAAAATTTTGGTTAGGAAACATGTATCAGAATGCTTAACTTTTGTACCTTGTCTAATCGTCCATTATGTATCCTCGTTGTGCATAATGCGTTTATCATATTGAGGAAATCAGAATCCGATTCATAATAGGTTACCTGTACTGCTGTCCTCAGTAAAAACGCCGTAAGTCCATTCAAGATGTTTTCAGCTGTTTGATGGCATGAATTTTTACTACCGAGCAACCAATGACCATTTATCCTTCTTAATGGACCACTAGACAAGGTACGAATTTCAGCATTCTGATACACGTTTCTTTACCAAAATTTCACGTAAAACACGATGCGCACAACGAATATTGCCGAAATCAACTCCTTCCGAAGATATTAATGATTCTTGGTGCGTGAATTCAAAGCACGCGCTCATGAAAACTCAATGCTCTACGTGATTCACATCGCTCGTAAACGTTATCATGAACGTCTCTGCGATGAAAAAATCTGGCAACCTCAATCTTGACACTTTGGCTCAGCTATAGCAAATTACTTATAGTTGGAAAAACACATGGTGGGAAATGAACATTGCTCGATTGAGAAGATTGCTGAAACCGTTGTAGTGCGTGATTTGACTTACGTAGAGCTTTGAGTTTCTTGTGAGCGGGCAGTTCAAATTCCTCGTAACCAATGTGAAATAAAAATGTTAATAGCTTCGTTAGGAGTTGGTTTCAGTAATTTTCGTTGCGCGAATCGAGTTCTACGTGAAATTTTGGTTAAGATACATGTATCAGAATGCTTAAATTCGTACCTTGTCTAGTGGTCCATTCTAAAGTAACTGTGACATATACCATTTAGAATTCAAAATTACAAAATGAAGCATCATAGTGGTCAGGTTTTCTCGTAATAGAACAGTATGTGTGGAAGAACAGGGCAAAGTCCTGATTGGAGTTACTGCGTTTTTCCTGTGCACGGCAGCATTGTGATTTAATGTCCGGGCACTCCCGTTGATAGCGACTGCTTAGTTCATAAATTCACTGCATTTTGCAATGGACCACTAGACAGGGTACGAATTTAGGCATTCTGATACATGTTTCTTGACCAGAATTTCACGCAGAACACGATTCGCGCAACGAAAATTACCGAAATCAACTCCTAACAAAGATATCAACATTTTCATTTCACATTGGTTACGAGGAATTTGAACTGCCCGCTCATAAGAAACTCAAAGCTCTACGTGAGTCAAATCGTGCACTACAACGGTTTCAGCAAGCTTCTCAATCGAGCAATGTTCATTTCCCATCATGTGTTGTTCAAACTATAAACAACTTGCTATAGCTGAGCCAAAGCGTCAAGATTGAGGTTGCCAGATTTTTATATTGCAGAAACTGTCATGATAACGTTTAGCGCGCGATGTGAGTCACGTAGAGCATTGAGTTTTCATGAGCGGGTGGTTTGAATTCACGTATCAAGAATCATTAAATATCTACGTAAGGGGTTGATTTCGGTAATTTTTGTTGTGAGCATCGTGTTCTACGAGAAATTTTGGTTGTGAAACATGTATCAGAACGCTAAAATTCGTACCTTGTCCACTGGTCCATTTGGAACTATAAATTCTGGCCCGGTTTTAAAACAACGTATATGTGCCATTCGTTTCCCGATGCACATAAGTGTTTTTTCAGATGAGCCAGAATTTTTAGTTCCTAATTGCAAAATGCAGTCCAAATCGGGATAGAAGAATCGCGCGTTCGAGAGTGAGCCTGTGCCCGTACCAAGACGGAATATTTCGATCGTCATATTTTCTTAGAAGCCTGTGACATATCCACTTGAATGCATCGGCATGTTATCGTCTCGAAAGTAAAAAGCTTAAAAACAAAGCAGTTAGTTAAGTCGACCCAGAAGCATAAACTACACGGCACATTAAATTTTAATGCGAAAAACTTCAGGGAGGAGAAACTTTTTTAACTGGAATGAGCATCTTGTTGAATGCCCGCTTTTCGAGGAGTGCACCTCATGGTTATCCACTTTGAAACTTAAACCGAGACGGTAAGATATTCAGTCGGGAAAACAAAGATAGGGGAAATGCATAAGTCGACAAAACGTCTTGGTTCAAACATGCATGACGGATAAAACTGGCCGTAACTCTGTTTCACGAAGACGAAACTATTCTTCTTCTGCAGCAACGGTACTTCAGGTAAGTGCTTCAGGTAAACCCGTCCCGTGGCGCAGGTGTCTCGTGTTTTATTTGGTCCGTAAGATATGTTTTATGAGTCTGAGGATACCCTTTGATACAACGGGGCAAACGTCTCTGTGAGGGGAGCAGGGAACACTTGTCTTAGGTGACATGGAATAGATTTCTACGAAATGAGTGGACTTATGATTACACGGTAACTGAATAAAGGCAAACAGCCTCTTATTTTGCTCGAAACTTATATGTGCTGATGCTTAATGGTGTTTATAGACCACATTTCTCAATCGTAACAGCCTAATAGCTTGGCAGGAAATAAAAACGCATGATTTTTACACAAAACTCAAGGCGCCGATTGAGATAGATTCTAGACTGTACTAATTTCCTAGTAAGATTTAATGGAGTATCAGAAATACGCCCCCCCCCCCCCCCCCCCAAGAAATGATCTAAGAAACTCATAGGGTCATTTTCCTTTACAAAAGAAGAAAAAATAACACACTTCTCTAAAACCTCAAAAGAACTTATCAAAGACAGAGAAATCACTAAAATCGATTGAAGCGGAGAATTTTGGGCCCGATCCGCCATCTCAGATTTTCGAAATTTGAAAATAAGCCTAAAAATTCGAGTCTCCTATATACAAATACCCAATGATATCAATTTTTACAAAAATATATTAGATAGGAGCCGTGGGATAGGATTTGCCTACCAAACTTACAGAGGGATAAAAATTCACGGAGAATTTCGAGAAAAACAATTTGATAACATTCCCTGTGAAAAAAAAAGACATAGAAAGTACTTATGAAACGTTAAAGCAAGTTTTGTCATTGCTGGGATTCGATAAGCCCGAGTTTTATTGATCTGATCGGTCACAAAGCTCAGGAACCGATCGCAACAAAGCCAGGTTGGGTTAAGTTAGGTCACGCAACTAAACAAACTCAGCGGCAAAGCGGGAAGTATCACTGGAATTGAAGGCACTCTAATCCTGAATTTGTTCTCACTATTTCTTTAACTTCGATCGAAAGGACTTCCTGGGCTCTTTATCTCTTACAGTACAGAATAGGCATGTTGCAAAAAAAACAGCTTACGGTTAATTTGATGTTGCCAAATTTCTTGAGATAAAATACAGCTTTTCCGAGAAACGCGTGTAATTTTACAAATCAATAGGTTATGCATTCTCGATTATATAGCGTACCTTTACGATTTTTGAGGAAATATTCGTGATATTTCTTGAATGAAAATACTACATATTTCCCTTGAAATTAATTATTTTCATTTCTTTTATTTTTAAAAATCGAAAATTCAGTCAAACTCATATTCAAATATCCAAGGTGACGGGTGTGTTTTTGAGCGCAAAGACCAAAGCTGGCCTCAATTTTCCAGTATCAGCAATATTTTCTTTTAGTAACTACCATCGAACAGCTGTGATGACAAGGTGGAGAAATGGTGCTGGGTCCACACCATTTCGCGGGGAAAATAAAGCCGAGAAATCCCATGAATGTTTCAATTAGAGTCACAAAATGTTTTGCTCTAAACATTTTTTTATTAGTGGTTTTCCTCGTTTGAACAGCTATGGTCAAACAGTAATTTAAGCCAAACTCCCTACTTCTGATGGAATATCATTGATTTTTTTTACACGCTGTGAAATTTGCAGTCCGTTACGGACACTAGAGTACCTATACAGACAGAGTATGGAAAATTCGATTTATGTAGCTCTTAGGGCCCAAAAGGGCGACGACGACGTGAAAAACGAAACTCACTAGAAAAGTGCCGCTACCAACCAATGGATTTGAAAGATTAATCAATAGGACCGACAGCGCATTGTAAACAAGCTTTTTAAGAATTAAGACTTTAAAACTCGGAAAATTTCTGCGAAATCAAATTTTGTACGTGCTTTTATAATCATTGATCGGCCTACTCTCGCAGTTTAAATTAGTACCACTGGATGATTCGAGTTCATAAGTTGGCTGCCCTTTTGGGCCCCAAAAGTTAAATGACCTGATCAAACCTAACCTCCAAATTTTCGAGTTTTCCATGATCTCCCTATAAAGGTACAGACACAGGACTAACGGACACAGGCCTGGATAACCATCTATAAAGCAATGAAGGTGCCGTGCTAATAAAAGAGCTGGGACGAAAAGGTCCACACTGAAAATCCATTCTTCTTCCTGGGAGCGGGACATTATGTCTTTGCCGAAGAACAATACTTCATTTCCGTTTCCTAGGGGAAATGCCCCCCCTTCCCATCCCTGTCCCTTTCTTTCCAGCAGTCGGTGGGCATCCCAGATGATCCTGCCGTACTACCGTGCTAAAGAAGAACGCCGTATGAACATCCGAGAGTTGCCAAATTTCCCTAGTTAAAACATGTATTTACGACGACATTCATGCATGTTTTTCCTTGAAATTTTCGGATATTTTAGATTAGATAGCGTACAAAATTGTCTAAAAATTTTGGGGGAAAATTTTCACTATTTCCTCAGCAAATTCGGTTTTTATCGAAGGAATCTTGGCAACGCCTGAAGGCTCATACGGCGTTTTTCCCTAGCACGGCAGCGTAACACGGTCACGCTCGTACTATCTCCAGAGATGGATCCAACCTCACGATCGTAAATGAATCGCGTTGGGTGTGAAAACATCGCACGTCCATTTTCTGATGAGCTATAAGCTTCGTAAGAATGTTCATATTCTAGAACTCATCAGATACTCAATATGATCGGGTTTGACATAATCAAATTCAAATACGAATCCGATCGAGTGAAGAGTTGCCTCTTTCTTCCAACTTTCAACTACCCTGATTTTTCCGAGAGACTCTCCGTTCAACCAATAGCATAAATTGGAGAGATCATAATACAATCTTAACCAGCGTTATATTACGGTACAGTGACTACAAACAAGCAGTAAACTCCAACATAATGTGTTACCTTAATGCCTACAAAACACATTATGTTTTCCTTTATTACATTGTTTTTTCATCACATATAAATGAGAATAATCCATGCACGGTGTGCAAACATTTCAAAATCATGAGCTGAAAATGCTGACTCCGCGAGTTTAAATATTGGAACCAAACAGAAGCGGCGTGCTGCCAGCGCGTAACACGCACTGGCCCCTACAAACCCAAGGGTGCAATGCTTGAAGTATCCACTTAGGTTTGTAGGCGTTGGCCGCCCGCCCGCCGTGCCGCTGCGTACCACGGCGCCTCAAGCAACTATTTCACAACAGAAGTTTTGCACAGTATCATACGATATTGAAGGCGCTCCAACGTTTTAAGAATGACAGGCATCCTTTGAGATTCTTGCAAAATAAATTAAGAGATTGAGGTAAAAGAAGAGAGTCCAAAAACTCACCAAGTTCTAGTATCCGTATTTAATAACGTTTAGCATAATTTTTTTAATTTCATTCATAAGAGAAAAAAGTGACTCAATTTAGGCAGAAACATTATTGAGTATGCCATTAAGAAGATTTGATTTTGAAACAAGAATGAAATAGCTGAATGAAAGCGGATTTTTGTTTGATGTAAGTGATGTGAATATTTACAAATGGACCAATTAACTTTGAGTCTCAATTAGTAGGTGAACCAAAACTCCTCTGCCGGAAAAACGCGTGGACATAAAGTACTAGAAAAAACAGACGCACGGACAACAAATTTTTGGCGAAATGTCCTATAACCAACTTATCGCGTCATTGATTCATGTATCAAGCATTTATGAAGGAAGTATTCGTGTATGCTTAAGTAACAATTTACAAATATTATAATGGAATAAATAGCAAATGAAGAGAATGCACAGTGCAATCGACAAAGCCTTAAAGAAAACGCGGCAAATAGTTTTAAAAGGCACTTCCCTAATAAGAATAATTGTAAAATTGCTCTTGTAACATCAAATTGCATGTATTAGGTTGTTGTCTGTATATGTCTGTTATGGTTGATTTCCGTTCTGCCGAAGAATAAAAACAATACGTGAATTGTCAACTTTAACAACACAGTATTTACGGAAATTGCCCTTCGACACATTGTCAAAATTGAAAAGGTTGGATATTTGCCTTACTTCCAAAAATTTAGAGGGAATACAATTCAGTAAGAGAGTTCATGAGTATATTCTTTCTTCAGTTTTACAGGAGTTTTGGATTCGCCAATCTCTTGAGTTTTTCAAATTTTCAGAGTATGTCCATAACAGGCAACCCTGCAATGGGCTGAACAATGAGGCGAGACGGGAAATCAAGCCCAACTTAGTAGAGTGAATGATAAGATGAGGACGAGTGATTTGAGCGAAATTTCGACTCATTAAAGTCGTTGAGACAGAGCACAATTACGCCGAAGTGCTAATTAGAATAGTATTGTGAGAATATTCTCACCTCACCAGAAAATTAAGCTGTGGAGAAGTCATTGAAGAAAATGACAATTAAAACAACTTTTCGAAACGGAGAGCGGCGTTCAAGTATCACATAACAAGCTTGGGGGTGGAAAATACTCAAGAAAGAGAGAGTGGGAGAGTCTTAGTCAGCGTTGAAGTGTGTCTTCAGAGAGAAAAGAAGGCTGAATAGACCGATGTTGACAAAAAAAAAAAAGCCTAGTCACACCAAGATTGAATCGAGAAAAAGAAGTTTGAGGTTTTAATCTTTTGTAGGACTCAATGTTTGAGATACATGTCCATGCAAATTTTCACATTCAAAAGAATTTTTCCTTGCTGTTAGATTTTGATAGGAAAAAACGAGAGGCTATAGGTAACCTCAAAACTGCTCCCAACTCATTTTTCTTCGATTTGAATTTTCCGATATGTAACAGTTTGAGTGCACGTCTGAAATTGAATCTCTCAGTTCGAAAAGTCCGGTTTTTTTCTTTACAAACTTACAGAGGGATAAAAATTCACGGAGAATTCCGAGAAAAACTATTTGATAACTTTCCTTGTGGAAAAAAAAAAAAAAAAAAAAAAAAAAAAAAAAAAAAAACATAAAAAGTACTTATGAAACGTTAAAACAAATTCTGTCATTGCTGGGATTCGATAAGCCCGAGTTTTATTGATCTGATCGGTCACAAAGCACAGGAACCGATCGCAACAGAGCCAGGTTGGGTTAAGTTAGGTCACGCAACTAAACTAATTCAACGGCAAAGCGGGAAGTATCACTCGAATTGAAGGCGCTCTAATCCTGAATTTGTTCTTACTATTTCTTTAACGTCGATCGATAGGACCTCCAGGGCTCTTTGTCTCTTTGTCATTGTCTCTTTCAAAATTTCTTTTTTCCAAGATAAGTTGGGTTGCTTTCGAACCGAGAGATTTAATTATGGGTGCTATTGGACCATTTATGACACAAGCTGGGGAAATAACTTAATCTCTAAAACATGATACACACAAAATCGATCGAGTTCTTGAAGTAATATGAATGAAACGGTCGAATATTCAATATTATACGTGAATTATTGAATCCCTCGTTTCAATGTTGCGATGATTTCAGTAAATCGCCTTGCGTGGAGTGCTTATTGCTTGGAAACACTTAGAACCCTCTTCGGATTCATTTTTATTTTTCTCTTATTTTCCTCAGAAATTAATTCTTAGAATAAATTCAGGAGGAGAGAGGGTAAAGAAGAGAAGAGGAGAGGTAGGAATAATTTCAATCAATATTAAAACGACCGTCAACTTTCTGATAACGAGCAAAAAAGAAAGGATACGATTCAATAACACAGAACATACCACGAGATTCAAATATAATATTGGATTCCTCCTGAAAGGCAATATTACTAGTTTTATGTGAAAATGGGAGTTTTGTATGAAGATTTTGAAGAAAAGCGGGGCTTAAATATGTTCGGCGGAAATTATTACAATTGCGATAATTACATTATTTTGACTCAGTGAGATAGATCAAGTTTCAAAAAACGGAATCAAGTTTTTTTTTTTTTGGAAAGCAAGGGAGCTGCCCATCCATTACTAGGAAAAATTACAAAAGCATCAGTATGTAACTGATTTCTTTCTCTGAATGGATTTCATCCATATGATATCTGAGAGGGAGCCAACTGCACACTCCATCCCTATCTTTGAATTGATTTGGTTCTATTTGTATACAGAACAAGACGCCCAAGATAAATTTAAAAAGTTAAATCTTTACGGCAAACATGACTTGAGTCGAAGCTCTTGCAGTTTATTAAAATTAGGATGTACAATTAATGCATTACCTTAATAGAAAAAAGAAATATCCTACAGCAAACGGGCCTTCCGTTTTCCAAAAAACTTGGTTTCTCTCTCCTAAAGTCAATTCACCTCTTTTGCGAAATAAATATCTACTCTATTCGACTTTGACCAAAATACATTTTTATCATTGTAATATTGACTGATCTGAGCATACAATATTAACTGATCGTGTGCATTATGCGGACTTTTTAAGGTTGAGAAAAACAAAAAACAAACATACCAATAATTGGTGAAGTAGTGTGTTTAAAAGATAGTTGAATCGAGTATTGAAAGCTGGTTACCTGAAACAGACAGAAAATGAAGCGTTGATTTATTTTTTCTAACAATTGGAGATACATGTCTAAAAATTATTTTTCGAGTGAAAGTTAAGATGTTGATATAAATACATATCCAATTTTGAGGAATTATTGCTTCCGTCCGTATTATAATAATAATGCTCCTTTTCAAAAACTAGAAAAGGGTTAAAACTTCTGGTAGGCAACTATTTTAACTCCGGTGATGTATTTTGGCCTACACGGTCAATTGAAGGCGCTTGGAATTCCAGACAATCTTGGGTATGGATACTTGCCACTTGAACTCACTTGTTCATTGTTGGATTTCGTGGCTCTATCGAGGTATTTTCATGAAATAATAAAAATATATATGCAACAACATTCCCAAAACAGAAATTCTTTAGTGTTTTTAAATATAAGAAAACAAAAAAACTTCAAATCAGAGCTACGGCGCTTATTAATACACGCGAATTGGCGTTTCCTAAATAAAGGAATATAGTTCTCATCCAAGGTTGCAAAATTGACTCGCATAATTCAATGTTTGACACGAAAATAAATGTCCAATTTCTGTCAAAATGTTGCTAATTCTTAGATAAAATCTCGAGAAAAGTCAAGGCAATTATCAATCAGAAAATTCCAACAGTTTTCTAGTAAAGGTGCAATAAGAGAGTGGAAGTTTTACAACGAGGAAAGTTATTTCCGTCCTCTTATCTGGGAATCGAAAAAACTCAGTTTGAAGATACTGGCGCTGCATTTTTGAGATCGTTTCCCTCACGAAAGAACATAACTACATTTCAATGGTGCCAAATTTCCCTTCGTAAATTTCGTTTTTACCAGGAGAATCTGGGGTACTTCCAACTAAAAATTTCACTGTAATTTCCTCTGACTTTATGCAAAAATCTGAAAATTTTTCGACGAAAATTGCACCGGTACATTCTTGTGAGAAATTAAATTGTTTGAGTCTATTTCGCAACCTTGGAATAAAGTTACGTTCATTGGTGGATCCAGCAACTTGGCCACATTGTTTTTTCCCATTTAAACCTATGGAAATGTATCGATTCTTGGAGGGGCCAGTTGCTCGACAAGAATCGATTATTTAACATAGGTTTAAATGGAGGAAACCCGGTGTTGCCAAATTGCTGGATCGCCTCTGGTTACGTTCCTTCGTCCAGGAAACGACGTTATGTCTTTGCTCTTTGAACCTGTGCGTGGCGTTGGGGAGGAAATACGGTTATTTTCATCCTTCCCCCCCACCCCCTCCTGCGCGGCATTTCCAGAATACAATTCTGAAATCTGCATGTTTCGCAATCAAGATGCAGGGATGACGTCATTAAGTTACCTACTGACAATTGAATAATCAAAAGAAACGGAAGAGCGGAGGCTGCAATTAAAAACAACTCCCGCTTCCTTAGCACCGCAACGGTGCTCGTCTCTTGGAAAGGGTGACGTCGCACATTAGGCCAAAGCCTGAATTCTTCTGGACAAAAGTCACTGATTGTAACAGTCTTCACAGACATTCATATCAGACAGGATCAACCGTTGGCAAAATACGAGCTGATTATTGGGATTGATCGAAAAAGAATAGGAAGGGATGAAGCGTTCTTATTGGTGGAAGCAGGTGTTTGCAATAGATAAAGGAAAAGAGTGATAGACTAACTAACGGTAACCCAGGGGAGACCCTGAGGTTCTTCTAGGGTCCCTTTATACTGAGAGTCAAGATAACACCCCCTCATGGAGTCACAAACGGGAATAAGGTTTACACAAATTGAACGTTTTTCGTAATCTTTGATCAGCTCATTCTCAAATTCCTTTCTCCGTTCCTTCTCTCATTCCGTTTGTTCCTTGTCGAACAAGTTATTCCTCGGTCCATTCCAGATTTTAATCTTTGCAATTGGTGAAAATGTAATCTTTATTCCCGTTTGTGACACTGTGGAATGGACTTTTGCTGATACCGATGAGTTTTAAGGTTATGGCTTTTGCTGATACTCGGATCCTGAGGATTTCACAGGTTGATATCTTAGATGGCGTCAAATGTAGCTTTTGCTGACACCTATTGGCTGCCATTGATGTTTCTATTGTTGTATGGCTTTTGCTGACAAACTATTGGCTGCACTGCATGCTTTCTTCTGTTGTATGGCTTTTGCTGACACAACTATTGGCTGCATGCTGCTATTGATAGTCTTTTGCTGATCAATTATTCGTGCATTGCATGCTATATATGCTGTTCTTCTTCTCAGGTTCCTAGAGGGCCTAAAATACGGCAACCAATCAGAAATGGATTCACATTGTCTTGACTCTCAGTATAAAAGGACTCTAGGTTAGCCCACCATTTTCTCCTTCAGTCTATAGCAACCACCCGCGGTAACCAAAAGGATCGCTCCATTTTTCTTTTGTCCTCTTCGTCTAAAGCTTTGTCTATCGGTTTCAATAATCAGCCCGCTGGAAAAAATTTGCAAACTTCCTTTCTGACAGAGGGGAGCAGAAAAAAACCAAAATATTTTAACGACTCCGAAAAGTAGCACTTTTTCAGTACTTCCGGAACCCCCTTAAAAAAATCGGCACTATTTCCGGACTTTCCAAAAGTCCGGACTTGTAGACACCCTGATTACAAATCGACGTCGGTCGCGCTGAATTTTCCCGCGGACCACGGAGCGTCGCGTTGTACGCGACAAATCGACAATGCGTCGCTCCTCGAACGCAAGACCTTACCTCCATTCCCACGTGAGCCTTGACGTTCATGTAACCCCTTGCTTCTGGGGCTCAAGTGGAAACGACGATAGGCCAAGGGCGACGATTTGAGGAGTCGCGGAAGCCGGAACGACGAGGACGATAAGACGACGGCGGACGGGGACGATAAGGGGAAACAATACGTTACCAGGAAACGATATTTCAACGAGATAACTCCCGTTTCGAGAGTGGAAGGGAGGAGAGGGGTGGGAGGGATCGCCTGAGAGCGCACTTACAGAACATTCCAGTTGCGAGCTTTCGGCGGAATCGTCGATAACCTGTGATGCAACAAGCTGGAGCCCTCGTTACGCTCAGCTCTGGTTACGACTCCGCCGGCTATATTCATGCCAATCTGCCCGCGCTAACGCCGTCCAGGGTGACACGATCTCTTGGATTTCAAAATTAGATGATTTTCCCCTCACTTTTCAAAGTTTTCCTAGCTCTTTTCGGTTTCCCTGACTTTTCGAGAGCATGTCGCACCTACCCTACACACTGAGAAGAATTTTTGGATTGCATTTTGCAAAGAGGAACCAGAAGCATTGCAATGATGCTAAGATTGTGCAACTTCATCCTTTGCAATAAAATTACTGAAATCATGAAAAAAGTATGAAATTTACATGGTAATTTTTGTCTTGAATTTACTGTTTTTAGCGAGTAATATGTAATCTGTTAATGAATAATCAGGTTTTTCTTCCAAGACAAAAAAAGTTGCACAATTTTAGCAACATTGCAATACTCCTAGTTCCTTTTTGCAAAATGCAATCCATTTGTCCTCGTGTTACTTTCGATCAGAAAAGGAAGTGAAACACAAACCAACACATATTTGGAGTTGATTTTGGTACAGTTTGCGGTGAATTTAGTGCTGAAAACAATGGAGGGACTAGGCAAATGCATTCCTCCGATTGCGACGTTGGTATTCACCACTCGAGTTTTAGTAAATTTCTTCAAGAAAACTAGCTAGCATTTTCTCCTAAAATTGTCAACCGAAGGCTAGGGTTATTTTGTTGAGTTGAACTTTTGAGTTGAAATTTCTCTCTGCGCACTGGAAAAAGTACAGTTTGAGGTACAGTCATTTGCGTTCGGTAATCAACGATAGACTCTATGATAGCAAATCCCATAAGTATGGCGTATTCGCCTTAAGTATAGTAAATACTACAGGATGTTACTTAATCTTCACCCTATGGCATCACTGGGTTAAAGCTTAGGGAACTTAGCAGGGTTAACGCGGTTCAAGTTTACACAAAGTGGCAAGACTGTGTACTCGCTCGCTATCTGTGCATGGAGAGATTGAATGTATGTAGAGGCGGGCTACTCTCAACGTATGAGCGTTCCGAACCAATACGGCTTCATTATTGAGAGATTTGTTTTCAGTTTGAGAGTTTGCTTCAAAGGAACCGGTGGTACCATTGTGTTTCGCACAAAATTTTACTGAGTAAAAAGTGCTTCAACCGAAAATCACCATATCACCCGTTCATAGGCTCATGCAGTTCCTGCGTTATTCGATGGATCGCTATAGATAGAATTTGATAGTGGTTCGATGTATTGTTGGGTTCAGAACAATAGAACATAACCTCAATCAAAAATTTTAGGATTTGAGTTGGAAAAGCTGAAAATGAGTAAATTCCTAACAATTTCACTTTTCATTGGCATGTGTTACTCGAAAAAATAAAAAATCTATCACAAAAGAACCGTTCCCTCAGATTTCTAAATTGACCTTTGAGGCTACGTTTACGTTTAAATGTTGAACCAATCAATATCGATACAATCTCACCATCTCACTTGTTTAATTTGTGGAATACAATCTAAATTTTTCCGCGCTTTCAAAGCGCGGCAAAGCTAATCAATATTATTTTGCCGCAAAAGGTCAAGTAAAGTAGAGTCCCTTCATACTGAGAGTAGAGACAACACGAATCCATTTCTGATTGGTTCCTGTATTTTAGGCCTTCACATTGTCACAAACGGGAATAGAGATTACAGTTTCACCAATTGCAAAGATTATAAACTGGAATGGACCGTGAATGGGGGGTACGGCAAGGAACAAATGGAATGAGGAAGAGGACAGAGATAGGAATTCGGGAATGGAATGATCAAAGATTACAAAAAATGTCCAATTTGTGTAATATTTGTTCCCGTTTGTGACATCCATAAGCCGCGTTGTCTCAACTCTCTCCATGAAGGGGCTCTAGAGTAAAGTAGCTATTAAATCGGTTTCTTTGAGTAAAATCTATTCAAAATCTCGATTTTCGTTCATTTCCGCGGTATAGATTCACTCTAAGATTCGACAACGACGCCACTCGAGGCTGCGAGGAGCGGTAGTTGGCGCGGTGCGGGGGAGTTCCTTCATTAATTTCGCGCCGAACCTTTCGTCAGTCTGTCACTTTCGCTGACGAGCCGCGACAGGGTAAACGCCGCGACGCTCGGTAAATTCCGATCGCGAAAATTGCAACCGGCGAGGACGCTTTGTCCCCGCGCGGTTATTACCGTCGGCGGCGTCTGGCCGTCTTCGCTTCCATTATTTCCGTCGAAGCGTTATTCGAAAATCCCGCCGCGACGCTCCTCGTCGCCAGGTATGCCAACGGATGTCACTTGCAGGCCCCCGAGGTGGGTTCTTGAACGTTTCAACAGAAGGGACTTGCGAATAGAATGGATGAAAGACGGTAAATCTAAAAGGAGAATGATTCAGAAAGATTTATGTAAAGCGTATTTTCGCGTCGGATCGGGTGGAGCGTGGGAATCTGATCCGGTGAATCTGTATCTTCTCGATTTCGGGGCTCACCGAACGGATGTATGGTGCTCATCGGGGTCATCGTTGATATGCAACCAATAAGGCCTGCATAGACGATCAAATTCCCGAGCCAATTCCGATCAAAGTAGCATCAAAGTGTCGGGAGTCATCAGTCTGAAATTCATTAATTTGCTTCATTTTAAAATGAAAACTTGGCAGAAATGTTTCCTGTAGCAGAGAATGATGAATGGTGGTACTCCGGTCTAATCTTACCTTGATCAAAAAAGTGCGGCCCGTCAAAATTTGATGGTAGATGGTGACCACCAGTCATCAGCATGTCTACTTTGATCGGAATTGGTTCGGAATTTGATCGTCTATCGAGGCCTATACGGCCTGGTTACACGATCAAATTCCCGTCAAATTCCGATCAAAATGACAGTCGAAAGTTATCTAGATTGATGAGTTAAATTAATTAAAACAGCGTGTTGATTGGAATAAGCATGAAATAAGCACAGTGGTGTGGAAATCAGATGAAGGATGAGCCCCACAGCTCCATCATCTACCATCAAATTTTTGCAGGCCGCAGAATTTTGATGGTAGATGGTGCGTACCAGTCACCATTTGATCGGAAATTGATGGAAATTTGAGCGTGTAACCAGCACATACCACCTAAGCCCTGGATAGACGATCAAATTCCGAACCAATTCCAATCAAAGGAGACATGCTGATGACGGATGGTCACTATCTACCATCAAATTTTGACGGGCCGCACTATTTTGTTCAACGTAAGATCAGAATTAGGTGCCACCATTCATCATTTCCTGCCACAGGAAACATTTCTGCCGAATTTTCATTTTAAAATTAAGCAAATAAATGAGTTTAAGACTGATATCTCCCAGCACTTTGATGGTAATTGGTTCGGGAATTTGATCGTCTATCGAGACTTTTAGAGTCCCTTTATACTCAGAGTTAAGACAATGTGAATCCATTTCTGATTGGTTACCGTATTTTAGGCCTCCACAGTGTCACAAACGGGAATAACGATTACATTTCCACCAATTGCAAAGATTATAATCTGGAATGGACCGAGAAATTACGGGTTCGACAAGGAACAAACGGAATGAGAGAAGGAACGAAGAAAGGAAAAAAAGAATAGCTTACACCTCGCTTAACTATAGTTTAATTTGCCTGTTAGTATGACGGGTGAAACGCCAATATTTCTCACAATAGAAGGGTAAAACACGACGGATAAAAGCTTTACCAACCGCTATTCCGTCTCTCCTCTGAATTGATGTCTAGATTGACGGGTATACATGCCGAAGGCATTTTCGCCCCTTCCTCACATGGAGGAGAAAAAAACTACAGCTGAATTCCTTGTGGGAGCTTCGACCTAAAGCAACGCGCGTTTTCACCAGTTTCCCATCGATTCTTCCGTCTCCTTCTTCCATCCAAACCGATTATGGCGGTTGTGGTGGTGAGAAAATGACCAGTAGCGTGGCGCGCTTTGCAATATATCGATTAATCTGCCTTTTAAACCTACGGGAAAGGATCGATATACAAGGTGTTGGCAACGACAGTTTCATAATCGATTCGTTACCATAGCTTTAAATGAGGAAATATCGATCATTCGATCAATCTATCAATCGATCATTCACGCCTTGCCACTGGAAACGACGAGCCATTTCCCTGATACCCAAAGGCGGTACAGCACTTTCCTCTCACGCAAAAATCAAGCACTATATTGTTTATCGGTGCCGTTCATGTCTCCGAGGGTAACCTCTTCAATTTTCGGCTAACCCTGCCGAGTTAAAAGAAAGAACCCCGTATGAGCCTTTCAGATGTTGTCAAAGTAACATCATTAAGTTACGTATTTTCAGGAAAAGTAGTGCATATTTTCCCCCTGATTGCACTGTTTAACAAGAAAACACTGGAAAAAAAAACACATTGGATCTATAGTCCAGACTCTTAAAAACATCGACAAGAAAAAGTACTCTTGATTCAATCAGAATCTAGCTTGAATCAGAAACCAAGCCTCTTAATTTAAGCGGATTTCGTTTTGATTCAAGCAAAAATCCGATTGAATCAAGAATATTTTTTCTTGTCAATTTTTTTAAGAGTCTGGACTCTAGATCCAATGTGTTTTTTTTTCCCAGTGTTTCTCTGATTTGCCTGACACATTTTGGTGAAATTCTTTGTCAATTGAACAAATGCCAGATCGTTGAAAAGACATAGTTAGAAATGGACCGCGTTAAACAGACAGGAACCAAGCCACATCAGCAATTGCCAAATTTAATCGGGCACTTTAATTCTTTACATGAAAATGGTCGTGCGAATTGTTGTGCTAATTTCTATGAATTTTCTCCATAGTACAAAGCAAATTCCTAAAAATTTTCAAAGGATCTACACAAAAGTTCTCTCGTACAAAATCAAATTGCCCTGTTAAATTTGGCAATAGCTGATGTGGCTTAGTTCCTTTCCGTTTATTGTGGTCCAAATAGTTATTAGACATTTGTTGTTCGAAACGTCAAACTCACTCGAGAAAGTAAATGAAGGTGGTTGGACGATCTACCCCTGACATTTTCGTCATTTTTCCTGACATTTACAGGTTTTCTCTAATCTTTTAAAATTTCCTGACACTTCTAGGTTTTCCCAAATTTTTTTAAAATCCCCTGATATTTCCTACTATTCTCTGACTGAGGCAACCCTTAACCCTACCTTTTGTTGGGCACACGTCAGATCCCTCCGGGACCCACCCTCTCCTGGTGTACCTAACGTCATACATGGACGGCTCCTCAGGGTCAGAATATTCCTCATTCAAAAGGGAGACTCGGAATCGTAGATTTTCTCATACATGGACGGCCCCAGGGTCAGAATATTCCTCATTCAAAAGGGCGACTCGGAATCGTAGATTTTCCACCGAATGAATGGTTGCAATTCGCCCACGGTTCACCATCATCTAACACGGAAAAATCATCGCACTCTCCGTCGGTTGGACGACCCTAAAACTTTAATGAACCCGCCACGAAATCGAAAAAGCGCGGGGCGTGCCTGGCGGGAAGTATTCCTTGAATGCAGGTCCGAATGGGCGTACTTATGCTAAAAGTTACTATGTGCATAGTGTTCACGTGAGACATAGGTCCTTTTGGCATAACGCGTTCGAATGACCGGGCACGCGAGCCGGGGTAAATACCGAAACAAAAGTGCAGAAAAACCGAGCGCAGCGTTGCCAGATTCCAAAGAAAGCTAGTCATACAGAGAGGGAAATTCGTGTATTTCGACGGAACATCGGCAGCGCGGCACTCATGGCCCGGGTCAACACGCAATCGCTTGCGCGGGGCGAACAGGTGCCGAACAAAAGACCCCTCTCCGCAAAAATATGGAGCCTGCTCTGGTGGATGGCGCGGTGGTAAAAAACTCATAAAAATTTAGAGTGGAAACAGGCCCGAACTCTGAGTGGCACTTAACCAAAAACGCCGTATGAACAATGGAACGTTGCCTAATTTCCCCCCGATAAAATATGTACAGCGGATGCTAAAAAGATCATTGCGAATGACACATTGACGTAAAAACTTATATCGACGGTGAAAGTCGGCAATCACATAACTCGGTTTGCGACGTCGCAGACTTCCTGTCATACTTTATTTTTTAAATGGAAAACTACTCAACGGCGATTCTTTAAAACTGTCATGATTTTTCTTCTCAATGCGAAGAAAATTCTGCAAAAACTTCGAGAAATAATATCAATTTGTTCTCCTTTAAAAAAATGACGTAGAGGCGGAGATTTTCAGACACCGCAAACGAGTTATGTGATTGCCGACTTTCACCGTCGATATAGTATGGTCATATTTACTGGATGGTATAGGAGATGGGTCGCCGAAGAAGGCTCTATATTGGGTTCCTCCCGCGGTCGGCATGTAATACATATCAGCGCCTCCAAGACTGGATGAATACTTCACGCATTGCGTCAAACATAGTGCAGTCAGCGTGAAACACATAACGCCTACAAGACTGGATGAATACTTCACGCATTGCGCCAAACACATTGCGGTCAGCTCGACGCTGCGGCGCACAGCAGATCGAGTCAATCAGAGAGGTCGGACATGACATTTTTGACGAAAACTGCAAATTTTGGTGTACATTCCATCACATTTTACGTTTCAAGGGGTGCTTGCAGTAGGAAATTTCACGAGGAAACCAGTAGAGCCACTTTTAGAACCTCAAAGTTCTGTATGAACGGAGTTATAAGCGTTTAAAGTTTCCAAATTTTGTCCGACCTCTCCTATTGACTCGATCCATTGTGAGGCACAGAGGGCGGCCAATGAGAGGGTAGGGGACGAGACTGAATCAGAAATGATAAAGTTCCTACAAGATTGTGGTTCGTGGTGGTTATACACGGAAAAATAGGTAGGGGTTAAGTCTGCTGTTGGAAATTTCCAATTAATTTTGGTTGCACCTAAATTATACTACTCACTCAAATGCTGCAGTGCTATCCTAACTTGAGTTGTGCTACTACCAAAATCAACTGGAAATGTCCATATCATCCAACAAAGTGGGGTAGTACCACACTTTTAGGGAATAACCCCTGTTACTTTGATTTCTATAGTTACTGAATTTTTCTTATAATTGTGAGCTTTTCAAATCTATCTTCGGTTTTGGTTTGTGTTATATCGTGCTTATTTTGGTATTTTCTTGATACATAATATTTGATATTTTGTGAATACATATTTAGTATGGTTCTAGTATAATACATACTGATTTGTTGTCCGATTTACAATTTGTTTTAAAGGCTTCTTTTTGAAGGTTCGTCTTTCTCCTTTTTTCTACCCATGTCTTTTCTGCCTAATTTCCATTCTCTTTGAGAAAATGCTCAACAACCCCTAACACTTTTTTTTTCCGCGTAGGTCACATGGATTGCCACGGATTGCTACCAAGCAACATGAAAGTACCTTTGTACCTATGTATATAAAGTATCTAGTTTCGAGGAGAATTAGGGCTGCTTTCCTTTCACAAATACAAGTACACAGGAGAGGAAGTGAAACAAATTGTTAAGAGAAATTACTTTAAACTACCACAAAATTTTTTTTATTAAAAACACTTTTTTGAGGTTAAAAAAAGAGTATAAAACAGATATTTTTTTATGGAGCTGAATTATTTTATTTTCTTTTATTAATTTTTTCAAACTTATTTTTGAAAACAATTTTGTTTTCGATTCAAATTGCTTGTTCCTTTAAATCAAAGATAATTAAAGGTCATCTATGACAATAAAAAGTACGTATCTCCTTGGATTAAAAAAACTCATGAAATAAAGAAAAATAAGCTTCTTAGCTTCTAAATAAAGCCCTTAGCTTCTAAAAAGTTTTCTTTAAATCAACATTAAGTTTGTTCTCTTTAATAAAGTATATCTCAATTCCATTTTTTAAACTATTCGCAGAGGATTCTCTCTGAGAAAAAGCTAAAATCACCGACATTTTTACACGAAGTTCGTACTTTTTCGGATGAAATGTGGCAACGCATAAATGTTGATACGGTGGTCCTCCTCAGCATACGGAACTGTAGCTGCATCGGCTGGAAATTAAAACCATGGGAGACGAGCGGGGATTTAGGTATGTGGGTCAGATATTTGGGTTATCTTCCTTGCGGCGCGGCGCACAGTGCAACAAACCATTATCAGGCGAGATTCGAAAGTACAGTCTCACAAAAATTGCAGAATTCCGATGTTTTTTCGGTCAAATCATAAATTTTAAGAGGTGATATTAAAGGAAATGGGTCACTAAACCTTGTTTATTTTATTGAATATTCTGAAAGTACTATATGAGAAGATAACGTGGTGATTTTTCCGCATTTTCATGGAGCCGAAATCGCGGAGAAAACCGCTTTTGAAAAATCTAAAAACTGCAAGACATTTCAAACGCACCCGAATGGCGGGAAACTGACGCAGTTAATGTACTGTGGTAGTCATATCGCAATCTTCTCTCATTTTCCTCTGATGTTTGTCAAAATAAAACGTATTTCAATGTGGAGTTGTTGCTTGTTTATTACAGCTAACATATGAATGAGATTCTAGTCTTGAATTCAAAAGATATAGTTTCGACTTTAATATTGTTCTCATATACGAAGAGTAGATAGACATTTGACTGACGTCGTGGAAACCCGTGTCCGCCTCTGATCGGTGCCGGATGACATCATTCGGTGCGGCGCGAAACCGGGGCGTTTTAAATTTGCGTATAAGTTGAGCGATTTGAACTGCGCATTTCTCGGTTATTGAGTTACTTGTTCGCGTTTTTAATGTTCGCATCCTGTTATACGCGTCATTTTCCTTCAGAAAACTATATTCGCAAGTCAAAATTCGTTCATGGTTTAGAGACCCATTTCAAGGGAATGGAGCCACCTTTAAACTTCTACGTTCCAAAAGAATGAAGAGATAAGCTTTTAGAGTTTCCGCATCATATCCGACCTCTCCTTTATTGAATCGTTCCCCTGTGCGGAGATGACGGGTTCCAAATGGGATTCCAGTGGCGAGGCCTGAATGATCGACTATCGATACTTCCCCATTTGAAGCTGTGGTAAAGAATCGATTATCGCAACACCCTGTATATCGATCATTCCCCATAGGTTTAAATGGCGGATCGATCGAAAGCACGAAAACTCGACAGGCAACGCTGAATCGGGACACTCGAACCACAACAGCCGTACGGCGGGGGGTGGGGGGTGCCCCCACCTCCACCGGCTTACTTCGTTCTCATTGTGCCCCCTTCCTTGGAAATCCCCCCGATAAATTATCTTTCTTCGATTCCGGCTGCCAACCCCTACGGTACGAACGTCAGTGTGGTTTCTGTCCAATTTAAAGGGGATTTTTAGTCGTGAGTGAGGGTAAGGGCGTCGGGGGCCTTGTATGACGTCATTCATCGCGAGCTGTCGACAGAATCGGCTCTTGGAGATATTTCTATGCCAAAATGTATGTTGAAAACTCCTTCGAGCAGTGAAAACATCTCTATCGGGAGCAGCGACGGCGCACAGTGGATCGAGGCAATCGGAGAGGTCGGACAAAATTTGGAAACTTTAAACGCTTATAACTCCGTGTATACAAAACATTGAAGCTCTGAAAGTGGTTCCATTGGTTTCCTCGTGAAATTTTCCTCCAGAAACACCCCTCGAAGCTTAAAAAGTGACGAACTAAACATCAAAATTGGCAGTTTTCGTCAAAAATTTCATGTCCGACCTCTCGAATTGAATCGATCCACTGTACGGCGTTTTTTATAAATCACGTACGTCTTTCATTAATGTGTAAGATTTATTTTCGGGACTCAATGCTTAATGGCTGCACATTGACTGCTGATGCTCAAACAGTTGGGCTTTGTCCACAAGTACCTACGCAGTTTGAGCACATTAGTTCCACGAACTGAGGGTTCGAGGAACAAGTTATAGTTAAGTTACGAGGGCTGTCCCAAAAGAAACCGGACTTTTGTCATAGAGGGCGAACCGAGCGTCGTAATGAAGTTTTCTTGGGCTTGTTTGAAAGCTGATAAGCTACTGAAGATGCTTGTTTTTACAGAATGCAAAAATTCGTATTGGTAAGGAAACTACACGCTTTGGAATAAAGGAAAGTCAAACTCGAGTTGCGATTTTTGTCTTCATCTCAAGACAAATTTAGATACAACTTTAAAAAAACCCAGGTTTCAAGTTAAAAACTTCGTTGCTCTCTTATTCAAATGCTTAAAAATAAGGAAATTAACATTTTAAGCAGCTTACCAAGTCATCACCTATCCCCTTCAAAATACTTGCCAGCTTTGTCGATGCATTTTTGCCACCGTTTCTTCAATTGGGAGAAACACTGTTGGAAATCCTCAGATTTGATTGATCGCAATTCCTACAGGGTGTTCTCTTGGATTTCCGGAATGGTTTGAAAACGTCGACCTTTCAAGGTAAATTTAAGTCGTGGAAATAAGAAAAAATCACACGGAGCCAGGTCAGGTCACCTTGAAGGAATTGCGATCATTCAAAACTGAGGATTTCCAACAGTGTTTCTCCCAGTTGAAGAAACGGTGGAAAAAAATGCATCGATAAAGCTGGCAAGTATTTTGAAGGGGATAGGTTATGACTTGGTAAGCTTTTAAGCATTTGAATAGAGCAACAAATTTTTAACTTAAATCCTGGGTTTTTCTTAAGTTGTATCTAAATTTGTCTTGAAATAAAGACAAAAATCGCAACTCGAGTTTGACTTTCCTTCATTCCAAAGCGTGTAGTTTCCTTACCAATACGAATTTTTGCATTCTGTAAAAACAAGCATCTTCAGTAGCTTATTAGCTTTGAAACAAGCCCAAGAAAACATCATTACGACGCTTGGTTCGTCTTCTATGACAAAAGTCCGGTTTCTTTTGGGACAGCCTTCGTATAATAAGTTCCTGGAGCAAGTTCACGCGAAGTTCCGCGAATAGCGCTCGTATGAACTAAAGTCAAGCTATTGGTTTAGCGATTCGAATGTAATTGGCATAAATTCGACCAGCAAAATGTTCACCCCGACATTCGTCAGTCATCGAAGGGCATATTTTATTTCATTTTTTGCTCAAAAAGCTGCTGATCAACCATAGCTAGGAGAAAATAGTACTGACCTCCAAATTACTTATGCTTTACTCGAATACACTCTCGTGGAGGGCCTCTAAAAATCTTATGTCTGAATTTGTGTTACATAGTGGTCTACTTCCTATAAAGGCGGATCCAAACACTTCGAACGAAGTAGAGTACCTGTAAAAGTGCAGGTTTTCTCTGAATTCAACTCCCATGCTCAAAAAAAGCTCTCAAATTGAGGCCAAAATGGAGGGATATCCCACGCTATCCTGAGAGTCCATCTCTACACCAAAACAAACTCTCCTTGCAAAGATAGGGAGAAAATACATTGACAGGGCTGCCCCTTAAATTGGGGACTCTAAAACTGAAAACACGGCAACCCTGCTAATGTATTTGCTTCCTATCTTCGCTTGGAGAGTTCGTCTTGATGTACCTAGAGGTGGACTCCCAGGATAGCGTGGGATATCCCCTCCATTTTGGCCTCAACTTGAGAGCTTGTTTTGAGCTTGGGAGTTGATCTCAGAAAAAACCAGTGACCCCATCGTGTTTCTCGCGAACTTTTACATAAGAATTAATAGTCAAATCGCAAATTCCTCACACATGCAACATCTCCATTTTGTCCAAAAAAACGCATAAACCCGGCAACAGTGCAAGCCGCGAGCTCCATCCTCGGAGCGGCGAATTTTTCGCGGGAGCCCGGACGGGGCCGCGGTTTGGCGCCCGTCCGCTTTCGGGCCGAGCACTCCAGATAAACGGACCCTTTCGCCAAAATAGATTGAAAAGCCGAGATGAGAGCGGGAGTTGCCGCCCAACGAGAGAAAAGAACTCTCGTGGGCATATGACTCAAAACCGCCCCTCCCATCAAAACCCCGCAACCCCAACGTTAACCCAAACGCGAATCTGCGATTTTTGAGAATCGTCCGACGAGGTTTAATCCGACATCCGTGTGTTCGGGCCTCGAGCAGCGCACAGTGGATCAAGTCAATAAGAGGGTCGGACATGAAGTGTTCGACTAAATTTTCAAATTTTGATGTTCCATTCGTCACATTTTAAATTTTACGGGGTGTCTCTAGAAGAAAATTTCGCGTGAAAACCAGTGGAACGACTTTTAGAGTCTCACCATTTTGTTTCTTTCGTCACATTTTAAATTTTAAGGGATGTTTCATAAAGAAGATTTCACGAGAAAACCGGTGGAACAACTTTTAGAGCCTCAAAATTTTGTATAAACGGAGTTAAAAGCGTTTAAACAGGGAGTCTAGTTTTTTTTTCTATTTTGGGAAATCCTGATTTTTCCTGATTTTTGACAGCTAAATCCTGATTTCATGAGTTTCCCAAATCCTGATTTCATAGGTTTTCCAAATCCCGATTTTTTGCGCAAAAAAATTAATATCACAAAAAAAGCTCGATAAAAAAATCAGATCGGACGGCCGACTTTCTTCAAATCCTGATTTTACGACCGATTTTTCCTCAAATCTTAATGGAATCGGGACTAAATCCTGATTGAGCTCAAATCCTGGTAGAATCGGGAAAATCAAGAAAATTTTAATGCTTGACACCCTGTTTTGACTAAAATCGCAAATTTTGCTGTTAATTTCGTCACATTTTAAATTTCAAGGGGTGCTTGTAGAAGAAAATTTCAAGAGAAAATCAATGAAACCACTTTTAGAACCTCAAAGTTTAGTATGAACGGAGCATCAGGGTGTCTACTAAAACAGGTTGGCCAAAAATCAATACTTATACTGTACTTTTTTAGTACCTCCTTAGAAGAAGTATTCAGTAATGTTTCAGTACCTCGATTTGACGAAATTCGGAAATTTTCAAAAATTCAAATTCCTTGCTCAAATTGAGACAAAAAGAACAAAAAATGAGAAAAATTCCGGACCGTCTTGAGGAATTTCAGAACTATTTTCAGTACTTCCGGATCGCCCTTGAAAAATCAGTACTATTTCCGGACTCGTAGACACCCTGCAGCCTGATTGTTGAAATTTTTTGTTCGTCGGGACGACATAGATGACATAGGTTAAAAGGCAGAAAGCGATTGGTCGGCTGTGTCTTATCGTTGCTTTGTCGTGCTTTTATCAGGTAGAATGGATGACATACTGTCGGGAACTTAAGAGGTGCCGTTAGCTTGTAGTGAGTTCAACCCGCACGACAAAGCAGCGATAAGACATAGCCAACCAATCACACTCCGCCTTTTAACCTATATCATCTATGTTGTCCCGACAATCAAAACATTTCAACAATCAGGCTGCTGACGGAGTTATAAGCTTTTAAAGTTCCCAAATTTTGTCCGACCTCTTTCATTGGCTCGACCCACTGCGCGGGGGTTTCGGAGAGGGGTCGGTCGAAACCGCGGACCGGGCCTCTTCTTCTTTCGCACTCATTCCGGGTCCGGGGCTCTAATATGCCGGCATTATCCGGGCGTATTATTCAGGGAAATCTCATCACTTGGGCCCCCACGTGGAAACGAACGCTCAAAGAGAACGAGAACGGTGGCGGTCGGGCTATTTCCTAGATTAAATTTTGGCGTGTTTCTTCGCTCTCTGTGAGTGCTTCGTGGCGGTTGACTACTAGACCGCCTAATAATTTGGCTTCGACACGATGTGTTTCCTCTTATCAAAATTTTGAAAAGAACACGCTATGCCTGCCAACATAGGAGGATTCTAGGGGGGCGTTGGGGGCACTCCCCCTCCCTCCTTTCACCCGAAAAAAAGAAGGGCAAAACAGACAGTTATATACGGTATAGTTTTTCTGGTCTAATATACTTTAAAAGGGAATGAAACAAATTGATTAGATTTTGCAAGACGGAAGCAGGAGCACTGCCATGTTGCCACGATTGTGCAATTTCACCCCTTGCAATAAAAGTATTGCAATGGACCACTAGACAAGGTACGAATTTCAGCATTTTGATACATGTTTCTTAACCAAAATTTCACGTAAAACACAATGCGCATAACGAAAATTACCGAAATCAACTCCTTCCGAAGATATATAATGATTCTTTTTGAATTTAAACCACCCGCTCATAAAAGCTCAATGCTCTACGGGATTCACATCGCGCGCTAAACGTTACCATGACAGTCTCTGCGATATAAAAATCTGGCAGCCTCGATCTTGACGCTTTGGCTCAGCTATAGCAAATTGCTTGTAGTTTGAACAACACATAGTGTGAAATGAACATTGCACGATTGAGAAGCTTGCTGAAACCGTTGTAATGTGCGATTTGACTGACGTAGTCACGTAGTCGCGATTTGTCTCGATACCACAATTAATTCGAGAAGTCCATTTCATCTAACAACCACGCGTTTTTTCCCCCTGTGAAGTCGCAGAAAAAGGTTAGAAGACATTTCGTCAACGATTTTTTGTCCACGCACCTGTTTTTCCAATAGTTTACGTCCACGCGTTTTTCCGGCAGGAGAATTTTGGTCTACTTAACAATTGAGACCCAAAGTTAATTGGCCCACAAGAAAATCCCTAAGTGTTATACCGGACCCTTATACACCTCTTGACTTGTCTCAGCTAAAGGCTCTTAGATTTTTCCTGTCTACGATATTTTCACGACGGCGCGGCGGCGGGCGAGGAGGGCGTCCAGCGAGACACGCGCATTTACGCCTACAAACCTAACAGGGATACTTCACGCATTGCGCAATGCGTGAAGTATTCCTGTTAGGTTTGTAGGCGCCAGTGCGCGTGTCGCGCTGGCAGCACGCTGTTTCACTCTGTTTGGCTCTAATATTTAAATTCGCTGAGTCAACGTTTCTCAACTTATGATTTTGAAATGTTTGCACACTCCACATGGATTACTCTCATTTATATTGATGAAAATAAGAGTTTTAAAAGAAAATGTACCGTGCGCTTTGTAAATATTAAGGTGGTTCCATGTCAAATTTAATGATTTCTAAAGCAGTTTAATTTTTTCTTATAACTTTGTGCTTTTACTGTGCTGCAGCGTGGAGTATGCGTAACCGAACGCTCAAAATTGGGCGTATTTGAATGTAAAAGATCGACTTACAAATAGGTTAAAACCAATGATTGCATCCTCCTTGGTTTTCTCTCTCTTTTATTCATTTTTGTATGGTTCTTTTTAACACCACCACGGCTAATTGAGATTTATGCCAATGCCATCACTGGGAAAAGGTTTTACAAATATTTGTCACGTTTCAAAAATGTAAATGTTTTTAAAAAGAGATAATATTATCATATGAAATTATACATAAGGTATATTTTATATGGAAAATTTAAGGATAGGAATGAAACCAAAAACGACAATTTGAAAAAATTAATCAAAAGAAGAAAGTAACATTTTCTTTGAAAATGAGTTACCATTACAACACCTCCTTCTCTCTCAATTTTCTCATTTCGATATTTACAATATATTTTACGTACGGACTAAAATATAACCCTTAAACCTGCCTAGTCACTGTTGATTATTTTACGCGACGACGTTAACCACTAGACATAAGGTGCGCGGACAAACAATCGATAACGGAATGTCTTGAAACCCAGAAAAACGACTCCGATGAGTGACACGTGCGCCATGAACGTTAATTGACAATAGTTCACACGCGTAAACGAAGTTCATATATTGAATTAAGTGTCATTGTGTAAATTTGCTTGGTTCTCCAGACACGTTTTTCGATTCTGTTGACCTCCAGAGTTTTGAATCGGCGCAGCGCGTCAAATATACCGAAATTATGTTTTTAGTCTACGGGAATTAGAAAACAAAACTAATAGAAGCGACAACGTTTGTTGTGATACCATTTCAATGCCAGGAGAAAATTTAACAAAAAATCAAACCCGTTGTATGAGGAGAGTATTGGTGAAAATTGAGTATGACGCGGTTTTGCCTTCTTTGAAGAGCGCAACACATTTCAGAACGTGGATCCTTTCGAAGCGGTGAGTTGCAAACTCTAGTTACTCCCTTTTATTCCCTCCAACATGAGCGTCGTGCTGCATTCAATCCTCATAGGTTTCTTTTTCATAAAGTCAGTGAAAAATAATGAGGTACGGTATAGTCTGAGAACCCGATAAATCTAAAACCAAGTTGGTTCGGTCTGCTTGATATCGCTTATCAAAAGCATGCCCAAAATTTCAACACTCCAATTTTTTTAGCAGATACAATTATCTCCCTACACATAAGGAAAACACCATGATAAAAATCGAACTACAAGCCAATCATTGGATGATGTTTATTATCAATTTTTCCTCATTTGATAACATACACTGGGGAAAAAAACACATCGTATCTAGAGTCCAGACTCTTGAAAACATTGACAAGAAAAAGGACTCTTGATTCAATCAGATTTAAGCTTAAATCAAAAGGAAATCCGCTCAAATTAAGAGGTTTGGTTCTTGATTTAAGCTTAAATCTGATTGAATCAACAGTATTTTTTCTTGTCGATGTTTTTAAGAGTCTAGACTCTAGATCCAATGTGTTTTTTTCCAGAGCAGCCAGCCAAATTTGACACTCAAATGTATCTCCCTATATTCTACTTTGTTTCCTAAAATATTTTTACCTGATCTTAATCATAATCCGTATTTATCCTTAGTCGAGGGCGTAACTACATTCAACAATTGGACGTATTTCTGTCAAACGGAACTATGTGCATTAAGACATGAGCCCTGGTATCTATAAGAATACACGCATAACAGGACTCACGTCATAATGCACATAGTTCCGTTTGATAGAAATACGTCCAATTAAACATAATAGTTTTTATTTTTGCATGAAAAAGACTGGTTGAACTTCAGACGCCTGACAATTTCACGTTGCTAACGAGTTATGTTATGTTGCGTTCAGATGGATTACCAGCCAGGCAAGAGTTACTGCACTACTAAACAGATGTTCTCTTTTCCATATGAAGCATGCTAAACATATTAAATAAACTTAATAAAAAGAGATTCGTTAATATCCGACTGTAGAGTTGGTAAATTAAAATTGTCCATTTAGGAAAACACCAAAATCAACTTCGGTAAAATCGATAGTGGATGTTTATTTTATCATTTGACAAATAAATAATGTGCTCAACAAACATGTTCGTTCTATAATGCACGGTACTTGTAAATTTGTCGATCACAATTAGAGCAAGTGACACATAGTTAATTAATCGTAATGAAAACTTAAATTAGTGTAGTTACCGATTCAATACAGGTATACATTGATAAATGGCAGTCGGAAAATTTGAATTGAAAATGCAAGAATTGCTGGTTCCTCAATTACGAGTCAAATTTGGGCATTTTTGATACTTGAGTTCACCGTGGTGTAAGTTTTGAAAGTAAAATATGCGTTGTGGTATTTCATAGATCTATTGCTCGCAACATCAAAAATGAATGACTGGTCTTTCTAGCTTTTCTCGGTTTCTGAGTTGCTTCTACGCATTTTTGTTCCACGTGTCATTGACCTATCGAGAAATTATTTGCAAGTAAAAATACGTACACGGTTTATTGACCCATTCGTGTTTCATCCAAGAAAATTGACAACAACGGAAATCTCGATTGGAGTTTTTCCAAGTCTGCCTGCAAACGGGAGAGTATTGCTATCACTACAGAAAAAGTGTGCGGCTCTCTGATTGGTAGGCTATCATGGATCCCAAAGTTGGACCAATGTAAACAAACCCCAGCCCCTCCGCTCTTAGTTTGGCCCCATGTAAACAATCGATATGGCGACAAAGTTCTACAAAGTTCTAGACGTGATTTCGGATGTTATGTGTAGACATTATCTAACATACAACTTCTGAATTGAATTCGGATCGAACTGAGATGGATATTTTTGCCGAAAATTAACCCTTGAGTGTGATTAGCATTCATTTCTCAGCCGATAACACGTATTCCTCTGGGTCGGGTTCGTTGACGTTGGTCCAACTTTGGAGCTCCATGATAACAAACTGATGAACCAATCAGAGAGCGGCACATGCAGAGATGGCAATACTCTCCCGCATACAGGTACTCTAGTTCTTCCTAACCACGACAGTATCCTCTGATCTTTTTCTCAAACGACATCCACGTTGTTTCCAGGGGAGCACTCACAGAGAATTGGACGTCCCGGCCCTAGAACTCCCTATCCCAGTAGAGGACGCCCTTACGGATTGCCGTATCCTCCTGGCAACCTTCAACGGTCTGGACAGGTGCCCCCGCTCCAGTTCCTGTATTCGTCCCGTCACTCAAGATGCTACGGAAAAATGTGTTGAGGCTCACGCATGCTTCTTAAGGTGAAACTGTTTTTCCGCCATTATTCTTTAATAGGGGGCTACGCCCCCTGGCCGCTACGCGGCCCAACCCCCTGAAGGCGCTCCGCGCCATCAGTGGGCCGCTTTACCCTCCTATCAGTGTTAGTTTTATTTTTCCCCTAAACAATTACGATATGAGGTATACTTTAATTTTAAACTTTACTTAAAATTACTTTAAAATTAAAAGGACGCGTTTTGGAATGACTGCTTGATGAAATATTGCAGTAAAACAATGAACAATGATAGTCAGGTAATAATTGGACTGAGTTTAACAGAAAGGAACCAAGCCACATCAGCTATTGCCAAGTTTAACTGGGCAAATAATTTTTTTACGAGAGAACGTTTGTTCGGATTTCTTTGAAAATTTTAAGGAATTTGCTTCGTACCATGGAAAATTTTCACTGAAATTTACACAAAAATCCGCACAACCGTTTTCATGTAAAAAATTAAATTGCCCAATTAAATTTGGCAATAGCTGATGTGGCTTGGTTCTTTTCTGTTTAACGCGGTCCAATTAAGATTTCATGAGTCGGGGATCGAACCCACACTGTGTTCAAAGTGGACGCATTTAACGTCTTAGACGACTCGGCCACCGCTCGACATGAAGGCGCAGACGCGAATCTTGTGTAGATAAGTGTAGAGTTGATGCGCAGGCTACCCAGCTACTGCGCAACCTCCTCGACCATTGCGCATCCTCCCGCGCATAGCGGTAGCAGTACCAGAGCATTCTGTAAACTCACTCACTTTTATAACGTGATTTTAAAAAAACCTGGGTCCTTTTTCCAAAATCTGATTGCAGCGGGCTCATCTAGGGCCTATTACCTGTCGATTTACGCAAAAATCATGGAAATCGGCCCGGTAGAACGCTCAAACGAACTATGACAAAAAGTATAAATTTACATTGTTTAAATGGGAGAATTCGCAACTTTACCACGTAATATAAAAAAAACTTGGGCCATATTTTGAAAATCTGAAAAGAGTTGGCTTATTTAGAGGCAATTGCCCGTCGATAGCCGCAAAAATCATGAAAATCGGTCCGGTAGAACGCTGGAACTAAGCGTTACCAGTTTCGCAAAATTAGGAGGTCTTGGAGCTTATAGTATAGATAGATAGCGCTAATAAATGCAAAATTACGCTGAATAAAGTAAAATGGGGACATTTACTCGTTTCCCGTGGAGTGCCTGTATACGGGAGAGTAGCGCCATCTCAATCCTTTTACTACAGATTGGCGGCTCTCTGATTGGTCGGCTATCATAAAGCCCCAAAGTTGGACCAATGTTAACAAACATCAGCCCCTCCGCTCCTAGTTCGGCCCGATGTAAACAAACAAGATGGCGACAAAGTTCTACCAAGTTCTAAACGTGATTATGGATGTGATAGAAATTTTTGTATGATCAACTTCTGAATTGAGTTCGGATCGACCTTTAATGGATATTTTTGCCGGACCTTTGAGTCTGATCATCATTCATTTCTCAGACGATAATACGTATTCCTCTGGGTCGGGTTTGTCTACATTGAGCCAACTTTCGAGCTCCACGATAACTTAAAACTGATGAACCAATCAGAGAGCGGCACAAAGATGGCAACACTCTCCCAAAATTGACTCAAACAATTCAATTTTTCACAAGAATGTACCTGTTCACTTTTTGTCCAAATTTTATCTGAATTGTGCATGAGATCAGGAGAAAATCAGTAAAATTTTCGATTAAAACAGCCCCATATTTTCTCGGTAAAAATGCAATTTGCAAGGGAAAATTTGGCACTGTATTTACACGTGTGTTTGGCACAAAATTCATAAAGGATGATGTTTTCCCTTCCTTTCTTAGATGTGATAATTTGAAATTCATTCATAACTGCACGCGGGTGAGCGTGTTAAGGGAGACTCAAATGGGACTGTTACAAACCTCGGCTACAACAAAAAGGAGAGATGATCCTTGCAGAAAATAGCTCAAAAATTACGATGAACGCATTGGGAAAGTCTGAAATACACTTCTAACTTCAAAATCTGCGTGAGAAATATTCGTTTCTTAAGCTTCCCGCTTCGAAAAGCATACAACGGCACAGGTGAACATTTCGTACGAGGAGTCGTTCCATCCAACAAATGTACACCAGGATGCTACGCAGCATTCAAAATGGCCGACGCCAACTCGCCAAGACACGTAACAAGACGGGATTTTATCAACCAGGGTGTTCATATTTACATTTTCCTTGCGATGATAACAAGAGCATAACGATTTACAAGCGGAAGGGTCAGCCATGTAGAAAACCGTGTAGCATCCTTTAGTTACAAGGGTTGGATGGAACGACTTCTCTTACGAAATATTCACCTATGCCGTAGTATCGTTTAGGAGGCGGAAAGCTTAAAAAAACACACATTTCTTAGGCAGATTGTGTGAAGTTAAAAGTGTGTTTAAGGCTTTTCCCATGCGCTCATCGTGATTTTTGAGCCATTTTCTATTGAAAAAATAACTAATTTTTGAAGCTTCAGCTGAAGGTTGTAACAGGCCCATTGTAAGGTCCTTTCCGTCGGTCCGCTCTGCGCAGGCCAGTTCATATACTCCTATCATCCTATGTCCATACCCTGACTTTAATTTTTTTTTTTTTAACATACATATATAAACAGGTTGCCGGCAGTAGAAAAACAGGCCTGTCCGGAACCACGGGAGCCTAAATGTTATTCGCTGAACCCTTGTAAGCCAAAAAATTGCACGATCAAATGTGGAGGCAGGAGAAAGGATTTATATTCAGTCGTTAGCGCTACGACCGCGGACCTTGCTTCAGACGCTATTCAAGCCCGGACGGAAGTTTAAACGAAACTTGCACTGCGGGCCGATTATTGGAATTGATAGACAAAGCTATAGACAAAGACGACAAAAGGGATTTGGAGGGATCCTATTAGTGGAAGCAGGTGGTGGCAATGGACATAGGAGGTAGGTAATGGACTAACTAACGGCAACCTACTAAAGACCCGACAGTTGGTCCATCATTTTCTTCCTTAGTCTATAAGAACCAACCATGTCAACCAATAAGATCGCTCCATACTCCCTATGTCTTCTTTGTCTATCGCTTTGTCAATCAATTTCAATAATCGCCCCGCTGGTCAGCGAGAAGAGACTCTTCCAGACCTACCCAACCGGCTGTAACTGATCTCATCCCATTCATTTCCATTCGACGGGGATACAAGAATGAACATCAAGATGGATTATGGAATCTTCGACGTGTACAACTGTCAACTCACTGAAGCCTACCTTAAAGTTTTAAAAAATATGATTAATTTTATATTTTTCCCCGTTTTTCCCCCATTGCAACATATAACTGTAATCTTTTTGCGAGTATAGTGGCTTGTTTTCTTTCAATTTTTATTCCTTTTTATTTTATTATCATCAAATTTCTGTCGACGAAGTTTACGATACGTTTATAGATCATCTATTTCAATACTCTGTGCAGATGATAAAAAAAAACTGTATACACAAGGAACTATCCACCTCACTTAGCTCTATAAGAATTCTTTATATACTCCGAAACCAATGTAATCGTATGTTAACTTTTTGCTAGAGTTTTGTTAAAAAAACACCACTTTTCATAATCCTACGTCACAGGCCTCCCTAAACATTACTCATAACAAAGTTTCTTTTAACCTTTCGGCAGTCGACGCTTAGATTGGGCTAACGATAACTGATGACCGCAGAGTTGAGCAATTGGTTAACAATCCTAACCTTATTTTCAAAAACTAGCAGAGCAAAGTGCTCATCCCGACATCCATCAGTCATCATTCAACGAACTTAATTTGATTTTTTGCTCAGTAAGTTGGTCATCGACCATCATTAGGTGAAAAGTAGCCTTGACTAGAGTACAGGGAGAGTATGGACATGTCGGAAATTTTGAGGTTAGGTGATGGAGCTCTTAGGGCCGCCAAAAGGGCAGGCAATCCATGAACTCAAATTATCCAGAGTGATTTATTATTACAATTGTAAGGATCTGTCGTTGACGAAGCTCGTATTTGACTTCGCTTTTGTATAGCTTTAGTAATTTTTGCAGGAGAATGCTCATGTATAAACATTCTTTTCCATTTTGGTCTGATATTGGAGTTTGAAGATTGGCAGTGACATTTTCCGTTTTCAAAGGTTACCTATACCCTTTTGGGCCCTAAGAGCTACATATTTCGACATGTCCATACTCTCACTGAATATTTCCTCTAGCCTTGACCTCCGAATTTACCTTTAGCATCATTCGATTACACACTGGAAAAAAAACCACATTGGATATAGAGTCCAGACTCTTGAAAACATTGACAAGAAAAAGTACTCTTGATTCAATCAGATTTAAGCTTAAATCAAAAGGAAATCCGCTCAAATTAAGAGGCTTGGTTCTTGACTTAAGCAAAAATCCGATTGAATCAAGAGTATTTTTCTTGTCGATGGTTTTAAGAGTCTGGACTCTAGATCCGATGTTTTTTTTCCCCAGTGCATTGTAGGGGTCTTTGAAACATATTGCCTTTTCCTCGAAAATAACCTCGATGGATGCCAAACTCTGTGAAGGCCGAATGACGTATGACCATCCGCATAAATCAAACCGGAGTTGAATCAGGTGCTCCTGCATGAATGTAACCGATGGTTTATGTTGATTTCCGAAGTTTCCGCAAAGAAAAAAATCCATGTTACCGCATGAACAGAGTTAACAATCACTTGGAAATAATTTCCACGCCGAAAGGAAAATATTCAGACCCATTATAAAGCGGGCCAGTAAAAATTTAGGTACCGCGCGATTTTCCGCGCCTTTTCTGGATAACGTGACAAGTTTCAAACGTAGGTTTTTTTTCGGTCTCAGCTGTATCGTTTTGGATTCCTCGTTCCAACATGAGGATTCTGTTGAATTTACTTCAATTCGGTCTCTTCGTGACGTCCACAGTGCAAAAAATTGAGGTACGGTTTTTAGACTAAACGGATGCACAATTTGTAAATCAGATCCTGAAGCTATCAGTGGCGAGGCGTAAATTATCGATTGTCGATATTTCTCCATTTGAGGCTATGGTAAGGAATCGATTATTAATGTGTTCGGTGCGAACACCCTGTGGATACTTTTCCATGGATTTAAGTGGCAGATCAATCGATATATCGTAAAGCATGCCACGCCACTGGAAGCCATCACCATTAGTAATGAATGTATGGCAGGACTCAAAAGCATTCTTCGTTGACCCGACGTATTCTGTTGTCATCTGATGTTAATGAGGGAAGTCGTTTTTTAAAACAAAAATACTTCTTCTAAAAAATTTGCTATCGTGCGCAAAGGTCCATTTTTCCAAGTTTTGTCAAATAAAATTGGGTGGTACATAGGTGTTGGTACATAAAAGATAAAAATTCTACACATGTACACGGATCTTGTGGATATTGAAACAATTGTAGTCGGTATTGAAATACTTGATCAGTTGATTGTTTTAAATGATAAAAGTTTTAAACGCAACGCGAAGACGACGTCAACAATAAGAATTTTTTCCTAGTTCAATCCTTGTCTAGTGGACTATTGCAACCAGAAACTCGACTAATACACGGAAACGTAAAAATTACCATTAAATTACCAAAAAAATTAACCAAATGCGAGTGAAAACATACATATGGCGCGGAGGCGGTCAATTTTTCTGGTGACGCTGCAAGATCTATTGGAGCGAAATATTTCCGTCCAAAACGAGGTAAAATTTTTGGCGACTTGGAAAGTATTGCTCCTTGCTAAAATTTGATCAAATGAAGAATGGGAAAATGACATCCAGATTCTATTACTTACATTTCGGAAATGAATTACAAAAAAAGTGTGTAACAGACCCATCAATTCAACAAAGACCCGTAATTTCCACGATATCATTTCCAGCTTTCGAGCACACTTAAAAATACGTTCTTTTATACATCTTGATTTTTTTATTGAATTTTTAATGACTTTCAAGAGAGTTCTTCCCAGCCACAATTTAATTATATGAAAAACAGAAAAATAACCCTTTGACTCTTCACGCTTTTTCCAAGAACTAATTGTACAAAAAATGTGCGACAGCCCCCTTTGCATCGATTGGGTCAGTTGCGCCGATCACAGAGTCGTGTTTTGATGTTTGATTATTGTAGATCAACAGAAAATAATAAGAGCTGTCCAAAATGGCAACTTTCTACGTTCAGTATTAACCGAGACATCGCCCTTTGAAACATTCTGTTTATGATGTCATCCACCGGCGATAGTGACACCTTGGTTTCTTCCACCTCGTTTTCATTAGTGATGCACATTTGCACTGGTTACTCAACGTGAAATTCGGATGAAACCAAGGTGGAAGATATCAAGGTTATCACTATCGCGGTGGATGACGTCATAAACCGAATTTCTCAAAGCGCGATATCTCGATTAAAACAGCATAGAAACTTGCTATTTGGATAGATCTTATTATTAAGCGCTCAGCCGATAGGCAGCGCTTTTTGATTTCGACTTGCCTCGGAGTACTAGTATACTAGTGCTAATGCGTTTAAATCCACTCATCGAAGCTTTCGTCCATTTTTAAAATAAGCTGTGAAACTGATTTTATGCTTTTAACATATGGCAGGTAGTTTCGCGTTTGTCTGTAAGAAAATTTCTTAGCGGCAGTAATTATTCTTATCGATTGATCGTTGAACTCAAATGAAGCCTACAAAAAAACGCGCTATGAGCTCATTTTCGGGAAACAAAATACGCGTTTCGGTTCCTTGGTACTTTGTTTCTATCAGCTGATGTTTTATTTCCATTTCCAGCCAAGTCGACGAAGTTTATACGTCCTTTCTTCATTAAATACATTTACTAACACCTGAGCGCTATTCTAATACGACAGTATTAGAACTTTCCCGCTTGTTTTCAGCTGATCTAAAAGAATCAAACATCAAAACACGATTCTGTGACCAGTACATCTGGCCCATTCTTAGCCGTGATCCGTGCACGTATTTTCTTCAGCAAGAGGACCCAAGTGACCCACGGCCGTTGGGACTTCCGCCTATCCCTCTAATAGAGGGAGCATCCACGATAACTGTCGTATCCTGCTGGTTACGTTTCCAGGACGATTGCTCCCGTTTCAGCTCCTGCATACTCCCGATTGGTCAGGTAGCTAAGGAGAAATGCGTAGAAGCTCACAGATGCTTTGCTAGGCAAGCACTCATTCTACCGTACTAAAGAAAAACGCCGAATGGACAGTCGAGAATTGTAAAATTTCCGTTCGACTTCCAATTTTTCAAGATAATGTTAAAAAACTTGTTTTAAAATTTCGGATTAAAGTACCTTGGGAGAAAATGTCGGTAATTTTGAGGTTAAGTGGTTAAGCTCTAAGGGCCCAAAAAGGCAGCTAATGAAATCAAATTATCCAACGTGATTTGTTGGTAAAATTTTTACGATCCGTCGTTGGTAAGGCATGAATTTTATTTTTTTATTATTTTTTTTTTTCGAGTCGCGGCTGATGATGGGAGCTAAGGTCCCGAAACGCGTCCCGTTATTTTAAAAAACAATTTTTACGCAAGTGTGTGTGTTTTTATCCTTGTGTTTTTAAAGAATTTTTAAAGATGAATTTTATAGTTTTTCCATAAACTCACTCATTTTTGTGGAAGATAACGCTCATTCATGAATATTCTCGCCCTAAAAAATATTTTTAGTATCCAATAATTCATAACAAATAATTTCAAATAATAATTGAAATAACTCACCACAGCCTCATTATAATTTGAGAGTAAAAAAGTTTACTGATGTTGCTGTTTCCTTACCTGAAATAAAACAGAGACAAGGAGTGATTAGTACAATAAATTCAAAGCAGAAGCGCATGACGGATGTCAAAGATAAATAAATTAGGTACCTATTTCTGGCTTTGATGTCCTCTCTGAGTGTGAACTTAGCACTATTTTACCATTCTGTTACGTAAACTAGTGTTACAGGACCACGATTTTTGGGTGTTAAAGGATTCATTTCCTATGGAATATTACTCTATGGCCTCCTAACTCGGCGAGGGATTACAGTGCTTTGCCACTGCAAAAGTAAAGAACGGAAGAAGAATTTTCTTCGGGTTTAACAAGCTTTAGAGTATGTATGAACCTACCTTCAAATGTAAAAACTTGAAACATTTTTTCTTCGGGGCTTGCAATTTTTTGAAAGAACAAAGCAGTGCAATCCCTCGTAAGGATGTATTATCATGGAATTGTTGACTTTCCATAAAAATTCATTAAAATGGTCCATTTTAGGACGCTATGTTAAGGATCTCCTTCAATCTCCATTAACCACGCTTTATATAAGTAAAAAAAAGAGGTAGGGATTTTTGAATGATAAGGGCATATTCAATTAATTGTGGTAGTACTCCAATAAATTAGTCAACAACCCAAGTGTTGCGGTACTACCACAACTACTTGGAAATGCCCATCTCATCCACCAAACAAAGGCACACATTAAGAAATTTTGAGACAGTAGTTTGGTTGGTACGGGAAGTGAAACACAAAATAACCCTAGCCTCCAGTTGACAATTTCAAGACAAGACGCCAGCTAGTTTTCTTGAAGAAATTTAATAAAAAAAACGAATGGTGAGTACCTACGTTGCAATCAGTGGAACACATTTTCCCAGTCTCTCAATTGTTTTCTGCGCTAAATTCACTGCAAACTGTACCAAAATCAACACAAAATTTATGTTGGTTTGTGTTCTACTTCCTGTATTAACCAAAACTAACCGAAGAACACAAATATTTATATCAGTGTGGTACCACGACTTTAGGAGATGCCCTCACCACTTTTTTCGAGCGCGTCTGGCTCTAGACCAATAGGTCCCGGGTTCGAATCCCGGCGGTGGCGACGAATTTTCAAGGAACTGACGAGTGGATCTGCAGAGGCGCAGACTCCACTCAGCCATAATCCCTGAAAATCTGAACAACCTGTAGCATGGACGTGTGCGAACTCTAACCCGATGCTAATTTAAGGTTGCAGAATCTTCAGGTGAATTAAAAAACCTCTAAAAAACTTTAAAAAAAAAAAAAAAAAAAAAAAAATCAAGCTGCAGTCGTGATGTGAGCAGATTTTGACTAACTTTCTATGATAAAAATATAGTTTGCCACCCGTGGAAAAAGCGGCGTGCCGGAGTCAAAGGAGCTTAAGTGTTATTCGCCGACACGATGCGGATCAAGAAATTGCACCGTCGTTTGCGGCACCGAAAAAAGTCCTTGGTATCAGTCATCAGCGCCAGAACGAGGGATCTAGCTATCCCAGCCATTGCAGCCCGTGCAGAAACCCGTAGGACTGGGAGGAATAATTGAATCTGTTTTCGCTTGAAAAAATTTGAAATTGACACCGCAAGGAGGACCATTCGATAATGCGTAAGCTCGACCGAGTAATATAAAATATAATATAATATAATAATATAAAACCTCAACCTTTCGAAAAATATAATTAAGCTTTCAGCCTCTTAGGCATTCTCTTTTTCATCAGTTCTGTTCGTTATAAATGTGTTCTTTTTTTCTTCTCCTTTTTATTATTCCTGAGAAAATCTCTGACTAAAATCAGAGAGCTCTTATCTAGTTTTATTTCCTGCCCATATGTTGATGGTAAATTTCAGCTTAAACCTATCTCAAGGTTGATACGGAATTTAGTAAATGGATTGCATTTTGCAAAAAGGAACCATTGCAATGATGTTAAGATTGTGCAACTTCTTTTGTCTTGGAGGAAATACCAGATTATCCCTTAATAGTTTCTATTTTACTCGCTAAAAACTGTAAATTTATGACAAAAATTACCATCTAAATTTCATAGTTTTTCACAATTTCCGCAATTTTATTGCAAAGGATGAAGTTGCACGATCTTAGCATCATTGCAATGCTAGTGATTCCTTTTTGCAAAATGCAATCCAAATGAAATTCCCTGACATTTCCTTGATTTCCCTGACACACTTCGGTGAAATTCCTTTAAAATTGAGGATATGACAGCTGATAAAGAAGACATGATAAAAAATAGTTTTCAGGCAAAATTTCTTGTTCGAACCTCAAACCCACTCTAGAAAGGAAATAAAGGTGATTTAATTAATTTTTCCCGACACTTTCATCATTTTCCTTGACATTCCCCGGTTTTCCCTGACTTTTTAAAATTCCCTGACACTTCCCGGTTTGCCCAATATTCCCTGACCGTGGCAACCCTACCTCTATCCATCGGAACCATTCGCTTCCACCAATAGGATCACTCCATGTTTCTTTTGTCTTCTTTGTCTATAGCTTTGTCCATCAAATTCAACAATCGACTCGCTGTCTTTGCAAACCCATTTCATTTTCAAGCCCGAACGGCAGAAATGAACCGCATCCGCGGAATACGTTTCGTTTCATTTCACGGCCGAAACGGGCGAAAGAAACGATCGAAGGAAGGGATCTGAAACGGGGCGAACTGATTGAATTAAATTAAACGGAGCAATTAGAATTAATCGGGGCTGCGGATGCAACTCGGGGGCTGCCTCGGTCTCGGCTAGTCTGGTCTCGGTTGCAGGGCATCGGCGCACACTGGACCGAATCAATAGGAGAAGTCGGACAATATGTGGAAACTTTGAGAGCTTACACGGAAAAAAATAGGTTGTCTCTGACAGCTAATGCGGTATGGTTGAAAAGTAAAAAGCCGTGAGAACCAACAAAAATAGTTGGATTCACCAGCCACGTTGACCGATGTGACCAAGCACGAATCCAATTTACCTATACGCCTAAATTAAAATCCGACTGTTGCATCTTTTAGTGGTGCAACCAGCAATGTATGTTATCATACCCTCACAAGTAGGCCAAGCCAGCAAGAATCTTACGGCGGATGTCACTGTGGCTGAGATGGACGGATTAACCATCTTGACAAAGCTGAACTGGCCATCACAAAGGCGACCCAACCATCAGGTACTGTCAGCGCGGTGAGAGTTCCCGCCTGGCTAAGCTGCGGTCCGCCATTTTTCCTTTGTCACTCAGTTACGAGTTCATCACGTTGTTGTTCGGAGTCTGTGCGCTTGGCTTTATTTATCTATATTAATCCATGTGAATTTACGCGTAATTTGCCCAAATTCGTGTTCGAATCGTTTCTACAGCTACCGTCTTCTCTTTAAATCTATCTGTTTTAACTTTCCACGCATATTTTCCGAGATTTCCTAGTTACCTGTATCGACCACTTTTTGGAGGTTATAAGAGTTGCTGCGATGAATCTGGCTAACAAAATGTGTGAATTCTGAAAACTTGAAGGGCGTTTCGCAAAATTGTTTTGTTATTTAGTGAGTGTCGGTTCTGTATAAAGTCATTGCGAAAGCGGGAAGATACGGAAGTCCCTTGAAAATGATAGACCAGTGATTATTGAATACTTCGTTCGAAAAACTATTTGTGTTAAAATTTTAGAGAATCAAAATACTCCGATGCAGAGTAAAATTTTCCTGGGATATTTGTTGAATATAAGCTTTCATCAAAATTTGCCAGTTTCTGTACCACCGTGAACTGTGGCAATTGGTACTGCGTGTAGTTTATTTTTTTAGGTATATTTTGAACTATCTATCTACTTATTATGAAATCAAACTTTTTGTGAAACTGATTTAGTTTGTAAATGATTCTTTGACGGTAAAAACAAGTTTCGTTTTGGTATCATTTACTTGAAATCGGTGAAGCAATTATCTGCTATTTCTCGTCAACTTTGCTTTAACTGCCAGTAATTGTATGTGTACCGGAATTTTTAATCAAAAAGTAAGTAAAATATCTACTACTTTCATATCAAATTTGTTTCTGATAATTTGAGTTAATATTTAAAAATATATGTTGAGTGGATGTTAGAATCCATAAAGTTCGTCGGAGCATCTGGAATTCGGGAAGCTTGAAATTACCATACTACGCAGTCGGAAACGCCACACTAGCATGGTGTCAGCCGTATCGTGTAATTTACAATACTGGTATATTGGTAACTAACTAAACTGCGCAGCTTCATTGGAAAAAAGCAAGAAGACAGCATGGTTAATAATAACCAAACACTGGTAAATCCGATCATATTTTTTTGTAGCGTGTGTAGTAGGAATAAAAAGTATAATAAAGAAAAAAACAGGCTGTGCGATTTAAAGAAATGAAACAAATGATCACAAATACAAATCTAGATTCGAATTCAGCTATCAAACTCAAGCAGATCGACGTTGACGGTTAAATACAGATTTTTTGTGCTCCTTCTTCATCGGTCGTCATAGCTCAATCGTTAGGGTGTTAGGTTAGGATTAGGTAGGTCCAGGTTCAATCCCATATAATGGGTTGAAAAAAATTCTATCGTAGTAAATTAAGTTGAGTAAATTAACAAATTTCATATTTTTCATTTTTACAACTTAGCGTTCTCAGATATTTATTTTATGGGGCTCCTGGCCCCTATTTTCCATTAAAAGCCCCGAAAAATTGTAGCAATGACCGTAAGCGGGCATGGCGGCCGAGCGCTCGGGTTGATCTAACCATCTCCGCAGGGCTGACCCAGCCGCGCGGCATGAAGGCAGCGTCACTACCTGCTGGTTGTCGATCTAGCCAACAATTTGGTTGGCGCGGTTTTCAGCTTTCGAAGATGGTCGAATCGACCATCTTCATGGCTGCACGAGACAACCTTTTTTTTCCGTGTATATGGAGATGTTGCATGTGCGAGGGATTTGCGATTTGACCATTGTTTCTTATGTAAAAGTTTGTAAGAAACACGATGGTGCCACTGGTTTTCTCTGAGATCATCTCCCAAGCTCAAAAAAGCTCTCAGAGTGAGGCTAAAATGGAGGGGATATACCACCCTACCCTGAGAGTCCACCTCTACATCAAAACAAACTCTCCATGCAAAGATAGGGAGCAAATACATTAGCAGGGTTGCAGTGTTTTCAGTTTTGGAGTCCCCAAATAAAGTGGCAGCCCTGTCAATGTATTTGCTCCCTATCTTTGCATAAAGAGTTTGTTTTGATGCAAAGGTGGACTCTCAGGGTAGGGTGGGATATCCCCTCCATTTTGGCCTCATTTTGAGAGATTTTTTTGAGCTTGGGAGATGATTTCAGAGAAAACCAGTGGCACCATCGTGTTTCTCGCCAACTTTTACATAAGAATCAATGATCAAATCGGAAGCCCCTCACACATGCAACATCTCCATTCTCGAAAATACGAAGAAACGAAGTTCAAGAGTGGTCCTTTTGGGTTTTTCGTGAAATTTTCTTTCAGGCACACCCCTCGATATTGAGTTTGTGCCTATATGAATATAAACATTTGAAATAGCCAAAAAATTCACGTCGGACCTTCTATGGTGGCTCGATCCACTGTGCGGCGCGGCGACGCACGCATTTCAATTAATCCGGGGGAGCACGAATCCCCCGCCCCCTTCCCCTACCGTACGTGCACCCCGAAAGTATTTGCAATGCGAATCACCTTTGCCCCCCCCCCCCCTCGGAGCGCGGACAGCGACGGTAACGAAGTTCGCGGTCACGGTGGGAAAAAAGGGTTTGAGGGGGGGGAGGGGGATGTTGGGGAGGCGTAACAGTTAATGGACTATAAGAACGTTTCTCTCTTCTCGAGGGTCGGCCGCCTGGATAGATACCTGCCTGCGTTGTCGGATTTCGAGGTTTTTGTTATTTTTCTAGTGGACCACGTTTAGCAGAAAATATTTAGGAAAGTATTGTTTGTAAAAGCATGGGAACAAGTATTATCCAACAAAAAGCGACATCATAGAGAAAAAAAAAAGAAAAAGGAAAAAAGGGCAAAGAGGCAAAAGGAATTTGCCTTCATTTGAGGAGATGGGCAAAATGAGCTCCCTTAGATAGGAATAGTTGGACCGCGTTTAGCAGAGAGGAACTAAGCCACATCAGCTATTGCCAAAAACTGAGCAAGTTAATTTTTGACAAGAGATCGTATGAGCGGAATTTTGTGAAAATTTTAAGGGATTTGCTTCGTACTATGTAGAAAATGCAGTAAGATTTGCACAAAAATCCGCACAACCGTTTCCAAGTAAACAATTATACTGCCCAGTTCATGGCAATAGCTGATGAGGCTTGTTTCCTTTCTGCTTAACGCCATCCAAATTTCATGCGAGATTTGGCGGATTTTCGCGTTCGGATTAGGTTCCTTTTTTAGAAACATGCCTGCTGTCAGTATCACCGTTGAAATTTTGAACAATCAGAATGGAGATGTTGCATGTGTGAGGCATTTGCGATTTGACTGTTGATTCTAACGTAAAAGTTCGCGAGAAACACGATGGTGCCACTGGGTTTCTCTGAAATCAACTCCCAACCTCAAAAAAAGCTCTCAAGTTGAGGCCAAAATGGAGGGGCATCCCACGCTATCCTGAGAGTCCACCTCTACATCAAGACAAACTTTTCATGCAAAGATGGGGAGCAATAATTACATTAGCAGGGTTGCCGTGTTCTCAGTTTTAAAGTCCCCAAATAAAGTGGCAGTCCTGTCAATGTATTTGCTCCCTATCTTTGCATGGAGAGTTCGTCTTGATGTAGAGGTGGACTCTCAGGATAGCGTGGGATATCCCATCCATTTTGGCCTCAACTTCAGAGCTTTATTTGAGCTTGGGAGTTGATTTCAGAGAAAACCAGTGGCACCATCGTGTTTCTCGCGAACTTTTACATAAGAAACAGTAGTCAAATCGCAAATTCCTCACACATGCAACATCTCCATTATGATGCAAGTTCACAAAAATGTGTGCAGTTTACTCATCACCATCACCTCATCGTCGTTGCTGTTGCTCAGTTTGTCGTTCATTGTGTCGCACAGAGTACCGATATTTTGGAAAAATTAGTTGCTTTTCGAGGTTTCTGGTTCAACTGTTCACTCCCACCCAGTTTTCGACCTACCTTCGATGAGCCAGAAATTGTGGTTCCTAATATTATAAAATGAAGTCCGAATCGACGATGTAAGTCCGCAATCACGTGTCTCGGTTTGCGACGTCGGAGACTTCGTGTCATACTTTATTTTTTAAACGGTAAACTACTCAACTGCAATTCTTCAAAACTGCCGTGATTTTTCTTCTCTGTGTGAAGAAAGTTTGTCAGAAACTTCAGGGAATGATCTCGTACGTGGTTGCGGACCTAAGCCGCACCGTCGAAATGTAACGCCGTACAAACCGCGCCGCCCGAAGCAGTATCAGAGAATTAAAAAAATTTAAAAAGCCTTCAATTTTTAGAGTATGTAATACGGGCAACCGTCAAGCACGTATAGTTGTATTCAAAAATTGATTTCCGAACTTTACGTCGCTTGAGTCGCTTTCAACGTAAAATTTGGTAAAGACACGATGCTTTAATTCGTTCACATAAAAAAACTTTTTGTCTCGATAGCAATTCTTTATTGTTGATCGGATAGAAATTATTGTTAACATGAACTTACTGATACTTCTGTGGGAGCAATACTTTTGATATCGATAGCAATGCTGTATTAAGACTATGACCCAAATAATTCTTACCATACAAGTACAATTGTAAGCACGACTGGGAAAGTAGATTACACCTTAGTTTTTGAACACTTTTGTAAAATGGTTGAGTGTATTTAGATTAAGGTAATTGCTCAGTTAAATTTGGCAAAAGCTGATGTGGCTTGGTTCCTTTCTGCTAAACGCGGTCCAAATATCCAAAAATGTTGAATCTTCAGCCGTCTAGTTCCCTTTTTTTTCGGCGAGAAGGAGATGTTTCTCGATTATTTTGGCTATTAGCATCGTAGGCTGTACAGGCCTATTATGGCTATAAGTATATAGTCTCCTGTCTTTACCTTGGCGCTTCAGCGGCTCACCACACAATTTCAGTTTCCAAAAACCGGAATCGAACTCTATTACGCTCGAGCGGTAAACCTATTTATTTCGCAGCTCCATATCGAACGAACAATACGTCGCCCGGCTGACAAAAGAGCGTAAGTACACATTGAGATGAGCCCAGAAAGGCATTGAATTATATGGACGATAAGGTTCATTGCCGTTCGCAGTTACGCTTGTATGTCAGTAGGGCGACGAATGACGGTACAGGAGCGCTCAAAGAGAGTCATCTCCGTCGAACTTCCCTTTCTCGCGCTCATAGGATCAAAAGCTCTACAATTTTCAAATCCGCCGCACATAATTTTCCGACACGACTCACAGCACTAATAGGATTCTATACGCCGGCAGAATTTCCTCCATAATGCACTCGCTCCGTAAAGTAGATTCGTTTGTTTTAACCCGGATCAATCGATAGCCGGAATGCTGTTAGAGCCGATGTTATTATTTTTATTTCATTTGTAAGCATCTGCGATTTACGCTTCTAAAATGTGTGCCACAAACTCATTTTATTGCGTTTTTTATGTTCCGTTTGGACCGCGTTTAGAAGAAAGGAACCAAGTTACATCAGCTATTGCCAAGTTTAACTGGGAAATTTAATTTGTTCCTTCAGGAGAACGTTTGTGCGGATTCCTCTGAACATTTTAAGGAAGTTGCTTCCTTCTATGCAGAAAATTCACTGATATTGGCACGAAAATCCGCACTACTTTTTGCATGTAAAAAATTAAATTCCGATTAAATTTGGCAGTAACTGCTCTGGCTTGGTTCCTTTTTGCTTAACGCGGTCCATTTTTATATGGGGCGATGGGTCAATCGGTATTTTACAAAATCTGATAGAGGAAAAAGAAGAGTTGGTCTCTTAATCGGGAATGTGTTTCAAAAATTACGGTGAGCGCATCGGATAGGTTCAAAATTCACCCGTACCTTCACGAACTGTCGAAGAAATAGGCGCTTTCTTGACTCTCCGCTTCAAAAAACACGATACAGCATTTGCATGACACAGATAAGTCACCTTTGTTTCAAAATTTTACTCAAAATTTGAAACGACTCACCACTGGTTGCAGTTCTCAAGTATAGTCGAGCAACGTATCAAACGCTGTTCACCCGACGCCTGCAAATTTCTGCTTCCTAAGACAATTATAGATGTAGTAAAACATTCAACAACAGTTTTATTAATTACTTCCCAAAATAAGTAATAGCGTAAAAATGCATTTAGCATAGCGTAAATTATTCCCAATTTCCCAAATACCACCAGTTTACAGCATTTCTCCTAATTAATTCAGACGTATTACCAAAACCCAGCAAAATTAAAACGTAGACTTCTGGATGCCCAAGAAACCAGAACAAGTGAACAACAGAACAAGCAGCAGAATCTCCTCTTCCCAATGGATCATAAAAACACAACACAAAAACTGTCAAAATTACGACATTTTAATAACATAGTAAAAGTGGGAAGGAAATGTTCAGTATCAAGGAAAATTTCGGACGAAACGTCGTAAATTGATAATGTCCTACAACGTATCCATCTAACTTTACCATCTGTTATTCCAGTCCCTTTTTCCATTATTTACATTTCAAATTTAGTCGGAAGCGAAACATGCGCCACCCCCCCCCCCCGCCCCCTTTCCGAACTTTCGTCGCATCCACTTTGTAAAACGCCAATGAAGCGTTACCAAAGTGGGCGAACGTTTAGTGCCGTGCTACGGAAGAACGCCGTGCGAGCCTTCAGACGTTGCCAAGGTTCCTTCGGTAAAAACCGAATTTACTGAGGAAATTTTTCCCAAAATTTTCAGATAGTTTTGTACGCAATTTAATCTAAAATATCTGGAAATCTCGAAGAAATGTGTGCATGAATGTCGTCAAAAATACACGTTTTATCAAAGGAAATTTGGTAACTCTCGCACGTTCATACGGCGTTCTTCCTTAGCACGGCAGTTTAGTACAGTTGCAGTGATTAGCATTGCAAAGTTCGACTTCGACGAGGGGGATTTCAAAAGGTTTACAAAGACTAGAGCACGGGGAACATCGTTGCCGGACCGCACGCGTGCCACCGTAAAGCCCCCTTTTTAAATTGAAACAATGACAACACCGGCATCGGGAGGGTGTCATGGAGGCGGGGCGGAAAAAAGGGGGAGGGAACACGAGCTCAAAATACCGTGTCATTTAAATGCGATTAAGTCTTTGCTCAGGCTCCGAATTTTGCACCTTGGCTGATTTGAACTTAAACAAACGGATCCACGCCCCGTCGTGTTGAAACAGCGTGTGTGACACGATGTCACTGTTTGAGTTGCGGGGTTTTCGGCGTGAGCGCGGCAGGCATATGGGCGTATTTCTGTCAAACGGAACTATGTGCAGTATTACGTGAGCCCTGTTATGTATGTATCCTTGTGGGTCTCAGGGCTCATGTCTTAATGCACATAGATCTGTTTGATAGAAACACATCCATATCATAGCGGAAATGCCGCAAGAATTCCATTAGCGACGCCGCGAGAAATTATCCATGGTGGGTCGGACCTCTTCTCGCGCATCTGAGCGAGGAGGTTAATGGAACGCCTCGCCGGAGAAACGACGTAAGTCCTGCAGGGATTATGTTATGTTTATGTTTTTTTTCAGTTGTGACGGAGGTCGGCCAGGAGACGGAAGCCTTCCCGTGCTTGAACATGCATTAAAAATAAATCGAAGAGAGGAAGATTGCAACAATCTTGCCGGGTATTGCGAGGCCTCGTGTTTACCGAGGGTAGCCCGCGCAATCCCGCGCATGCCGTGGGGTTTGTTCAGCGGAGGTTTTCGTTTTCCGAGGCGGCGTCTTTAAATGACTCTTTTTCGCGGATGATTTTGTGCCTCGCCGGCTTTCGTGTGTACACAGGAGGAGACAAACTCGAAGCGCTTCGCTGCAGACGCTATTAGTGGTGACGTCACCAAAGGGATTCTCCATTATATCGAATTGGATCCAAACGATGAGATGGGATAACCTCTTCCAATGCTACCGATGAGAAAAAATCGATATATCGACGGCGTGAGTCGGCAATCACAGAACTCGTATGCGGTGTCTGAAAATATCCGCCTCTACGTTATTTGTTTAAAACAGAACAAATTTACGTAATTCCTTGAAGTTTACGCAGAATTTTCTTCGCACAGAAAAGAAAAATCACGGCAATTTCAAAGAATTCACGTTGAGTAGTTTTCCGTTTAAAAAATAAAGTATGACAGGAAGTCTGCGACGTCAAAAACCGAGTTATGTGATTACCGACTTACATTGTCGATATATCGCTCCTCTGTAACATGGCACTACTAGCGTCTATGCAAATTGGATTATTATTATTATCGTATAGCCCTTGTTCCCATTTTTGTCGATTTGGATTCCAAAGATGAGCTCTGAAAAAATAAAGGGAAAAAAAACACTCACAAAGAAAAATATTCACTGAAAAAAAATTTTCTCGAGATATTATTTTGACTTAAAGCGATATTTCCTGTCGACTTTTCAGGACTTTTCGGTGGAATTGCGAGCAAAATTATCTGAAAAATTGATATAAAAATATTCACAAGTTGACCAGGAAATTTGTGTTTTATCGGGAAATTTGATAACGCCTGGAGGTTCATGCGGCATTCTTACTTAGTACGGCAGTATTGCTTAATTTTCGCTCAAGTTTTGTACAAAATATCACGCAGCATTCTCAGACTTGGAACTTCGTGAGGATAGTCCTCATAATTTAGTGAACTTTTCTGGAAAGTTTCAATGCATCATGTATTTCCATTCCCTGTCAATATGATAAAAATACGAAGAAATTAGGCAACCTGAAATGAGGGGCTTGAAAGACGAGGCGCATAAGTGCAGTTTTTGCTATTTGGGGAAATAGGTATTGGAAATGTCGAAATTACAAGGATCCTTCCAGCGAAGAGAAAGTTTAAACATGACTTTTTGGTGCTTAAAAATTGGAATTTGGGACCGAATTTTTCACAGCATATGCATTAAGACTAGTTTTACTTAAAATCATTGACACCTCAAATTTTTCAAAAACAGCGCTTATGTGCCGTGTTCTCAAAGCCCCTCGAATGGGGTTGTCAAATCCATCCATACAATGCCGAATTCCTCTAAATGTATATTTAATGGGCGTATTTATGTTGACAGGCACTAGACAGAAATAAATAAAATGCAGAGGAACTACATGCACAGGATTTTGATGAAACTCCTTAGTACATAGTTCCTTTTAAAATAAATCCATTCAAATATATGAAAAACGGTTTTGAACATTCACTCATTTGTACCCTCACCCTTCATAGGATGGAACCTCCCGGAGACGCACCATTTGCTCATTGCAGGAACCGTTCAGTGGCGTGGCGTGCTTTGCGATGATAGATCGATCGATCTGCCATTTAAACCTATGGGAAAGAATCGATTCACAGGGTGTTCGCAACGAACACTATGGTAATCGATCTTTCACCACAGCTTAAAAGGGGGAAAGATCGATAATCGATCATTCCCGCCTTTCCACAGGAGCAGTTCCTGCTTCAATAAACTTGGATCTAGAGAAAGCAGGAACCAATGAGAGGGACAATCTAAGTTTTAGTACGAAGTTTCAACTTTCAAGGGACAGACCTGAGTTCTCAGGAACTTCGCGCTAAGCTTCGACATCGGGAACTTCTTCTTATCACGAGTCTCTGAGGATCACGTCTCAAAAAGAAGTGTCGCTACCTTCTTCCAGGATCCTAGAACTTTTTAGTTCCAACTCATTAACCTACCCTTAACAAACTCAGTATCTGAGCCATCAACTTTAGAATAATTATTCTCGTCAACGATGAAACAAAGTGCTTTGTATCGAGAACTCTACGCCGAAAATGTTCGCAGATAAAATAAAGTGGGGGAAATCGGCAGTGTAGACGTCGTTCCGTAAATGACGTCAGACTATTCCCCGACTTTTGAACTTTCTGCCTCCTTTATGTCAAGCAAAGTGAACCCCCAAAAAGTTGTTGTTTTACTCACAAAAAATCGGCTCTCTGCTGTTTTTAATCAAAATTTGTTTGTAAAAGGCGCTCCAGCCCATTATACTGCCGTGCTGAGAAAAACGCCGTATGAACTTTCAGGAGTTGCCAAATTTCCTTGATTAAAACTTGTAAACTTGAGAATATTTTCCTTCCAGTTTTTTTTTAGATAATTTTGTTTACAATTTCAACGAAAGTTTCTGAAAATTTAAAGGAAAAATATTCATTGAGTTCCTCAAAAATAAACATTTTACCTTTTCATTCCAAGATCAGGGTGTCTACCAGTTATGAAAAACCAAAATTGAGGACTTTTGGTGACTTTTAGAGGTGTTTTTTCAAGAAAATCGGGGACTTTTCTCCCGAATTAGTAAGAGAAAGGGAACTACTTAGAGCGTTAAAGGCGTATTTTATGCGACTAATTTTACAAGTCATAATGAACCGATGAAAACATACGAAAAACCAAGCATTACTTCAGTTATTTTATTCCTTGTTATACCGCTCCGCCGAAAATTTGAAAATGTCGGTGTTTAGGACAATTTTTGTCATTTTTTGGGGACCTGAACAAGAAAATCGGGGACTTTCGGGGATATTGGAGACACGCCTTCCAAGATAGGGGATAATCGGGGACATTGGGGACCGGTAGACACCCAGATACATACTGTAGGGTGTGAAATAAACGTAACATGAACGAATAAAACAAGTACATACTCAAGATTTCATTTCACTAGGCGCTCTCCCTATGCTGCCGTGCTAAGTAAGAACACCGTAAATCCATCAAGATTTTCCCACGTTTTTTGGAACTTAGCACTTTATAACATAAAAACTGTTTAACCCATGCACTTCAAATCTTCAAGTTAAGTTCTTGATAGTATTTGTGGAAGAAATCTGTAAAAATATTGTGTCAAGGTAGACAAGTTTTTCTGCTATGTTACGTTGTTTCCAAAACATGTAAAATGGCGTTTACGGCGTTTTTGCGTTGCACGGCAGTATCGAAGACTCACAAAATCTGGATGGAGTCCGCGGTGTTTCCTCAGCGCGACAGAAGCTCTCCTCCCTCAAATCCGTTGGAAACAAAATCAATCACATTTGGTGAGGTCCCGAACATTTCCTGCCGCCTCCGAGGCCGCAGGTCCGCAGAGAGCGGAGCGAACCCCGAAACGAGAGCGAAGCGTTCGGAAATTATCCGCGGCGGAAATGAATAGCAGGTGAGGGTATGTAGAGGACTCTCCTGCGGTAGTGACCACTATTTCCTCAGAGCGGATGTAGCCTTTCCCGCTCGGGTGTCGCAGAACGATCGAGGCGACAATCAACAACCGGAGCGACAACGCGTACATCAAGTTCAGTATAACATCGATAGCCTAAAGCACCCGAGTGTCAAGGCTCTGTACGCAAAGCGCCTGGATGAAAAGTTAGGAGATGCGTGCGATGGCAGTACGGAAGAGCGGTATGAGTTTATCAAGAATTGCGTTCACTCGGCGGCAGCGGAGGCCCTGGGGGTTTCTGATCAAAAAAATGATAACAGAAAACCGTACTGGTGGGATGCGGAGGTAGAGGAGGAAATAAATGTGAAAAGGAATAGGTATCATCAGTTTCTCTCTTCCCAAAAGTTGGATGATAAAATTATTTACAGACAGGCTCAAGCAAGAGTCCGTCGGGTAATCACTCGGAAGAAGAATGAGGCTTGGGAAGAAAGCTGTATGAACATAAATACCTACCTTGGAGGTCGGAAAAGTACGGAAGGCTGGAAAGTGATCAAAGGGTTGCGGCGGAATAAAATGCGCGACATCATATCTCCGATACCAATTGACAAGATGGAGGACTATTTTAAAGATTTATTAACGGAGAGGCGACCCGAGTTTCAAGGCGGAGTCATAGGCACTAAAGAAGATTCCAACGTGGAGATCCAGCTCCAAGATGTAGTGAAGGCTGTGAGGGAGTTGAAAACTCGCAGAGCTCCTGGACCTGGGGGTATACCGGCAGAGTTGATAAAATGTGGCACCGGTAAACTATTTGAACATCTTCGGAAACTTATGCAAGACTGTTTGCGTGGTTCCGAAATACCAAAGGATTGGAAGGAATCTTGGATTACTCCCAGTCATAAGAAAGGTAGTAAACAAGATTGCGATAATTGCAGAGGTATATCGGCCACAGGAACCTTGAGCAAGGTCTATGGTAAAATTCTCAAGGCAAAGGTCGAAGAGTTTTGGAGCGGCCAGGAAGCCGAAGAACAGGCTGGTTTTAGAGCCGGTAGGTCTACCGTCGACCATCTGTTCACCATTACCCAGGTCATCGAGAAGAAAAGGGCGGTCAGCCAGGAGCTGCACTTGGTGTTTGTGGATCTTCAGAAAGCTTATGACAGCGTGCCGTTAGTGAAACTTTGGGAAGCCTTGGAAAAAAGGGGTTTTAGCAAAGGACTTGTGGGGGCAATTAAATCATTTTATAACGGGACGATAGCAAGAATTAAATGTCGTGGAGAGTTGTCCGGAGGTTTCTTCGTCACAAAAGGACTAAAACAAGGCTGTTGTTTGTCACCAACACTATTTAAGGTATACCTAGAGCACGTTTTAGAGGAATGGAAGAAGAAGGTTGCAGGAATGGGCGTTCCACTCCTTGATGGGCAGACCCTTTATACTCTATGCTTTGCCGATGACCAGATCGTTGTAGCTCAAGATGAGGAAGATGCAGATTACATGACGCGGAAGTTGGTCGAAGAATATCGGAAATGGGGCATGGATGTTAGTGTGTCCAAGACAGAGAAGCTGGTCGTGGGAGCAGCGCATCAACGGCAAAGCATAGAGCTTGAGGATGGACGGCGCATCGAAGAGTGTGATGAGTACAAGTATCTCGGTGTCTGGCTTGATCAGGATGGAAGGATGGATAGAGCAATTAAGGACAGGATCATCCAAGGCAGGAGAGCCATCGCGATGCTGAACGGGGTGCTCTGGGATCAGAGCATCTCAAAGGCAAACAAGCACCGGATATATGACGCCATCGTTAAAAGTATCGTGCTCTATGGTAGTGAAGTGTGGCCTTTGACGAAAAGAACGCAAGAAATGTTGAGGGCAACTGAAATGGATTTTTGGCGGCGATCTGCCGGCATTTCGAGACGGGACCGTGTCCGTAATGAGAGAATTCGCCAGGTGATGAAGGTTGAGAAAGATATCGTGCACGACGTCATGTCCAGGCAGTTATGCTGGTATGGACATGTGCAAAGAATGTCGGAGGAGAGGTTGCCCAAACAAGTTTTGGATTGGGTACCACCTGGGAAGAGGCGACGGGGACGTCCCGTAAAGGGTTGGCGGCAGGGCGTTGACGAAGAGATGTTGCGGTGTCAGTTGCCCGATAACCTCTGGGAAGACAGGCATATGTGGCGTTTGGGTGTCGTGGAACGCCAAAGTGCGTTGTAAAGCGACTTTATATAACTGAGGAAATGAATAAAGGAGCGTCGGACCCGGGGGACGGGGGGGGGGGGGACCAAGAGATACTAGCGATTGGTGAGAAAACGCGGGCGACGTCAACATCGAGAAGAAGAAGAAGGCGGAGGAGGCGGCAGTGGTGGGCGCTCGGCTCGGAGATAGCGAGGGACGGAGCGAGCAGCGGAGCTCCCTTTTTTCCAATCGCATCGAACGTTCATCGAATCAATTGCCGTTTCCGCGCGACGCCGAGCCCTAGGGGCCGACGCCGCCGCCGCGCCACCGCGCCGAGCCGCGCAAAAATATAATTAAAGCGATAAAACGAAATTAAAGTTCATAAACGCCGGGCGCTCCTGGGTGACGCGGCGTTGCCCGATTTTCGCGGGTCTGACGGCCACTCAAAGGTAGAGAACCCATATTGAGAGAGTATGGCCACTGGTGTTACCACCTCTGATTGGTAGTAGCGTGGCGTGAATCGATTGTTATGCCATGTAAACCTATGGTAAAGAATCGATTATAAAGGCGTTCGCTGCGAACACCCTGTTTATCGATCCTTTTTCATAGGTTTAAATGGCATACCAATCGATACACCGCAAAGCACGCCACGCCACTGCTGATTGGCTCAGCCATCTTAGGCTGAATTAGGCTTAGGAGCCCTTAGGACCCAAAAATGGCGGACGCCATAAATTAATGTAATGCAAAATGACTCAAAATGTAGTTTTCTATGTTGATCGTAACGAGAAATTTACTCAAATGCACTGTTGCGACTTCTTTACATATTTTTAAGGCTAATCGTGTGCAATTTTTGAGAAAAATTATCTTAGATGTAGTAAGGTTGGCAGCAAGTGGGGATGGTGATAACCGTCAATAGTTGGCAATGACCCCCCTCCCATCAACAATAACCAAAACAAAGCAGCGCCATTTTGGGGTCCTAAGCCTCTCCATGGGGCCCAGTGGCCATACTCTCTCAATATAGGTACTCGACACAAAGGTTGCCGTGCTAAGGAAGAACGCCGTATGAGCCTTCAGACGTTGCCGAGTTTCCTTCGGTAAAAGCCGGATTTACTGAGGGAATAAAGAATTTGCAAGTGTCTTAAACATCATTCTTTGAAATTTTCACAGAATTTTCGTTGAGCATAGAAGAAAAATCACGACGGTTTTTCAGACTTGCCGTTGAGTTGTTTCCCATTTAAAAAAAAATATGACAGGAAATCTGAACGTCGCAAACCGAGATAGGGACAGTGGCGTGGCGTGCTTTGCGATATATCGATTGTTATGTCACTCAAACCTATGGAAAAGTAAAGTATGGTAAAACAGGGCGTTCGCAACGAACACCTTAATAATCGATTATTTACCACAGCTTAAAAAGGGGAAACATCGATGGATCGCAAAGCACGCCACGCCACTAGATAGGGAGTTTCACCGTCGATTTATTTTGTGAGGAAAGTTCCGTACTCCTCGAGGAGGCCTTTCATTCTTAATATGTTGGAGCGCCTTCAATTTTGTATGATACTGTGCAACACATTTGTTGTGAAATAGTTGCTTCAGGCGCCGCGACGTGGCACACTGTACTGCGGCGCGGCGGGCGACCGACAGCGCATTGGCGCCTACAAACCTAAGTGGATACTTCCAGCATTGCGTGAAGTATCCCTCTAGGTTTGTAGTCACCAGTGCGCGTTTCGCGCTGGCAGCGCGCTGCTCCGCTCTAAGTTTCGCTCTGCATGGATTATTCTCTTTTAAATAGATGAAAAAAAATAAGTATTCAAGGAACATATAATGAGTGTTTTGTCAATGTTAAGGTTGTTCCGTGTCAAGTTCAATGATTTCCAAAGTACTTTAATTTTTTCTTTTATATTTTGTGCTTTTACTATGCTGCAGCGTGGTGTACGCGCAACCAAACGCTCATAATTGGACGTATTTACCTTAAAATATCTATGTATAAATTGGTTAAAACCAAGGATTGCGTGCTTCTTAGTTTTTTTTCTCTCTCATTCATTTTTGCAAGTTCCTTTCAACACAACTACGGCTCATTGAGATTAATATCACTGCCATCGCATTGCAATGGTTTTACAAATATTTGCCACGTTTTAAAATGTAGATGTTCTTAAAATGAAGTAATATTTTCTTAAACAAACAAAAAAGAAAAAGAAAAAAAAGGTATATGTAAGGTATATTTTATATTTAACATTTTAAGGGTAGATAAAACCAGATATTCAGCAATGAAACTTTGAAAATAGGAATCAAAATAAGAAAGTAACATTTCAATTAAAAATTAATCACCATACAAACACCTTCTTCTCTCTCGATTTTCTCATTCCCATATTGTCGTTATAATTTTAAATACGAACTAAAATATGACGCTTGGACGAAGTCACTGCTGCCTAATTTACGCGTGGATGTACTGTAACTACTGGATAAAAAAGGTGCGCGGAGAAAAATTCGTTGACAAAATGTCCTAAAACCGCTAAGGGCTGAATTTATAGTCGTTATTTGAATGAGTTCGAGGATCACATTTTAGCTAATCTACAAAAATCAAACATCAAAACACGATTCTGTGACCAATGCAACTGACACACTAAAAAAAAAACCTCTATCCTTTTTAAATGATTTATTCTAATAGCTCTGTTCATCATTCACACATGGTTAATTAGTTCATTATTTTTATTAGAGACAGTAAGCAACTGCTCAGGGTATGTTAAGGAACCGATCGGTCCATGTTGGACTCGCTTTTCCATAGCCTACCGCCAATCCACTGTTAATATCCATGGGGCAGGGTTACCACAGAATTTAGAAAATTAAATTCCCTGACATTTCCCTGTTTGATGAAATTAACTGAAAATTGAGGATATGACAGCTGGTAAAGAAGACATGATCGAACGTAGATCTCAGGCAAACTTTGTTGTTCGAACCTTAAACTCATTCTAGGGAGCAAATAAAGGTGATTTAACAAATTTTCACTAACATTTCCCGGTTTTCCCTGATTATATACATTTCCCTGACATTTCCCGGTTTCCCCTGACTATATAAATTTCCCTGACATTTCCCCGTTTTCCCTGACTTTTTCAACTTCCCTGACATTTTCTGGTTTTCCCTGACTTTTCAAATTGCCCTGACAATTCCCGGTTTTCCCTGACTTTTTAAATTTCTCTGACATTTCCCCGTTTTCCCTGACTTTTTGAATTTCCCTGAAATTTCCCAGTTTTCCCTGACTTTTTAAAGTTCCCTGAAATTTCCCGCTTTTCCCTGACTATTTAAATTTCCCTGTCATTTCCCCGTCTTCCCTGACATTTTCTGGTTTTCCCCGACTTTCCAAATTGCCCTGACAATTCCCGGTTTTCCCGGACTTTTTAAATTTCCCTGACATTTCCCGGTTTTCCCTGACTTTTTAAATTTCCCAGTTTTCCCTGACTTTTTAACCTTCCCTGAAATTTCCCGCTTTTCCCTGACTATTTAAATTTCCATGACATTTCCCGCTTTTCCCTGACTTTTTAAACTTCCCTGACATTTCCCGGTTTTCCCTGACTTTTTAAATTTCCCTGACATTTCCTGGTTTTCCCGATATTCCCTGGCCGTGGCAACCCTGATCAGACTAAGTCAATCGGCCGGACGACCATCGGGACCAGGAGGGAAGCTTGAGCAAGGCGCCACTCCAAAACGGCTTCGGGCCGGCGGACGCGCCAGAATGATGACGATGAAGGGCACCACCCCCTCCACCGGCACCGTGCCACAAGTGACCACCAACCCCCGCACCCGCAGCACCCTTCTTGTCCTCGTCGGCTATGGTCCGCCTCCGGCCGAAGAAACCCTTGGACCTGCTGCCTTTGGAATTGGAACGACTCGGGTGGGAAGTGTTCGACGGTACTCTGTTCATCCCGGCATTTCCAGCGAGAGTAAGGGCTCCCGCATTGTCCTGCGGCGGCCAGTTGTAGTACTGACCGTTCTTGTCTTTGAGTCGGAAAACGGGCGGGTTGATGGTGTTGCGAGATGTGAAGGTATTGAACACCGGGCAATAATGGCCGACGGAAGGGCTGATGACGGTGCCCAGAGACAGGTACTCGATGTAGTGCTGAGCGTTGCAGGAAACGCCTGCTCGGGGGAAAAGATCGAAATGAACTTATTTTGCCGTGCTAAGGAAAAACGACGTATAAACCTTCAGGCGTTGTCAAATTCCCTTTGATAAAACGCGAATTTCCTGGTAAATTTTGGAATATTTTTCTCCCAATTTTTTGGATAATTTAGTTCGCAATTTTACCTAAAGATTCTGAAAATTTAAAGGAAAAATATTCATAACTTTCCTAAAAAATCAAAATTTTATCGAGGGAAATTTGGCAACTCTCGTAGGTTCATACGGCGTTTTTCCTTAGCACGGCAGTATTATCAAACAGAGACGAAAAATGTCACTGCCAATTTTCAGATTCCAATAATAAACAAAGACGGCCAAGAATGCTCTTGAATGAGTGTTCTTCCGCAAAAAATGAGTAAAAACATGTAAAAACTAAGTCAAGTATGCGCTTTACAAACGAGGGGTCGTAATACTTGTATTAATTAATCACTCTTGATAATTTGAATTCATACGTTGCCCGCTCTTTTGGGCCTTAAAATTACTGACATTTCCGTACTCTCTCTAAACATGTACTCTAGGATATTGCACATAGGTTTTTTTTCGTAATTCTAAATTTAATTCAGTAAGTCGATATCCTTGCGTTCGTTCGATGGAGCTAGTGCACGATCTATTTTTTTAGCATTAACAGAGGCAGGGTGACTACTAAAACAGGTTGGCTAAAAATCAATACTTTTACAGTACTTTTTCAGTACATTCCCAAGAAATTCAGTGCCTCTTCAGCAGAAAAATTCAGTACTTCTTCAATACCTTCAACTAACGAAATTCGAAAAATTTCAAAAAATTTAATTTCCCGCTTAAATTGCGACAAAAATGAAAAAAATCCTGACTTTCTTGCAAAATTTCCGCACTTTTTCAGTACTTCCGGTCCGCCCTTGAAAAATCAGTACTATTTCCGGACTTTCCGGAAATTCTGGACTCGTAGAGAAAGGAAGCATACAACGATCGCTGTTGAGCTTTTCAAACATACCGTTAAAAGGCACCGTGACGCCATCAAGCTTCTGGGCAAGGATTTCGGCATTATAACCCGTGGAGAAAGATTTCAGCACGACAGAACACATTTCGTTCTGTTCAAAAATGATTTGTGTACCAGACGTCAAGTTGGCCAAGTCGTAAATCGCACCCTTGGCTTCCCTCGGCGATTCAACGCCTGATGGGCATTGCAGGTGAAAGAGCTTGTCCGGCTGTACCGCGAGGAATTTGCCGCTGGGTTGACCACACCACAATTTACTTCCATATTTATTGGTGGTGACAATCGATCCTTGCTTGACTTTTTGTAGGCTCCGACAAGGGAATGAGACAGCCTCAACTTGCAGTCGGAGGGATTCGCTCAAACACAGAAGTCCGAGGAGTGACCGGTAGGCCACCGACATCATCATGCTGATCGGAAGTCCGACCCCAGATGAGGGCTTCAAAAATTAAATAAAATGTAATTATTTAAAAAGTGAGCGTTTTTCGGTAAAAAGGCATATGAGACTTCCAATGCTACCAAGACTGTGCAAAATAGTTCTTTAGTTGTGAATGACTTATCCAACAGTTCTGCTATGAATTTTTCCCTGAATCTGCTCTGAGTTTTTCCTCACTATTGTAAGGATGTAAGTCGACTGTAAATGAATTTCAATTGTCGCAAACGCTGTAAAACATTGACAAACTTTAGCCTAGCATTGCAAGCTTTTTACCGAAAAAGTCCTCAATTCAAATGAATATGGAATTATAAGTAAAGATATTAATCTTTTACCTTTTATATAGGGGCTTAGTAAAAAATAAAAAGTTTAGAATCTCGAAATAATATTAAGAGATCAAAATTCAGATGATACTAACATTTAAGGATTAATATGTTTTTTTTAGATTTTACATAAGATCATGTTTTAATTATCTAGTAATTAAATACATTGATTCAACCAAAAATTGCTTCATTAATTTATATAACCTAAGTTTTAATTATAAAGAATTGCAATTTTAAAACATGAGTTAGACGACTCGGACAAAAAGTAATCCGTGATGAACCACTGCAGCCTGCGAAAATCGGTGAGGATGTTAAATATTCTGGTCGTTTTTATAAAATTCCATAATTTACAGTGGTTGTTTATTCTTCGATTTTAAGAGAACAATTCCTAAGTTTCTCCTACTACTTCCACTTTTATCTGCCCAATAGACACCCCACGGAGAGCAATAACTTTAAAAGTGAAGTTTTGGAAAGATGGACCTAGTGCTACTTAGCGGGGAAAAACTTCAATGGATATGGAACACTCAGTTTTCAGGCGAGGTAACTGAGGTTTTCAGTTATGGAAACCGAACTTCATTTCCGGCGACCAATAGTTATAGCGTTCGTTACACTCATACTAACACTCGTATTCCTCATGAAAGACTTCGGTTATCTGAACTGGAATCCTATAGAACTGAAAACTTCGATTACCAAGGGGTTGATTATTGAGATTGGTGGACAAAGCCAAGGACAAAGAATACATTGAAGAAATGGAGGGATCCTGTTGTTGGAAGAGGATGGTTGTAATGGACAAAGGTGGTAAGCAATAAACTGAGTAGTGGAAATGTTGCATGTGTAAGGAATTTGCGATTTGACTATCGATTCCTATGTAAAAGTTCGCGAGAAACACGATGGTGCCACTGGTTTTCTCTGAAATCATCTCCCAAGCTTAAAAAAAGCTCTCAAGTTGTGGCCAAAATGGAGGGGATATCCCACGCTATCTTGAGAGTCCACGTCTAGATCAAGACAAACTCTCCATGCAAAGATAGGGAGCAAATACATTAGCAGGGTTGCCGTGTTCTCAGTTTTAAAGTCCCCAAATAAAGTGGCAGCCCTGTCAATGTATTTGCTCCCTATCTTTGCATGGAGAGTTTGTCTTGATGTAGAGGTGGACTCTCAGGATAGCGTGGGATATTCCATCCATTTTGGCCTCAACTTCAGAGCTTTATTTGAGCTTGGGAGTTGATTCAGAGAAAACCAGTGGCACCATCGTGTTTCTCGCGAACTTTTACATAAGAATCAGTAGTCAAATCGCAAATTCCTCACACATGCAACATCTCCATTGAATCAGTCCTCGTGACCAGAGTATTTGCCTCCCCGTCGGCCAGGAGATTTATCAAATAAATTCTAGTCCTTCGTCGTTCCTTAAATTTTTAAAAATCATAAGCAAGACTTAATAATTGTTCGATTGGCTACGAAACGACCAATTTTATGATATTTACTTTTAAAGGAAATTTGAGAATTAAGAGAGATATTGTACCTTTTTCGTCCGTTTATTCTTAGTCGACAACAGATCCCCGAAAACAAGCAAAGCTTTTGGAATGATCTCAACGGAGACAACCTCGCACCCACTCACTGATCAAATGAACGTTGAGCATTTGCGTCAACATTTTTTTGCCGGAAATTTCCACACCAACATCCTGATCTTGATGGCACGTGAAAAAATGACGCATGATTTGCGCAAAAACCTGTCGCTGGAATTAAAAGAACGAGTGAATTTTTTGGAATACCTGCCACTTAGATTTTATCCCACGATAGAGGGGCATGCCTATACTACGTGTTAAAAACTAGACGATTGCAAAGGACTGAGAGACATGACACGCACTTGTTCTAAAATAACCCGGAAAAAGGTAGATTTGAAATGAGGCTGTCTTTTTCAATGCCGCGTTGAAACTTTTTTCAGTCGAAAATTCGAAACAATATTTTATTTGAAAAAGAAGGAGGAAAAAAAGAACATATGCCGAACAAAGAGATGGCCAACATCGCGGTTGATCCGAAACCACACGGCTTGGCTCGAAAAGTATGCAATATGGGAACAATCGATTATATCCATGTACATGAACGTATTCGAACAAAAACGCACAAAATCGTACATTGAGGGAAAATAAGGTCGAAGTATTTCTGAATTCAAATAGTTGTACATTTCCTGCCGTCAAAAATTCGTATTCGAAAAATTTTGAACGCGAAAACAGTTGTTAAACTTCGTTTCACAGTGGGTACTATCTCCAATCACAGATATACTCCCCTACAATTAACAGAAATACAAACCCACTTCCATGCGATGAACCCAATATTACTATCAAAATTCTGAAACTCTTCACCTCTCTTAATTTAAAAATCTAAATTTTCGTAAATACTCCCATTTCAAAATTCTCTGTAAAGACGTTAATAGCCTGTGACGCTGAATGTCTTAAAATATACTAACTAACTAACTAACTATAAAGTTTCAAAGAGCCCGCTGAATACGTATGGTTAGTTGGTTAGGATAGGTACATTTATTTAGAGGTACCTTAACAACACGAAGTCCTTAAAACCCTGGAGAATAGCGATCAATAGAAATGCGAAAAATAAAAACAAGTTGGTTTTTGCAATCGCTAGCGATAGCAATATTCGTCATGGGAACTTTTGCTTCTGGGATATGAAAATGTTAAGGTACAGTTCGTTTGTAGTATCTTCAGAATTGAAGGGGCTATGTAATTTTGTGTCGACATCTCTTTTTTAACATTTTTAATTTTTTTTCTTTGCATACAAGAAAGCTGTTATTTACCAATTATTTATTTTCGTTGGATTATGTATGGTTTTCGGAAGTTAACGCATTTAACTTTCAGTTTCGTTTTTTCGGCGTAAAGTATGATATTTCTACTCTACGCATATGCCCGAATACGCATCATAAGTGACCTATGTGCTTCCTAAGTTGCCATTTTTTTCATTCAAATAGATGTAACTGAAATGTTAGATGTGTACCTATACTACTTTCATGTCATTGCTTTATTTATTTATTTACTTTTTGCGTAGGTATAAATTGTTATTTTTTGCTGAATTTTGGAGAAAATGTTACTTTAAGAACGTGGAATGTAAATTAATTTTATTGAAAAAAGAAAATACCATCATTAATTTGGGCGAACAGAGAAAATATACATCAATATTTGGGTCAACATCTCCCTGATTATATAAAGGATGAATATATTAGTATTTCTGTATCAAAAAACTTAGCTTTTGTCTTCAGAGCTACAATGATTCTAGTCCCAGTCAATTTGTTTTATTGAAAAAACAAAAAAACAAAAAATAAATAAAAAAAAACAACTGAAATGTTAGACATACTATTTTCATGTCTTTCTATTTGTATCAATAGGTACTTTTTGCTTAACTTACGAACGTTGAATGCAAATTAACTTTATTGAAAAAAGAAAATAACGTCATTAATTTGGGGGAACATGTGGCTGATTATATGAAGGAGGTATATTCCAGTATTTATGTTTAACATATTAACTCACGAGAGAATTTTCGCACATTTATCATCCAGTATTAAGTATTTTTTGATGATTAGTCTAAAACATTCAATACAACCATTAAAAAGTAACACCCATCGTCGGGTATCGAACTCCCGATTGCCTATTGCCCGCTCCTTTTCATAAAAATGTTGCGACTTAGTCAACCAGGCTATCACGGCTCCGCGATCGAGAGTGTAAAAATAGCATACAAAAAACTCTGACGGTGGGCGGGGCTTATCACAAGAGTTGTTTTCGACGCTTTGTAGCTCCTGCGATATGAAAGAAATGAACTAAGCGCCTTTCTCTGTGAGACATTGTTTACCTATGCTATCATGTGTCTCGAGGTTCATCCATGCATGCATTCCGATCGCGGCAGTAAGCTGAGGCGATATTTCTGTATTCATGGATTAAATCAATCAATCGAGTTCTGATTTTGGCTCATACATCCGTAACAAGTCCTCCAGAACAATTTTCCACCTTGTACGATGGTTATTATTTCTTTACTTCTATTTTTCAAATTTGAGGTGGAATAATGACGGCTTCTCAAGAGCAACGAGGTAGGCGATCTTTTGCACCAACGAACAGAAAACTGATGGCGAAAAATAACCAATCAGAACCTCCCAAAAAAAAGAATTTGCCTAAAAACGGAACTTCGTGGTTCTGCGCAGATTTACCAGTCAGACACGACATCTCAAGGTGGAAAAAAAACTCGCTGAGAGCGAATTTTAGCAATCAACACAACTTGACGTAGAGACATGATTGGCTAAAAAATACAACGGTTTTTGATACATCGGAAAATCAACCAAAAATCGGAGACTGGGCGAAACGCTCAAGGTCGCAGAGGTATAGGGAATCCCATAGCGAAAGCAACGGAACGATTCTAATATCATGGGGAACTCCGTTCCCATGACAAAAGACAAGGAAATAATAAATTAAGTGTGAAAATCAAGTTTTATAGCGAGGGGAGGGATCAGTAGAAAAAATTTCGAAATTAAGGTATTGAGATCAGAAAGAGGAGGGAAGAATTTGGATCTCATATTTGTCGGTTTCCATCGGGCTTCCATATGCTCTGCTACTCTAAGCCGTCACTCCTTTCAATATGACTGATTATAAGATTGTTCCACAAAATAAGGTCAAGATGGTTAGTGGCGAGGCACGAATGATCGATTACCGATATTTCCCCATTTGAAGCTATGATAAAAGATCGATTATTAAGGCGTTCGCTGCGAACATCCTGCTTATCGATCTTTTTTCAAGGTTTAAATGGAAGATCAATCGATACATCGCAAAGCACGTCACGCCGCTGAAGATGGTCCAAAAATCTAAACTTTAAGTGATGTAGAGCTGATCGTTACAATAAAATTTAGTACATAAATTTCTAAAAGGCCCATATTCCGAAAATATTCAGCAAATTTATGTTAAACATTGCAGAGCATGTCCTGTAGAATTTGTCTCTAAGAATCGAAATAACAGAGAACATCTGTGTATATTGTTAGAGGCCTTTTTCACAATTTTTTTTGGAATGCTAACATTTTATACGAGCGAGAAATTTTTATAAAGAAGGGGAAAAAACGGGAGACCGTAATTTATGATTGATTAGCATCTGTGAAAATGAAGCGGCAATGAGTGCACTTACCTCATATCTACGTTGAATTCCCTGTTTTAATGAATTCAAGCTTATTAAAATAAAGTTCTTAAAACCACATTTCCCCTTCGTGGAAAAATACCACGAAAAACACGTTTCATTGAGCCAACCACGGCCATAGCGGCACTTTGTGCACTCAGATAGTTCCTGACGGTGCGAAATTATTCGTTGCGCGTCAATGGAAAAGAGACAGGAGGGTTTTTTTTTTTAAAAAAAAAATTGTGAAGTTGGTGCCCAAAAAAATCGAACCAAACCGTAGCTATGGTGGATCACATAACTAAAGTAAACGAGGGCATGGAACGGCCAAATGACTGTACAAACTTTATGTCCACACACAAAATAAAATATATATCCGCTCGCAAATTTTTCTTTGGGACACTAAAGAGAGTAAGCGATCCGTCTAAAACTCTCCGATTTTCCCAACTCGCCAAAAATCTCTCTACAAAAATTCTGCCTCCTTCGGGATGACTGTCATTTAAAAAAAAAATGCTTGATAAGTGCTTGATTTCCATGAAAAATTGCAAAAAATTCCTTGAATATCGAAAAGTTTCAAAAATACATCATGAAATATATTCGTGCTTTTTGGCATCAAAAGGTAGAAAATTCCTAGATTATCAGTCGTTTCTGTACAAACGATTTGTCGTTACTTGGACGAGGGAACGTAATTTCATTCGGAGGTAGCAAAATTGACTTAAAAAATTCAATTCTTGACAAGCATGTAAAATTGTACCAATGCGATTTTTGTCAAAAATGTTTCTCAACTGTCCAGGAGATCGGAAGAAAATCAGTAAAGTTTTAGGTTAAAAATGCCCCACATTCTCTTGGTAAAAACGCAATTAGCGAGGGAAAATTTGGTAATATTCCAAATAATTTGATCGATTTTCCCCGATCTCCTGTGAAATTGCCAATTTATCAAAGCATGGCTTTACATGGAACACAGGGCTCGCGTGGAAATTGAGATACTCCTTAACGTCAGAGGAGCGACGAAATAACTAAACGGCTCGCAAATTACTGTGTGGAAGAATTAAGAAGCACTTTCCATTGAAATCTAAAAATTCGATCTTTGGACCAATAATGTGACAAAAATCTCTCTTTGAAAATGTCACCCCCGAGGAGTATCAACAAAAATGGCTGATTCTCAGTAGGATTGACGTCATCTCAACGAATAAGTCAGTTCAGCAGACGGAGAAAAATCGAGGGGCAGTTTTTTTTATAATACTTACATTTTATTATCACCCACATGATTACGAAATGGATGCAATTCAAGGAACGAGCTCAGTTAAAATGGTAATAGCTGATGTGGCTTAGTTCTTTTCTGCTGAAGGCGGTCCACTGAAGCTTTCACGCGCATACTTTGTCTAGTTACTCATACTGCAGTACTAAGGAAGAACGCCGTATGAACATTCGAGAGTTGCCAAATCTCATCCTTCAGTAAAATGTTTATTTTTTTAGAAAAGTTATGAATATGAAATTTTCCTTGAAATTTTCAGGAACTTTAGGTGAAATCACGAACTAAATCATCTGAAAAAGCGGAAGGAAAATATTTAGAATTTTACCAGGAAATTCGTGTTTTGTCAAAGGAAATTTGGCTACCCCTGAAGGCTCATACGGCGTTCTTCCTTAGCACGGCAGCATAGGACGCACTTGAGTATTATTTCCATTATTTTCAGCGACCGAACCGGGCGAAACAACTACAACACGTGATTTGACACGATAATTTCATAGCTCCACCAAAAATACCGCATTATTAGACGTGCACGGAGTGCGCGCACCGATGACGTCGAAGCTCGACCCCTTATTACGCATCCACTCGTGTCTCGTATGTCCCGGTTCCAACACTCGTTAACCGTGTCCCGCCCGAAATGCCAGCTCATTATTCAAAGTGCAGGCGGTATATCAAACCACCCCCGCCGAATGTACATTTTTTCCGACCCCCCGTGTCCCCGTTTCGAGCGCACGTACCTTTATTGCACTCCCCATTCTTTTCCGCGCCCCGCTCCCTTGTTCCTCTCGAGGGCGGGGGCTGTACTGCCGTGCTACGGAAAAACGCCGTATGAGCCATCAGGCGCTGCCAAATTTCCTTCAATAAATACCGAATTTGGTGAGAAAATTCAGAATATTTTTTCCCGAAAATTTCAAACAATTTTGGACGCAATTTAATCTGAAATCTCTGAAAATTTCAAAGAAAAATGTGCATAAATGTCGTCAAAAATACATGTTTTATCCGGTGCAATTTGGCAACTCTCGAATGTTCATACGGCGTTCTTTCTTAGCACGGCAGTGTACCACGCCGTCCTGAGCGAAAACCGCGTATGGACGTTCGGACGTTGTCAAAAGTCCAGCGATTAAACATTTATTTATGAAGAAATTCTTGGATTGGATGGATTAATAATCTTCTTTTTTTTTACGAACGACATAGGCGGATCCAAACACTTTGAGCGGGGGATGGGGGCGAGGAGGAGGGGTAGAAGGGAGGTCCGGGGGGCTCGGGCTTCCCCCCGGAAAATTTTGGAGTTTTTAAAGCACATATCATACGCAGTTTGACTCAATTTCGTCATGAATGATTACCAAACATAAGCGCCCTTCCTCCTTCTTACCTCCGTTCTTCCAGTCTTCATTTCTTCCCTTTTCCCCCATTTTTTTCGGGCGAACGGGGGAGGGAGGAACATACGGCCCCTAACTCCCCCCTCCATTATTGGGCACTATGAGCCGCGGAATAAAAAATACAAACGCAGGTACAATCTTGTAAAGAATTGGATTGTTTGAGTTAATTTTGCAACCTTGGAATGGAATTACGTGTCTTTGTCCGGGAAATGACAATTTTCGACTAACTTTTTTTACAGCACTGAGTTCTCTGGATTTGGGGGGAAATATTAACATTCGTGAAAATTTGTGTTCAACTGTAGGAAACCTGGCAATCTAGAGGCTAACACGAGGTTCTTCTGTAGACCGCGACCAGAGTACGGCGCACAGTGGATCGAGTCAACCAGAGAGGTCGGACATGAAATTTATAACTAACACTGTAAAATTCGGTTTTTTAATTTGTCAACTTTTGAATTTTAAGGTGAGCCTTTAGAAAAAGATTTCACGAGGAAACCAATGGAACCACTTTCAGAACCTTAAAGTTTTATACAAATTAAGTTATGAGCGTTTAAAATTTCCAACAGTTTGTCCGACCTCTCCTATCGACTCGACCCAATGTGCGGCGGCGTTAATGAGCGCTGTGCGACCTCGACCACAGCGATTCACCCGGTAACCGGGTTGGCGCGTGCTAACAATGGGGGGCTAATAATTTACGGTCCGGGGAAAAAATTACACGCGGAAACTCAAAAAAAGAAGCAATAATAAAAACAAACGCATGACAAGCTCTCGTGCATTGATTTTACGGGCGCGGGTGCTGTTTTTTAGCTCTGCAACTCGCGGGAGATCGTTATCGGGCGCGCTCCCCGGTTTTCATTGGAACGCTTCATCATTCACAAGAACGTACGGGTTGATGTTACCAACGGCATAATTTATTGCGCGAGCCCGCGGCTGTTTGCTCTTGCTCGCTCGAACGCTGTACAGGGTGTCCGTTTCGTCCACGGCACCTGGTATTCTTGCTAGAGTACCTTTATAGATAGAGTATGGCCATTTCTGTTCTGGTTTTTCATTGGTCGCGTGGAAATAGGCTGACGCGATGTTCTGACGGCCGTAAATAAACAAACAAGATGGCTGTTATCAGCAAGCAAGATTGAGGTTGTGCACATCTTACATCCTCCTGTGATAAAGGTGAAAGGCGATTCAACAATGTTTTCACGTGTTTTTCGTGCGTTATTCGTAGATATGCTGGTTTAAATTGTTACTGCCGTATAATTGAAATTTTTGTCAAATTTAGCTTCTTATCGATGTTACAATGAGTCGCCATCTTGTTTGTTTATTTACGGCCGTAAGAGCATCATGAAGCCTAAAAACTCGTTGACCAATCAAAAAGTGGCACAGTTTTCCTGTGGTGAAAGGATACGAATGGCCATACTCTATCTATAAAGGTACTCTAATTCTTGCGCTGTCTTATTTCTCCTGGTGTCACGACGATTAACCTACAAGCAAATTACCCACGGGACATTTGACCTGACAAATTTGGACGTATTCATGCTAAATGGAACTATCAGGAAAAGGGAAGATGGGGTATGCTCGTTAGCGGTCGCACCATGAGAATGAATGGGAAATATAAAGCGCCAGTGACGTCAGCGGCAACGACGAGAGAAACGACGATCGGGAGAGCGGTCTTTAACTCATGAGCATTGTCCACGAGGCTCTAGATACATGCCCAAGGCTCACGAGTTAGTTCCTTTTGATTTAATTAAAAATCCCGCTTTCCCATTTTCTCAAAAGGAACTATATCCACTTATACATTGTCTCTTATCCAGCTTCCACGAGCACACCCCATCTTTCAACTTCCACATATTTCCTTTTAGCATATAGACGTCCGTTCGACCTACAAAATTTTTTACCTGTAGTATTTGTAGCCTACGAGCGATAGGACCTACCAGTATTTGACCTATAATAAATTAAACCTACAAAATACCTGAACAACTTGACCTACACACGAAACACCCTTGAAAGTTGCTTAAAAACAAATCACCAAGGAAACCAAACGTATGGTCATATGTATACATATATGTTTTCCAAATTTAATGGCTGAATCACTAATTAAATGGGTGCAAGGCGCATAAGGGCAGTTTTTGCTTTGAGAAGTACATGTATGAAGTTGCGAAATTACATGTATCCTTATGGCGGAAAGAAAGTTCAAACTGACTTTTTGATACTTAAAAATTATCAGGTAGTTCTTTCAATATTTCTCCAGATTTTTCACCTTATAAATAAAAACACTGCATGACGCAAGATTGCTCAGTATGCATAGTACTTACTTGTTGCAAAACGTAGTCAAAATGCAGGGTTGCCACAGACTTTAGAAAATGAAATTCCCTGGCATTTCCTGACACATTTTAGTGGAACTCCTTGACAATTGAAGATGTGACGGATGGTTAAGAAGGCATAATTGAAAATAGTTTTCAGGCAAAATTTGTTGTTCGAAACCTCAAACCCATTCTAGAAAGCAAATGAAGGTGATTTAACAAATTTTCCCTGACATTTCCGTCATTTTCCCTGACTGTGGCAACCCTGAAAATGATATGAAACCTTCAAAATGACGACAGTCACATTTGAATTACCCTATACTCCAACGCTCCATATTTTACGGACACCCTGTGGGAGCTGAGCGAATAATATGCTCCCAACAAAACCTTATCTGCATTGACATTTGAGTTCAACATGTTGAAGTACCGCCAAAACGCGGAAACTAATAACTTCGGAGCCTCAGCAAATTACGTGAAAGAGCTTCATTGGACGAATTACTGATTAACGTTACAAAGGTAGCGAGCGATGAAATTTCAATCAAACAGAGACGTAACTGAATATGGCTAATTAGAGTTCGAACAGTGATAGTGTGGAGTCGAACGCGGAGCGATTTCAATTTAGGATAGAACGAAAGGGTATTATATCTCTTTGGGAATCAACAGAAAGATTCAGTTGATTTTTTCTTTAAAATGCTTAAAAATACTTTTTTTTAAAAACTAACCACTTTCACTTAACATATTGATGAAAAATAATATATTAAGTGAGTTTTTAGAAAAAAGTAATTTTAACCATTTTATACAATGCTTTTACTGTCTGTTCAAATGGTTTAAAAAATGATTCTTTCTTTGCCTATTGTTTTCCAAACATGTTAAAATATAAACAGCTGGATGCATTTGGGGCGATAAATTTAAATTATTTCGACTAGAGATTAATTTACGACAAAAGTAGAAATATGTGAATCATTTCTCTCTCACTCCCCGTCTCCCCCTGCAACTCCTCCCCACCCCCTCTCACCCTCCATCGGTGGATTCGAGCTGAAACCATCGGAATATCGTAAATAATGGAATGATACAACTATTCAAGCTTCGGTGTGTTGCACAGTATCATTCTCAATTGAAGGCGTTTTTCTTACCTCGAGTCGGACTTTTATTCTGACTTCACTCTTCACTCGTTTCTCTCTCTCTTTCTCTTCCTCCTTCTTCTGTACTGCCTCGCTAAGGAAAAACGCCGTATGAACCTACAGGCGTTGCCATATTTCCGATTGCAAAATAAGAGATTGTTGGGAAAATTAACTGCGAATATTTATATTCGAATTTTTCACACGATTTTGTTTGCAATTTCATCTAAAAAGTCTGATGATTTCAAGGGAAACATTGCATAACTTGCCTTAAAAATAAATGATTTCTGAGAGGATATTTGGCAACATTCGAATGCTATTACGGCATTGTTCCTTAGCAGGGTTGTGTAGTCCTTTGAAAGGCATGCCTTTCCTTTACGTCTACATTATCCTCACCGATGCTGGATGTGTGAAGGGTTTCACGGGCGAGAAGTTACGTGACATCTCAGTAATTCTCAGTAAAATCAAGTCCTGGGTTGAAAAATGACGTCGAAGCTCATGACTGACACAAATGAGCACTGAACTCGAATATTATAGGCCAAAAAATGAACCCCCATTTTCAATTTTTTCACAATAAAGTGAACGCTGAAACGCGTATACGAATCTAGATTCCTGGGAAATCAAAGGGTCCGCTCGTCACTCGCCTCACGGCAGAACTCACCGAGTCAAAATTCACCCACCGGTGAGTAACAAGCACACCCGACGAAATTCGGATCATTTTCGGCTGATGCCGTCCAATTTATCACGGGAGCCCGACAACCTCGGAACAGCGAGACAGAACGGTGTCAGAGGAAGTTTTCAAAATCCGCCGCTCCGCGGCAAAAAAAAACCCCTGACTCCACCTTGAGATGAGCCCTATCTCCCTTAAGACTCCTCGTTCTCCGGGTCTCACGTGAACGTTGAGTTACGTTCTTATATCGCGAGAGCTACGCCTGTTTCGAGCGACACACTTTTCGCGCCTTATACACAGCTCTCCGCGTTGTCAAAAGTGCTCAAGAGCGGCGCGAGCGATAGAGGTAACCCAGCGGCGCGGCGTGAATGATCGATTATCGATATTTCTCCAATTGAAGCTATGGTAAAGAATCGATTGTTACGGTGTTCGTTGCGAAAACCCCGTTTATCGATCCTATTCTGTAGGTTTAAATGGCGGATCATTCGATGTATCGCAAAGCACGCCACGCCACTGAGAGAACCATTTGTCTCCAGAACTCAATTAATGTTTGATTGATGATAGCATCACCCGCCTCTCCCACCTCTCGTGTCTCCACCTTCCGTGCCCGGCGAGTGCCACCTCTTTGAGCCGTTCTTTCCTCGTATTTATTGCTGCGAGGGGTTGCTACTTTTTGGCGCTGGGGCGGACCGGCCCTCGAAAACCTACCCTAAATAACTATTTTTAGAGCGTTTTGTCAAGACCCGCCCAGTCTGTAAATTACGTAACGCATTTTTTCGGCAATTTTACCCCCCCCCCCCCCATTCTTGTGATGCTTTTGAGGCGTAGGTCCGTAACCTTTAAAACGTAAAAACAAAATGGCGTAACGCTCTCCTCGACCCCCCCCCCCCCCGTTACTTAACTTATGGACGGCCCCTTGCGATCTGTAACGGGTCACTAGAATTAACAAATTTTGACTTACCAACATTGGCGGATTCAGCAAAGTGGCAACATCGTTTTTCTCCATTTAACCTATGGAAATGTATCGATTCTTGGAGAGGCCAGGTACTCCTACAAGAATCGATTGTTTAGCATAGGATTAAATGGAGAAAATCCGGTGTTGCCAAATTGCTGGATCCGCCTCCGCTTGCCAATGCTAATTTCCAAAGCGCGTAAAACTCGATGTGCTTATTAAAAACGCAAAAAAGTAACTCAGAAACCGAGAAATATGTAAAACAATCGATGATATTTTTAGTGGATTTAAATGGAGGAAGACAGCGTTGCCAATTCTCAAGAATCGCCACTAAGAGGACCGTCGTCATGCAAGGAGGTAAGTTTTTTAGGATCTCAAATTCACTACCCAATCTTTGACTTCTCAAAAATTTCGGCGTAAAATTCCCCGACTGTTCTTGAAACTCTAGTTTTCGTTGAGACTTACCGATAGGAAAAAGGTACGCCCTCCATCATCAGATATTGACAGCTTACCTAAAACAAAAAAACAAAATCAAGTTTCAAAAAAGGTCTTTGTGAAGCTGATTTTGTGCAAAGGATTTGACAAAACAAAAAAAGTAAGCTTCGATAACCTTTCAGTGAATAAGATTCTTTGGATTGTGGCAATTGACAATTTTGCGAGGTGGCAAGTCTCGTTGGGTTTCTAACTTTTCTGACTTTTATCTAACTTTTCAGGGTTACGCACAAAATAGTCCCCAACTTTGTAAAGTTAAAATTTCCATTGACTTTCAAGGACGATGGATATTAAAATACTTTTCAAGGGACAAACTCAACACAAACTTCGGGCTCCCCCGGTACCACACGCAGGTGCGATTGGAGCCTTTGACAAAATTATCGACAGGAAAGAAGAATTCAAAGTTTTACACCCTGACTTCCCCTTTGATTTTAACGTTTGAGGGCATAACAACTACTTTTCCCAACTTTGATATCTTAAGATTTTGCTACTAAGATTTGATATAGGATTTAGTTCATGATCGTCCATAGTTCGGTACTAAGAGCTTAAATATAGCGTGTAGATGAGCAATTCGGGCCCAAAAATGCGTGAAGGAGACAGGCTAAATTTTGTTGTAAAATGTTTATCTCCAAAGTCTCAGATTTTTTGACTTGCGAGAGACTAGTGCATTGGATTACCACTGGTGGAATCCATAGGAATCTTCAAAAGCACGTAAAGTTACATCTGTGGTGCTTTGTGAGTTTTAAACTCACAAGTGAGAGATTTCGATCCGCACAATGAGTTCGACCGAATAGCCGTGTTTACACCCCTAGGAGTCCCCAAAAGCACGTAAACGCACATCTGGAGCGCTTCGTGAGTTTTAACCTCACAAGTGAAGGATCTCGACTCGCACAATGCGTTCGACCGAATAGCCGTGTTTGCACCCCTAGGAATCTTCAAAAGCACGTAAACGCACATCTTCTGCGCTTTGTGAGTTTAAAACTCAAAAAGAAAGATCTCGAATCGTGGGATTAGATAGATCTAATATTCGTGTGTGTGCTGTGTACCCCTAGTAATTGTTCGATCCCGATCGAACAAACTTAGAGCAATTTTAGGAAATTTCATCATACTCATTTTTATCCCCCCCCCCCCCTCACTCTTGAGGATCCTCTCACCGACCCATCACATTGCGCGCCCGCGGTAACTAATAAATAATTCCACCTCATTGCACACCTTGACCCGCCTCCCAGATTTGTGCGTCCTTAAAGGTGTCCTTTACCTTCTATTAAATTGAAAGTGCTCTTCCTAACCATTGAATCACTCGCCTTAAATACCTTTTTCATGTTTCCAACCTTTCCTTCATAATTATCTTCAAATTTATCTCCATTACATCCATATTTCTTCGCTACCTAGAGTCCCATCCACATGCAAATTTTCCAATTTTTTCACTTTCTTTAGCTTCGGTTCTCTGATGGACCCCCAAAACCATATATATATTCTGGAAGTACTCATTAAGCCCGACCTGCTCAAACCTTTATCGACCAATAAAGTTCAAATATCAACATTCAACTCCAACTTTCAAAGTCCACGGCAAACACAGATCCGCTCCCCCTGGAGCCCCCCACCTAGCGGCCGTCCCCGCTGTGTTCCTTTTGGCCCTTGCGCGGAGCTCAAGACGTCGGCCGCTCGCCCCATTGAATCACTTGTATCCAGCACACTGAAGAAGACGGACCCGGACCTCACTACGGAAGCAGCTCTCTCCCGGATCAAGAACCTCTGCCCGACGCCCCTGCCAAGGTGGACTCTGGATTACGACAAGGATTCTGGCTCTTCAGTTTTGGAAAAGGACACCTTCCCGCCACATGCAAGTCCCGTCAACCGACGGTCCCCACGAAGCGGAGTAATTACCTGGCACCTGCCCGCTGTACGAAGGAAACCGACGCTACCTCATCCCGGCTCTCTGAAGTTCAGTTTGGTTCTCTCCAGCAATTACCACATAGTGATGAAAGGTACGCCCCAAGCGCTGCCTCATCACTCTTCGTATTAATATTCTTTCTCTTCACAGGTTTATTTCACTCTTCACCACAGGTGTATCGCCTGTCCTGCTTTTGGGCTATCCCAAGAAAGTAAACTCCACTAATTGCATGCCACGTTCACTACTCCGATAGTGAAGGTTTCATTCAATTAGGTGACTTGCTTTAATACGCACCTTCTGTGCCTATTAGAACGTACTGTTCAATTATCTCATTTAATATTCCAAAATTTCTCATTATCCCCGTCTCAACCTAACCCCTAAATTGTGGAATTGAATCACTCTCGTTTGCAATCTCCATCAATTTAGTGGCATGCTTTAATGCAAATCTTCTATTTGCATTAGAACGTCCTTTTCTTTCCCCCTTTCGGCCGATCATTTATTTTAGTCACTTTTTCACCTCTCAGCTCTTTTCTCTCTTTTCTGGTTTGCTTCTTTTTCCTCAAAATAAGCTGGTCCCTCGGTTTAAATTTATCTCCCCCATCTTTTTTGTTTCGCTCCTTTCTCATATCCAAATTTTTCTCCTCCTCTTCTTTTTTTTCTAAGTTTTTCCCCTTCATATCGCTCAGTAATCTTCAAAAGCATGTTAAGTTACATCTTTGGCGCTTTGTGAGTTTTAAACTCACAAGTGGCGAAGATCTCGAATCGCATAATGCGTTCGACCCAATAGCCGTGTTTGCACCCCTAGAAATCCTCAAAAGCACGTAAACGCACATCTTCTGCGCTTTGTGAGTTTTAAACTCAAAAAGAAAGATCTCGAATCGTGGGATTAGATATACCTAATAGTCGTGTGTGTACTGTGTACCCCTAGGAATCTTCAAAAGCACGTAAAATTACATGTTCTGCGCTTTGTGAGTTTTAAACTCACAAGTGGGAGATCTCGAACCGCACAATGCGTTCGAGCGAATAGCCGTGTTTGCACCCCTATGCAGGTTCAATCTTGGCGGCTGACACGTAATTTGTAACATGGTCTCAGATTTTCAACAGAAAGATTTGGTTCGTCCAACCCAAGGGTTTGATCGATTTGACGTAGGGAAACCTTGACACAAAAAAAATTAACCAGTATCTTGTTACTCCGTGTTTTACTTCCCATATTAACATAAACTTTTGTTTACTTTTTCTTACCGTGCAGGCTTTGTGAGGATCTCAATATTTCACCCCCTTCGGGCGCTCATAAACGGCATCAAGCACTTATTTTTCCCGGGAACAATTAATAAGCGGTGCCGCGGTCGAGTGGTGCCCATCCGCCAATCGTGTTTGAACAGCTCGCCTTAATTGTTTACTTCCGCTATGAATGTATTAATTTTTATTCCGACTTGCTTTAATCATCCGATTTTTCAACCCATCATGATTAATTAATCGCACGGTACTTTGCATCGCGGCCGCGAATAATAAGTGAGTTATGACCCTCCGGTTTGTATCCATCAATAACCGAGCGTTATCAGAAGCGGGGGCCACTTCTGAGATCGAAAGTTTTCTCTTTTTTTCACCGGGAGGTTTCATTAATATTCGGGAATCGGGTCAGGAGTGTTTGTTTTTGGCTAATGGATCTAACATGAGTGATGCCCCTAATTCTCCGCGCTGATCGGATGAAACTTCGGTCCTAGTAGCAACACCGATATGAGCCCGGTCCGTGCGCGGGTATTCCACTCGTGATTGATGAATTGATTGGAAGAAGGAACTTCAAAAACTTTCTTCTCCCCAGAATAAATGTGATAGAGTCATGCAAAATATGCCTCGAGATGGCGAAATTCGCATCAGGAGACTTTGCTCAAAAAAATCTGTATGATTCTTCTACGAGACCGTCCCTAAATTGGATGTATTTCTACCAAACGGAACTATGTGCATTATGACGTGAGCCCTGTTATGCATATATTCTTATGGGTCTCAGGGCTCATATCTTAATGCACATAGTTCCGTTTGGTAGAAATACGTCCAATTATGTAAAGCTCTGGCGGAGGGGAGGGGGGGGGTTGAGGAGATATTAACGCTAGTTGGTTTTAACGTGTTAAAGGATAAGGACCAGGACCCACGCCACAAAAGCGTCACAAAGGGTAGGGAGAAGGGGAGGGGGGTCGAAAATGCCTAAACATTGCGTTACGCAATTTAGGAACGACCTCTATGAGTGATTTATGCGCTGAGTCCGGAGTATTTCCCACATTTTTTCCCACCATAAGAAATTGTAGGAAAATGAATTCAAAAGAGAGAAAATGTACCGCCTTATAACCGCCGTCATCAGGTGGTATTTCTGACTTAAACTGTATTTAAGCTGAACAGGCCATTATGTTGTATCTGCTCATGTGATTTTAATATTTAGAAACCATATCGACGGTGAAACTACCAAACCACGTATCTCGTTTGCGGTGTTTAAAAATCTACGCTCACATTTTATTTTTTTGAAGTAGACCAAATTAATATCATTCCTTGAAATTTTCACAGAATTTTCTCCGCACGAAGAGGAAAAATCACAGAAATTTTCAAGACTAGACGTTAAGTAGTTTTTCATTTAAAAAATAAAGTATGACAGGAAGTCTGCGACGTCGCATACCGAGATACGTGGTTTGGTAGTTTCACCGTCGATATGTCTTTGTCCTCAGTTTATTTAATAGTTTCTCTTTAAACAAAACATTAATCGTGTCCTTAAATTTTTTCATGTTCAGTATTACGGAAAACCCCGATTTTGGTTCAAAAATATTGATTTTCAGTTTCGAGCGTTTAACACTTTTAACGCCCACTCACATGCTTACAAGAACATTCATGGTCAAATATTGTAAGTATTTATTGTTGTATTTATCCAAAGTATTCAATAAATACTTTGGTATTTATCTCAGTTTTGTCCGATATAGCATGATTTCTCCCAAATTTCTTCTAATAATATTTATTTATCTTGATTCATTCCTTGAAATCGTTTACCGAGAATCTACTTCATTTACACCCTCAAGGAGACTTTACATTTGTGTGTGATTCAGTTAGTTTGTGCACTAATTTAAATTCTCGCAGAGAGAAAAATTAAATGCATCTCAGAGCGTGAAAAACGGCTTTCTCCCGGCGAGGCGATTTTTTTTTAGATTTAGTATCATGATTATTCGAGGAACAATTTTCGTGCAAGCGCGAAAGTATGAAAACATTCCGATTGCATACCGATTAAAATAGGGGTAAAGAATGTTTCAATGGGATAAACGTTAGCTTTTTCTCCGCTGTTACAACACAAGCGATGGTTCTGAGCGAAAATATGAAAATCATTCGTAAAAAGCCTGAACTTTCCTCGAAGCGAAATATTTACAGGTCGAATCGAAACACACGCGATTATAGTTTCAATAGGTTCATGGTTTCCCGCTAAAAGCACACGCTAGTGCTCGTATCCTAAATCCCGGATCGGTATGCAACACTCGGAGCTTCCGGGAAACCTTTGTGGCGTGCGAGCTGCTGCAAAGGATCCGCCGAAAAAGGTTGAAAAGGCATCGCAAAAGGCGAAAGTCGAGCGCTTTGCAGTGGCGAGGCGTAAATAGTCGATTATCGATATTTCCCTATTTGAAACTATGGTAGAGGATCGATCATTAGGGTCTTCGTTGCTAACACCCTGTTTATCGATCCTTTCCAAAGGTTTAAACGACAGATCAATCGATATATCGCAAAGGTCGCCACGCCATTGGCGCTTCGGAATTTGGAAACGAAAAGCAGCGAGTGCTTTGTCATTCATCATTCATTTTTCTTCGTTACTTGACGGCAGTGGCGTGGCGTGCTTCGCGATATATCGATTGATCTGTCATTCAAACCCATGGAGAAGGATCGATAGACTGGGTGTTCGCAACGAGCACCTTAATAATCGATACTTTACCATAGCTTTAAATGGAGAATTATCGATAATCGATCATCCACGCTTCGTCGCAGCTCTCTTTGTCACATTTGTCTCACTTTAGTCATGAATGTGGGATATCCCTGAAGCAAGGAGCGGTTCAAGAGAGGACCATGAACACTGCCGTGTAGGAAAAACGCCGTATGAACATTCTAAAGTTGCCAAATTTCTTCTATGAAATTTTAATTTTTGAGGGGCGTCATGAATATCTTCTATTGAAATATTCAGGAAATTTAGGTTAAATTGCTGACAAAATTCGCTGAAAAACTGGAAGGAAAATATTCATAAGCTTGCGAGGAAATTTGTGCTTCATCAAAGGAAATTTGGCAACGCCTGAAGGTTCCTATGGCGTTTTTCCTTAGCATGACAGAATACGCCTCTAAATCGTTGAATATCAGGTAAGGCGTAGAAAGACGGATGGAAGTGCGACGCGGGACAGGTCGGCGCACAGTGGACCGAGTCAATCAGAGAGGTCGGTTACGAAATTTTTGGATAAAACTGGAAATTTTGATGTTTATTTAGTCATATTTATTTTGAGGGGTGCTTCTAGAAGAATAATTCACAAAAAAACCAATGGAACCACTTTTCAAACATCAATGTGTTGTACAAACGAAGTTATGGCAGGGAAATCCCGATGAAATCCTGATTTTTTACTGCTAAATCCTGATTTCATAATTTTTCCAAATCCTGATCTAATCCTGATTTTTGACGGAGAAAAATTGGCGAATGTAACTTCGCCATAAAGAAAGAAAAAAAAAAAGAAAAAGAAAAAAAAGTAGTAACAATAGCTCGATAAAATATCCGATCGGACGGCCGAATTTTCTCAAATCCTGATTTTACGACCGATTTTTCCTCAAATCCTGATGAAATAGGGATAAAATGCTGATTGACCTTAAATCCTGATAGAATCGGGAAAATCGAGAACCTCCCGATGCTAGACACCCTTTTCATACTAAAACTGCAAATGTTGACGTTTATTTTGTCGCATTTTAAATTTCAAGGGGTGATCCTAGAAGAAAATTGTACAAGAAAACCAATGGAGCCACTTTTCAAACCTCTAAGTTTTGTATAAACTAGGTAAAAAGCGTTAAAAATTGTCCAAATTTTGCTCGACCTGTCCCATTGACTCGACCCACTGCGCAGCGCACACTAGATCGAGTTAATGGGAGCAGTCGGACAAAATGTGCAAACTTTAAACGCTTATAACTCCGATAACACAAGACTTGGAAGTTCTAAAAGTGGCTGCATTGGTTTTCTCGTGAAATTTCCTTCAAGAGGCACCCCTTATTGTTTAAAATCTGACGAAATAAACGTAAAAATTTGCAGGTTTAGTAAAAAATATCCTGTCCGACCTCTCCAATCGCCTCGATCCACTGTTCGGCGGTACCGAAGGACAGTCCTAAATAAGGGGATCGGAAGTTAGTAATTGATGGAAATTGTTCCGTTGAAATATGAGATTCCAACTTTTCCGCCGCGGATCCGTTTTAATTGGAATTTCGGAGAGAATCCGGACCGGGGCACCGGGGCCGCATTAGCGTCGCACCCGAGCGGAGAGGTCCCGGCTAAAAACTCGCGCGCCGTAAAACTGTCGTTATACCACCCGCCCTACGCGGAGCCTCGAGAGAAGACGCATAAATCCGGCGCCCGAACCGAAAGCTCCACGAAATCCTATCCGTTTGCATGTTATACCTCTTCTCGCGACACGTTATGCAGCACCTGAGCTATTTTCTACGATCTACATCGGACTTCATCTTACATTATGGAACCTTAAGGCGATTCTATGTGATCTAGGGACGAGATTCGCCACTACGTTGCGCTGCCATGCGATTTGTGTCTTTGAGAAGCAATAGTGGGCCTGTCCCAAACTTGTTGCAAAGAAGCACTATCTCTGGCTATCCTAAAAAAGCACACATCCGCGGAGAGAAAGTAATGACACGTTAATTGTTTCTAAAATGGGACAGAAATAACGGTTCCTTATTGCAAAATGTAATCGCGCTGATATGAGCTCGGACATATCGCGGTCATCGGTTGAAAACGCTTTCAATGATACCGCACTGCTCACACCGGAGTTAAAATAATTGTATCATGATCGCCGTGCAAAATCCTTCGCTATTCGAACATTCACTAAGTATCATCTCACATTTAGTCGCCAAAAACCTAGATGGAAACCGTTTGCGTGCTTTGAAAGTGTTTAGCGCCTCGGTGGATCCTCAGCAGTGGCGTGGCGAGAATTGCGATGTATCGATTGTTATTCCATTTAAACCTATGGCAAAGAATCGACTATTAAGGTGTTCGTTGCGAAGACCCTGTTAATTGATCTTTCTCTGTGGGTTTAAATCGCAGTTCAATCGATACATCGCAAAGCACGCCACGCCACTGATCCTCAGTATCCTCACTCATGTCTTCAAAAAAATAACCTCACATCACAGAAGGTTGATTAAGTGCAGAAATGAACTGCGAAATACCGTCGCATTACGCTCCTCCACCAAGAAAAATGTCGAGGAGTCATTTTTAAGTAACCTGCAGCATCTCAGCGCCGTTAGTCGATTATCCTTTAAACTACTCCGCTGTTCTACATTTCCGGTATATAACCAACAGCGCCCGAGACCCCGGCAGGTCGATTATCGAATCGATACCGAACGATATAAATCGATAGAAAGCCTTGCCGAGATAGGAATATATCGTTCGATAGACATTTCACAATCGACCCGCTGCGGGCGGATTAAGGGCGGTTGTATTCTTTTAAAAGCGAAACAAAGCACTCATAAACACGAGATCTCCCTCGGCAAAGTGCCGCTCCGGCCGTTAGGGCACTAAAAATACTGCCGCATCGAGCTAGGGTGGGGGCGAAAGAAACGGGGGAACCAGGTAAAATGGAAATAAATCTTCACCGACTCGAGTCCATAATGATACAAATCGGACTGACACTCGTAAAAAGTTCCCGGGGTTGCCAAACGGAAGAGAAATTTGCGATAAATCCGCCGTGATAGCGACGAGAGCAGTGAGTGGAAAAATGGAGTTTTGAGAAAACGGGCTCGGAAGCTTCTGACCGGATAATTTTATTCAAAAGGCCTTCGTTCTTTGTCAAATTGCCACTAATCGTCCGAAAGACTCCCAGAAATCGTGGGAATGGTGAATTATTGACTGATTTTATTTCAATGGACCACTATAGACAAGGTACGAATTTAAGCATTCTGATACATGATTTTTAGCCAGAATTTCACGTAAAACACGATTCGCGCAACGAAAATTACTGAAACCAACTCCTAACGAAGATATCAACGTTTTTATTTCACATTTGTTACGAGGAATTTCAACTGCCCGCTCACAAGGAACTCAAAGCTCTACGTGAGTCAAATCGCGCACTACAGCGGTTTCAGCAAGCTTCTCAATCGAGCAATGTTCATTTCCCATCGTGTCGTTCAAACTATAAGCAATTTGCTACAGCTGAGCCAAAGCGTCAAGATTTAGGTTGCCAGATTTTTATATCTCAGAGACTGTCATGATAAACGTTTAGCGCGCGATGTGAATCACGTAGAGCATTGAGTTTTCATGAGCGGGTGGTTTGAATTCACGCATCAAGAATTATTGAATATCTTCGTAAGGATATGATTTCGGTAATTTTCGTTGAGCGTACCGTGTTTTACGTGAAATTTTGGTTAAGAAACATGTATCAAAATGCTGAAATTTACACCTTGTCTAGTGGTCCATTGGCAAGAAATCTTAAATAAAGATTCATCTTGATTTTATGTTGATAATTCCAATGTGGTCTTCTATCGGTAAAAAAAAAAAACAAAACGAAGAAAAATAAATTCTGAAAAGAAATCTTGATTTCATACTCACCTACACAGTTAGTTACGTTACGGACAAAGTTGCGAGGAACGCTCAACAACACTCCTAGGTAATTATTAGCAGTTTTCTTTTTCTCTCCTGCTATAAATTTCACATTCTTTATTTATTTTTAGGTTTCCCAGGTTTACAGCCATCCTCACTTTTTTACTCCAATGTGGACGGTATTTCATTTCCCCAGAAATGTAGAATGTGTACAGTAATGTATATGTTACCGGCAAACCCCGTTTTTTCAGGCAGACCTAGGTCTGCCTAGGCAAACCTAGGTCTGCCTAGGTAGACCTAGGTCTGCCAAGCACCTCGTTTGGCAAACCTAGGATTGCCTGAAAATTTTAGGCAGACCTAGGTTTGCCAAAAGTGATTTTAGGCAAACTAGGTTTGCCAAACGATTTTTTTGGCAAACCCCGTTTCTGATTTCTACCGCTAAAGTGACTTTACCGGAAAACTTTTTCTACCGCTAAAGTGACTTTACCGGAAAACTTTTTCTACCGCTAAAGTGACTTTACCGGAAAACTTTTTCTACCGCTAAAGTGACTTTACCGGAAAACTTTTCTACCGCTAAAGTGGCCTTACCGGAAAACTTTTTCTACCGCTAAAGTGACTTTACCGGAAAACTTTTTCACCGCTTACTTGGCAACAAGGGAAGCACTCGTGAGAAAAATTCGGCGGCGTTATCAGTGGACATTCCAATTAGATGACAGGGAAGACAAATTCTTGTGGATTAGGTGCGAACGGTAGCGCACCAAACACGCTTCGCGGAACGCGGCGTCCACGGAGGACAGTGATCAGTGTTTTGTTTTTGTGCAACGGAGTAATCATGGCTACCGCGAACGTTAATTTTGAACTTTTTTTACGTAGTTTTATAAATGAAGATAGTGAAAAAAACCAATTGCATGTTATTCCCAGAGAACAGTACAGTGATCTGATAAATGAAGTGAAAGCCGCGAGAAGTGCTCGGAATAAAACCCCCCAACAGAAGAGACGTGTTAGGCGGTTTAATGTTATTGAAATCGGGGGTATAGAAAAGTTGGTGAAAGCAACGGGAACCGATGACATTGTGTATTTTGTTCCATTGGAGGAAGTATACGGAACAATTGAAGCGACTCATGCTGCTATTGGACACGGAGGTCGAGACCGGTTGAAAGCAGAGCTTGGTAAGTTTCGTAGTTAACCATTATTTTTATCAATTTTTTTTTTTCTGTTTATTTTCTGTTTTTATAGCACGAGCCTTGACGTATTCTATATGGTAATTTTTAAAAAAATAATGAACTATGTTGGTCTCAGATTTATTTTAATTTTATTATGTCACTTAATATTATTGATTATCTCACTAATTTGTTCGGTAAATTTTTTGTTTTTTTTTTTTAAATTCGATGTAAAAATTAAGCGCCGCCAGTCACACTCGAACCGTGGACCTTTCATTTCGCAGTCGAGAATCCTACCTCCGAGCTGTCGCTGCTTATCTTACCGATCCACGATTTTCACTGTACTTAGCGGCACATGCAGCGGACAGCTTGTCTCAAGGCGCGAAAATAGGAGAGCGACTGGGTCAAGTATTTTCCCATCTATCTATCGCGGGAAAAATACTCGGCACTGGCTGACTTGTTTGAAATTACTTGTCCTTGTTTTTCTGCTTTCAGGTCGCAAATATGCTAACATTACGAGACCTATGATCGAAAAGTTTCTAGGGATGTGCGAGGTCTGTGCCGGGAAGAAAACCAAACGAAAAAGAGGACTCGTGACGAAGCCCATCCTGCACAAACAGCTAAACAGTCGCTGCCAGGTCGATCTTGTGGACATGCAGAGTCAAGAAATCCAAGGGAAACGGTTCATCCTCAATTATCAAGACCACTTAACAAAATTTATTCAGCTTCGAGCCCTCTCGCACAAAACAGCTGAGGAAGTAGCTGCGCACTTGAAGGACATCTTCTTAACTTTTGGGGCACCGTGTATCCTTCACAGCGACAACGGTAGGGAATTCGTCAATAATATTATTAAGTGCATGAAAATACATTGGCCGGAGTTGCAACTGGTCAACGGTAAGCCGCGCCACAGTCAAAGTCAGGGATCCATTGAGCGCGCCAACCAGGACGTGGAAAATATGTTGGCGGCGTGGCTAATTGACAAAAAGACGAACCAGTGGCCCGACGCGTTACCTTTCATCCAGTTCATGAAAAATCGTGCTTATCACGCCGGTATCAGAATGAGCCCATACGAAGCATTATTCGGAATGAAGCCAAGAGTTGGTCTCACTACAAGCAGTTTGACGCCGGATATGTTGGCGAATGTTGAGACGGAGGAGCAGCTGGAGGAGTTATTGGCTTCCTCACAGGTCAATGAAGAAAATGACGAAGAAAACGACGAGAATGAACCGGTGACAACTTCCGCCGGAAACACTACCCAGACTCAACCACCTCAACTTAGTCCAGTCACAACTTCCGCCGGAAACACTACCCAGACTCAACCACCTCAACTTAGTCCCGTCGCAACTTCCGCCGGAAACACTACCCAGACTCAACCACCTCAACTTAGTCCCGTCGCAACTTCCGCCGGAAACACTACCCAGACTCAACCACCTCAACTTAGTCCAGTCACAACTTCCGCCGGAAACGTTTGCCAATCGTGCGGTGCTGACTTGGACACAACAGAAGAAAAACCGGAAGGCGAACATGAAGTCTTGTGCGGCAACTGCGCGACGAGGAAGAACATCCGAAAAGCTCGGAGTCAGGCAGCTGCTGGTTTGGAACAGCAAGCTAAGAAGATGCGTCTGCACTCGGACAAAACGCATCCGCCAGCGAAGGTCGGCGACAACGTAACAATACCTATACCAGACGTGGACAAGCCTCGTGCTTGTTTAAGAAACATAATCGGCGTAATTCTCGACAAAAACGAACACGAGTTATACAAAATAGGGACCAAAGACGGCATCCTCCCTAAAAGGTACTGTCGGTCGGAATTCGACGTGTGCGCCACGGCCTTCATATCGGTCAGTGAGGTGCCAGCCGAAAAAAAGGTTACGGTACGTGCGGCCGCAGCCAGTGTTGCTGGGGGTTCTGCGCAGGGGTTCGAAAGGTGCAACTGCAAAAAAGGTTGCACCTCAAACCAGTGTAAGTGCCGCAAAAATGGCAAACTGTGCAACTCCAAATGTCACTCCAGCCTCAGCTGCAACAATAAATAAATTTCCTTTGAATGTACTTTTCCTCTAAAAAATAAAAAAGTGACAAGAAATCTATAATGATTTCGAATTGCATCAATTGTGTAACGTTTTCCCTCATGCCCTTTTTTAAGCACTTGTGATATTATGATATTATGTTAAAAAAGTGACAAGGAATCTGTAACGATTTCAAATTGTATCTTTTTTCAAATTGTAATTGTAAATTTTGCATTTTTTTTCCAATTTTTTTTGCTACTCAGATTTCTCGTGCCCTGTTTTAAGCACTTGTGATATTATGTTACACTGTTATTCAGCCTCACCTGTGATTCTTTTATAATAAACCACCGCTCGCCCCGGTCTGCGTGGGGATAAATAGTTGTTTCTCATTGAATTCGTACTGTCACTTTAGCGGTAGAAAAAGTTTTCCGGTAAAGTCACTTTAGCGGTAGAAAAAGTTTTCCGGTAAAGTCACTTTAGCGGTAGAAAAAGTTTTCCGGTAAGGCCACTTTAGCGGTAGAAAAGTTTTCCGGTAAAGTCACTTTAGCGGTAGAAAAAGTTTTCCGGTAAAGTCACTTTAGCGGTAGAAATCAGAAACGGGGTTTGCCAAAAAAATCGTTTGGCAAACCTAGTTTGCCTAAAATCACTTTTGGCAAACCTAGGTCTGCCTAAAATTTTCAGGCAATCCTAGGTTTGCCAAACGAGGTGCTTGGCAGACCTAGGTCTACCTAGGCAGACCTAGGTTTGCCTAGGCAGACCTAGGTCTGCCTGAAAAACGGGGTTTGCCGGTAACATATACGAGAGAGGAGATTTGGATCAATTGAAATTATCATACATCTGCTCGAGACAAATTGTAATATAAAAGTAAATCATGCAACGTCGTAGATAATTTAAAACCTTCTACTTCCTTTTAACTAATCATCACTTAAGAAATCGTTTCCCGGAGTAGCGGCTCCAAAATACGCACCGATTTTTTATGAAAATATTTTATAAGCGGTGAGGTATCACACGAAACTGAGGGCTCATAAAAAAATCTTCCGTCACTTTTTTAAAGAGGTTCTGCCAAGGTACGAAACAATTCTACATCATGAAAACAGCTTACATTAAGGTTTTTGCCGACCGAACGCGGGACAATGCTTTATGAATAGTCGAAAAGCGGAGGATTCTGCACGGCGATCATGATACAAATATATAAACTCTGGTGTGAGCGGTGAGGTATCATACGAAACTGAAGGCGTTTTCAACTGATGGCAACTGGCAGCGAGACTCACATCAACGCGTGCCTCGTCTAAGGATCAAACGTATTTCTTTCAAACAAAACTATGTGCATTGAGACATGAGCCCTGAGACCCATGATAATGCATGCATAACAGGGATCACGTCGTAATGCACACAGTTCCGTTTGACAAAAATTCGTCCAAAAGAACCCGAATCCCTCCCGACTTTTCTTTGAAGATTTGTGTGCGGATTCGCCAAAGTACGAAACATTTGAAAACATTGCGAACAGTTTCCATTAGGGTTTTTTTTCCTCGACTAAATGCGAGACAATACTTCATGAATGTTGGAAAAGCGGAAGATTCTAAGCCCCCATCCGGAAAGCCTCGCCCGCCCCGCTGCCGAAACAAAGCTTCGAGGATTTCGTTCCAAGTGCACATGTAACTTTTCTCATTTCGGATGAAAGTTTTTAGCCCCCCGAAGGCTCACCCTGACCCCGGACTTTATTTTAGTGCGCAGGTAGGCCAATTCCGAAGCGGAGTTATTCCACGACGAAAAGAGCGAGATTATGGCTGTGAAGTGACAGTCGTCTGCTTTAATTTATTTCCGGAGTTTCTTGATTCGACTCGCCTGTTTTTGACGGAGGTAGGTTCAAAAAGGAGGGGGGGGGGGGCTTTTTCTCAAGAAAGTTCAGTTGGGAATATTTCGAAGGATATCGGTGGATAAATTGCGAAATCTCGTATCTCCATTCGGAAGTTTCAAAATATCTGCTCCTATTTTATTTTTCTAAGGAGAAAAAAGTCAACTACATCACTTGAAATTTCGACGGAATATTCTGCTAATTAAGAAGGAAAACAGAGGCATTTTTCAAGAAAATAAGTTAGTTTTCTAATTAAAAAATAAAGTATGATACGCTGTCTACAACATTGCAAACGGAGATACGTGGTTTCGCGCTAGGCCATCAATCAGTGTTCGAAACTCACCTTTGAGTTTTAGGAGCCATGTGGCGCATCAAGCCCGATTTTTAGGCGCCATTGAAGATTTTTTAGGGGCCAAATTGACTTTTTGCCTATATATTACTGCGCAGTTAGTGAAAATATAGACGCAAGATGTTTTCGTAACAGAACTAGTAAGTAGTTGTAACTTGGGGAAGCAAAAGCACAAATGATGAAATCGTGAAGAATAGAAAAAGCTTTTACTTGGGGTGCTGAAAATTTCGAATAATAACCAGATATGAAAATTCAGATTTTTAGGGGCCACGTTGGCGCAGAGCCTTCATTTTTTAGGCGCCATGACCGACTTTATAGGCGCATTTGGCGCGATGGCGCCTGCGAACTTCGAACACTGCCGTCAATATGTTGCGCGTGACAATGAAAGAATTTAAGGTATTGCTAAACTAATCACTCAAATCTTGGATGATCAGTCATCATTGGGCGAATCTGAGCGTCGACTTTTGGGAGTAACTTTTACGCTATAACCTATAATATATTTGTAGAAAAGAGCCATGCTCTGAAATCTACTGTCTCCATTTCAGCCCATCCTGATCGAGATTTTTGAAGAATCTTCCAAACGAAACATCTCATGTTCACATATCTGTCCTGTATCCGACAACAAGGGACAAGAAGGGTAGCTGAGCCGGGGAGGCGTCACGGATCGGGCATAAAATCGAACGACCCCCTTTTGGGCGCTTCTGGGTACCAGATGCGCCCTTTCCAACCGTTCGACTCCCCCGATGTAACATGTACTATACTACATGCCCTTTTGCCTTATGGGTAATGACGCCATTCTGGTACACCCGGGAAAATTGGATTTTTTTCTGCATCTGTTATTCGTAAAAGTTTTCGTGAAATGTTTTGCTTTTAAGCATAACAATCTCGCACGGACGTATTACCTGGTTAAAGTATTTTAGGGCCTCCTTATGCTTTAAATACTTATATCCGAGGCAGTACTTTCAGATCGATTTGAAAATATTACGAACAGTCACGTGATCTCTTCATTTTAGTGACGTATTACTGTGCTACTTTGTGATTGGTTCATTTTCTTGGCGCAGCATCGACACGTCAGCTGTTTGCGGCATTGAGCGGAAGGTTTAAGGTTATGTCATGGACCAAGAGAATGAATAAGGACCCCCAACTCCAGTTAGCGGAGACATTAGCGCTGCCTGGATGTCACCGCCGGCCGGCCGGTCCCTCTCTTCCCCGCGACCCGCGCTTCCCCTCCCCAGTGCTGAACTCCTCTTCACGCGGCCCCGCTACCCCGCGACCTGCGCGCCCTACCTCGCGGCGTCGCGACGCCGCTGTCCGCTAGATCGCGTTGACGCACCAGCTTTAGAGGTTCCGCCGCTCTTTCCCGTCGTCTGATTTACAGTGCATCCTTTATGTTTCCATTTACCACCATCTTATTCCTCTCAAAAGACTTGTGGAATGTTTCAGATTTTCGCGGTCGATCTGAAGTTTTGAAGGGTTTTGCGGTTAAAAGTCCCACTTTAAATTCCATCTTCGACAGTCTTCGGGTACATTGGTTGGTAGTAATATGCTTTGTCAAAGAAGCGCCCTCCAACGCTTGGGCGTTGGAACTGCTTGTTTATTTATGTGGCAGATTTAACGTGCGACGAAGAGCGATACCGCCACACGCCGCGTCGCCAATTTCACCGCGTCAATGCCACCCTTCGACACGAACCCTATTCGAATTCTCGTGTTCTCTCCGATCAACCAGCGGGCTGACTATGATTGATGTCGATAGACAAAACGATGGACACAGAAGACAAAGTAAGTGAAAATAAGAGAAAATATTAAGAGTCCGCAACATACATCCAGTGTTTTAAAACGTATCGGGATTGATTAGGCGATTAGGTAGATTTAAAAAAGGGGCAATTTTTGCACTTTAGGGGGCTAAGGGTAGGGGAGTGGTATGCAGAGGGGGTAAAAGTGAGGATATGTTCGAAAACACTGCTTTTGAAGTATATAATCACACGAGGTGAACCGGTTAAGGAACACCGGGTTTCCTACATCTAACCCATTTTATATAATCGATTCTTGTCGGAACATCTGGTCCCTCCGAGAATCGATACATTTCCATAGGTTTAAATGGAGAAAAACCATATTGCCAGTTTGCTGGATCCGCCAAAGACCAAAAGTAACACAAGAACAAGAATATTTTTATCAGTGTGGTTCCTTATTGCAAAATATAGTCAGGTTAACTTTTCAACCGGGAACATCCTTCCGGGACAGCGTCGTTACCTCCATCAACCAGAAAACCTTGATACGGGAGAGAGGGGGAGGGGGAGGGAAAAGGAAAAGCGGGAAAGGTGGAGGGATGCAATTTTTTGCCATCGGATCGCTAGTCTGAATCTGTGAAAAAAAAGCCGCGATATCGCTTTCAAGGGGTCGATTATTGAATCGTTGTCGAATGACCTCCATCGATAACTCCCTATCTTAACAATGCTATATATCGATCATAGTCATTCGATAACCATTCAATAATCGAACCGATGACACTTTTATACGGGCGCCATCCGGGTTCACTGCTTGCTCGGCACAACTGCCAATAAGAGCTTATTCGGCGATAAAGAGACTGCAATGAGCCTCGATGGCCTTTACTGCCGTGCTAAGGAAAAACGCCGTATGAACATCCGAGAGTTGCCGAATTTCCCCGGATAAATCATGTATTTTTGACGAAATTAATGTAGATTTTTCCTTCAAATTTTCAGATATTTTAGATTGAATTGCAAACAAAATAGTCTGCAAAATTGAAAGGCAAATATTTAAAATTTCCTTGGTAAATTCGTATTTTATCAGAGGGAATTTCGCAACGCCTGGAGGTTCATGCGGCGTTTTTCCTCCACACGACAGTTCGGGTGCCAGCCTCGAACAGGTTGATCGCATCGTCATATCGGTAACCAAATATTTTACAGTATGTGTGAAAAATAAACTCCTCAACTCTGAAACCGATGAAAGAGAATGTTGCATCTTGATTTGAGTCACCATTCCGAGGCTATAGTGACGCACTAAGGGTATATCTTTTGCCTTAGGATTAATATGTACTTGAAATGCACCCGATGCCGTGTGTCATCAAAAAAGATGCAACCCCATGATCCACTTTGCCTCAATTCTACCGGGTTACCGGACATAACAGTAAGGAGCCGTCCAAGTATTTCGTAAAGCACCTTAAAAAGGAATTTGCCTGAGTTTGAAAACGCTGCAATCACGTTGGTTCATTTTTGCTAAACGCAATCCGACTGATGGTTGTGGAGATGTAGAATCAAGGAACTCTACCATTCGCTTTGAAAAATGGTCGATGTATTTGTATGTAAGAAATACATCCGTAATCCGAACATGAGGAATGCTCTCTTTCCTTGAGTGCGAGAAAAAACTATCCCCTTCCCTACAACACAACTGTAACGGAGGCTCGGACCTCTCCCCTCACCTAGAGCATTATAAATACTGCCGTGGTAAGGAAGAACGCCGTATGAGCCTTCAGGCGTTGCCAAATCTCCTTCAACAAATCAAGAACTTCCGGGTGAATCAGGGTTGCCACAGGATTTAGAAAATCAAATTCCCTGACATTTCCCTGATTTCCCTGACACACTTTGGTGAAATTCCCTGACAATTGAAGATGTGACGGATATGGTTAAAAAGCCAAAATTGAAAATAGTTTTTCGTCAAAATTCGTTGTTTGAAACCTCAAACCTATTCTAGAAAGCAAATGAAGGCGATTGAATAAAGCCCTGACATTTTCGTCATTTTCCCTGACATTTCAAAGTTTTCCCTGACTTTTTAAAATTCCATGACATTTCCCGGTTTTCCCTGATTTTGGCAACCCTGGTGAATCTGTAAATATTTTTCTTCTGATTTTCACTCAAAATTCGTCAAAATTCGTTGTTTGAAACCTCAAACCCGTTCTAAAAAGCAAATGAAGGCGATTGAATAAATTTGCCCTGACATTTTCGTCATTTTCCCTGACATTTCCAAGTTTTCCCTGACTTTTCAAAATTCCATGACATTTTCCGGTTTTCCTTGACTACGGCAACCCTGGTGAATCTGTTAATATTTTTCTTCTGATTTTTCCCGAGAATATTTCTCGTAATTAATTGATCTAAAGTGTCTGAAAATTTCAAAGAAAAATATTCGTAAACTTTTTCAAAAAGAAATGTTTTTCGAGAAGAAATTCACTGGAAAGAAAAAACACATTGGATCTAGAGTCCAGACTCTTAAAAACATCGACAAGAAAAAATACTCTTGATTCAATCAGATTTAAGCTTAAATCAAGAACCAAGCCTCTTAATTTGAGCGGATTTCCTTTTGATTTAAGCTTAAATCTGATTGAATCAAGAATCCTTTTTTTCGTGTGTGTGTTTTTTTTTCCCAGTGTTTAACAACATTCAAAAGCTCATACGGCGTTTTTTCCTTACCACGACAGTACGTACTTCATTTTACAGATTTTCCCAAGGCGACTAATCAACAAGTTACCGTGACAATCGGGCAACTGGGCCCGAATCCGAAGGGCTCATCGATCTCCGTCAACATAAGATCCCTGCGTCCCGCGCTGCCCGCCACCCTTTCGCGGGCTCGGCGCGAGACGGGCATCCGCTACTTTTCGCGAATTTCCCCCGCGCCGTTGCCGCTTCGCCCGATTTCCCGCGCGAGACAGCGTCGAAAAACACTATTTACGCAGGAGGCCGGCAACCCGGCGGAGGTGAGCCGGATTTCAAGGTCGGCGAAGGGCTATTTCGAGACGCAGCCTTCTGTTCGATATTCCTGTTTATATCCCTCGAATCGGGCGCCGAGTTCCTTTGTGTCCGGGGATCCAACACCCTTGCCGCACTCCGCCTTGATAGCGAAAAGAACAGTATGTGCAAAAATGAAGTTTTGAAAAAGAACGAGCTTCGAAGCTTCTCACCGGAAAGTTCTATTGAAACAAGCTTCCGTTCTTCACTGAAAAAAGAAAAAAAAAAAACACATTGGATCTAGAGTCCAGACTCTTAAAAACACCGACAAGAAAAAGTACTCTTGATTCAATCTGAATCTAGCTTAAATCAAGAACCAAGCCCCTAAATTTATGCGGATTTCGTTTTGATTCAAGCAAAAATCCGATTGAATCAAGAGTATTCTCTCTTGTCGATGTTTTCAAGAGTCTGGACTCTAGATCCAATGTGTTTTTCTTTCCAGTGTTCGCCGAATTGCCGGCGATCATCCAAAAGACTCTTATAAATCGTTTGAACCTTGTATATACCTTTTTTTTTTCCTATGAAAATATTAATTTCTTTAAATACATTTACGTTTTCAATACGTGGCAATTGGCAAACCTTTGCCGAGCGGTGGCATCCATATTAATATCAACGAGCCGTGGTGGTGTTGAAAGAAACTAGACAAAAATGACTAAAAGACGAAGAAAAAACCAAGAAGCACGCAATCTTTGGTTTTAACCCATTTGGATATCGATCTTTAAGAGTCAAATACGTCCAATTTTGAGCGTTTCGTTGCATGTACACTACGCTGCAGCACGAAACAAACAGTATATTTTCCTTTAATGCGTTTTCTTTTCATCAATTCAAATGAGAATAATCCATCCAGATTGTGCAACCACCCCAAAATCATGAGTTGAAAAAGGCTGACTCTACGAGTTTAAATATTAGATCTAAACTCTGAGCGGAGCGACGTGCTACCAGCGCACGGAGGGCCAGCAGCCAAGTTTAGCCGGTCAAAAGTCCTCAGAGGCGCCTGAACTTACTAATATGAGAGAATGTATGTTTTTAGGGGTAATTTAGATCGCTGAATCCATATTTTGGGTTTCTTTAAAGAAATTTTGAAGTTTTTGATGAGAATTATTTAAAAAAATTGCTTTATCAACGGGTAATTAATAGCAATTTTTCACTCAAATCTTCAGAGGTACCTGAGATTGTTTTGTGTGAAGAAATTGGTTTCTGAGGGTTATTTTAGTGAGTAAATTACAGTTTTGCTTTCTTTGTTCAACATTTTTCAGTTTAAAATTTAAAAAATTTGAAAAGTGATGATTTATCTTTGGGTAATATATGGGAATATATGTCGCGTATTTTTCAGCAGAATTAGCATTGCATCTCATCTCGCCCAACGAAAATATTCATAGCCTAGAAAACTGCCGAAAACTGCAAGTGAACCAAAGAAATTCTCAAATTTCTGAGTGTGCTTTTACTTAAAATTGACAATTTGAACCCTTCCGACATGTCCAGAAAATTCAGGAGTCGTCTGCATGTCGCGTATTTTTCAGCGTAATTATAGTATTGAATCTCATCTCGCCCAACGAAAATACTCATTGCTCAGAAAATTGCGAAAAATTGCGAGTAGACCAAAGAAATTCTAAAATTTCGGAGTGTGTTCTTACACAAAATTGACCATTTGAACTCTCCAGACATGTCCAGAAAATTCAGGAGTCGTCTGCTTGTCGCGTATTTTTTGGCGGAACCAATGAAAATATTGTTTTAAAGAATGCACTTCTTTTGCCAGAAATTAGAAGATAGAGAGGCAAAGCCGGAATAAAACCTTGAATTAGAAAATTTTATTCAGAATCAGTCATAATTTAACCCCAGAAGTCGGGCAGCAATTGTATGGACATCTATAATAACAATATAAGTAGATTAGCGTAGGATAGCGCCATTATACGACATGCTTGCAATTTGGCAACACTGTCTTTCATCCATATGAACACATCTACGATAGAATCGATATATATCGAAAATCCTAACCTAGAATCGATTTTCGTTAGTGTATTTACAATGAGAAAGAGCATTGATGCCAACATGCAAGAATCGCCAATGCCTGGCACGTGAGTGATCTAATATAAGAAATTAGCATAAAATCCTCGATCTTGCGTCACAAAAAAATTCATAACTCACGGTAAAGCAAGAAAAAGCAAATGAACCAATGAAAATTTAGATGTTTAGGATGTACTGAACCACATGGTAGCGGTCCGTAACCTTACAGATCTTTACAGAAAATTGCAGACCACTTTAAACCTAAAAATTAGGACATTTTCGTGCCCAGTTTTTAATTTTGTGTACCAGACTATACAATGCACAAAATTGATAAAAATACCTTAAAGTAAAATGAAAACATGTTAATCTAACTTGGTAAAACACTCGTTATGTTGGGAAACACTCGAAGGTTTGTGGAACATAACCTTTTGGATGAGCGTTGAACCAAGCCAGCATATAGGATAAATAAACACACCACGCGCGCTCGGGAAAATCTTGGCATCGCAGTCTTATTAGTGATAAGACCCCCAAACCCAGTGATGTACAGATACTCCATGATATACCTCATCGCTCAGTGGTGTCTATTTTCGAATTTTCTGGACAAGCCAAAATGGACTTTTGTCCAGCTAAATTCGATTCCTGGCCCTCTGTGCAGCGCGACGTCGCACTGACGCCTACGAACCTAAGGGGATACTTCACGCATTGCGCAATGCTTGAAGTATCCCCCTAGGTTTGTAGGCGCCGAGGCTCCGCGGCGTGACACGGCGCCTCAAGCAACTATTTCGCAGCAGAAATGATGCACAGTATTATACGAACCAAACCTAACCTAACTCTAAGTCAGTCATCATGCGGCGAATCTGGGAGTCGGTTACGACTGAAAGAAACTTCAGCACGGAAAAAATTAAATTGCTAATTTAACAATTTAATTGCTAAAAAAAAGTGACGGCAGTGTTTCAATGTAGATTTTATGACAAAAAAAATGCTACTCAAACCATGCACGTGGTTGAAGTAGCTTATATAGTGGTTAAAGTAGCATTTTTTTTTGTTGTAAAATCTACGTTGAAACGTTGCAGTCGCTTTTTTTAGCAATTGAATTGTCAAATCAGAAATTTAATTTTTTCCGTGCAAAAGTTTCTTTCGGTAGTAACCGACTCTCAGACTCACCAGATGATGACTGATTACTTAAGAGTTAGGTTAGGTTAGGTTTGTATAATACTGTGCATCATCGCTGTTGCGAAATAGTTGCTTGAGGCGCCGTGTCACGTCGCGGAGCCTTGGCGCCTACAAACCTAGAGGGATACTTCAAGCATTGCGCAATGCGTGAAGTATCCCCTTGGGTTTGTAGGCGTCAGTGCGGCGTTGCAGTCACCTTTTTTAGTAATTGAATTGTCAAATCAGAAATTTAGTCCTTTCCGTGTGCACAATAAAGAGAAAAGCAGTGCGGGGCCTATAAAATAAGTTATCTCTGCAACAGACCCACCGAACGAATCAACTCTAAATATGATGAAGATTCAAGTGCACGGGAGGTTCGGGGGCAACAGTTCCTCCCTACCCTCCCGACTACCCCTATCGGTTCGTTGTTGCTGGGAGCATCGAGGAGCCGAGAAAGCCTCCCCGTGAACTAACAACTTCGAACCATCATAATTGCCACGAACCGCGGCCTACATCCCGAGAGCTTACGAGAGGGGTCAACAAAAGGGATGGGCGAGGAGGTGGTCACCGCAGCCTCGAGACGATACTGGAAAAGGGATAGCGTTAAGTATTCAACAGGGTTCGCTGATGCGGGATGTGGGTCAAGTTGATGCTGTTCCCACCTTCTCCCCCCGGGCGCCGCGCCACCCCCGATGAGATGAATAGATGGCAAGAAGATTACACTGCCGTGCTAAGGAAGAACGCCGTATGAACATTCGAGAGTTGCCGAATTTCCCTCGATAAAACATGTGTCTCTGGCGAAACTCATGCATATTTTTCTTTGAAATCTTCAGATATTTTAGGTTAAATTGCCTACAAAATGGTCTGGAATTTTTGAAAAATAATATTTGCAATTTTCCCGGTAAATTCGGTAATAATCGGAGGAAACTTGGCAACGTCTGAAGGCTCATACAGCGTTCTTCCTTAGCGCGGCAGTACACGAGGCAAGTCTTCCTCGCACAAGAAGAACGCCGTATGATCATTCAGGCGTTGCCAAACCTCTCCCGATAAAATATTTTATTTTGAAGGGAAGTAATAAATATTTTTCGTCGAAGTGTTCCTGAGATTAAGATTAAACTGCGATCAAAATTCAGTATAAAATTGGAGGGAAAATAATTATAAGTTTCCCGGAAAATTGTTGTTTTATTGGCTAACATTTGGCAACGTCGGGAAGCTCATACGGCATTTTTAATCAAAACGGGAGCATACATACACACTCCTATTCTTGACAACACGAGCGTACAAAGCGCGTCAATTCGCCGACGCTCCAAACCAGATGTTTACGTTAATCCCCTGGAAAAGGGAGTGGGGGACTCGTCGTAAAACTGCGTCTAAAGTGCTCTGCATCCACGGCTAGATGATCCTTCCGATATTGCAGCGTGACGTTCCTCGAAAATCGGATGGTTCTAAATCCCAGTGAAAATGATAGGGTGCGATTTCGTAAGTTATATGATGATGGCACTGTTCTAGTTGGGAATCAGCCCCGAAGCTCTTGAAAGGCTTTGAAATTGGATCGAATTTAACGCGATGAGACCAAGTTGAGGGGGGTCTGCTTTGGTTGCTTACTGAGAAAAGCTCTTACATAAGTTTGGTTGCAGGTCTTGAACTTTGGTTCGTGCATTGAACGCCAACTTTTTCCGTCCTAAGAACCTGATATCGATTAGCTATAAAGAACAGTTCAATTCTTGTGACCAAGAACTGTGATTACCTGAGCCACAAAAATTTGGTATTCAATTGAACTGTGCTTTTTTTCTTACAATTCGTCAGAAATTTAATTCCTTTCTCTGAGAGGATCCCGCTCTCTTTGCATTCACAAAATGAGTATAAAATTATTTTTAAAAAAAGAAGAAGGTAAAATGAATTTGCAAAGAAGGTCAGAGAAGAAGTTGCCCGCAAAAGTTTTGGATTGGGTGCCACCTGGAAAAAGGCTCATCTTTTTCGTGGACCTTAAAAACGCGCCTACGTAGAAAACACCTGAGAGCTTCTCTAATTCGAACGTACTAGAACTTCCTCTCACTTGTTCTACAGTTCAGACTTTAGATCGGTGGCCAATTTGGCGATATTTCAAAATTGAAGGTACTACTCTTACACCCGTCTGCATAGGGATATTCTGCCGTGCTAAGGAAGAACGCCGTATGAACATTCGAGAGTTGCCAAATTTCCCCAGGTAAAACACGTATTTTTGAGGAAACTTAAGCATATTTTTCCTTAAAATTTTCAGATGATTTGGATGAAATGGCGGACAAAATTGTCTGAAAAATTAGAGGAAAAATATTGGCAATTTTCCCGAAAAATTTGTATTTAATCGAAGCAAATTTGGCAACGCCTGAAGGTTCATACGGTGCTCTTCCTTGGCACAGCAGTATTAATATCATATCCGTTGTTTTTTAAAATGAACCGAATCGAGTTATTCCTTATTACAAAATGTAGCGCAATCGACAGTTGTGTGGGAAGTCATAGTATCAAAAAAGGAGTTTATCGCCCTCTACCGGCAACCTAAAAGCAAAATGAAAAATGTAGGACCGAAGAGCCCGGCTTGGAGAACTTTCCCGGCCATACCTCCGTCATTAGAGAGGTGCTAAAAGCGGGAAGCCCTGCAAAACGACTAGTTGACGGGCGTTTTGAACGGGGATGTTACTGGAGCAGAATCCTCCGTGAGTTGGCTTTGGCTGAGGGGCGAATAAAACCGTTTAAATTATCGATACTTTGCGCGGAATGGTCACATGGCGCGCCACTAATTCTGTCCACGAGGAAAATGGGATAGAGAGGTGGTAGGTTATCATCGTGGTTTGCTCATCGCGTCCTCTCCGGACCCCCTACCCTCTAACCCTCTAGTGCTCCCCGTCGCACAGTTGTTGATAGTTCTGTTTTTTGTGGATAAAATACACGAAACACAACAGAATTAAAGGAAAAACTCATGTGACTGCATGCATATATTGTTGATTAAACTAATTACAAAGAATGAAGAAGTCGATGCTGTTTAAATAATTATAAATAGACCGCCTTAAACAGAAAGGAACCAAGCCACATCAGTTATTGCCAAATTGAATTGGGCAATTTAATTTTTTACCTGAAAACGGTTGTGCGAATTCTTCTGCAAATTTTAGTGAATTTTTTGAGTAGTACGAAGCAAATTCCTCAAAAATGTCAAAAGAATCCGTAAAATCGTTCTCTTGTAAAAAATTAAATTGCTCTATTAAATTTGGCAAGAGCTGATGTGGCTTGGTTCCTTTCTGTTTAACGCAATCCAAATAACATTGCTTCTACTCGTTCTGGTTGATATCCTCGGGATTTTTTTTTTTTTTTTTTTTTCTTCAGTAGGGTTAATCTTGCGCTACAGTCCCGTCCCCCCTCCGTCCCTAACAACCAGTCCCAGGCAACCATTGTTTGAGACCATCAAACTCGAGTCGCCTGGCCGGGAATCGAACCCGGAACCTCCCGATCGTAGAGCTAGCGCTACAACCACTCCGTCATAGGAAGCCGACACCAATAGGAGGCCAAAGATCATCAATACAATAAGTATTGAAATCTCAAATGTAAAGCAAAAAATTATTCAATTTCATCCATGAAAAGTTGATATTAATACCATAGATACAATAAATAGGGGGTTGTAATGTATTTTGTTTCAGTTTATTTTTTTAAAAAATTAACATAAAGATAATTCATATCGATTAGTCAAAAGTTTAGAATGATAATTCATTTCCCCGCATACATAGCCTATCTTTCTAGTTTCCTGTTTTTGTGATTGAACTGAACCAATTTAATCAGTATCTATGCCTACCTTTGTTAGAAACTGCCTAATTTCTTCGCATACTTTCTTTTTAAAAACTAAAATTATTAAAAATTTAAAAAGTAAGAAACATGGGCTTCGACGAGGGAAAAGTGCCCACGATTTGAAAATGCGTAATATGAGCTATAAAAATTGTGCGTTGAAGAGTAGATTACAGAATAAATTTAATAGAATTTGCTTCATACTATTCAGAAAATTCACTAAAATTCGCACAAAAATCCGCACAGCCATTTCCATGTTAAAATTTATTTGCCGAATGGAGATGTTGCATGTGTGAGGAATTTGCGATTTGACGGTTGATTCTTATGTAAAAGTTCGCGAGAAACACGATGGTGCCACTGGTGTTCTCTGAAATCATCTCCCAAGCTCAAAAAAAGCTCTCAAAGTGAGGCTAAAATGGAGGAGATACCCCTCACTATCCTGAGAGTCCACCTCTACATCAAGACAAACTCTCATGCAAAGATAGGGAGCAAATACATTACCAGGGTTGTTGTGTTATCAGTTTTGGAGTCCCCAAATAGAGTGGCATCACTGCTAATGTATTTGATCCCTATCTTTGCATGAAGAGTTTGTCTTGATGTAGAGGTGGACTCTCAGGATCGCGTGGGATATCCCCTCCATTTTGGCATCAACTTGAGCTTTCTTTGAGCTTGGGAGTTGATTTCAGAGAAAACCAGTGGCACCATCGTGCTTCTCGCAAACTTTTACATGAGAATGAACAGTCAAATCGCAAATTCCTCACATATGAAGCATTTCCATTAAGTTTGGCAATAGCTGATGTGGCTTGGTTCCTTTATGCGCAAGCGTTCTATTTCAAAATTCGTAATTTTGGACGAGAGACTTCAAATTTTTGCCTGAGGTGCGTCCGTTGAGGTATGTTCAAAAATAGTTTGCGGTCGAAGCGCTCCGAGTTGAAACGTACGTCCCGCGAAGCGGAATTCAATTGTACAAAGTTTCATTTCAATTCGTGTCGTTTATTAATTTATTTACGGGCTAAGTCAGTTCCAGGAGCTCAATCGCAATTTCAGCTGCCCGCAGTGCGAAATGAAATCCTGTTCACTTTTGGTCACTTTTGATGACTGTCCGCATTTGCGGATCCGCATTAATCGGATAATTTCCGAGCGTCGCTTAAAATTCACAACTGTAATATTTCAGATTAGCTGTTTCAACTTTTTTGAACTCGTGAGATAAGACTTGAGAGCGCTCCTTACTTGTCTATAAAAATTCTGGATATTTCGACAGAAAATTGGAAGTAGGGACAGAAATCAAAGAAGGACTCGTAATGAGGGAAAACGAGCGGTTTTTTCATTGACTTAGGGCCTCGAGATCCAACAACTTCATAATCCGTTGTATCCATCGTTCAAAGACTACATACATAAATTCGAACTTCAAAATTTTGTAGGACTTATTTGTAAGATACTCACCAGACCTGATCTAGGACCTGATTCTAGAGTGAATTGTGAGTAAAAGAGAGTTTCATACCTGAAACAAACAAACAATTTCTTCCATTAGAAACTCAAATGATAGAAAAATGTAAGGGGAAAAACATTCTTGCAGAAAAAATGACAATGGGCAACATGCATCACATCAAAAACAGGCTCCTCGCAAAAATGACGTAAAAGGAAGCAGTAAACTCTGAGACAGTGTGTTGATAAGACGCGGCATTGATTATTGTGTAAAAAGTTTACTAGTTTCAATTTGCATCAACTATGAGATTAGGAAAAAATCTTGGCGAGAACGGCACGGCACGGGTTAGAAATTTTGGAGTGAACTGCGAAGCCACATACAGGACATATTGGACGTATTTCTGCCAAACGGAACTATCGGCATTAAGGCATGAGCCCTGAGACCCGTAAGAATGTTTGCATAACAGGGCTCACGTCATAATGCACATAATTCCGTTTGGCAGAAATACGACCAATTGTAGTTCCCGGACAAAGGAAGGTAACTCCATTCCAAAGTTGCAAAATTACCCCAAAGAATTCAATATCTCACACTAATATACGTGAGAAATTTTTGTCCGACATTTATCTGAATTTTGCATGAGATAAAAAGAAAAATCAGTGAAATTTGCAGTTCGGAATGCTCAAGATTCTCGGAGTAAAACTGCGATTTGCTGGGGGTAAATTTGGCAACATTGCAGTTAAGTTACGTTCTTTGGACAGGGAAACGACGAAATGGGGATGAATGGGTGCGGGTGAAAGCAACTCGGGGTAAAATCTGAAAGAAGCAGTTTGAAAGCAAAAAGTGCGCCGTGACATGAAGATAGTTCGTTAACACGTTAACCATGGTTAAATATTTCATGAAAGATACTTTGTTGGTGATTGGTCTGAAATGTAAATAACGCATCCGCCACCTCGTTGGGCTGAATATTTAACACTGAAAAAAAAATCTCGGTGTATTTACTAAGAAAATGGTAAAAATTACCAAGAATTCAGGGTTCTATTTGATCCCAGTTTTTTCTTGGTAAAATTACCATTTATGGAATTGGTAGTTTTACCGAAAAATCTCGGTAAAATCACTGAGCTTTCTCGGTAATTTTACTGGACCTTGGTAAAAACGTCAATATTTTTTATCGACTGTGGTAGAATTACCGAGATAAAATGGCAAAGTTACTGGGAATTGATTACCAATAAAAGTGGTATTCTTACCTGAAAAAAAAGTAAAAAAACCGGTTTATAGGTAAGCTTACCAGTCTGTCTTGGTAAAAATACCAATAATTGGTAAAAAAAGAGAGATGGTAAAGGTACGAACGGACCTTGGTAAAAACGCCGAGAATTTTTTTTCGGTGTGGGAAAACGCCTCATTTGAGTTTTGGCCTTGGGAAGTTATACCACAAAAAATTTGCAGTGCGCCTGACTCGGATTTCCTGTCTGCAGCGGGGGTTGCCTGGGCGTCGGTGAGGAAAATAAATAAAACCCCGGAGGTAAATAAAGCGAAAAGCAAAATCGCAACACGTTCGTTTGGGGTAAGCCGGGCGTGATTGAATCAACTATCATGAGGTTGACTTCTGGTATGTTGAGAGGGAGAGGGGAGTCGAATAAATCCCGCTACATAATCCTCAGGGATCCAGCAGTTGCCTTATCTATCCACATACGTCTTTTTTTTCTTTTTTCCCCCTTTTTTAGGGGAGAACTTGTCCAGAGACAACTTATTTTAGAGATCCTACCAGTGGCGTGGCGTGCTTTGCGATATATCGATCGTCATGTCATTTAAACCTATGAAAAAGGATCGATAATCAGGGTGTTCGCAGCGAACACCTTAAGAATCGATTCTTTACCATAGGCTTAAATGGCAGAACAATCGATAGATCGCAAAGTACGCCACGCCACTGGATCCTACGAAAACAGTCTATGCTTTGTAATCGAGTGGGAAATAACTCAAATTCGGGGCGTGATTTGCGATGAATCGATTGAGCTGTCAATTAAACCTATGGAAAGAGATCTATAAACGAGCTGTTTGCAACGAGCGCCTTAATAATCGATTCTTTACCATAGCTTCAAATGGGGAAATATCGATAATTGATCATGACAGCTAGGAGAGCCGTAACTTTCAAATTGTCGAAATTGAGTTTAGTCATATTTTATTTGAGGTAACGATTGGAACTTGTTTCCGAAAAATGTTTATTGTGTTACTTTTTTCTCGATCAAAGAGCAACCGATGAGAGTGGGTACAGTCGAGCAAAGTGAGGTTAGAAACTCCGTAACAATTTTCTGGAACTTGCTCAGAGCACGTTGTAACTGTAATACCGAGTGTTGCGCATCAAAATGTTACGACAGCGTTGCCATGTCGGGCAAAAAACTGTCCGATTGAAGAAGCCCCGCCCACTAACACTCAAATAAAATAGGAATAAAAGAACAACTTAATTTGGGGAAAAGGCTGCAAATAAAGAAAAAGGAATAAACAAAACCCGGTCAATAATAAAAATAGGAGTAAAATAGGAATGTCACGCACTGATGCACAACCGTTATGATTGTTACGCCAAAAAACACGACTTTTTCTTTAGGATTCATATATTCCCTTTTAAATAAAATCACTTTTTGCAGAATGCTACTTTTAGAAGCAAAAACTCACCTAGTGAACAGATTACATGGATCACATTTAGGAAAAAAGAACCAGCGCGATTGCAGTGTTGTAAAAATGTTGCTGATTCATAATTATCTAAAAAAATCTCCCAGAATAGCAAATATTTTCTGCTCCCCATCAAAAAAGTATTAATTTTAAAAGAGAATAATGGTGTAAATTAATACTGTACATATATTAGGTATTTTTTAAAGAAAAGAAGACGTTGCACAATTTTGAAAACACCGTAATCGGGCTGGTTCCTTTATGCTAAATGCAATCCATATTATCTTCCTCTAGTCTGCGGGGCCCATCAGAAAACGCACTTATTCGACACGCACAACTGACCAATTGCTGAAATCCACTCTTTTGGAGGGGATGAATTTTAGATCAGGTTCATCCGTTGCGTAGACCCCATTTTCGCGGCGTAAAAAGAATTTGGCGAACGTGGGTTTGGCGGCTTTACAGGGGGTTCTGCCAATTTCCACCGGTTGTACGTGGGAGGTGCCTTGCTGTGGGATGACTGGGATGAGGGAAAATGGGGAAGGACGATGGGGTCTCCAAAGCACGAACAGAGTTCATTTTTCGTTATTCCGTAGACTTATTTACAGTGGTGGGGTGTGGTGGGGTAGGGGGGTTTAGGGCTGGGTTCAACGATGACAGCTCTCGAGAGGAATTGAATAAAAAAAATTAATATAAAAATAATTTTAAAAAAAAGAGAGAGAAATAAAAAAATAAGAAAAAAATAAAAAAAATGAATACCTAAAATAAAAAAGAATAAAATAATTTTAAAAAATTGTAAAACTTGTGATAGGGATGTTCTGCAAAGAAGTTGTTGCTTAATCAATTTCAGAAAAGGATGCAGAAATATCTCCAGTGTAAGAAAAAATTGGTCGTAGACTAAGTAAGATATTTACAAATTCTCGAATAATTCCCTCGTTCCACAAACAGGTCAATTAATAATTGCATACCTTGTTGAGCCGGAAAATTTCAAAAAATAAGAGCGCTGTTCTACTTTTTCCTGTTCTTTTTGCTCACGCAAGAGGCGAGGGGGGGGGGGGGGTAAAATTTTTTTTCTGGGAACTTCTCACATTTTGAAAACCGTAAGATTTTCCGAGACATTTCTGCACCCCTGATTTCGGGTATCTTCGAGAATTTGCAATTACAAACTGATCTCGGCATCAATGATCCGCTGTTTACATCGCTTAAATGAGGAAAAATGTCAAACAAAGATGTACAATTATGTACATAAGTTGGACTACATTTTGTAATTAGCAACAAACAACTACAATTTCTAGCCCATCCGTAAAAACACTCATGTGCACAGGGAAACAAATAATAAATACTTCGCTTCTAAACTGAGCCGTTATTATTCAAAAATGTTTGGAGTAGTACCATTAATTAGAATTAAAAAATTGAATTTAAAATCTGGGCACTTTACATTTATCATAGGTGTTTTTTAGCTTTAAGCTATGTAAGTAAAAAAACACCTATAGTAAATGTGTAGTGCCCACATTTTAAATTCAATTATTTAATGAGCCATTATTGTTCTTCCAAGTTGCAAAATGCAATCCAATTTGCCGTCCTCCCTGCAAAGGAACTTCATTACATACAAAAATAGCAACATTGACTCTAACAGTTGAACAATTCACAGGATAATGACTGTGGGAATTCTATCGGAAATAAAGCTGGATTTTTTAAGTAATTAGAAGAAACAACAATGCGATTATCTGTTTGAAATGTCCCTCAGTGTCCTGGGAAAACTGAATTTTGAGCGTCGAAATTTTACAACATTGAAATTTGGGTATGCTGTCCCTTGTGATTAACCGCGATTTTTGAAATGTGGGCTTTTCTACATGACGCTCAATGCTTCCACATGAACATGTAGAGGGCGTTCGCCTTTACGCGATCAATCAAACGAATCACATATAGGATTAATGAATTCATGTAATATGCTTTTGCCTCTTTATATCAAGTTCCTATTTTAATTAATTTTCAAAACCTCGATAAAACTGTTTATCCGTGTCTATCTGTTACGTCAATTTCGCCCTCTCGTCGCACAAAGGAGCAACTCAGTGATGGCAGAGGCGATTCTTGAATGTTGGCAACACTGTTCTTTCTCCATTTGAATGTATGTAAAATAATCGATCCTTGGTGACGTATAAAATCGATATTTTCAGTGTACTTAAATGGAGGAAAAAAGTATTGCAAGCTTACAAAATCGCCACTCAGTGCAAAAGGTCGGACCGAATGTGGAGGATTTAAATGAATAGCGTTGGAATATTTGCACGTTCTCCAAGGTCTCTTCTTAAAATATTGATTTTGAAGAAAAACATGACTTTTTTAACCTGAAATTTTCAGATATTTTAGATCACGCTACTGAGAAAATTCTCTGAACAATTCCACGGAGAGTAGTCACAGTTTTCCAAGAGACTCACGTAGATGATTACGGCGCGGAGATACGACTATTCGTGCTTGATGGATGTCCGTGCTGCATTTGCAAAATTTGAAGGCGCAATGGCGCTAGACGTCTCGTAACGTAGAGACACCTTGATTTGGCAACACAAATAAAGTCTGCTTCCAAAAGGTTCCAATTGGCTGATCTCGTACGGAAACCCGACATTACTTCCGATGAATTTCCGTGCGCAAATTGAATGGGTTCCGATACAATTTGTCGAAGCTCCAAATAGAACTCCTTCTTTGACCCTGCGATGAAATTCGCAACATTCTTATTACATGGGTCAAGATTGGCGTGCATCCGAAAGGAAATATTGATTTTGTTCAGTTCCTGGACGGAATTTCTCATACGTTTTGCCTTTTTTTTTTGGAGGAGAAAAAGAAGGAAAGAACATTCCATCCGAAGTTCTTAATAGGGTTCATAGGACTTTTACGACACACTCAAGTTTCGGCACGAACATTCCTTAACGATTTATCTACGGAAATAAACTTTTGATTTTCCCGAAAAATATACCTCAATTTTGGAATTTGAAATATATTGATCGTACAAAGAATAGAGTATCTATATATAGAGAGTACGGACAAGTCAAAATATGGAGTTAATGGGGCCCACAACGGGAGCCAACCTCCTAACACACAAATAGTCACTGCCAATCTTCAGATTCCATAATCAAACCAATATGATCAAAAATGCTCATAAAAGAGCGAACTTCCGAAAAAATGAGTAAATTACGAAAAAAACTAAATCAAAGTCGTGCTTTACCAACGGCAAGTCGTTGGATAATTTGAAATTATAGGTTGGCGGCCGTTTTGGATCCTAAAAGCTCCATGACCTGACCTCAAAATTACCGACATGACCGTACTCTCTTTATATCGGTACTTCACTCGCACCCAGAATGCATTGCACAAAAGATAAAGATCCACCTTAATAACGTGAGAAACCCCCGAGAAAACACAAATCGCACGGAAAAAAGGAGACGAGTGTAGAGAGGGGAGGGGGGGAATGTCGAAAAAATAGAATCCTTTCCCTCCAACTTCTACGGATCAAATATAATTCGCTCAAATAACGGACGCAAAGTTCGATCGGATGAATGGAACTTTAAAACTGTTTACCGGTAACTTTGGGCGCATCGGTCAAAGTACGAAGAAGCGGCTCCGTGCAGCGAGCGCAGCGAAAGGCTCACCTCGCCGCCGCCGCCGCACAGTGGATCGAGTCACTCAGAGAGACTGGACGTGAAATTGTAAACTAAAGCTGCAAATTATAATGTTTAATTCGTCACATTTAAGAATTTAAGGGGTTAGGGCGTCTACTAATTGAGGCTGGCCAAAAATCAGTACTTTTACAGTACTTTTTCGGTACATTCCCAAGAAATTCAGTACCTCCTCAACAGAAAAATTCAGTGCTTTTTCAATACCTTCAACTGACGAAATTCGAAAAATTTGAGTTTCCCGCTCAAATTCCGACAAAAATGAAAAAATTCCGGACTTTCGTTCAAAATTTCCACATTTTTTCGGTACTTCCGGACCGCCCTTGAAAAATCAGTACTGTTTCCGGACTTTCCGGAAATTTCGGACTTGTAGACACCCTGGTGCTTTTATGAGAGGATTCACTGAAAAAAAAAAAAAAAAAAAAAAAAAAAAAAACACATTGGATCTAGAGTCCAGACTCTTGAAAACATTGAAAAGAAAAAGGACTCTTGATTCAATCAGATTTAAGCTTGAATCAATTCAATCAATCAAAAGGAAATCCGCTCAAATTAAGAGGCTTGGTTCTTGATTTAAGCTTAAATCTGATTGAATCAAGAGTATTTTTTCTTGTCGATGTTTCTAAGAGTCTGGACTCTAAATACAATGTGTTTTTTTTTCCAGTGTTTCACGAAGAGCCACGTTTAAAACCTCAAACTTTTATATTAGCGGAGTCATAAGCTTTTAAAGTTTCAAAATTTTTTCCGACCTCTCTCATTGGATTGCTCCTCTGTGCGCCGCTAATTCGGTCAATTCCAGCCGCAAACATATCAATCTTGTAGAACGCGGAACCCGGCTTCTCGCCGCCGACTCCAACTTTGGAAGTTGCCGACGAAAACTTCGACTCGACTTCCCCGGATATTCAGGGAACTTAATGCGGCGAATAATATCACTCTCAATCTCTCGACTTCTCCGTCGAGTCGTCGTGCGCCACGTGTTACCCTCGCAGCCAAAACCGCGTATCCAACAACTGTGCCCTCGCGAGGTTCCGCGTTTTTTCGGCGGATTAGCGTCGCGCGCCCTCTCGCGGGCGAAACCGCGCAATTGGCAATTGAAAAGCTTTTCCGGGTGCGCGCTTTATCCCGCATTAGTGCCCACCTTTGCCTCGGAGCCGCGTAATCCGCCGGGATGCGTTCGGCTGCATTATTCAGCACCCGGGTGCCGGATGACGTCAGCTTGGCGCGCGGCGCGGCTCCCGGTTCGCCGCGGTGACGTCAGCTTGGCAACGCGACGCGGCTCGGACGATATTAAATCTTCGGTCTGCACTTTCTGTCGCCGATGCTCTCTTCATTTTATTCGCCTTCGAGTCGCTCAGAAACGGGGGACGAGCTTCTAATCTGCCGCGGTGGGCGGAAACGACATATGAACATTCGAACGCTGCCGAGTCCATCCCGAAAAGAAATTGAATTTAAATCAATGAATTTCTGTCAATTTTCTGAATCATTCACTTTTACATTCAATATATTGCATTTAAATGGTTCATAGCAAATCATTCATGACTTATACCGGTATTACGTATTCAAGGAGACTTGCACTAAAACAGAGATTCTACAATTTGCCGCCGAGAAATACTTTTCCTTGAATCAATTTCAATTTAAATCCAGAACGATGCTGATTTTAAGCTACGTCCAGGGTTGCCACAGAATTTAGAAAATGAAATTCCCTGATTTCCCTCCCAGATTTTGGTGAAATTCCCTGACAATTGAAGATCTGACGGATGGTTAAGAAGGCATAATTGAAAATAGTTTTCAGGCAAGATTTCTTGTTCAAATGCTCACACCCACTTTAGAAAGCAAATGAAGGTGATTTAACACATTTTCCCTGACATTTTCGTCATTTTCTCTAACATTTCCCGGTTTCCCTGACTTTTCAAAATTCCCTAACATATCCCGGTTTTCCCTAGCTGTGGCAACCCTGTACGTCTTTGCTCAACCCGAGCATTTTTTTCTACTTCTCAGCGACATTCAGCTCGAATCAAGATGAAGAAAATTCTTGGCGGGAAATACAGGAATCACCATACTTGGGCCAAGCCTTCTCTTTTCAGCGAGGCAAAATTCGTATCCTCATGTGGCGTTTTGCCTCAGCACTGCAATAATAGCGCAATGTGAGCAATTTTCTCCACTGGTTGGCTAATGGACACCGAGGGCAAACAATGTGTTTTGAGGTGCGACGCTATTTTGGTCGCGAAAATTCTCAGAACGCATTAATGCAAGCGCGATTGTTTTCCGCGAATTCCGGGCCACCAGACAGCTGGATGCCCCTTCATTTCGTCCGTAATGCAATTTTAGCCACTCGGGTATCAGAAGCGTTTTAACCCGCCCGGTCAGCCTTCAGTATGACTATTTCAGCGACTTTTGGAATAATCACGGCTAGCCTTTACACTGGCGCTGAGATTGTCCATATTTGTCCAGGTTTTACGTCGGCTAATATGGACATGAATACACAGTCTTCCCACAGAAATTCCGACAAATAATATTCAAAGAGTAATATTCGGCAAAGAAAAATTCTCACGGATTAGTTCAGAGGTGAGAAACTCTCTAGTAATAGTGAAAAAACCTTACATTTAGAGAAGAATTTCGGATGATGGGAGGATAGGGTCCAGACTGCCTAGCCTTCCCCCATTTCTCTTTAAGCGCCCTCTGACACCACAGGTGGCGAGTAATGGATATTAATTACACTTCCTTGAATCTTCATTTTTTCCTTCATACCAACCGAGATTCTAGGGATTTATACTATGCCGTGCTGAGGAAGAACGCCGTGCCGTGTGAAAGGACGATGCCAGAATTCCTTTGATAAAACAAGGCTTTCCTGAGAAACTAGTGAAAATTTGTCTTCAATTTCTAATAGAATTTTGTTCGAGATATAATCTAGAATAGCTGAAAATTTCAAAGAAAAATATTCATAACATGCTTACAAGATAATATGACATTCCGAGGAGCTCGGCAACATTTGAATGTTTACACGGTGTTCTTCTTCTTCGCGGGTGAACACAGAATAAATTCTGAGGCCGACATAAATTCGAAACGACGAAAAAAATACACGATGCATATAATCCCGCTCGGGATGAGAAATACTTCAGCTCCACGCTTCGTAATACTTTTACTACACCCTGTAGAAAATGAAACGGAGTTAATTATAAAAGAGTTAATTTAAAACAAAACAGGATCATATTTTTTTTTTTTTTTTTTTTTTTTTTTTTTTTTTTTTTTTTTTTAAATTTACACTTGCTACTCGGATCCGGAGGTGTTCGGGTGCGGCAGAAGTAACAATGTTTTAATTAGAAAAGACGCTTCGCTAATCACAACAGACCGTGATGCTCCGCGCGCCCTTGATGAGTGAATAAACTGCCCTGCCGTTACGGACAGATTACGGGGTTGTAATGCGCTCGCGTCGGCATTCCGGCTAGAAATAATCTCGCGCGAAGAGATTTCAATTTAAAACGATGTCGTTTCTAGGAAATCTAGGAATTGCACGATTCGTAAAATGAAGTTTGCACTAACCGAAACTTACGACCGAATCAAATTTTTGGACCGGTGATGATTTTTGCAAGTTAGCGATCCCTTTTTTCCTCCATCTGAATCCATGATAAAATAACGAATCTGGGTAAAGTAGGTTGCGTCATCAAAAATCTATCACACAACATGTGCACACAAGTATGTGTTGACTTGATTTCTTTTTCTTAAATAAATAATGAATACATTATATACACTTGTTTTTATTTTACACATAACAGCGATATATAGATAAAAAAGTATACAAAATTGCAAAAATTGTGGGTTATTAATTTATCGAGCAGATTCTTCTGGTAACCTTAAACTACCGCCAATTTTTTTTCAAGTTTGAAGATCTCTCTTTCATTACTTTTATAAAAAGTATATCAAGAGAACAACATTTTTCCGACTTGAAAAAATTGCCACTGATCCGGACATACTCGTAATTGTGCTAAAAGGAACTAAGTAGAAATGAATTACATCAAAAAGAACTATGAAGCACACGTGTTCTATACACATATCGACAGTGAAACTACCAGACCCCGTATCTCGTTTGCGGTGTTTAAAAATCTCCGCTCCTATTTTATTTTTTTGAAGGAGAACAAAACAATAAAATTTCTTGAAATGTTCACAGAATTTTTTTCGTAGAGAAAAGAAAAAATGGGGAAGTTCTCAAGAATTAATGTTGAGTAGTTTTCCATTTAAAAAATAAAGTATAACCGGAAATCTACAGCATCGCTAACCGAGATACGTGGTCTGGTACGTTCGCCGTCGATATATAGTTCCTTGTGATTTAATTAATCAACCTTTTTTTTTTTAAATGTAGACAGCTGAATATTTTTTCAGATGTTTTCCTTCGATTAATTCATGCATCATTTTATTTTAGGACATATTCGCCATTAGTAGTTGATTAATGATAGGGTGGAACCTAGAAGACTAAATACGCTAATCCTACATACATATTTCCTTTCAAGTGTTTATAATCGTTTACCCACATGATATAGGCACTGAAAAAATTGCTGCGTCAAAAAAAGTATGGAAATCGCACCATCAGTGATTAGAAAATGTGTAATTGCGCACGCGGGAGGGAATGATATCAGTGGCAATCGTGATCTCTTGATATCAAGCCGAAACGCTACTTACATTTGGTGCATATTTTGCTTAATATGGGCATTGAAAAACTTGCAACATGGCAAATTGAGGTATGAATGTTTATAATCTCACCATCGGTGATGAGGAAGTGTGCAACCGCACACGCGCTGGAGTGCGATTTCAACGGAAATCGTGATCTTCTGCCGTCAAGTTAAGGCGACACTGTCAAAGGAGCTCTGAGCAACTATTCCACCTCGGAAGTATTGCACAGTATCAGACATAATTGAAGGCGTTTTAAATTACGCGCATTGACTGGTACATTTACCACTGTGTAGAGTCATCTTGATCCTGCATTTGCGGCTCCTGTTTCCTCGATTTTTGTGAAATTTGGTAAAATGTGGCACTTTTTGACGGGAAACATGAATTTTAACTCAAATTTTTAGACTTCGAAAATCCAAGACGGTGATGTTGACCTAAGACGGTATCTCGGCTCCTGCTCAATCCATTTTTGTGGACTTTGGTACCAGGTGGCATTTTTGGACAAAAAACTCGGGTTTCAACCACCCAAAAAAAAATCGATTGAATCGTATTGATTAATCGTGTAAATCAGATTTGTTCCTCAGAACCAAAAATCCCGATTTTTTCACCCGGATTCGTTGAATCGGCACGTGAGCCGATTTTTAGACCATTCAAGCAAAGTTCCCGAAAGTATTCGAATTTTGTTTTTAGGGGTGCGAATTTTGAGCCTTCGTAATTTCCGATTTTCTGGTCACGATTCAAATCGATGAAATCTGATTCTCGAAGAAAATCGTAATGATTTCCCCGGGAAAATCCCCAATACTACGACGAAACGAGGAAGAGGCTAAGAAAGTGCGTAAAAGTGCGATTATCGGAAGTGCGAAGGAGTCCCCAGAACGCAACGACCTTGACCTACTCGCCCCCTCCTTCGGGGCCGGGTGGCGCCCCCTGCCGACGTTGACGATAATTAATGATGGGATAAACGGAGCTTGATTTCGCTACTTCACTCCCTTTGGATTATCACGTGTCACCGGCCGCGATGCCGGACTGTGCGGAGGACGCGATTACTCCCGATTCCGGGCGGGTTTGGGGGGAGGTCTGCACGAGGCGGCAACAGTGCCGCAGAGCAACGGCCACGATGAGAACTTGGTAATTACGTGCAAGCGCGGGATTAGCGATTAGCGGCTCCGGGCCAAAACTTCCCGAATTAAAAGCCGCGGTCGGTCACGTCCGACGAACCTATCTGGCATCGGGGATGCCACCGGGAATCGTGGCTCTGCTTGTGTATGGGCGGAGCTCCGGTTGGAAAGATCGATTCGCCAACGATTCCAATTCTAATGGGGAAAAATGGATAAAAAGCGAAAAAGAGGTGGAAAAGGGGGACCAGGGGGAAACAGGGGGAAAGGGAGAAAAGGGGGACGAGGGGGGAAAGGGAGAAAAGGGGAAAATGGGGAACGGGGGGGAAATGAGGAAAGGTTGAAAAGGGGAAAAGGAGGAAAGGTGGAAAAGGGAGGAAAGGTGGAGAAGGGAGGAAAGGGGAAAAGGGGGAAAGGGGGGAAAAGGGGGGAAAGGGGGGAAAAGGGGGGAAAGGGGGGAAAAGGGGGAAAGGGGGGAAAGGGGGAAAATAAGGAAAAGGGGGAACAGGTGGAAAAGGGATGGAAAGGGTGGGAGGGGATGAAATGGGGGGGGGGGGTTGGAGACCAATAATTTTCAATAATTTGAAATTATTTTTATCGCACGTTTTTAACCTTTGTCAGCGTGCCAGCGGTCTGACAGCTGATTATTGGAATCAATAAACAGAGTGATAGAAAGAGAAGACGCAAGGAAAATGAGACGACCCCACTCTTTGAGACGGGTAGTTGTCATAGGTCCAAGGAATGTAGCTCAAAATGAAAGATAGTGCGGTGACGACCGTTGTGACAAACTAAAAACACCTTCAACTAGGTGCAATACTTCACAGCCCACACAAGAGTTGAAATATTTGTATCCTACAATCTGACATATCCATATGCGTGTAGATGAAAGCCCTGAAGTCTGAGCGAACTCCTATAAGATTGATAACAGATTTTCTCTTCCGTCTGATTTGCTCAGCATGCTCAGAGTATTTTGTAATCATTAAGAAAAAAAAAAAAAAAAAGAAAAAAAAAAAAAAAAAAAAAACATGTATCATTTTTATAATGTTTAAAGATCCTGAGGATACACTGAGAGTTTTAAAGTATTTGTTAATCATTTTTAAAAACACTTTTGAACAGTTTTGAGAAAATCTTCATGAAGTTTGTATTAAAATGACTGTTGATTCTTCCATTAGATTTTTCAAAATCAATAAGACAATATTTTTTTCCTTGTTTTTAAACCCAGACTAACACATTTTTTTACGTTTGAACCATTTTTACCAGAAACAACGATGCCCAAGTTGTCACCTCACATTAACGACAAAACATTTTGCAATAACCATTAATACTTATTTTTTTCCTGAAACTGTTTTTCTTAAAGATTTAACTCCGACGTTTCCGAAACAAATTTGTTTGGGGCAATTGCCCTTAGAATCATAAGAATCATTGATAAAACCACATACCTCACAAACGAGGAGCTTGATTCCGCACGGATTTTGTTCATATTCCGGTTCTTTATCTGGGTCTTTCGACTGAGCGAGTGACGATGCACCTCTTGAGCGCCAAGTGCCCTTCGTCTAAATTTCTCGAGAGCGCCCAGGAGTACCGCTCCGAAGCTGAGGTCCAACTCGAACGTAATTAAGTCATGCACTTATTTTGCCCCTCATGAATGTTTCAGCGCCGAGAACTTCCCTCGCGGTATTAACATAATTCCCAGACGAGGACGAGACTGGCCTACTTCCGGCTGGTGTTCGCGCCCGCGCCACGGGGGAAAAGGTGCGAAAAGTCGGGGTGGATAGGTCTTTAACTCGGCAAAATTCAGAACGTCGTAGCCAGTTTTGAATTCATTTCGAGAGCCAGTAAGTCGACTGTAGAGAGGGTACATTTGGATGTATTTCTGCCAAACGGAACTATGTGCATTAAGACATGAGCCCTGAGACCCATATGAATACATGCATAACGGGGCTCACGTCATAATACACATAGTTCCGTTTGGCAGAATTACGTCCATTTTAGAGACTCAACACGGACAGTCGAGGCATTTAAAAAAGAGATGTTGCATGAGTGAGGAATTTGCGATTTGACTGTTGATTTTTATGAAAAAGTTCGTGAGAAACACGATGGTGCTACTGGTTTTTTCTGAAATCAACTCCCAAGCTCAAAAAAAGCTTTTAAGTTGAGGCCAAAATGGAGGGGATATCCCACGCTATCCTGAGAGTCCACATCTATATCAAGACAAACTATCCATGCAAAGATAGGGCGCAAATGCATTGACAGGGCTGCCACTTTATTTGGGGACTCCAAAACTGAAAATACGGCAACCCTGCTAACGTATTTGCTCCCTATCTTTGCATGGAGAGTTTGTTTTGGTGTAGAGGTGGACTCTATAGGGTGGGATATCCCCTCCATTTTGGCCTCAACTTGAGAGCTTATTTTTTGAGCTGGGAGTTGATTTCAGAAAAAACCAGTAGCACCATCGTGTTCCTCGCGAACTTTTACAAAAGCATCGACAGTCAAATCGCAAATTCCTCATACATGCAACATCTCCATTGACCTCGCTATTCGGGCGAATAGAGTCACTTTATACTGAAAGAGACGATGCGAATCCATTTCTGATGGGCTACCGTATTTTCGGCCTTCGCGTGTCACGCGCAGATTTTACAAATAGAAAATGCCAATTTAACCACCCTTGTGGTTTCATTATAAAATATACATCTGAAACGTATCGGACATACTTTTTAACAAATTAATTGTTTCAGCAATCCATTTTTTTCGTATACTCCATTTGGATCGCACTGGGAAAAAAGCACATTGGATCTAGAGTCCAGACTCTTGAAAACATTGACAAGAAAAAATACTCTTGATTCAATTAAATTTAAGCTTAAATCAAAAGGAAATCCGCTCAAATTTAGAGGCTTAGTTCTTGATTTAAGCTTAGATCTGATTGAAACAAGAGTATTTTTTCTTGTCGATGTTTTTAAGAGTCTGGACTCTAGATCCAATGTGTTTTTTTCCAGTGCGCGTTAAGCAGAAAGGAACCAATTAAACCACATAAGCTATTGCAAAATTTAGTCGCGCAATTTAATTTTTACATGAAAACGGTTTGGCAAATTTTCAAGCAAAACTTTCTGCATTGCACGAAGCAAATGCCTTTAAATTTTCAAAGGAATCCGCACAAACGTTCTCTTGTAAACATTTAAATTGCCCTGTTAAATTTGGCAATAGCTGATGTGGTTGGCTGATTTCTACTCAACGCCGTCCATTTGTCGATCGAGCTGATTTGATAACGACTCAAGAATCAAAGCACCAGGCGAAAAGACGGAACTTGACGCCAAATTTGGCGACGCTTATTTGAATCACAGCCGCGCGATGACTCTCGAGACGGCGAAGAAAGGCGACGAAGAAACAATTTGCTCGGCCCTGAATTTAGCGAATTTCGGCGAGGTGTTGCCAAAATTCCTTCTTAAACCCGTTAATGTGAATACAGTGCTAAGTTCACATTCTAGTCCACCGGAATTTCCAGTTGATTTCTGGGAAAAACTTTTTTTAACTGTAGGCTTCAAGGTAACAGTTCGTTGGCCGTCTCCACGTACTTTACGTCTCAAAAGCGCTGCCCAACAACTCATCAAACCAAAATGTGCCACTTGTTACCTTTGAACCCTGGAAGTAAAAGGGAGAATACGGAAAAAAAACCAAATTGCCAACTCCTGCCGTCAGACCCAGGCTTTGGTCACTGTTTCGCAGCCGTAAAAAGAGTGTGTAACCTTAAACCTAAAAATTTCTGTAAGACATAAAGTCGTAAACTCCAATTTTGGACCGTATCAATACCCTCCATTTACCAGCCTCTTCCTTGGTTATTCTAATGGAGAGGAGTGTAGGATAAATTTTTTGATTCTAGATATCCGTTTAATGACACTTGGTAAATACAGTCTCCGGAATTTTGGAAATTTTCCAACACCTATGGATTTTTGCAGGCTTCAAAATGCTAAAATAAAATTTAAGGAAAATCCTGTACAAAAGACAGACTTTTTTGGATTCCGGAATTCCTTGACTTTCAATGACATTCAGAATTTTAAACATAAAACTCTCAAACTTTTTTAGGGACACTTTTTTATGGATACAACGCTGCTTATGGATGTCACAAACGGGAACAAAGATTACACAAATCGGATGTTTTTTGTGATCTTTGATCAATCCTTTCGAATACCTATCTGCGTTCCCTCTCTTATTCCGTTTCCTCCTTGCCGTATCCCCAATTGGATTACATTTTGCAAAAAGGAACCACAATAATTCTAATGTTGCTGAGATTGTGCAACTTTTTAACCTTGCAACTGTAGACTGACCTCTAATTAAATTGTATCATTATTCCGAAGAAACTATAAATTTAAGACGAAAATTACCTTTGAAAATTTAACTTCTTACATAATGTCAGTGATTTTATTACAAAGAATGTAAGTTGCACAATCTTAGCAACATTGGAATGCTCTTTGTTCCTTTTTGCAAAATGCAATCCAATTATACGGTCCATTCCAGTTTATAATCTTTCCAATTCGTGAGAATGTAATCATTATTTCCGTTTGTGACACTGTGGAGGCCTAAAATACGGGAACCAATCAGACATGGATTCGTATTGTCTTACTCTCAGGTAGAGGGACTCTACCCGGACCCAGTTCACCCTCTCCGGGAGAAATTTCGGAGAACCGGCACCAGCCCGCGCCCGCCATTACGAATTCATGGCAACGTCAATCCGAAAGTTAGCTCGCTAACTCAATCTCGCATGATAATGCCTGCTTCACTCACTTCAAAACTAGTTCTCTCGGCCCGCGTTACACGTGCGGAGGGAGCCGTGCATTCCATGCGAAAATACACGTGTGTACACGGTAAATTGCACTTTTACGCCTTAGTTATTCATGCTTAAACGGGGGAAAGTTTACGTTCGATCCGCCCAAATAGTGCGCCGCGTGTACGTCTCGTCCCTGCTCCGAATTTCAATGCGGAATGCACCGCGGACCGTCGCGTAAAAGTTGCTTTTCTATTGATTCGAGGCTCATCTTCACAAGTCGATGGGTGATACACATTTTCGGGGAGAAGGAGGATCCTGGATCGTTTACTGATTCACCTCTGAGAGTACGCGATACACGGACCAATTTCACAACTGTAATCGATTGGTAGACTAAATTTGATTTCAGTCAGAAGTTGGAATGGCTATGTTGCGTGTGTGAGGAATTTGCGATTTGACTATTGATTCTTATGTAATAGCTCGCGAGAAACACGATGGTGCCACTGGTTTTCTCTGAAATTAACTCCCAAGCTCAAAAAAAGCTCTCAAGTTGAGGCCAAAATGAAGGGAATATCCTACGCTACCCTGAGAGTCCACCTCTACATCAAAACGAACTCTCCATGCATAGATAGGGAGCAAATACATTGACAGGTCGGCCACTTTTTTTTGGAGACTCTATAATTGAAAACACGGCATCACTGCTAATGTATTTGCTCCCTATCTTTGCATGGAGAGTTTGTTTTGATGTAGAGGTGGACTCTCAGGATAGCGTGGCATATCTCCTCCATTTTGGCCTCAACTTGAGAGCTTTTTTTGAGCTTGGGAGTTGATTTCAGAAAAAAACAGTGGCACCATCGTGTTTCTCGCGAACTTTTACATAAGAATCAACAGTCAAATTGCTAATTCCTCATACGTGCAACATCTCCATTTTTGGGGTGAAAATCAAAGTTCCCACAATTCTTCTACAATCTTACTGAAGACATTTTTCAGATTCACAGTCGTTTCAAGGCAAGAAGCAAATATTTTACAATTTCATGATTGTGCAGCATAGAAAATGAAGATTTTCTCATTGAAATTATACGTTTGCTTTCAAGATTTCCTAATGATTGATTTTGTGAAAATTGATACGTTTTCTTGTGACTTGCTTTAACTTTTGAACTTGAACTTACTTCAAGAAGTGAGGACCTCCAGAAATCCTGGACACAAGCAAGATTTTGAAACTAACGTAACTCGATTCAATTGAAATCATTACTTTTTTAGAGGGGATAATCTCAGATTGCACCCGGACGAGTAAAATTTCGGAGTCTGCTCATGAGATGAGCGGTTTGAAATTGATACAGGACGGAAATCCTACCCGAGGAAAGTAGCCGTCAGTGCAACCGACATTAATAATGGAACGGCGGTTAGAGTGATCTTGGAGTTAGCCCCCTCCCATCCTCCCCCTAGATCACTTTGGAAGTTTCAGTTTACACGCCAACTTAATTTATTATTGAAACTTGTATCTAACTCAAATAGGAGCATCGATCTTCAACTGTGCACAGCGCGCTTCAGTGAGCGCCACAGTAATTGCAGGGCTCTACTTTTTTTTGGAAGGATTCCAAAATACGCCGAGGCTGCTGCAAAATTTTCCTGCGGGAAAATCCGTCCGCCACTCTTTGAGCAAGGTCGATAGAAGTTGAGGAACACTTATATTTAGAACTCAACCGTCCTGGCATTTGGGCCGATTGCTCAATGCGGTCTCTGGAAAACTTTCAGACAACTTATTAATATCAATGCGTCTGTCGCGGGCAGAAAGTAAAATCAGGTATTCGATCAAATGCCTAGGCAGATAGTCAAATTATGACAGCTTACAAAATTGTGTAAATTCATGGTGAAGAGCTCGCAAGTTTTCGATATTTTGAGGAAAGTAACTAATCGATTCTACAAATTTTTCTTGTTTCCTCCCCCTTCTGCTTCTAATGTTTTTAATGTTCTTAGTCGATAACAGTCATTCATTATTTTAAGTTAGTACAGTATTTCTTATTTCTAAACGTAGAAGTCGAAATTTAAACGAATAAAGAAAAAAACAACGTAAAATACAATTCTTGCAATGAAAATTGCTGCAATGAACTCCAAACTAAGATATTCCCGAATTTATTTAACATTGGTTACGGAAAATTTGAATTGCCCGGTCACAAAAAAACGCAATACTCTACGTGAGTCAAATCGCGCACTACGGTCTCGGTAGGCTTCTCGATTGAGCATCGTTCATATACCAACCTTGTTTTTCAAACTGTAAACAACTTGATATAGCTGAGCCAAAGCGTCAGGATGAGGTTATCGGATTTTCATATCGCAGACACCGCCAAGGCAACACGTTTATTGCGCGATTCGCCTCACGTAGACCCCTGTGTTTTCATGAGCGGAAGGTTTCAATTCACACGTCAATTACCATTAAATTTCTTGGTTAGGAGTCGATTTCAGCGATGTTTGTTGTGCGAACCGTGTTCTACGTAAAATTCCGGTCAAGGGGAATATGTCAGGATGCTTAACTTCGTACCTTGTCTAGTGGTCCATTTCAGACATAATGACAGGTCATTCAAGAGCTTCATTTTGACTTGTAGGTTGTATTGATCCGTAACAGTGGCGTGGCGTGAATTGCGATATATCGATTGTTATGCCATTTAAACCTATGGAAAAAGATCGATTATCAGGGCGTTCGCAGCGAACACCTTAGTAATCGATTCTTTACTATAGCTTCAAATGGCGATATATCGATAATCGATCCTTCCACGCCACGCCACCTGATCCGTAAGATAGGAAGGTTCACGGATAACGCGAGCGGCGGAGTGAATAATCTTCGATCGGGGTTTATCGCTCATTTTCAAGCAGCCACTTCACTTTAACTAAAACTCTCTAAGGCGACGTGTTGCTGAACGCCCAAAGAGGCTTAAGGACTAACCCCTTGGTAGAAGTTATTCATTAGACACCGACCACTTTAACTGCGATGATTAACGAAATCACTGACGAGATGAAGCTATATGGGCCCCAAAAATGAATGCTGAGATTAAAAGAAAAAACTCAACAATAAACAACCTAAACGACAAAATTCCCTGTTCTCTGCCAAATTTCCCTGAACAAGGTGTCTACTAAGATTTAATTTTGGATTTTCCCGATATTTCGCTGCTTTTTCCTCATTTTTTGCGCATACTTTTTGACACTCGTTTGATTGGCTGAAACGGGTGGTTGTTATAGACTAAGGGGGAAATGGTGGACTAACTATACGTTCCTCGTGGGGTGCTGTTGGCTAGTCTATTTTTTACCTTCCTTTTTCCATTGAAAGCACTCGCATCTACCAATGGGATCGTTCCATTTTCCCGCTGTCTTCTTGGTCTATAGTTTTATGCATCGATTTCAATAATCAGCCTGCAGGCTGACAACAATATACTCGTATTCGTGCGAATTTAAATAAAAAAGAACGATATCAATTCTGATATGAGCTCTGAGATCCATAAAAATACACGCATTACAGGACTCATATCACAATGGATATAGTTATTTTTGATTAAAATACATCCATTTTAAAGACTACGCAGACATCTCAGCCCGTCCTGTTATCTTTCCTACGGTATATGACACCTTTCCTGCTTACCTTCTAAAGGTCGATTTTACTACATTTTTTTGATAAGCTACAAAATTAGGTTACTGGATGCTTAAATCCTATTCATCTTTTCTCTTCGTGTAATCATGGAGGGTGAAATATGATTTCTCGTTCCTGACGGAGTTCTGAGAGGCACTAATATGAAGCTCCAAACGGAAATATTAAGTCACGCCTCTGGAGAAGTAAGACGGATAGCACAGTCGTCACATTCGGTCGTTTGTCATTCAACAACTCATTCGCATGTTTTAATGGAAGATAGAGCGCGCCACCTCCGAATGCTTTATGCTAAAGGGGCGCGAGCGAACCCCACAACAAGGACGCCGACATCATCAGTCAAAATAGCGGCCATTGTTGCCAGATCCTCAATTCCTCACTTGTTTACACCATGCAAAGAGAAAATAAGAGTCCGCATTGAAAAGGGGAAGTGTGTGACCACCAGATCTGCCGTGCTGAGGAAGAACGCCATATGAGCCTTCAGACGTTGCCAAATTTCCTCCGATTAAAACCGAATTTACTGAGAAAATTGTGAATATTATTTTCCAAAATTTCCAGACCATTTTGTACGCAATTTCATCTAAAATATCTGAAAATATCAAGGAAAAATATGCATGAATGTTGTCAAAAATACACGGTTTATCGAGGGAAATTAGGCAACTCTCGAATGTTCATACGGCGTTCTTCCTCAGCACGGCAGAGATCTTCCCGCGCTTTTTTTTAGCCAATCATACACTCTCATTCCTCATCGACGGCGAAACTAACACACCGCGTGTCTAGCGTGTCTCTCCTGCGATATCTTGAAATCTCCACTCCCATTTTATTTTTTTGAAGAACAAATCATCGGAGTATATGACCCGGAAGTTGGTGGAGGAGTACCGCAAATGGGGCCTCGAGGTTAGTGTCCGTAAGACAAAAAAGATGTCAGTTGGAGGTGCTCAGCAAAGCATAGTCCTGGAGGATGGTCAACATATAGAAAGTTGCGAACAATACAAGTACCTGGGGGTGAACCTGACTTCGGATGGGAAGCTGGATCAGGCCATTCGGGACCGTAATCTTCTAGGAAGGAAAGCCATCGCCATGCTTAATGGGATCCTTTGGGACCAAAGGATTTCCAAAGACAACAAGAAGAGGATTTATAACTCGGTTGTCAAGCCTATTATCACCTATGGCAGTGAAGTGTGGCAGTTGAAGAAGCGGACCCAAGAAATGCTCAAGGCGACCGAGATGGATTTCTGGCGAAGATCGGCTGGAATCTCGAGGAGAGAACGTGTCAGGAATGAACGTGTCCGAGAGATAATGGGCGTTGAGGGGACGATTGTGCACGATATCATGACCAAGCAATTGGTATGGTATGGGCATGTGCAGAGAATGGCTGATACCAGGTTGCCGAAGAAGGTGTTGGAGTGGGTCCCACCAGGTAGGCGACGGAGAGGGCGTCCAGCCAAACGGTGGGTAGAGGGCATCCATGAAGAGATGGAGAGATGCCACCTTCCAGAGGATCTCTACCATGACAGATTCCTGTGGAGAATAGGCGTCGCAGAGCGCCCTAGCGCGCCGTAAAAGCGGCTCATACATACATACAAATCATTATCATTTCCAACAAATTTTTACAGAGTTTTGTTTGCAAATAGATTAAAACGGAACTTTTTAAGAATTGACTTCGAGTAGTTTTCCATTGAAAAAATAAAAAGTGACAGGAAATCTACAACGTCGCAAACGGAGAAACGTGGTCTGGTAGGTTCACCGTCGTAATGGAGAATCGAAACCATGTGTTTTTTATTTTATTTTTAGGTCAATTTTTCGGTCATGATATGTTCACGACTTACTTTTCGGATATTTGGCATTTCCACGAAAATAAAGAAGTAGGGATTGTTGGGCGATGTGGGCGTTTCCGATTAATTGTGGTAGCGCTCAAATAAATTAGATTACTGAAACAATAAATAAGGTTACTGGCCCAAAGGTTGCGAAGCAAGGTGGGAAAAGATAACTCTACCCGAGTGTGAAGCCTACAAAAACTGTCGTAAAGCGCAATTTGTCTCACGTAGTTTTTTTTTCTTGCGAGCGGCGACTTTAAATTTACCGTGACCTATGTGAAATAAAAACGTTAATATCTTAGTCAGGAGATAGTTTTAGTAATTTTCGTTGCGCGAATAATGTTCCATGCCAAATTCCATTAAAGAATCATGTTTCAGAATGCTTAAACTCGCACCTTGCCTACAGGTGCATTCGAATCACTCCGGGCACCCAATGTAGCGCCTTCGACATCGTAGGAATACTTCAAACGCTACATCATTACACGATCCAGTATGGAAATTGCCTATACTGCGCCTACCGGAGTGTACAGATGCACAGTGTTTCCTGTGATCCGCGAATCGGGCGATTGAACACATTCTGCACGCCTAATTTATGTGTGTAAGGCCCAGACGTTGTAAAAAAGAACATAAGATATGCTAGGAGCGACGGCTATGGACTTTTGGAGGAGGTGTGCCAGAATTTCTTAAAGGGATCGGATCGGTGATGATAGAGTGGGAAGCAATGTCCATTAAGGTCCGATATAGTCTCTGAACACTTTTTAATGCGCCTTGGGGAGAGGGGGGTGGTGATGTTGTTATGTGGTTTTCATTCAATTTGAACTTTATATTTTTGAATGTTTCGTTTACTTTATTCAGGCTTTGTTTTTTCTGCCTTGTTAATTCTTTATTCTAGTGCAATTTAGTTTGGATTAGTTTAGAAAATATTACAAAAGACAAATTTAGCGTAATGCTTTGTGTACTGAGTCAATTAGGGTTATTAGTTCCGTTTAAGAGTGTCAACGCCGAATGCCAGAGGCCACGATAGAGGATGAAATTCAATCTCGAAAGAGTAAAATCCTCGACCAGATCTTACAATTTTTTCTTCCCAAGGAAATGCGGCCTCAATCCGATAATTCTTCTTCCGACAATATACGACTACAGTGCCGCTTGCTTTAATATTAAATTAAATCAGAGTCTCGAAGCGCTCCCGGACATAAATAATTCATAAATTCAATTATTCGCATTTTATCGGGCAGCACTGTAGAGGAAGTTGATTTGAAAGTAAAACGAAAACCGAACCTGACTCGGGATTTCGGACATTCGCTGAACCACATAAAATATCAAAAGCCCAATCAAGAAGTATACTCCGTGCTTTTGTTTTTCAGCACTGTTTTCTTCATTTTAACTTTGCCAAAAAACAGGCCATTCTTAAAGATATGACTGTAACCGCAGTGGCATCGGGGGCCGTAACAATAGTCGTTCCTAAAGCAACTCCTTTCCACTCTGCTATTCTAAGGAAGAACGCTGTGTAAGTCTTCAGACGTTGCCATATTCCCTTCCCATTTCCATTCAAGAAAGACAGAATTTACTGAGAAAATTGTAAATATTTTTCCTCAAGTTTTTCAGTCAATTTTGTTCACAATTTAATATAAAGTATCTGAAAATTTCAAGGAAAAATATGTAAAAATTTCCTCAAATTTACATATTTTATTCGGGGAAATTTGGCAACTCTCGAATGTTCATACGGCGTTTTGCGTTTTTCCTTAGCGCGGCAGCACTCAGATCTCATATGATTTATATTGGGCTATGGTTATATTTTGGTTTATGGTGATTAGGTGACGCTTCTGAGGCGTTTTGACATAATGTCATAAAAATGACGATTTTCTGGGATTGCGAGGAAATTTCAACGGAATAACCTCAGAAATAGATCTCCGTAAGGGATTCAGATAATTTGCTTCTGCAAAAACTAATAAAAAAGTACGGAAGAAAATTTGTCGAAACTTGCAAAACAAATTCTTTTTCATTTTAAATCTTTTGTGGGGACAAACCATTGCTATCTTTTGCAAAGGTTTACTTCAAAATTTATGCTGTTGAATTTTGATCGAGATTGATAAACTTACTTTGTAGACCTAGTTGCCTCCTCCATGAGTGCATTTATGCATACCTTGCATGAACTGAATTTTCAATTGGCATCATGTGCCCCTCTGGCAGCTCTAGGACACATTTATAACTAATATTTTAACTCCTACAGGGGCTACTTTGCAAGAAAAAAAGACATGAAGATTGTAATTCAAAAACTTACAGAGATCCATTAATGCTAAACAAAATGTCTGGAATTCCTCACTCCATTTAATAAACTAATGATTCCTAAAGTATTTCTAGTATTTTTCAAATATTCCTGCTGAGTGACTTTTGGAGGCAGATTAAAAGAGCCTCAGTCATGTTTAGAAGAAAGAAAAAAAGAAAAATGCAGCCATAAAATCAAGAACATTAAGCAAGTACATCTAAAGATATATTTATTTATTTTTTTTGTTTAAACGAAAAGAGAGTCTACTTTACTCACGCGTCCAGATTGAAAGTAAGTTCCCTGAGCACTACCTTCGTTTACCACCGAAATCGGCGCACACAAAAACGACACTGGGGAAAAAAAAACAAACTGGATCTAGAGTCCAGACTCTTAAAAACATCGACAAGAAAAAATACTCTTGATTCAATCAGATTTTAGCGTAAATCAAGAACCAAGCCTCTTAATTTGAGCGGATTTCCTTTTGATTTAAGCAAAAATCTGATTGATTCAAGATTATTTTTTCTTGTCAATGTTTTCAAGAGTCTGGACTCTAGATCCAATGTGTTTTTTTTTTTTCTAGTACACACAAAAACGACGACGAATAAATTAAAATTCCGAGTCAAAGAGCGGGCTTGAATGATAACGAGGAGTACCTGATGGTTATACGGCAGATGATGATTGTACTCCTGATTGTAATCCTGGTGGAGGTTAAACTCCTGATGGTGGTTATAATCCTGGTGCTGGTTGTAATCCTGCTGGTTATAATCCTGGTGGTGGTAATCCTGGTGTCGGTGGTAGTTGAGGTGCACAGGGGGCGGGGGGTAGGGCACGTGAACGGGGGGCCCCGGCATGGGGGGCGGCGGGTGGCGGACGGCGTACCTGTGCCCGGCGGGGAAGAAGCCCGGGCCGCCGTTGGTGTAGCGGTAGCGGTGGGGGCTGTGGATCGGGCACTCGGGGGCCGGCGGGTAGGCCGCGATGTCGCGCGGCTCCACCACGTGAACGGGGGGTCCCGCGGGGGCCCACGGGCCCAGGGGGCCGGGGGGCCCGGGGCCCCATCCCTCGTGCGGGTTCATGAGACGTTCGCACTGGAGCGGGCCCGACGGATCACATCCTCTGCGCTCTGTGGGTCGACGGCACAGACTGAGGAGCCTCGCCGAGGGCCGGCAGCTTCCGAGGCTGCGGGGGGTCCGCGGCGCAGGCGCCCCTCGGGGGGCGCCTCCCCCCCCCCCCCGGAGCGCCGCCGCCGCCGCGCGCGGGTCCGTTCCGGTTTCGAGCCATCGCTCAGAATAATGACGCGTAATTCGAAAAACGCTGCTGCTTGTTTGCCCGCCCGTAGCGGAAATTTCGCACCTCGGCCGACTTCCGCTCCGCTGAGCGATCATCGGAAACTAAACAGCGGAGAACAGTTGGAATAAATTTCGCGCTGGGGAGCGACAGTAAGCAGCATTAGAAAGGACATACCGCGGGTTGGTTTCCCTTTGCAGATAGGTAATGTTATAAATGAGACAAGAAAAGTAGTTCCTCACCGCAAAGTGAAGTCCAATAAATCCACTGACGGTCAATTCATATGAAGTTGAATTACGATTCGTAATACGGAACTTCTTTTCCTGGCTCATTTTACGCAGAACGTGTAGACAATGAAACTGCCAGAGTATCTATCTCATTTGTGATGTTTAAAAATTCCCGCTCCCGTTTTATTTTTATTTTTATTATTTTTTTTTTTTTTTTTTTTTTTTTTTGAAGAACAAAACGATATCATTCCTTGAAGTTTTCTGCAAACTACCGATTTTTAAGAACGAAGAAAAAAAGTCGCCCTCTTTGTAATTTTAAGGTTACACGATGCCTTCTTTAAAAATTTAATTAACGCTAATTACTTCCCCCCCTTCAATATATCGTTTATTCTTCATAACCCTCTCCCTTCTATCTATAAAATAATCTCCGATTTCTTAAACCAGAATAATATTTCCTTATAAAAGCCCGTAATGATCACAAGCCCTTCATCACCCAATTCCCCTCCCCCCTAGCTATTCCCACTCCCGCCCTTTAAGTACATCTATCTATCTCTCTAATCCTACAAAATCCTCCAAATCTACCTTTATACCTAATGTTCACTTAGTATGTTTTCCAGGACCCAGTCTACCATAGGTTACGTCGCCACAGTGGGTCTTGTGGCGTGAAGATGGTGTTGGTACCCCCTAAGTCCCCTTTGCATATCTACTCCCTCTCCCCCCACCTAACCCTCTCCTCAACATTTTTACCACTTACCTCGAGTTAGGCCAATAAACCATCGAAGAAGAAGAAGAAGAATTTTAAGGTTAGATTTACAAATTGTTGCATACATTACAGTGTCATTGAGCCGCTCCTCTACTGAATTGGAAAAACGAAATTCATCAGCTTCCGTATTCCATACTGTAGAATGACGCGATGTCGCCAACTCATTTCTGCCAAAATTGTCGGATAGGCGGTATTGTTCATTAGCCCTCTACGTATACATTCTCCAGATAATTTCCTTGATTAAAATATATGTATGTTTTCAAGTAGGAAAAATTAAAGACTAAAAAGAGTAATAATGTCATAGGTATCCTTTGTGTATGAATTTCTCTCAGGAACATCCAAAGGCCCTCTTTGATAATACTGCCTTGCTTAAGAAGAACGCTGTGTGAACTTTCAGGCGTTGCCACATTTCCTCCAGTACGAAACGGAATTACTGGGAAAGATGTGAATAATATTTCATCAAATTGATTGGACCATTTTTTTTCGCAATTTTATAAGAAATAATCGACAATTTCAGGGGAACGCATGCATAACTTTCCTTAAAAATACATCTGGGGAAATTTGGCAACTCTTAAATGCTGATACGACGCTTTTCCTCAGCATGGCAGAATACTGCCGTGCTAAGGAAGAACGCCGTATGAACATTCGAGATTTGCCAAATCAATAAAAAGCTTGTTTTTGAGGAAAGATATTAATATTTGGACCGCGTTTGACAGAAAGGAACCAAGCCACATCAGCTAACCGCATCAGGCCGCATCAGCCGCATCAGGTTAATGTAACTGGGAAATTTAATTTTTTACGAGAGAACGTTTGTGTGGATTCCTATGAAAATTTTAAGGAATTTACTTCGTTCTGAGGAGAAAATCCACTAAAATTTGCACGAAAATCCGCAAGACCGTATTCATGTAAAAAATTAAACTGCCCAGTTAAATTTGGCAATAGCTGATGTGGCTTGGTTCCTTTCTGTTAAACGCGGTCCATTTTTCCCTGAAATTTTCAAAAACTTCAGGTGAAATTGCGAACAAAACCATCGGAATCATTGGGAGGAAAATATTCATAAGTTTACCAGGAAATTCGTGTTTTATCAAAGGGAATTTGGCAACGCCTAAGGTTCATACGGCGTTCTTCCTTAGCACGGCAGAATATGACGTCGATCACGGGAAGAACACACGCCGAGCGGACGAAGAGACTTTCTCAAGCTGCCGCCCTCGCCGGCGGCCCGCTCGAAATAATTTCTTCCAACTTTGAAAGTCAGCTTCTGGCTCTTTTGTGCTCTCTGCGACAGGAGCTATAAAATATGAGAGTAGCTCCGAGCTTAACGGAACGGTCGTCGCTGCATTTTGGTGCAGTGCGAGTCGCTTATTCCTTGACCATTGTTGTCAGCCGTCGCTCTTTTTTCGATTCCTGAGGCACAGTCGTTCAGCGAGATGCGCACTGCCTCGAAAAACGCCGTATGAGCCTTCAGACGTTGCCATGTTTCCTTCGACTCAAAGCGAATTCCGAAAGGAAAATCGTGAATATTTTACTTTGATTTTTCCAATACGGAGAAAAAAACTTCGTGCGTGGGACCCGAAGTTTAGGTCATATGGATCTTTGAAGTTTTCGGATTGAGCATCTGAACACCTAAGGTACAGCTGCTGAGGTTTGAATCACACATCTGAAACTTCAGTTCTTACATCTGAAGTACTTCGGTTTTCACATCCGAACAACTTCGGTTCTCACATCCGAAAAACTTCGGCTCTCACATCTGAAGTACTTCAGGTGTAAGAACTGGAGTTTCAGATGTGTGATCCGAACCTCGACAGCTAGACCTAAAGTGTTCAGATGCTCAATCCGAAAACTTCAGAGATCCATATGACCTAAACTTTGGGTCCCACGCACGAGGTTTTTTTTCCGTGAACAATTTTGCTCGCAAATCAATCAGAAAAATCTGGAAATGTCAAGGTAAATAATAATAGGGTGTCTATACTTAAACAGACTGGCCAAAAATCAGCACTTTAACAGTACTTTTTCAGTACATTCCCGAGAAATTCAGTACCTCCTTAACGAAAAAATTCAGGACTTTTTCAGTACCTCCATTTAAGGAAGTTCAACAATTTTTAAAAATTTGAATTTCTCTCTCAAATTGCGACAAAAATGGAAAAATTCTAGACCTTTTAGCGGAATTTCCGCAATTTTTCAATACTTCCGGACCGCCCTTAAAAAATCAGTACAATTTCCGAACTTTCCGTGAATTCCGGACTTGTAGACACCCTGAATAATTAAACAATTACACAGCGGGTAACAAGGCTAATTTTCACGTAAATATAACCAAAACGTGTCGGCTAAAAACTCGGCCTTCCTCTGTTGGATAAAACAGTTAAAAAACTAATTTTAACTGAGAAACAGTTTTTAACAGTTTTATCAAACTGAGGAAGCCTCAGTTTTTCGCCGAAACGTTTTGGTCATATTTACGTGAAAATTAGCCTTGTTACCAGCTGTGTAATTGTTTCATTATTGTGTATCTAGTCGCGGGCTGCCCAGCATCAATCATATCTCATTTCAAGGAAAAATATACACAAATTTCCTCAGAAATACACGGTTTATCCGGGGAAATTTGGCGGCTCTTGAATGTTCATACGGCGTTCTTTCTTAGCATGATAGGATACGACGATAAACCGTGTTGGGTAAATGACTGCTCAGAAAAATGAGACGTAATGGCCAGGATCATCAAAAAAATACGAGGTAGAAAACGCCAAAAATGTGCACAGAGAGAAATTTCAACATAAAAGTTTGGTTAATACGGGAAATAAAATACGAAATAACCTGAGTCTTCGGTTGACAATTTCAAGAGGAAATGTCAGATGGTTTTCTTGAGGAAAAATGAAAAGCGCGAGTAGTGAATACCAACGTCGCAATCGGAGGAATGCATTTTCCCAGTCTCTCCATTGTTTCCTGCGCTGAATTCAGTGCAAACTGTACTATCAAAAATCAACACAAAATTTGTGTTGGTTTATGTTTTACTTCCTACATTAGCCAAAAGTGACACGAGAAGACAAATAGTTTTGTAAGTGTATGTAATACGGTTAAATTATAGTGTGAACACGGCCAGAACGTCTCGGGCCAATTGCAGGTCCATTCTAAACGCAAAGCAGAGGCTCTAAATTAAATCATTAAGACTAGAATCTGAGCATGAGACTGACAGTGGTAGGAATCAGGGCGAACTTAGTCAGTTGTAATTACAGGGTGTCAACCCTTTCACTGCGGATTTTCCTGAAAATTTCCTAATTTTTCCTAGAATTTTAAAAATGGTAAATTTCCTGATTTCTGGCGGGAATAAAGTGACAGTTGTTTGACTTTAAGAACTAACATCTTTGGCGAACTAAATCAAATATATTACTTATGCATGTGCATGTACAAACACTGCATGTAGTTGAACAATGCTTGACTCACTTGAAATTTCGTGATCCAACACCAATTTTTCTGATAATATATCTCCACGTCCCTTCCGTATTCTTTGTCTGACTAACTAACAAGTCGCTCTTATAGCGCTTCTGTGAGCTCTACGACACCCAACCGCCACTGATAGCGATACGGCCAGAGCTCCTCCGACAGATTGCATCTCCTCATTTCCTGCCTTATTCCCTCTATCCACGATTTGGCAGGGCGTCCTCTACGCTTTCTGCCAGGAGGGACCCAATCCAGAACCTTCTTAGGCAACCAATCATCTGGCATCCTTTCCACATGACCATACCAGACAAGCTTTTTTGTGAAAATGTCATGCACTATGTAGTTTTCACCTCCCATAATTTCACGTATCCTTTCATAAATCCTTGTCTATCATTCTTGTTCTCTTGTTATTGGCACACCTCCTCCAAAAGTCCATAGCCGTCGCTCCTAGCATATCTTATGTCCTTTTTTACAACGTCTGGGCCATACATACATAAATTAGGCGTACAGAATGTGTTCAATCGCCCGATCCGTTTATTACAGGAGACACCGTGCATCTGTACACTCCGGTAGGCGCTGTATAGGCAATTTCCATGTCGGATCGTGAGATGGTGTAGCGTTTGAAGTATTCCAACAATGTCGAAGGCGCTACATTGGGTGCCCGGAGTGATTCGAATGCACCTGTAGACTAGATGCGAGTTTTAGCATTCTGATACACGATTCTTAACGGAATTTGGCATGACAACGAAAATTACTGAAACCAACTCCGAACGAATATATTAACGTTTTTATTTCACATTGGTGACGAGGAATTTGAACTGCCCGCTCACCAGAAACTCACAGCATCTGCGTGTGTCAAATCGCGCACTACGGCGGTTTCAACAAGCTTCTCAACCGCGTAATGTTCATTTCCTACCATGTGTTGTTCAAACTATGGGCTGAGCCAAAGCGTCAAGATTGAGGTTGCCAGATTTTTATATCGCACATACTGTCATGATAACGTTCAGCGCGCGATGTGAATCACGCAGAGCATTGAGTTTTAATGAGCGGGTGGTTTCAATTCACGCATCAAGAATCATTAAATATCTTTGGAAGGAGTTGATTTTTGTAATTTTCGTTGTGCGCATCGTGTTTTACGTGAAATTTTGGTTGAGAAACATGTATTAGAATGCTGAAATTCGTACCTTGTTTAGTGGTCCATTCGCTGTTTTTGTCAAAAGCTACCTACATGTTCGACCTCTCAAATTGACTCGATCCACTGCGAGGCGTTCGGTCGCGGATTAGTTGAACCGACATCCCGGGACGAACGTCATTACCGCAACGTCATGCCGTCCACAGAGACGTCACGCGTCGGAGCAATGACGGCCTGTTATTGGTCCGTTTCCAGTGTCCGCTAATCGCGCTCCTGGCTAGCTTGCCTCATGTGGACTCTGACGTCGTCATCAATATCCCCATTCATTTTAATATGAGTCCATCACGGACAATACTGTCGCGCTAAGAAAAAACGCCATATCGACGGTGAAACTACCAAACCACGTATCTCGTTTGCGGTGTTTAAAAATCTACGCTCACATTTTATTTCTTTGAAGTAGACCAAATCAATATCATTCCTTGAAATTTTCACGGAATTTTCTCCGCACGAAGAGGAAAAATCACAGAAATTTTCAAGACTGGACGTTATGTAGTTTTTCATTTAAAAAATAAAGTATGACAGGAAGTCTGCGACGTCGCAAACCGAGATACGTGGTTTGGTAGTTTCACCGTCGATATGAGCCTTCGTGTGTTGCTTTATTGACTTTAATAAACGACGAATTTACTCGGAAAAGTCTGAATATTTTGCTTCCAATTTTTCAGACAATTTCGTTCCCGATTAAATCTAAAATATCGGATAATTTTTAGGAAAAATACGCACAGCTTTCTTCAAAAATGCATGTTTTATTCGGGAAAATTTGGTGACTCTCGAATGTTCATATGGCGTTCACGGAAGGAATTAAGTTGCTGATTTAACAATTAGATCACTAAAGAGAGTGACTGCAATATTTCAACGTAGATTTCACAACACAAAAATGCTACTTTTTTGTTTTGTGAAATCTACGTTGAAATATTGCAGTCACTCTTTTTAGCAATTGAATTGTTTAATCAGCAATTTAATTTTTTCCGTGTTCTTCCTCAGCACGGCAAAATATAGGAGCTTTCATGAATTCAGTGAGGGAATAAGGGGGTATAAGCCTACCTTACGTAATCTTCTCTATTGGTAAAAACACAGAAAATCTTAGGAATGTTGGCGCAATCATTCGCTAGTCTTCGGACGTTGTGTGACGTTATTCGTCACAATATCATTAAAATACCTCAAATTTCATCCTACTATAATATCGATGATGAGACTGCTGAGATGCGTGTCTCGGTTAGCGGTTTTGCAGACTGTCTGTCATCCTTCATTTATACACATGGAAAACTACCAAACGTCATTTCTCGAAAACTCGGGTGATTTTTATTCTCTGTGTGATGAATATTGTAACTTGTGGGCTATTTGAAGTAGTAGTAAAAAGAAAAAAAAATTCTTAAAACTCTGAAGTTGTTTGGAATGTTAGTACCGGGTTTCTAAAATAAAATATCTCTGATAGCGATCCCGTTTTCACTTCTTGTTAGTATCCCATATTCATCAGTGCCAGGAAAGATGATGGGGTCGCTGACGAGGGGTGGGGCTGCAACCGTCACCGGCCGATGGGTCGAATCGTACTCCAATTAGAGCGACGCGTTTTTGGCAGCTGAAAACGGGCCTGACAATTTCAGCGGTTCCCGCGAACCGGGGTTAAATCTACCAGTGGCGTGGCGTGAATTGCGATAAATCGATTGTTATGCCATTTAAATCTATGGTAAAGAATCGATTATTAAGGTGTTCGCTGCGAACACCCTGTTTATCGATCCTTTTCCATAGGTTTAAATGGCATAACAATCGATACATCGCAATTCACGCCACGCCACTGAAATCTACGTGATCGACGTTCGCCCTGATATCATCATTAAAATAAGATGAACGTTTTATATTTGATGATAAAAAAAAAAAAAAAAAATCTCAAATTCTCAATTTTTTGTCACAGTTCGTTCTAGAGTTCTACTGGGCCGATTTTCATGATTTTTGCGGCTATCGACAGATGAAAGTCGTTAAAAGAGCCCGCTCTACTTAGATTTTGGAGATATGACACATGTTTTTTTTTTTCATTTTAGAGTAGACCTGAAAGCTGAGCGAGGTAAGGAGCAAAATAGCTCGATAGCATAAATAAGCTCCAATAAGCTCAATAGCATGTAGCATCGTGCAACGATAAAGGGCACCATTCGGAACTGAGAGATGAAATCTTGAAAAAGATGGGTATCATTATTACTTTAATCTTAAGTGTGTTCTCTACAATTGATATTTTAGGCTGCAATCGAAAGTAGAAGAAAATGAGCTTTTTTCTACATTTAGTCAATCATTTATAGACTAAACAGAGTAAAAACTTCATTTTTGCAAGCAAACTGCATTTGCAAATGAGGGTCAAGAAACCAATGCTTCAGACATTGAATTGCAGCTCTCTCATACTGCCGTGCTAAGTAAAAATGCCGTAAAAGCATTTGAATGTTGCCAAATTTCCTTACAGAAAAGATTTATTTTGGAAGAAAGTTAAGGAGATTTTTCCTGGAAATTTCGAGACTTTTTAGATTAAATCACAAACGAAATCCTCTGAAAAATCGGAGGAGAAATATTCACAAAGCCTGAAAATTCGTGATTTGCCGCGGCAAATCTGCCAACGCCTGATGGCTCATACGGCGTTATTCCTCAGCACGGCAGTATACATCATACAATTACGACTATCCCCTTAAAATGATATCCGCTTGATCGTTTTCATCACTAAAGCGAGATTTTCTTTCCGACAAGATCACGTAATAAGACACCCGACTGAGGGGATATCACGTCACCGTCACAATATATGAACGAGTGACGTCACGGGTGAGAATATATTGATAGACGGGATAAAAGGAAACCGTCGAACAGTGGGGCGAGTCCATGAGAGAGTTCAGACATAATGCGGTGGCTTTTAAAGCTTACCTTCGCAAATACTTCGATGTTTGAAAGAGGTTTCTAAAGGTTTTGCGTATATAGTAATCCCATCACGAATCTCTCCTTAAAATTTACTATACAACAAAATTAACAGAAAAATTTACATTTTTTGGCAAGAATACACATGTGAACGCCCTAGAGATTCGTTCCACCGTGCGGCGCGGGCCGACAACAATGTTCCAAACGCTGATAAATTTTTCATTAAAATAACGAGCACTAAAAAACCGCAATCGTGCTGTCAGAAGCAGTGTTGCCGAATCGACGGATCCTCTCTTAGGAATCGACGTGAAAATACAGATTTCAAGCGGGAAAACGGGCAACGTTGCATAACCACACGGCGCAAATTTTACGATCCCCATCGCATAGCCGTATCATCCCTTTCTCCGGAGCTCATATCATTCTCCTTCGGAATTAGTGTCAATGTATTGTTTTTCTCGCTACTTGTGCTTCCGAACGGAGGAAGGGTAGAGGAGGGAGGGAGGGAGGGAGGGTGCAGGAAAGGAAAAATATACATCGAAACGTTGATCCGTTGACTTGGGACGTAAAAGTATCGTGCAGTGCCTCTGAGTACCTCCTGCCTCAACTGAGAAAAAGTCGGTTTTACTCTCCAGCCTCAAAAAGGGCAAGTTACGGAGTTTCGGTGTACGGGAGGGAGGTTTGATCTGCTAAGGCAAGAGGAGAACATTATCTGAATGAGCCGAGTACTTTACGCCTCCATAGTGTCATAACCCGTCACAAATATTACATGTCCACCGGTAGGAAATATTATATATAAAAACTACCCAAATTAACCAATAGGATCGCTCCATACTCAATTTGGATGTATTTATGCTAAATGGAACTATGTGCGAGTGGAAAGATGGGGTGTGCTCGTTAGTGCTCGGGCCATAAGAATGAATGGGAAATATAAAGCGCCAGTGACGTCAGCGGCAACGACGGGAGCGACAACGACGGGCAAGGCGGTCTTTAACTCATGAGCCCTGTCCACAAGGCTCTTGTCACATGCCCACGGCTCACGAGTTAGCGCTCAGTTCCTTTTGATTTAATTGAAAATCCCGTTTTTCCATTTTCTCAAAAGGAACTATATCCACTTTTACTTTGTTTCTTGTCCAGCTCACCACGAGCACGCCCCATCTTTCCACTTGCACATAGTTGCTACCAGCATAAATATGTCCACTTATCTATTGTTTCTATGTACGAGGAGTAGAAAGACAATTGGACGGAGTTAAACAGAAAGGAACCAAGCCACTCCGGGATCGAACCGAGAAAAAGAGGTTTTAAGTTTGGCTCCTGCATTAGACTCAATGTAAAAGATAAACTTCAAGTTCAATTACTGCAAAATTTGCTCCAACAAAAACTTTGAATTGTTGGCGATTGATAGTAGAGCAGTGGTTGAGTTCAAAACCACTCATAAAACTCAGTTTTTCCCAAAATGTGGGTTAGTTCCTTTCTGCTTAACTCAGTCCAATTGATGGAAGTTATATAAATCCCTGCTCGCTTCTGATTGGTGCCGGATGACATTTTTCGGTTCGGCGCGAATCCGGGGCGTTTCCAATTTGCAGGAAAGTTGCGCTTTTCGAACTGCGTATTTCTCGTTTTCCGAGTTTATTTTTCGTGGTTTTTAAGTGCGCATCGTGTTCTACGCGACATTTTCCGTCAGAGATTTGTATTCGCGAGTCAAAATTCGCTCACGGTTTAGTTTAGCTCTCTTTTTCTACCGCTTTGTCTATCAATGGGACGTTTTTCTATCAAACAGAACTATAAGCGCCAATTTGAGTTCCTTTTGAGGAATTTGGAATGCCGGATAGCGCGTTCTGTCAAACGGAACTAAGCGCCATGGAAAAGCATTGCGAGGACGGAATGAACCCGACGCCCGATTCTGCCGCCAATCTAAGCCCCCCTCTACCTCCCTCCTCCTATGGCACTTAGTTCCGTTTGACAGAAATACGTCCAATTGAGATGTTGCATGTGTGAGGGATTTGCGATTTGACTGTTGCTTCTTATGTAAAAGTTCGCGAGAAACACAATGGTGCCACTGGTTTTCTCTGAAATCAACTCCCAAGCGCAAAAAAAAGCTCTCAAAGTGAGGCCAAAATGGAGGGGATATCCCACCCTACCCTGAGAGTCCATCTCTACATCAAAACAAACTCTCCATGCGAAGATAGGGAGCAAATACATTAGCAGGGTTGCCGTGTTTTCAGTTTTGGAGTCCCCAAATGAAGTGGCAACCCTGTCAATGTATTTGCTCCCTATCTTCGCATGGAGAGTTTGTTTTGATGTAGAGGTGGACTCTCAGGGTAGGGTGGGATATCCCCTCCATTTTGGCCTCAACTTGAGAGCTTTTTGTGAGCTTGGGCGTTTATTTCAGAGAAAACCCGTGGTAACATCGTGTTTCTCACGAATTTTTACATTATAATCAACAGTCAAATCGCAAATTCCTCACACATGCAACATCTCCATTCCACCCATCCGCCTGCTGACGAAAAGCGCACCTCCGGGAAGGTGCATGCTCATGTTTCTGTCTACTAGAGTGCTTTCTCTCGCCGACGGTCACACATGCGGAAACGACGGATTTGCGCTATACTTTGTGTGGACGATCCGCTTTCCTTACAGCTAAACCTCCGCTGGCTTTTCCGCGCGAAGGGGACCGACTGCAGCGTCACGAAACGCGGAACGCGTGCGACGAATACTCATTCCGCAATCGGGGATCGTCACCAAGCCGAGCTGCTAATTTGACAAGATTTCAATGATAGTACCCCCTCCCCTCCGCCCTCCGCATCCACCCTCCCCGATTGGCTTTTGCCGGGTCTTCGGGCTTGCTCAACGCCGGTTAATTGGGCGAATCCGAGCGGTGCAAGGCTGCCATTTCCCGGAATTAATTCCAAATTTCAGAAATTTTCAAAAAATGGAAATGTTGCATGTGTGAGGAATTTGCGATTTGAAAATTGATTCTAGTGTAAAAGTTCACGAGAAACACGATGGTCCCACTGGTTTTCTCTGAAATCAACTCCCAAGCTCAAAAAAGCTCTCACATTGAGGTCAAAATGGAGGAGATATCCCACGCTATCCTGAAAGTCCACCTCTACATCAAGACAAACTCCCCATGCAAAGATAGGGAGCAAATACATTGACAGGGTTGCCGTGTTTTCAGTTTTGGAGTCCCCAAATAAAGTGGCAGCCCTGCTAATGTATTTGCTCCCTATCTTTGCATGGAGAGTTTGTCTTGATGTAGAGGTGGACTCTCAGGATATCGTGGGATATCCCCTCCATTTTGGCCTCAACTTGAGAGCTTTTTTTGAGCTTGGGAGTTGATTTCAGAGAAAACCAGTGGCACCATCGTGTTTCTCGCGAACTTTTACCTATGAATAAACAGTCAAATCGCAAATTCCTCACACATGCAACATCTCCATTGGAACTTTTCCCGGAATATTTGAATTACCCGGAAATTATGGCTGTTTTTGAAATGTTTTGGCATTTTCTTCGAATTTCGGGTTTTTTTGTCAGTTTGGCCGATCAAATTCAAAGTTGACGATCCCCGGAACTTTTGAAGAATTGGAATTTTTCCGGAATTTTGCCAATTGCAATTTGGCTGGGAATAATCGAAATTAATTCAGATATGGCCGGGTCCGCGTGTATTGCAAACAATCAATTATGTATCGAAAAAGGGACCCGGCGCCGCACAGGAATCTCGGAATTCGGGACCTGGAAAATGCTTAAAAGTGGCGCCAGCTCTCCCACTTGCATTACGACTCTATGTGCTCTATGCTATTACTGACGTAAAATTCTGGTCGCCCTTCATCCTGATAATGATGCTTGTCATTCTTAAAATGTTGGAACGCCTTCGATTTTGTATGATACAGTACAACACCTCTGTTGTGAAATAGTTGCTGGAGGCGCCGTGGCACACTGCGGCGCGGCAGGCGGCCGGCCAGCACGCGACGCGAATTGGCGCCTGCAAACCTACAGGGTTACTTCAAGAATTGCGCAATGCGTGAAGTATCCCTGTAGGTCTGTAGGCGCCGGTGCGCTTCTCGCGCCGGCAGCACGCCGCTCCACTCTGTATAAGGCTCTTCGCGGAGTCAGCGTTTTTCAACCCATGATTTTGAAATGTTCGCAGATCCTGCATGGATTATTCTCATTTAAAGTGATGGGGAAAATAATGTATTTAAGGAAAATATAATGTGTGTTATATAAATAGTATGTTGCGTGTCAAATTTCATGATTTACAAAGCACTTAAAATTTTTCTTTTATATTTTGTTCATTTTCTGTGCAGCAGCGTGGTGCGCGCGCAACCAAACGCTCAGAATTGGACATATTCAACTCTAATACATCGATGTACAAATGGGTTAAAACCAAAGATTGCGTGCTTCTTGGTTTGGAATGTCCAAAAGCGCGGTCGATCCTTCTTGAATAGCGTTCATGACTCGACACCCCCTCACGGAGGTGATGGAAAAACTAGCAGAGCACGAGCTTTCATTAAAACAATTGAAAAGTTAAGCCCGGCTACACGGTGACAATTTAGCAAGGGCGACGGCGCACAGTAGAACGAGCTATTAGAAGAGGTCGGACATTAAATTTTTGGGTATAATTTAAAATTTTGATGTTTATTCCGTCACAATTTCAGCATCAGGGGGTGTTTCTGACAGCAGGTGTCTAGCTTTTTTTTCATTTTGGGAAATCCTGATTTTTCCTGGTTTTTGACTGCTAAATCCTGATTTCATAATTTTTCCAAATCCTGATTTTTCGCGGAGAAAAATTAATATCACAAAAATAGCTCGATAAAAAAGTCAGAGGATGTTCCTGACAGCAGGGTGGCTAGTTTTTTTTTTCATTTTGAGAAATCCTGATACTTCCTGGTTTTTGACTGCTAAATCCTGATTTCATAATTTTTCCAAATCTGATCAAATCCTGATTTTTTGCGGAGAAAAATTAATATCACAAAAATAGCTCGGTAAAAAAATTCAATCGGACGGCCGACTTTTCTGAAATCCTGATGAAATCAGGATTAAATCCTGATAGAATCGGGAAAATCTTGATGCTAGACACCCTGAACAGGAAAATTTACGAAATAACCAGTGGAATCATAAACTTTTTTAAGCATATTTTGACGTATTTATGCTAAATGGAACTATGTTGAAGTGGAAAAACGGGGTGTGCTCGTTAGTTCTCGGGCCATAAGAATGAATTGGAAATATAAAGCGCCAGTGACGTCAGTGGCAGCGACGGGAGCAACGACGATGGGCAAGGCAGTCTTTAACTCATGAGCCCTGTCCACAACGCTCTTGTCACATGCCCACGGCTCACGAGTTAGCACTCAGTTCCTTTCGATTTAATATCAAATCCCGCTTTTCAATTTTCTCAAAAGGAACTATAATCAATTTTACACCCTTTCTTATGCAGCTTGGACGAGCACACCCCATCTCTCCATTTCCATAAAGTGCCTTTTAGCATAAATCTATCCGTTTGCAAAGATATGAGTTTTCAAAGTTCCCAAATTTTGTCCGACTTCCCTTGTTGACTCGGTCCACTGTGCGGCGTTGGTTTCGCGTGACTCTCGGGTGCGAGGAATTAATAAAGGTAACCGCCGAGAGTGTCGGGAAGACGAGACGAAGGAGCTCCAAGTTCAAGCGCGAGACGTGCACTCGAAGATGAGGACACTCTCGGACACTAATCCGGAGCTGCTCGAGCGCTCCGGACCCTCCACGAACGGGCACCACCTTCCACCATTGACCTCTCGCCTCTGCCACCGGAGCCGCGAGATTTCAGGGCTGCCACTTTATTTTACCAGAGATTCCGGGGTATCCGGAATATATTCCCATTTCCCCAAGTTCCGGGGAAAATCCAATTTTTCAAAAAATTCGGGGAAAATTCCGACATTTTACCACAGATTCCCAGATTTCCGAAATTCCTGCCACCGGAAACGCGAGATTTCAGTGCTGCCATTTTATTTTATCAAAGATTCCGGGATATTCGGAATATATTCCCATTTCCCCAAGTTCCCGGGAAAATCCGGTTTTTCAAAAGTTTCGGGGCAAAATTCCGAAATTTTACCTAACATTCCGAGATTTCAGGAATTAATTCCAATTTCTTCAAGTTCCAAGAAATTTTTGAATCGCGGAATCCGGAATAAATTCCGATTTCCCACAGTTCCAGCAAAAATCCGATTTTTCAAAAGTTTCGGGGAAAATTCCGAAATTTTACCAAAGATTCCGAGATTTTCGGAATTAATTTCAATATCTTCAAGTTCTAGTAAAATTCCGATTTAAGCTCCGGGGGAAAATTCCGGAATACGCCCGGATTTATTTCCGAAGATCCTGGAATTTGATCAAATAATCGGTCAAACTGACGGAAAACCCCGAAATTCCGAGCGAATGCAAAAATTTCAAAAATGGCTAGCGGAGCCGCGAGATTTCAGAGCTGACATTTTATTTTACTAAAGGTTCGGGGTTTCCGGAATTCATTCCGATTTTTCAAAAGTTCCGGGGAAAAAATCCAAAATACGCCCGGATTCATTTGAAAATCGTCAAATTTGATCAAATAATCGGCCAAACTGACAGAAAACCCCGAAATTCCGAGTAAATGCCAAAAGATTTCAAAAATAGCTAGAATTTCCGGGAATTTCAAAGATTCCGGGAAAAGTTCCAATCATTTGAGAAGTCGAGTTGAACATCTCAGTTGAAATTTAGTTTGAGGGTGAAGGGGGGATGTTATTCTATTTTAACCTTCCCTTGTTTGAGACTTTGAACTAACAAATTAAAATGAATTTTTTCGCTGATAAAACTTCATTGATTCAATTCCTAGTATTCCAAAGTTTTAGTTAGTACTTTATTTCGCGCCATGCGCGTCTAGATCAAGTCCAATTATAACAAAAGTAAGAACAAAATACCAACTTGCGTGGATTCTAGAAAATGATGCCATCTGTGATGGAATGGAAAGTCATTGAAAGTTTACGTACGAAAATAACCGACCGTTGGAGAGAAATCGGTGACGATGGCCCACCTGAATGAATTTGAAAGCTCACCTGGAAAAAAAAGAAAAAATTCGAAATTAGTATCATTGATTTTGTGAACAGTTATCTAATTTAACTGAAAGTTGTTTCTTCAGTTCGTTTTTTCTTTATTCAGAATCACTCCACTGGCCCAGGCACGTCCATCGAAAGGGAAAAAACCGAAAGGGATTTTTCCTTGGAATAGTTGAATAGGGAGGTCGAACGGTCAAAACCTAAAAAGACTTGTCGGGAGCTCGAGAGAGCTTATATTTATTAAATTTTTTTGACGCGATGGTACACTTCACTTATTATTATGAAAAACCGAACGTACGTCATCAAAAGTATCGGAAGGCAATCCGATAAGCCCTTCCACGGCGCGGCGCACAGTGGATTGAGTCAATGGGGAAAGTCGGACAAAATTTAAAACCTTTAAATGCTTATAACTCCGTTCATACAAAGCGTTGAGGTTTTAAATGTGGTTCCATCGGTTTCCTCGTGAAATTCTCGACTAGAAGCACCCCTAAAAATTTAAAATGTGATGAATTAAACATCGAATTTTGCAGTTTTAGTCAACCATGGACCACTAGACAAGGTACGAATTTCAGCATTCTGATACATGATTCATGACTAAAATTTTACGTAGAACACGATGCGCACAACGAAAATTACCGAAATCAAATCCTTCCGAAGATATTTAATGATTCTTGATTCGTGAATTGAAACCAACCGCTCATGAAAACTCAATGCTCTACGTGATTCACATTGCGCGCTAACCATTATCATGACAGTCTCTGCGATATAAAAATTTGGCAACCTCAATCTTGACGCTTTGGCTCAGCTAAAGCACATTGCTTGTAGTTTGAACGACCCATGGTGGGAAATGAAAATTGCTCGATTGAGAAGCTTGCTGAAACCGTTGTGGTCCGCGATCTGACTCACGTAGAGCTTTGAGTTTCTTGTGAGCGGGCAGTTCAAATACCTCGTAACCAATGTGAAATAAAAACGTTAATATCTTCGTTAGGAGTTGGTTTCAGTAATTTTCGTTGTGCGAATCGTATTCCACGTAAAATTCTGGTTAAGAAACATGTATCAGATTGCTTAAATTCGTACCTTGTCTAGTGGTCCATTTCATATATATTATTGACTCGATTCACTGTGCGGTGCGCGCCAAAGCCAGGCTGCTTTTTCCGGGGGAGGATGAGAGAGAGGGCACGGCAAATAATAAGGATGACGATAAGGATGTAAGAACGAAGATGGAGACGGGAAAAAAGGAGACGAAAGAAAAAATGGAAAAGAGAGGAGCAAAGAGGAAGAAGAGAGGAGAGAAAAGAAACCAGGGGGCAGAAAATAAAAAACAGGAGAATATACGAACAGGATGAAAAGAAAGAAGCGAGACAGAAAAAAAGGGGAAACGAAAATAGTAGTTAGTAGTTTATCCTTGAGCTGTGGGAAGAGAGAAAAATAAAAGAGAAAGGAGAAAAGCATTAGAAAAACGAGAAAAAGGAAGGAACGAGAGAGAAAAGAGAAAAATTAGGAAATTTAAAAAAAAAGAAAAAATTGAAAAAAGGAGTGAGAGAAAGACAGATAAACAGTGAAGGAGGAGAAAAACAAATGAAAAGAAGAAAGAGGGAAGAAAAAAGGGGGAAACGAGAAAAAACAGGAGCAATGGTAGTAGTAGAATTTGTTTATTTTATCGAGGTTTCTCAGCGACACTCAAGCCATTCCAGTGGCGTAACGGGCCATGCGATGTATCGATTGATATGCCTTTTACACTTATGGAAAAGGATCGATAACCAGAGTGTTCGCAACGAACATCTTAATGATCGTTTCTCTACCACAAGTTCATATGGGGCTTTATGGATAATCGATCATTCACGCCTCTCCACTGAGCCATTCATACCTCTGCAATTAAAATACAGTTTGTGTTACGAAATAGGCAAATCAGATAAAGAGGAGGGGGAGGGGAGAAAAAGAAGAAAAGAGAAGAAGAAAAGGTGAACTATAAGGTCAAAAACGCAGGAAGAGGAAAAAAAGACGAAATATGTATTATTTTAAAGAATCCCTCGGCTACTTTTGCGACATCACGTACGTCGGAGAACCCGCAACGAAATGAAGTTGTCTCGATAAAAATCGAATATCTCGCGAACCAGTGGTCCAAAAATAAAAATATCTATAGCTCGTTAGAAAGGTAAAATCTCGTAGAACAATATGATGCTGTACAGTGGCGAGGCGTGAATGATCGATTTTCGATATTTCCCCATTTGAAGCTATGGTAAAGAATCGATTCTTAAGGTGTCCGCTGCGAACACCCTGCCTATCGATTCTTTTTCATAGGTTTAAATGGCAGATCAATCGATAAATCGCAAAGCATGCCACGCCACTGATGCTGTAATATTAACCTTTTTGTTGCTGTTATCCTCCCCGAAAATTGGAGAAACTCAATTTTTTGAAAAAACCACGCATGTTAACATGAAAATCGCATTTATTTTCGAAGAGCCTGACAGATTATTTTTGTTTTTGGCTTAAATGACAGTACTTGCATCTTACTTCAAGCTCCCGAAGAGACTTTTTGGTGTCATCGACTTTTCGTTTTAAGTTGGTTCAGACGAGCCGTGCGCGGGACTGGAATTCGAGGGTTTAGGATGCATAAAAAAAAAGAGACCCCGAAAGAGAGAGAGAGGAGAGGAACGTTGCCGTGCTAAGGAAGAACGCCGTATGAACATTCAAGAGTTGCCAAATTTCCTTCGGTAAAATTTTTATTTTTGAGGCAAGTTATGAATATTTTGCCTTGAAATGTTCAGGAACTTTAGGCGAAATTGCGAACAAAATCATACCAAAAATTGGGGAAAAATAGTCGTATGTTTACCAGAAAATTCGTGTTTTATCGAAGGATATTTGGCAACACCTGAAGGTTCATACGGCGTTCTTCCTTAGCACGGCAGAACGGAAGAGCCGTCATGTTTTCGGCAACGTCGCTGCTATTTGTTTGGTCGAAAGCTCCTTAAAAGCTGACCAGCGGAGGGAGCGCTCGCCGTAAAAGGATTACAAGGCCCTTCTGGCTTGGACCCGAGCAATTAATGGCCTTAATTGAAAGTCGTTATTGTTCAAGTTCCTCCCCGAATGGGACCGTGTTTTCGTTGCTGCGACGCGGTCCCTAGCGACGCGACGCTTTCCCAAACTTTTTTAATGAAATTTTTGGCTCCTCGGATGCCTCAGCGGACAGTGGCGAGGCGTGAGTGGTCGACTACGAAATTTCCCCATTTGAAACTACGGCGGAGAATCGATTATTAAGGTGATTCGACGGTTGCCATTTTTTGTGTCAGAGCGACGTGCGATATATCGCATCGATTCGTTCCATGGTTTCAGCTACTCGTCATTTTTTTCGAAGTTTGAGATCCCGCTCCTGCTCTGCCGTGCTACGGAAAAACGCCTTAAAAACCTTCAGGCGTTGCCAAATTTCCTTCGATAAAACCCGAATTTACTGGGAAAATTGTAAATATATTCCCCCAAAATTTCCAGACTATTCTATGCGCAATTTCACCAAAAATATCTAAAAATGTCACGGTAAAATATGCTTAAATTGCGTCAAAGAAATCAAAGAAAATTTGGCAACTCTCGAATGTTCATACGGCGTTCTTCCTTAGCACGGCAGAGTTGTCATGAGACTGAAGAATTCATGTACCGAATTTGACAGAGAAATTCGACATATTGAAGGCAGGGGTTTTTTAGAGGAAAAATCTCGCATTCGAGTGCAAGCAGTTTCGATGTCAGTATCGAATAAGATATTTTTCCTCTAAAAAAGCCCTGCCTTTATTGCGTTGAATTTCTTCGTCAAATTTGGTGCATGAATTCTTAAGTCTCATGACAACAGGAGTGGGATCTCAAACTTCGAAAAAATGACAAGTAGCTGAAATTATGGAGCGCATTGATGCGATATATCGCACGGCGCTTTGACCACAAAAAATGGCAACCGTCGGATCGCCTTAAGGTTTTCGTTGCGAACACCCCGTCTATCAATCATTTAACATAGGATTAAATGGCAAGTCAATCGATGTGTCGCAGAGCAAGCTTCACCACACCACTGTCGGCGGACCTGCAGTCTTCGACAGTGTTGGTTCAAATACCCACTTCTTGCAGAAATGATCCGAAAAAAGTCAACCGAGTAGGGTCAATAACATATTTTTCTTCCTTCCTTTCTTCCTTTAAATGATTTCTTTTGTATCACAGAAAAAAGAGGGCGGTAACAGGGTGGTTAGAAAATTTGAAATTGAACTTTCACAAATAATATTAATTATTCATTCAATTAAAAATTAACGGAGGGAAAAGGTAGAAAGAGAGTGTAAGTTGGACGGACTCAACCAGAATCAACCGGAGTAATGTCTAAAAACATATTTAAAATGTCCCTTTATTAGTCTTTAATTAAGATCATATAAGATCATTCATGAAATATTTTATATAAATGTTTGGTGTTCATTTTTTTTCGTTTTCCGACATCAATGTTTCCGATACAGAGGGTCCCTTAAAGCAGTGGCTTAAAAGAATACTGGATGCGAAGTCTATATCAAAATACACGACGATTTGGATACAAATAACGCTGTTCTCTGTGGCGAATAATGCAACATTGGATACGTTGGGAAAATGAAAAATGTTTAGGAAATGAAGCATACATGTCAAGCACATATTTTCCTTCATTTACGTCAATTATACGTGACTCCTTTCAACATAAAATATACGACGAGATTAAAACGTACAGAGAAGGCCAAAAAATGGAAAACACTAAATACGCGAAACGTTATTTTCAGCTGCAAAAATACGGAAAATAAATAAAGAACTGAGTGACGACCCGACCTACATCGTTATCGCGTAACCACTGGTTAAAAGGTGGTTACGTGGTTACGGATGATTTACAAAATGTTACGTCAAAATTTTACGTAACCAATTAATCATCTTTCCGAATAAAGACGTTTGAATTTAGGCTACATATTTCATTTTTTTCTTCCAACCGAATACCCCCCCACCCCTTATCACTCTGTTACAACAACGTGAATAGGTCAATACGATTGGTGTACCATATCAATATGTTTGAACCATTCGCAAGAATGACGTAGCTGCTAAATGAGTCTTGCAAAATGTAGTTCGTATTAGAGGACCTATGTACGGGGGAGTATTGCCATCCCTGTGCCGCTCTCTGATTGGTTCATCAGTTTTAGGTTATCATGGAGCCCCAAAGTTGGCCCAATATGAACAAGTCCGACCCAGAGGAACACGTATTATCGGCTGAGAAATGAATAATAATCACACTCAAGGGTTAATTTTCGGCTAAGATATTCGTCAAAGTTCGACACGGACTCAATTTAGAAGTTGGATATGAAAAAATTTCTATCGCATCCAAAATCACGTCTAGAACTTCGTAGAACTTTGCCGCCATCTTGTTTGTTTATATACGGACGTATTTCTATCAAACGGAACTAAGCGCCATAGGGGAAATAAGGGAGAGAGGGGCTTGGATTGGCGGGTTTTGCGGAACGCGATGATAGTCCGTCCATACTCGCAATGCTTTTCCATGGCGCTTAGTTCCGTTTGACAGAACGCGCTATCCGGGATTCTAAAATCCTCAAAAGGAACTCAACTTGGCGCTTAGTTCTCTTTGACAGAGATACGTCCATTTGGCCTTACTAAGTGCGGAAGGGCTGGGCTGGGGTTTGTGCGAATTAGGCCGACTTTTGGGCTCCTAGATAGCCGACCAATCAGAGGGCGGCACAGTTTTTCTGTTGTAATAGGATCGAGATGGCAATGCTCTCCCGTATACAGGTACTCTAGTTCGTATTATGACGAGAGCCGACAACGCCAAGAGACGACCATGATCAAGTCCTGGCGGGTGGAAAGGTGCGATTTGCATGTGTCTCACGTTTTTCATTTACAAGCCTTACGTTTTGCAGCCGGCATTACAATATCAATGCCCGGACCTCGGTGCTGCCTTACACCCTACGCTCGGCCCCTTCAAGTCTGCAACGTGCAACGTGCATTGCACGTCTGATCGATAGACTCCCGCGGAGGCAGCTGTCAGTTTTCACGGGTCAAGTCAGACACCTTCAAAGCCATCGTAAAATCACCACTCTACGGGTTGCAGGTCAAATGCTCAAATATCCGTTTAAATGTCTCGGAGTTATTGCAAATGCTACCGCCCCGTCCAATATGAACTACCGTACAGAAGTGCCGTAACGTGAGGTTATTGTTATATCGGCGCTGCTCTCCTACTCCAACCAAGACGAGTTTACTTGTATACGGCCTTTGCTAACCTCAGTTATAGCCAAAAGAATAGCTATATCTTACAGGAAATGGCTCAGAAATCAAGATGAGCGCATTTGAAAAGTCTGGAATACACTCTAGACTTCATAGGATCCATAAAATATATACATTTTTAAGCGATTCTTTGCGTAAGCATGATCGCTTCTTCCGATCAATTCACTATACACCAAAGATCTATGTTCACTTGTTTGATCCCAGCAAAAATATCGCGACCTGTCGCACACTTCAAATGGTCCGTTTCTGCAGACATGCATCTGGGCTAAAGAACACTTCAAATGAGCTATTTTCCGAGATCCGAGCTCATTTCAAGCTCATCTCATTTAACTTTTGGGTGACAACACCAAAAAGATTAATATTTAGCTACTCCTTAATTGCACTATTATTCAATTTGAATTTGCCCTTTTCCCCCCATAACGCTCCTCGGCGCTCCTTAGCACTCCTTTTCCCCCCCATGACGCTCCTTGGTGCTTTCTGGCGCTCCCCTGCGCTCCTTTGCCACCCATAACGCTCCTTGGCGCTCCCTGGCGCTCCCTGGCGCTCCTAGGCTTTCCTTGGCGCTCCTTTTCCCCTGATAGCGCTCCTTGGCGCTCCCTGGCGGTCCTTTTCCCCCCATAACGCTCCTTGGCACTCCTTTTCCCCCCATAACGCTCATTGGCGCTCCTTTTCCCCCCATAACGCTCATTGGCGCTCCTTTTCCCCCATAGCGCTCCTTTTCCCCCCATAAAGGTACATGGTTCTCCTTGGCGCTCCTTATGCCCCATAGCGCTCCTTGGCGCTCCTTATCCTCCATAGCGCTCCTTGGCGCTCCTTGGCGCTCCTTAGGAGCGCTCCTTATCCTCCATGGCGCTCCTTGGCGCTCCTTTTCCCCCCATAACGCTCCTTGGCGCTCTTTTTCCCCCATAGCGCTCCTTTTCCTCCCATAACGCTCCTTGGCGCTCCTTATCCCCCATAGCGCTCCTTGGCGCTCCTTATCCCCCATAGCGCTCCTTGGCGCTCCTTTTCCCCCCATAACGCTCCTTGGCGCTCCTTTTCCCCCATAGCGCTCCTTTTCCCCCCATAACGCTCCTTGGCGCTCCTTTTCCCCAATAGCGCTCCTTGGCGCTCCTTTTCCCCCATAGCGCTCCCTTTCCCCCATAGCGCTCCTTGGCGCTCCTCTTCCCCCAGAACGCTCCCTGGCGCTCCTTTTCCCCACATACGCTCCTTGGCGCTCCTTTTCCCCCCGTAACGCTCCCTGGCGCTCCTTTTCCCCCATAGCGCTCCTTGGCGCTCCTTTTCCCCCCATAACGCTCCCTGGCGCTCCTTTTCCCCACATACGCTCCTTGGCGCTCCATTTCCCCCATAGCGCTCCTTGGCGCTCCTTTTCCCCCATAGCGCTCCTTGGCGCTCCTTTTCCCCCATAGCGCTCCTTGGCGCTCCTTTTCCCCCATAGCGCTCCTTGGCGCTCCTTATCCCCCATAGCGCTCCTTGGCGCTCCTTTTCCCCCATAGCGCTCCTTTTCCTCCATAGCGCTCCTTGGCGTTCCTTTTCCCCCCATAACGCTCCCTGGCGCTCCTTTTCCCCCATAGCGCTCCTTGGCGCTCCTCTTCCCCCAGAACGCTCCCTGGCGCTCCTTTTCCCCACATACGCTCCTTGGCGCTCCTTTTCCCCCCGTAACGCTCCCTGGCGCTCCTTTTCCCCCATAGCGCTCCTTGGCGCTCCTTTTCCCCCCATAACGCTCCCTGGCGCTCCTTTTCCCCCACATACGCTCCTTGGCGCTCCATTTCCCCCATAGCGCTCCTTGGCGCTCCTTTTCCCCCATAGCGCTCCTTGGCGCTCCTTTTCCCCCATAGCGCTCCTTGGCGCTCCTTTTCCCCCATAGCGCTCCTTGGCGCTCCTTATCCCCCATAGCGCTCCTTGGCGCTCCTTTTCCCCCATAGCGCTCCTTTTCCTCCATAGCGCTCCTTGGCGTTCCTTTTCCCCCCATAACGCTCCCTGGCGCTCCTTTTCCCCCATAGCGCTCCTTGGCGCTCCTCTTCCCCCAGAACGCTCCCTGGCGCTCCTTTTCCCCACATACGCTCCTTGGCGCTCCTTTTCCCCCGTAACGCTCCCTGGCGCTCCTTTTCCCCCATAGCGCTCCTTGGCGCTCCTTTTCCCCCCATAACGCTCCCTGGCGCTCCTTTTCCCCACATACGCTCCTTGGCGCTCCATTTCCCCCATAGCGCTCCTTGGCGCTCCTTTTCCCCCATAGCGCTCCTTGGCGCTCCTTTTCCCCCATAGCGCTCCTTGGCGCTCCTTTTCCCCCATAGCGCTCCTTGGCGCTCCTTATCCCCCATAGCGCTCCTTGGCGCTCCTTTTCCCCCATAGCGCTCCTTTTCCTCCATAGCGCTCCTTGGCGTTCCTTTTCCCCCCATAACGCTCCCTGGCGCTCCTTTTCCCCCATAGCGCTGCTTGGCGCTCCCTGGCGCTCTCTGGCACTCCCTGGCGCTCCTTTTCCCCCCCATAACACTCCTTGGCGCTCCTTAACCTCCATAACGCTCCTTGGCGCTCCTTAACCCCCCATAACGCTTCTTGGCGCTCCTTTTCCCCATGCGCCAAGAAGCATTAGGGAGCGCCAGGGAGCGTTATGGGGGGGGGGGAAAGCGCCAAGGAGCACCTGGGAGCGCCAAGGAGCGTTATTGGGGGAAAAGGAGCGCCAGGGAGCGCCAGGGAGCGTTATGGGGAGGAAAAGGTGCCAGGGAACGTTATGGGGGGTAAAGGAGCGCCAGAAAGTTCCAAGGAGCGTTTTGGGGGGGGGAAAGGAGCGCCAAGGAGCGCCAGGGAGCGTTAGGGGGCGCCAGGGAGCGTTAGGGGAGCGTTGGCTTTGGGGAGCGACAGGGAGAACCAGGGAGCGCCAGAGAGCGCTGTAGATATAGGATTGTAGAGCCGGATTGCCATTGAATTGCGAGAACACCTGTAGTAGGTTTCCAACTGAAATGCGACTAGGATATCTTTTCCCCAAAATCATCGCGCTGATCAACAAGTAGAATCTTTCTGTTCCACGTTGACGAAACGCTCAGCGACAAACCAGAAGCGAGGATTGATGAGCAGAAAGCAAAAGTGTGACGGAAGCCGAAAAATCGATGCCGCCGTCAACACAGCCGTTCCGCGGGAAACGACTTCCAGACGTTCGGACGATGCCAAATTGCACGTGATAAAATATTTCTTTCCTGGAGGATGCATGAAAAGTAAGCCTATGCACTTCATGCATCACTACATGGACTTATAGGGAAAATTATCGAACAAAATACACAGAGAAAAATCCACTTGTTCAAGAGAAAATGCGATTCTCTGGCGGAGGAAATTTGGCAACGTTTAAATGCTCATACGGCGTTTTTACTCGGCGCGATGTTTGAGATGACACCGAGACGTGGAGTCTGGGTCTTCACTCCCCGGGTTCGCGGGCGAGATGACGTGGGGGGGGGGGGGGGGGGGGGTGTTGAATTTCCCGGAAAAGGTGCTCGCGAAAAAGGGGAGGGCGGAACAACAAAAATGGGAAAGGGGAGGGGGCGGGGGCGGGGGGGAGGGACTCATCTCGTTTCGTTTTACCGACTCGAGGGCTCATTTCGCGGAATTTAGTGGCGGAAAAAGGGGAAGCGCGCACGCACGTGAAAAGAACGGCGGCGTTGCCAAAGTTTAGACTTGGAGATGAAATTAAAGGGCCGTCAAAGTGGATCGCATTTAGCAAGAAGGACCCAGGGCGATTGCAGTGTTTTCAAAAACTTGCGACCTCTTCCTTACTTTTGAAAATACTTAGTACATGAACGGTATTCACATTTACACATTTATTTTTCTTTAAAATTAACATTTCTTTAGTGGGAAGGAAAAACCATTTGCTATTCTGGGAAATTTTTTAGATGCTTATGAAGAAGTAACATTTTTACACCACTGTAATCACGCTGTTTCTTTTTGCTAAATGTGCAGAGGCGGATCCAGCGATTTGGCAACACCGGATTTCCTCGATTTAAGCCTATGTTAAATAATCGATTCTGATCGGAACACTAACTAGGTCCCTCCAAGATTCGATACATTTCTATGGATTGAAATGGAGAAAAAACGATGTTGCCAATTTGCCGGGTCCGTCAATGGAAATGCGATCCAAGTAAAGTAAAAGCTCGCTAAGTCGAATTACGGTTAAGACAAAATGCCGATTATGTCGAACTTTTTTTCGGTCCCTAGCCTACACACGTCCATAAGTTAAGTAATTGTATGTACATCAAACACCGGATTGCCCGAAGGTTTGTGGTTTGACGGCGGAAATGGAAGGTTACGTTTCGTAAAATGCCGAGGAGTACTGTTATTGAACAATATATATGCATGTTGTATGTTGGCGGTGAAACTACGAAAGCAGGGATCTCGTTACGATGTTCCAGATCTCAGTTCTTACTGTATTAGGTATTTTTAAAAAAAGAATGGGTCTCTACAGGGTGTCCCTGAGTTAATACGCCAGGCTTTAGGGATCGATTTTTAGGCTCAAATTCAGACTTTTGTGTTCTATGAAATTTTTTCTGAAAACGCCATTCTCGACGTTATAGCCCATTAAAGTTGCGGATTATTTCCCGAAATATGCCTGTAACTCATTCCCAGAGCGTTTAATGTCAATGGTTTATTTTCGGGGGTAACTTTGAACGCACTTTTCATTTTTTGCGGTTTCAAAATGCCTACTATTTCGCAGAGATACGGTAGGGCAACAACTGTACATTAAAAACGGCTGTAGCTTCTGACCGATGAGCATTTTCGAGCACCACTTGAAAGCCCGCAAAATGCTTAAGAAAAGAAGTACCCGGGTGGTTTTACCAAGACTGAGAGAAAAGTCCTTGATCGCGGGGTAAACCTGAAGGAGAACAACGAATTTCACTCACCGTTTAACATGATTTTTAAAGCAAAAAAGTGACAAAATGTATTGAAGCTCTGTGCAGCCGATGAAAAATGTATCTGGTGTCTCATATCTAACGATGATTTCTTACCCCAATTGATTGTTCTGTAAATGATCGAGTGTTTTAACTAGGAAATGATGATACACATGACAACAATGTACCGCGAGTGCTCGCGCTGACTTTTGCTGGGTCCCGAATATAATAAAAAACGTAGGTTGAGTGAGTGGATGATCAACGCCCACCCTCACTCGCAACATTCTCGCCGAATTTTCTCTGCGTTCTGACCCATTTATCTGCGAGAATATCTGGATTGCAGGTGCTTTTGATGACCAAAAAAAGAGACTCTTCTATATTGACGAAGTTACGGAGGCCCCGTGAGCGAAGTATAAATTACTATAAGGCCTTGTCTCCACGAGCCGTTTCACGGGATTTGTCCCAGGGAAAAATCCCACTTACGAAGTTGGGAAAAATATTGAGTTATTCAATATTTTTCGCAGTACCAAGTACGGTCCTAGTACCCCTAGGACCCACTGAGAGAGGAAGAAGAAGTGAAAACGAATTGTGCGATATTTTGTTGATTACTCCAATGGTTCATGTTTGTTCAGTTGAAATAATGTGTCTAATTGTCAATTGAGTGCAATTATTATTTTAATCTCGGTTAAATACTCGACTTTATCTAATTTATCTTCCCGCGCAAACTAGTCGCATGACCGTATGAGCCTCATCCCGTGGAGACGGTAAGAAGTTTCATTCTTGCGATTCGAACTTGGGACAAATCCCATGAAAACGTCCCGTGGAGACAAGACCTAAGGAAAAACCCGGTGGCCAATCCCCCAGAGGATCCTTTTCGCGCCCTTTAAAGCTCTTTCAACAGACCCCCGTAAGTTAATCTACATAGACCGGAATCATTCAGGGACTCTTTCCTATGGTTAGCTGCCAAAATGATTAAAATCGCTCGGTAAATCTTCAGAACGAACCGTGACAAAATATAAACGTTTACGTTGTTTAAATCGAAGAATTCACAAATTTATCATATGCTGTAAAAAGCCTTAATCATATACTTCTGAAGTCTAAATAGAGCGAGTTCGTTAACGGGCTATCACCTGTCTGTAGCCACAAAAACCATAGAATTCGCGATGAAACTAAAAAACAAACTGTGATAAGAAATGAACGGAGGTTAGCGTGAAGTCATCATCGCACAATAACATCTCATGTACGTTGGCATTTTAAAAATTGTGACGACAACTCTTCTTACAATAAAAAGCTACGAGACTTATTTAAAATTTTCTCTCACAAACTTTATAAGAACGAGGAACATTTTGGGCATTTCTAACCGATAATTTGACAGATTTTTCCTTAGATTCCATGCAACAATGAAAAAAATTTGGATAAAAATTGCACAGGTACTTTCTTGTAAGATACATTATTGTTTGAGTCAATTTGGCGATTTAGGAACGAGGTTACGTTTCTTCGTCGGGGAGACGAAGACTTTTGCCTGGAGTCCCTTTATACTGAGAGTAAAGACAATGTGAATCTATTTCTCATTCCCGTATTTTAGACCTCCAGTCACAAACAGGAATGAAAATTACATTTTCACCGATTGCAAAGATTATAATTTCGAATGGACCAGGGAATTAAGGGTTCGGCAAGGAACAAACGGAATGAGAGAAGGAACGGAGAAAGGAATTGGAGACTGGGCCGATCAAAGATTACGAAAAATTTTCAATTTGAGAATCTTCATTCCCGTTTTTTACTCCATGAGGGGGGGGGGGGGCGGTTGTCTTAACTCTCAGTATAAAGGGACTCTACTTTTGCCCAGGTTCTACTAACATGGCCAAGGTTGTTTTTAACTAAATGGAACACTTTTTCCAGAAAACCTAACATTTCGAAGGTCGGTTTTTCACTGGAAAAAAACCCACATTGGATCTAGAGTCCAGACTCTTAAAAACATCGACAAGAAAAAATACTCTTGATTCAATCGGATTTTTGCTAAAATCAAGAGCCAAGCCTCTTAATTTGAGCGGTTTTCTTTTCGATTTAAGCAAAAATCCGATTGACTCAAGAGTATTTTTTCTTGTCAATGTTTTCAAGAGTCTGGACTCTAGATCCATTGTGTTTTTTTTCCAGTGTTCGATTCGATGTCGTTTTCAAGCTGGTCTCCTCGAGGATCCCGCTTTCAAGTCGACTTTAAACCAAGAATAAATAATGGATTGATAGCACGAGTGCTAGAGTGACAAAGTGTAATAAAAGCTGAATTTTAAGAGCGCAACACGACATCCATCTTCTTAACGGAGACCAGTGGCGTGGCGTGCTTTGCAATATATCGATTGTTATGGCATTTTAACCTATGGAAAAGGATCGATAAACAGGGTGTTCGCAGCGAACACCTTAATAATCGATTCTTTACCGTAGGTTTAAATGGCATAACAATCTATATATCGCAATTCACGCCACGCCACTGACGGAGGCGTATATTCTTAAGACTGGGACGAGAAGGAAAATAATCCTGCTCGAAACGAAGGTGGGGGGGGGGGGGGGGGCTTGTGTTGATCTTTTCCCGGGCGAAGCAATAACTTATTATGCTTCGATCCTTTCCCGGAATCCGACGCGATTGCCTCCCAGATTTTCTCGGCACCACTTCACATTACAAGCTTCGCGTGCTTTGCGATACATACATCGATTTATCTACCATTTAAACCTATGGAAAAGGATCGATAAACAGGGTGTCCGCAACGAGCTAGCACCTCAGTAATCGATTCTTTACCACGGCTCAAAGTGGGGCAATATCGATAATCGATCATTCACGCCTCGCCACTGACGCTGAAGAAAGAGGCTCAGGTTTTTCCGTTAATTGAACGGAAGCTCCGGGTTTGACAACCGTAACGTACAGCATCAGCGTCTGTCACGGAGCGGCCGTGCTTTTGGCGTCTTGGAAATAAGTTGATGGTGTGAGACGGTACAAGCATGCTGTCGTGGACAATTTCAAAATAGTAATATTAATAGAGACAATTCCCAGGGTGTCTACCAAATAGGCTAACCAAAAATCAGCACTTTCACAGTACTTTTTCAGTACATTCCTAAGAAATTCAATATCTCCTCAATAGAAAAATTCAGTACTTTTTCAGTGCCTCCAATTGACTGAATTCGATAAATTTCAAAAATTTGAAGTTCTCGCTCAAAATGCGACAAAAATGACACATACATAAAGCTGCTTTTAAAGTGCAGCCTCGCGCTCTGCGACGCCCAATCGCCATTGCCCCCTATCCTCCCAGAGATCATCAGGCAATTGGCACCTTCTGATCTCCTCCTCTACCCCTTGTCGCCAACCTTTCACAGGACGTCCACGCCGTCGCCTTCCGGGAGGAAACCAATCGAAGACCTGCTTGGGCCGACCGATCATCTGCCATCCTTCGCACATGTCCATACCAGACCAACTGCTTGGACCTGATATCGAACAAAAGTGACAAAAAATTAAAAAATTCCCGGACCATCTCACAGGATTTTCGCACTTTCTCAGTACTTCCGGACCGCTCTTAAAAAATCAGTACTACGTCCGCACTTTCCGCCCAAGCCCGTGCAGTGCACCCGTGCATCTATCCACCGCGAAACGACAGCAGTGATTCCCGAACGGTGATATGAACGGCGAACCGCGATCTTATCGATGCGTCGCACAGTGGATCCAGTCAATCAGAGAGGTCGAGCATGGAATTTTCGACTTAAACTGCAAATTTTGATGTTTATTTTGTCACATTTTAAATTGCGAAGTGAGCTTTCGAAAGAAAATTCCACGAGGAAACCATTTGAACCACTTTTAAAATCTCTAATTTTTTTTAAAGGAAGTTATAAGCGGTTGAAGTTTCTAAATTTTGTCCGACCTCTCCTATCGACTCGATCCACTGTGCGCCGACGCAACGCGGAGTTCGACACGCGGTGAAAAATCTTGATTGATTGAGAGTGAATGCATTATCCTGTCTCCTGCCGAGCTTCCGCAACGCGAATCGTACCTTCTCGCGCGATGGCGGGAAAAGAAAAATCTCCACGAGTGCAGAAGTTTTCGTTCTCGTGCAGAAATTCACCTGGTTGACACGTTCCGTCCCCACTTGTGACGAAAATAAAAGAATTATGCGCGAACTGGCACCGCGCGTCCCATTGTGTTTTGCGGTTTCCGGCTGATTGCACCGCAATGGATTCAACTCGGTCGCCTTAGGAAGTGGGAACCGTCCTGAAATGTCACTGAAAATGCAAGTTTGGTCATGCTCGTTTGGTTTTCTATAACAATTTTCGAAACTTTAGAGGGATTGTTCATAAATTACGTAACGCACTTTTTCTGTATTTGTGACCCCCCTCCCCCTTGTAACGATTTTGTGACGCAGGCCCCTATCCTTTGACACGTGATGCCGTAACGCTCTATTCGACCCCCTCCTCCACCCCCCCCCCAGAGCGTTACGTAATTTATGGACGGCCCGTTACGATCGGTTCAGAGAACATTTATTTTGAAGACAAATAGAACAATAGGTGAGTGAAATTTTTTTCTCTTCTCCTGAAAAATTATTATTTATTGTCTAGAGGCTCCTTTAGCAAAGGACTAATCACTAATAATCTGCACGGTGTTGCCAAATTGTATGAATAAATAAAATTTTTGGAAATATTTTGTTTTTTGTTATTTTGCTGAAGAAACGGACACAGGATATGCTAAGAGCAACGGACATGGATTTTTGGAGGAGGTCAGCAGGAATTTCTGGGAGAGATCGGGTCCGTAATGATAGAGTGCGCCAGATAATGGAAGTCGAAAATGACATCGTGTTCGACGTCATGACCAAACAACTTGTCTGGTACGGTCATGTCAATAGGATGACGGAAGAGAGGCTGCCAAAAAAGATGCTTGATTAGGCTCCTCCTGGGAGGAGACGGAGGTGACGCCCAGTGAAAGGTTGGCGACAGGGGGTCATAGATGAGATGAGGGAGTGCCAACTCCCTCATGACCTGTGGGAGGACCGAGTTTTGTAGCGGTTAGGCGTCGCAGAGCGCCAGAGAGCGCTGTGAGAGCGACTCGTATGTATGCATGGAAATATTTTGTTCGGAAATGTCAATCTAACACTTTGTGTGGAAATGTCAAAATCCGAAATTTTCTGCGGAAACGTCAACCTTCGCATCATCCCTCTTCCTCGCGCGTGGGACGGGGACTTGCAGACGATTTCACCGGGAAATTGGGTCAAGGTCAAGCACGGGGAAAAATGAGCGTTGCGTAAAGCCCTCTCCTCGGAAAAGTGATAAATAGCTCCCCACCCACCGCCCCTGTCGCGAATTTCCTCGTCATGAACTCGGGGCTCGGGAGACCCCGCATCAAATCAATAACGACCTGTTCCCAAGATCTTGCACTTAACGAATCCATTCCCGCCTGGCTTCTTCAGCTATTGTTTTCTTTGCTTCCGCTTCCTCTCGCCGTGGTGCCGGATCGTGCAAAAATACTACAATTTATAGGAAAATACAAAAAAGGAATAAGTACTGATTGGGAAAGGTATCGAATGCTATCGAAACCTTTTTTATAAATTAGGAGGCCTCCTCCCAACCTCTCAGACCTCGACCACGAACTGGTTACGCTGGACCAAACACGGAAAAAAAGAAGTAGAGGTTGTTGGATGATCCGGGCATTTCAAATTGATTATGGTAGTCCACCAATAAATTGGTTACTAACCGAAACGTTGCGGTACTACCACCATTAATTTGAAATGACCACATCATCCAACAAATTGGGGTAGTACCACAATTTTAAGGGTTGACCTCTAACACTTTTTTCCGTGAACGATCAAAATTCCCATAAAAATGTCCAGAGATAAGAATGTACATACTGTTGAAATGCCCGAGTATTTAGAATGTCCAATACTGCCGTGCTAAGGGAAAGCGCAGTAAGAGCAATCAAATGTTGACGAATTTTTCTTTAGAGAATATCTATTTTTGAAGAAAGTTATAAATATTATTCCTTGCAATTTTCAGACTCTGTAAATCAAATTACGAACAAAATTCTCCGGAAAATCAAGAGAAATATGTTTACGAATTTTTTCTAAGATTCGCGATCTGTCTGAGGAAAGGCAAGGTTTGAAGGCTCATGGGGCGTTCTTCTTAAGCACGGCAAAATAGGGGTCACACTGTCGCCGCCCACACGAGGGGACGTAAGTACATTTCAGCGTGTCACAATTTCCACTTGCAAATCTTGTTTTCACCAGAATACTTCTTGAATTATATTCTAGTACCTACGTGGACAAAAACCACTGTTTTCTAACGTACGACTTGAATTTCGAAAGTTTTAATGCGCCCATCGTTTTCTACGTAAAATGTCGATACGTAGTTATACTTTTGTGGTTTTTAATTTTATACCAGTCTATTGCCAATAGACTATTGGTCCATTATTTTTAGGGAGGGGGTGGGTGTCATGTTACCCCTATTGGACCCTCTGGATACTTGTACATCATTATAGCATGGATGTGCTTACCTCTGGACATGAACAAATGAGTTTTGGAAACCTTGACCTACTGCGGACCAAAACCTTGAAGATCAAGCGCAATCAGTCAACACTGTTTCTTGGATGAACTTCGAACGTGTTCCGAGGGCTCCCACAATCCTCTATAGACAGGGGCGGGCGAGTATTCTTCTCACTTAGCTGCGCCCTTTCAGCCGCTCGTGCTTCTCCCTGTACTATTTCACTTCCTGAATTTTGAAAAATGGTGCAGCGAGCAGCAACATAATTACGGCTGGAGCACAAGTTCGAAGACTTCATTTCACTAATTATGACTGAGTAATAGACATGGGGACTTTTCAGCGGGTCGATGGTTAAATCGTTATCGAATGATCCTGATCGATAACTCCCTATCTCAACAATTCTGTATATCGATCAAGGTCAATCGATATCGATTCGAAAAACTTCGTTATCGAATGATCCTGATCGATAACTCCCTATCTTAACAATGTTGTATATCGATTTAGGTCATTCGATATCGAGTCAACAATCGAGCCACAGGTGGTAGGACCGTGAAAGCATCGAAGAGCTCAAAAAATTGAGAAGCTTTCGAGTACAGTGTCAAAGCTTCCTAAGCTTAAGATGATGATTGTTATGAGTTAGGAGCCGATTCAGCATTACAACAATCCAACCTGTCAGAATTTTTAAGAGCTTTACAAAAAAGGCTTTCGGCCCCTGGGCTGTGTCCGTCCCGGTGCTTGGACGGGGCCGAGTTTAGTGGGCACGGTGCTGCTATTTTATTTTACAAAAGATTCCGGGGTTTCCGGAATAAATTCCGATTTTTCAAAAGTTCCGGGGAAATATACGCCCGGAATCAGTTTCAAAGATCGTCAAAAGAGGGGTATCGATAAGGGATAAGGGCCTTTTTTTGGCCCCCTCCTAGAATCTGGAAATTTATGCGGGTTTTCCAAGTAGACTCAATGTAGTTTACGGAAATAATCATGATTTAGCTCATAGGCCACTGGATACATGTTAAAAGGTTGCCTAAACATAGGTCTGCAGGCGTATTTTAGCGAAAATTCGTGTTTTTCTATCACTCCGAGGCTTGTTTGACACCGAGCGCAACGTTTAACTAAAACGAGCTTTTGATATGTTATCAAGGAGGCTTTAGGACTCATTTTAACCCTGGTTTGGTTTTAGTTAGATGATGCGCTCATAGTAAAAAGAACTTTTTCAAAAGTCGACGTTTAAGGGATATCTGCCAAAATCATAGGGAACACGTCTCTCCAACTGTATGCACGCTACGTATATTATCGAGGGCACTTATCAAGTCTTTTTAAACCCTCACAAAGAGATTTTCTTGAATTGTAGCCAAAAAAAAACCATAGCGACGTAATTCCCTATGATTTTTGCTGATATCCCTTAAACGTCGACTTTTGAAAAAGTTTTTTTTTTACTATGAGCGCATCATCTAACTAAAACCAAACCAGATTTAAAATGAGTCTTAAAGCCTCCTTGATAACATTTCAAAAGCTCGTTTTAGTTAGACGTTGCGCTCGGTGTCAAAAAAGCCTCGGAGTGATAGAAAAACACGAATTTTCGCTAAAATACGCCTGCAGACCTAAGTTTAGGCAACCTTTCAACATGTATCCAGTGGCCTATGGGCTGAATCATGATTATTTCCGTAAACTACATTGAGACAACTTGGGTAACTCGCATAAATTTCCAGATTCAAGTTGATGTTATACGTTTAGTGAAAATATGCCTCCTCTACTCCAAAATCCGTCATCTTCACAGCTGTTTGTATGGAGAATTCAATTTTTTTGGACACAATTGAAGGAAATCTCCTTGTAAGAGTCTAACAAGGCTTGATAACTGCCCTCGATAATATACGTAGCGTGCATACAGTTCGAGAGACGTGATTCTCTAAGATATTTGCGGATGTCCCCCCTTTAACATCGATTTTTGTAAAAAGTTTTTTTTAACTATGAGCGCATCATCTAACTAAAACCAAACCAGGGTGAAAATGTGTCCTAAAGCCTCCTTGATAACATATCAAAAGCTCGTTTAAGTTAGACGATACGCTCGGTGTCAAAAAAGCCTCGGAGTGATAGAAAAACACGCATTTTTGCTAAAATACGCCTGCAGACCTATGTTTAGGCAACCTTTTAACATGTATCCAGTGGCCTATGAGCTAAATCATGATTATTTCCGTAAACTACATTGAGTCAACTTGGAAAACCCGCATAAATTTCCAGATTCTAGGAGGGGGCCAAAAAAAGGCCCTTATCGATACCCCTCCTTTGATCAAATAATCGGTCGAACTGACGAAAAACCCCGAAGTTCCGAGAAAATGCCAATACTATTAAAAATTGTTAAAATTTCCGGGAATCACGAAAATTCCGGGAAAAGTTCCGGAATTCTGAATCAATTCCGGGAAATGGCAGTGCTGAGCAAGCAAAATTATGCGAGTTTACGGAAACGGCGCACGGCGGATCAAGTCGATTAGAGAGGTTGCATATGAAATGTTTTACTCAAACTGCGAATTTTGATGTTTATTTCGTAACATTTTGAATTTCAAGGGGTGCATGCAGTTTGAAACCAATGGATTCACCTTAAGAACCTCAAAGTTTTTTTTTTTTTTTTTTTTTTTTTTTATTGAGAGTTTAGTGGCTTTATTCCTTTAGGAATCTACAGCCATCTATAGGCACTATTTATTGTCCGAAGACATCAGGGAGTTTGGTAGACATCCATGCTCGGGCTTACAAATTTTCACGGATTAAGGCCGAGCGAATTCTGCTTACAGATCCACTCGTCAGTTCCATGAAAATTTGTCGCCACCACCGGGATTCGAACCCGGGACCTATTGACCTAGAGTCAGACGCGCTAACCACTAGGCCAACCTGGCCGGCAACCTCAAAGTTTTGTATAAGCGGGGTTAAAAGCGTTAAAAGTTTCAAAATTTTGTCCGACCTCTCCTATTGACTCGATCCACTGTGCGGCGAGTTAGAGTCAGGATTGATCGGGTCGCGTGTGTCGGTTGAGGCCGGGGTAGCGGCCAGAGACCAGGGCCGAATTCGGGGTTCGCAGCCGGCTTTAACTGTTATGAGATAAGATCCCAACACCGGATCCCGATTTCGGATTTCGGGTCCGGCTTCATCCCGCCTGACAAATGTTCCACAATGTGCTTCCTTGTTTGCGTTCCCTATCGCCCTTGCCAAATGCCCATGTTGCCGTGCTAAGGAGGAACGCCGTAAAAACATTCGAGAATTGCCAAATTTCATCCGATAAAATGTTCAGTTTTGAGGAGGGGTATGAATATTTTTCCTTGAAATTTTCAGGAACTTTAGGTGAAATTGCGAGTAAATAGCAGTAATTGCAGAGAAATTGCAAATTGGCAACATTGTTTTTTCCCATCTAAACCTACAAAAATTTATCGATTCCCGCAGGGGCCAGGTGCTCCGACAAGAATCGATTATTCAACATAGTTTTAAATTGAGGAAATCCGATGTTGCCAAATTGCTAAATCCGCCTCTGTTTTTAGCGCAAAACTGAGTCCTTAAAAGTTTCTCGGAGAATCGCGGAACGGTGGCGTGGCGTGCTTTGCAATAAATCGATTGATCTGCCTTTCAACCTATGGAAAAGTATCGATAAACTGTGTGCTCGTAACGAGCACCTTAATAATCGATTCTTCACCACAGCTTCAAATGGGGAAATGTCGAAAACGATCATTCGCGCTCCGCCACTGTAGCATCCTAACGAGTTGGAGTTCGGCGGCGAAAAAAACGAATTCCGTCGACGCAACGGGGTGAGGGTTCACACACGTGGAGGAGGGCGAAGGGAAGGAGAAAGCAATTAAAACTTACGTGACGAGTCGAGGGAGCTGGAAAAATTCAGCAAAAATCACTCACCTGAAAGCAGAAAGGAAACAAGGCTAATTAACGACCACGTCTGCTTACGACATTCTTCTTCTGAGGGGAAAATGTTTCCTCCCACGGGGAAAAGCCCCGAGGGTTACACTGATAAAAATATTTGTGTTCTTGTGTTGATTTAGGTTAGTATAGAAATGAAAACACAAACCAACACTTTTGTGTTCATTTTGGTACAGTTTGCGGTGAATTTAGCGCAGGAAACAATGGAGAAGCTGGGAAAATGCATTCCTCCGATTGCGACCTTCAGGGCCGGATTTACCAACTTGCCGCCCATGGGCCGCCTGTATTTTGCCGCCCCCTTCTTATTCGTTTTGCAACATCAATAAAAACCATCAAGTGAACGTGCTGGAAGGGGAAAGGTGCATAAGACGCGTTCACTAGTGTAGGACACATTTTATGCGTAAGCCCTGTCAACACTACTAGCAAAAGTTCACAGAACTTTGCGCGGAAGTTCAGTTCCGTAAACCTATTTCTGTACGGACAAGGCCTTCCATTTGTGAGAAATGAACTAAAAAATTATGAAAGAACAAACATAAATGTGGTTTAATAATTTTGACTTCCGCCGCCGCGCCGCATTGACCGCACTGTGTTTGACGCAATGCGTGCAATATTCATGCAGTCTTGTAGGTGCCTCACTTTTCACGCTGATCGCATTGTGTTTGACGCAATGCGTGAAGTATTCATGCAGGCTTGTAGGCGCTATGCGTTTCACGCCGACCGCTGTTGACCGCACTGTATTTGACGCAATGCGTGAAGTATTCATGCACTCTTGTAGGCGCTAATATTTGTTACTTGCCGACCGCCGCGCCGAGGGCTTCTCCTTTCCATCTCAAGTCCTCGTCATCATTGCTCTCTGCGCCGCGCCTCTCCAGGCCAAATTACGTGTTTGGTTTCTCACGTACTCAACTAATTAAAGGTGCGCAGTCTTTTGTATCACCGAAAGACGACAAAATTAGAAATTACTATACTCTCCAGAAATGAAAGGTTTGGTCGCCTTTTCTTGTTTGTAATTTTTTTCTGAAGCCGATTATTGTTATATCTACATTTAAAAAAATTGGAAAATTTGTCGCTTCCTTAAATTTGCCGTCATGGACCGCGGCCCATGTGGCCACCCCCTAAATCCGGCCCTGGCGACCTTGGTCATTTTTTTCATCACTCGTTTTTTATTACATTTCTTCCGGTAAATTAGCTATCATTTTCTCTTGAAATTGTCAACCGAAGGCTAGTGTTATAGTAAGTTTTACTTCCCGTACTAACCAAACTTTTGTGTTAAAGTTTCTCCCTGTGTGCCACTTGAGGCGCATGCACAAATGGATGTGTTCATCCTAGACAGAGCCATGTGCGTATGGACTACATTTTCTATCTTAATAGCGAAAAGAGCCATAGGCGCAAGAATGAAGTTCGGAGGAAATGGGCTCAGAAGCATCTAAGCGGAGATTTTAATTGAAAGAAGCCTCGTCCTTTGTCAAATTGCCACCTTTCATTCGAAAAACACTTAGATAGGAAAAATTGAAAAGCTTCTAGTGATATAATTGATTTTCTTTGGTCGTAAATACTTCCAACACTTTCTCAGACATACTCTCTTTGATTGCAAAAAAGAGGAAGTAAGGTCAATCGACTGAAATTGTTCCTTCATCATGGCGCCTTTGAGGATCAGAATCTTGATGAACTTCGTTTGATGAAAGCTTCTCCGGTTTACATTTCCCTAATTCCAAGAAAACTTTTGCTTGAAGCCGAGAAAGGATACGATTTTTGTCCGCTCTCGAGTAATTATATCCTCTTTGAAAGTCTTCTCTAAAATGAAGTTGCATTATTAAATTCTTCCCGAGCCTTAGCCGGTGCTGAAAACAACCATTATAATTTGGGAGTGAACGCATCAATTTTCAAGCATCTCTTCGGGTTTCTTTTTTATTCCTGGGAATTAAAGGTGAGTCTGGATGATGACTGAAATGGATCTCTTGACAGCCACCAAAACTTCAGACTCACAAAACTTATTTCTTCGCAAGAATGAGACGTGGAATACGATAAGCGATTTCATTTTCATAGTACACTGAAAAAGAACTCTGGCCGTGGAAACCGTACCTACGGGCTATATATAAACATACCGTCCGCGTTCCGGGCTCGGAGGCCAAAATTTTCGGGTGTAGCAACCGGTGCAGTCAAAGCTAGGGCTCCAGCGCCCGGAACTTTCGGCTCCTGAACCCGGAAAGGACGGTATATCTACATAGACCGTATTTTTTTTCGGTGGAAGAAATCAAAGTATGCTTTGTTTTTACAATCTACACTGGAGACTTCCTCCATCGTGACGTGGGCCCGTAACAACGAACAAAACCTTAGCTGAGGCACCTTGTCCAGTGGTCAATATTTTACCTGTAAAAAGTGTGCTCAGTTTACTGAATATTTATTGTGTCAGACTCACGATTCATGATTCGTCTCAATGCTGCTCAGAGCTGCGAATAAGTTAACTAGGGCGTCCAGATATAATCACCTCTCGAAAAGTTAGGTCTTTTGGACCAAAAATTGTTCCATTCAGTAGAGGAACAACCTTGGCAAGGTTACAGAATTTTGAATGAAGTCTAAATGCTGTTACATCCCCTATTTTTGAAATGTGCGGTTCCGAAAATCGACGAATTTCGACGATGTGACGATTTCTTTAGGATGAAGCAGTTAGCTATGGCGCTCAAAAAAATAATCAAATCGTCGAAATTTGTCGATTTTCGGAACCGCATACTTCAAAAATATGGGATGCAGCAGCACTAATACTCTAAAACTGGCAAAAGTTGTTATTTTTTACAATTTTTATTTTTGACGAGAGATATTTAGGTTTAACTAAAATTGGACTGCGTTTTCCAATTAGGAACTATAAATTCCGGCCCGGTTTAAAAACAACGTATGCGCCATTAGTTTCCGCATGCACATACGTGTTTTTACGAATGAGCCAGAAATTATAGTTCCGAATTGCAAAATGTAGTCCAATTAGTGAATACATATACGCATTTTAAATTTGTAACCAGAGTAAAACTATTTCCTCGTCCCCAGGGGGACAGAGGAAAAAACAAAAAAGTGTTGCCTTATAATCTAAATTTGTGCACTTACTCGCTGTCAACCAGGTGTTGACGCACCGGAACCGCCATTTAACGAATTTTTAACTAAATTTAACGATCTTCTGTCCAAAAAATCTAACTTTTCTAGGGTCGATATTTTTTTCGGGACACCGTAACGTTCACCTCTCCCCCGAACTGAAACTTCGATGCAAGTTCCGGTGGGACGGGACGGAACTGAAGCTGCCGGTATTTAACAAGGGGTTTCGGTGTATCTGTCTCGGACGAGCCTTTCACATTCTAAACACGTTCTCCGGAAGGGGTAATTAAAAAACTCCACTTCTCAGCAGTCCCGACTCCCGGTCAAAAGCTGCGAAGTCGCGTTGCGTGCTTTGCGATGTATCGACTGCTCTGTCATTTAAACCCATGGAAAAGATCGATAAAAAGGATGTTCGCAACGAACACCTTAGAGATCGATTCTTTGCCACGGCTTCAAATAGGGAGATATCGATGATCGACCATTCGCGCCTCGGCACTGAAGCTGCGGTTTGACCGGTGACCCCGTTTGTCCGGAGTTCATAAATGAACCAACCCGCCTTTTCGTCGCCCTTCTGACGTAAGGGCATATCTAAATTTCCGCGTGAGCCCTGTTTTACGCATGAACTCGTGCTTTCTGGGGCTCATCCTGGAGTCCAGATGCACCGTTAAGTCAGAGTAGTGACCAGTGACCAGCCGCAGAGTTGCCGTCTCGCGGGTCACTTGCTGCAGCAAAAATAGGGGATTCGACAGCTCTTAGACTTGACTTAAAATTCTGTAACATGGCCAAAGTTGTTTTTAACTAAATGGAACACTTTTTTTTCCAGAAAACCTAACATTTCGAGGGTCGGTTTTTGGAATTCTCGATTCTTTTGAAAGTGTCGACCAAAGGCTAGGGGTATTTCGTGTTTTACTCCCTGCATTAACCAAACTTTTGTGTTGAAGTTTCTCTCTGTGTGGGCACCATAGCTTAACTGCTTCATCCCCCCCCCCCCTCAAATAAAATCATCAAATCGTCGAAATTCGTCAATTTTCGAAACCTTATATTCCAAAAATAGGGGATTCGACAGCACATTAGACTTCACTTAAAATTCTGTAACACACACTGGGAAAAAAAACACATTGGATCTAGAGTTCAGACTCTTGAAAACATTGACAAGAAAAAATACTCTGGATTCAATCAGATTTGAGCTTAAATCAAGAACCCAGCGGATTAATTTAATCTTAATTTAAGCGGATTTCCTGTTGATTTAAGCTCAAATCTGATTGAATCGAGAGTATGTTTTCTTGTGAATGTTTTCAAGAGTCTGGACTCTAGATCCAATGTGTTTTTTTCCAGTGCATGGCCAAGGTTGTTTTTAACTAAATGGAACACTTTTTTCCAGAAAACCTAACATTTCGAGGGTCGGTTTTTGGAATTCTCGATTCTCTTGAAATTCTCGACCGAAGGCTAGGGTTATTTCGTGTTTTACTTCCCGTATTAACCGAACTTTTGTGTTGATATTTCTCTTTATGTAGACTGCGGGGATCCTTTGTCTCAGCAATCAAAGTTGTCCGGGGCCGTTTCCTCGACGTCGGACGAGACCGGAAGCGAGTCAATTTCCACCCGCTCCTCTCGCGTCTTCGCGGATCCCGCGCCCGGGACATGGCGACTCCGGAAGAGTGCAATCGCTCCGAGACCGTTTTTCTTCGCTAACGAGTCGTTACGTTCGGGCAATTCCGAGGCGACGAAAGCTCAACGAATTGCTTTAATATGTGACTCGCCCGTTTGGCAGCGCCCGAGGGTTAAGCAGCATCCCGACCATTCACGCCGTTGCCAATTTTACCGAGGCTACGGTGATAATGAGCCCACTGGGAAAAAAAAACACATTGGATCTAGAGTCCAGACTCTTGAAAACATTGACAAGAAAAAATACTCTTGATTCAATCAGATTTAAGCTTACATCAAAAGAAAATCCGCTCAAATTAAGAGGCTTGCGGTTCTTGATTTACGCTAAAATCCGATTGAATCAAGAGTATTTTTTCTTGTCAATGTTTTTAAGAGTCTGGACTCTAGATCCAATGTGTTTTTTTTTTCCCAGTGAAGGCTACCGTGATAGTGAACAGGGTGTCTACTAAAACAGGCTGGCCAAAAATCAGTACTTTTACAGTACTTCCTCAGTGCATTCCCAAGAAATTCAGTACTTCCTCAGCAGGAAAAATTCAGTACTTTTTCAGTACCTCGATTTGACGAAATTCGGAAATTTTCCAAAGTTCGAATTTCCTACTAAATTGCGACAAAAATGACAAAAAATTAGAAAAATTCCGGACCGTCTTGTGGAATTTCCGCACTGGACCGCCCATAAATAATCAGTACTATTTCCGGACTTTCCGGAATTATGGACTTGTAGACACCCTGTTTCGACCTTGAAAAAACTCACTGATGCCGCATATTCCGAGCATGATGGCAACCCGCGAATCGTACCTCCAATCGACGAAATTCGAAATATTTCAAAAATTTGAATTTCTCGCTCGAATTGCGACAAAATGGACGAAAAAATAGAAAAATTGCGGACCTAAATTTCCACACTTTTTCAGTACTTCCGGACCGCCCTAAAAAAATCAGTACTGTTTCCGGAAATTCCGGACTTGTAGACACCCTTGGAAAGAGAGCAGTAACAAAGCAGAGAGCGGTGATTATAATTGAAACTAACGATACATTTAAAATGAAGATGAAAAATCCCAAGATTGATCAAATACTTAGATACACGTGATTCATTGAAATTGACGAGCTGAAATTGAAACGAATTGAAATTGAATTTACGAGCAAAAATAATAGTTGAAAACCACATACTTGTAATTATAAAAAACAAACAGAAAAAGGACTGGGGTTTAAAGAAAAAAAGCTATTAATAAAAGCTCACATATTTCTGGAAATTCTCGTGCAATTTCTTACTTATTTTTCCTGTCTATTTGAGGGATAATTTGGTATTGGAGACAACTAGGGCCAAAAGTTAGGTACTCTTAACATTGTCGCGTCCACACTTGTTAAAAAGTAGCGAACAAAATTAATTATCTAAAACCACAATGGAATGAAACTCGCTTAAAATTAGATTGGCTCAATTCCAACTCACTTCAGATTCTTCGCCAAAGTGTTTTTCCTCGTTTTAACCAAGCTCCCGCGATAAATATGTATAAATATCTAGTGGTCAAAACATTAATTTATCGAATATTTCGAGGAGGAGTCAGAAGAACTACCAAGTTCTACAGGTTTTCGCTGTAGAGTTCTTGGTTTTCCAGTTTTGGAGAGAAAATATTGATCGACCTACTTCTTCTTCAATTCGAATAATCTAGATGGCCTGCGTTACTTTTTTTCATCATAAGTTTCAGCACTCTATACTTCAGAAATCTTGAGAAATATGTTCCTCATACGATAAAAATCTTAAACGCAAATATAATATCGTCAAAGCGAAAGCTGGCTACTGAATTTTCTGGTGAGCATATACTATTATTACTAGACCGTCTATGACCACCATCATTATTTCCCCTTAGTTGGATCTCAGATAAAAGGCGTTAAGTTAGAGGACTATAGGTAGTTAGCTAGTTAGTTACTTAGTTAATATATTTCAAGACATTCAGCGTCACATGCTATTAACGTCTTTACAGAAAATTTGGAGAATGAGTGTTTATACGAACATTTAGATTTTTAAATTAAGAGAGGCAAAGAGTTTCAGAAGTTTGGTTGTGGCATTGGGTTCATCGCATGTTAGTGGGTTTGTATTCCTGTTGATTGTAGGTGAGTAGATCTGTAATTGGAGATCCCTGAGGGCAGAGCAGTCCATAATCACGTGTTTGACGGTTAGAGGTGATGAATTGCAGAAGTTACAGATGGGTTTATCTTCTTTGCAGATGATATGATTGTGACTGAAAAAAGTGTGACCTATCCTGAGACGCGCATCCTGAACTTCACATGATCTTGTTTTGTGGTTTGATGTAAAACGTTTAGTGGGACTATATACATGCATAGAAGCCTTTTTTCCAGCGTTCTTTGCCCAGAGCCCTTCAGGGAATTGGTACTCTCACATTTCCCCTAAAACCCCCTGTCGCCACCCTTTCACCGGGCGTCCTCTTCGTCTCCTCCCAGGAGGTACGCAATCAAGTATCTTCCGATATACTGGACTATACGTATGCCAGTGTAATATTTGCACCCTCCGTACCGTGCATGAACCGATTTGAAAGTTTCTTCAGCATTGAAAGATCATCAAACCGGAGGTAGGGGTACGTAAGAAGGACCGAGGTATATGGCCGGGAGGGGCTCGGAGGAGGGCTAGGGGACTGGGAGGAGGGGACGTGGTAGACACGATCCGGCCCTATTTTACAGTATAATTTTTAATTATTTAAATTTATCGAGAGGACACGTCCTGTGTCTGATAACCCGACCCCCTCCACCCTACACATCTGTTACCTGGAATCCTCCGCCCCCCTGTTCGACCCCGTTGCTGTGGAAACTCAGAATATATTCAGCTTCCGCCTTTATGATAATGTTGTCATTAAATCATTCTTCTTGGCCTCTCCACCTGCTTGCAGTTGCATCGCTCTTACACGAGTAAAATAGGTTGTAAGCTTTCTGACTCTGATATGATAAGGTCTGTGATGACTCCAGACTTCACATTGTTCTACACTGGAAAAAAAAAACAAACACATTGGATGTAGAGTCCAGACTCTTAAAAACATCGACAAGAAAAAATACTCTTGATTCAATCAGATTTAAGCTTAAATCAAGAACCAAGCCTCTTAAGTTGAGCGGATTTCCCTTTGATTTAAGCTTAAATCTGATTAAATCAAGAGTCCTTTTTCTTGTCAATGTTTTCAAGAGTCTGGACTCTAGATCCAATGTGTTTTTTTTCCAGTGTAAGTACCCGTATATTTTTATGCGGAGAAAATACAATTGAGTGTGGATTCGATGGTTATCAAACCGGTAGTTTGACGTTAGAGCAATATTTTAAGTTGTTTCATTTATTCACACTAAAAGAAACAGTTTCCATAAAAGGAATTAAAATAAGTTGAAAGTTACGTGCATGATTTAGGAACGGTCTAGTTTCCGGGACTATGTACTTGCTTGCAAGGCACTGGTGAGAGAAGGGGTATACTGCCGTGCTAAGGAAGAACGGCATATGAGCCTTCAGACATTGCCATATTTCTTTCAAGAAAACCCGTATTTACTGAGAAAATTGTGAATATTTTTCCTCAAGTTTTTCAGTCAATTTTGTTCACGATTTAATCTAAAATATCTGAAAATTTCCAGGAAAAATTTGCATAACTTTCCTCAAAAATACATGTAAATTTGGAAACTCTCGAATGTTCATACGACGTTTTTCGTTAGCGCGACAGTATGGACTAATCGTCCGACCCTACTAAAACCTTTTTTATCGTCATTGTAAATCTATCCAGAAGCGAGAGACAAGATGAAAATATCCAGTCACCATAAAACTTCCCACTGAACAAACATTTCAGTAATCTTGCGCGATCTTCTTCCCCCGAGTGGCTTGTTAAGCCAAGTTTTCTTTCACTCGTTCTTTTTCATCCGCATTACACTACACACTTTACATAGTCGCGTGTCCGAAAAAATACTGCAGCGTTACGGAGTACAGGGTCTTCGAAAAGACAGAGTGCTGCCGGCTAACATAGACAAAACTGAGGCTTGAAAATAACGATTCGGACTATTACTTCATCGAAGGCACCAAATACTATTGGACAAAATTAAATTAGCCCTGTAATTTGGCTCTCTTGCCTCACATGAAATATATGAGAGAAATTGTGTCTTTTAAAAGTAAAGGTAAAATTCGGGATTCTCAACCGCTATAAAAATTAATCGTACTCCTGTCATACACTATTTTTTAAACGGAAAACTACTCAACGGCAATTTTTTAAAAGCTGCCGTGATTTTTCATCTCTGTGGGAAAAAAATTCTGCGAACATTTCAAGGATTGATGTCAATTTGTTCTCCTTTCAAAAATAACATAGAGGCGGAGATTTCCAGACACCGCAAACAAGATATGTGATTGCGGACTTACGCCGTCGATGTGCTCTAATAGCACCCTTTTCAGGACCTTTTATTAAAGGCTTCTTTGAGCCTCTTATAATCACAATGTAGACCACAAGGGCTCTCTTGCAGAGTGGAGTCGTTTAAGGAACGACTTTAGGATTTCGGTCCATTTTCGATATAATTTTCCGCACTAACAATACCGGGTCAATTTTCTCAAAACTTCATAGTTGGTCTGCTCTTTTCGGTGACGTAGCAAAGCACACTCTCTGTTGGAGGACCCTGTATAACCGGGATCGCGAATAAATATGATGAAGGGCTCTGGGTTCTTTCCCGACGGGCTAAACGGCGGCACTCCAGACGGGGGCTTTAACCTAACAGCTCAGTGCAGCTGCCGTACGAGGAAAAAAAAATCGTATGAACATTTGAATTTTGCCGCATTTCCTCGAATATGACACTTATTTTAGAGAAGGATGTAGGTATTTTCCATTGAGAAGTTCAAGACCAATAAAAAAAATTAATAAACAAATTAATTAAAAACTAATAAAAATTAAAAATTAAATTTCATTATTAATTAATTTTTTTTTTTTTAATAAAACTTTTTTCCAAGTAGATAAGATAAAAAATCTCACTCATTCAAGTTTTGCACAAATGAAAATAAACCAAAAATGAAATGGAAATATACCTATCTTGACTGAAAATCCTAAGATTAGAATAAACCTATATAAAAAGCCTAGATTAAAAAAAAAATTAAAAATTAAATGAAATGAAAACGAGTATAATTAGAGAAAAACTTATCACTTACTACTTATACGACTTAACATTTTATTATAATAATAAAATTAATTTGATTATTTAATTTAATAAAATTTTCGGCCGGAAGGTGACGCACGGAGAAAAAAACCTCGCGCATGGGACCCGAAAGTGAGGTCTTACGGATCTCAGAAGTTTTCTGATCATGCATCCGAAAACTTGAGGTCGAGCTGCCGAAGTTCGGGTCAGCGTCAGACATCGAGGCACTTCGATATGTACCGGAGTACTTCAGATGTGTGACCCGAACCCTTCGGTATGTATCGAAGTACTTCAGATGTCTGACCCGAACTTCGGCAGTTGGACCTCAAGTTTTTAGATACGTGATCCAAAAACTTCAGAGATTCATATGACCTCAACTTCGGGTCCCACGAGCGAAGTTTTTTTCTCCGTGTGGTATCTTATTTTTTACGAGGAAATTTGGCGCTGCCAGGATGTTCATACGGCGTTCTTGCTGAGTACGACAGGCTTAAACGATGCCAAAGGCCACTTAAACTTCATCATTTACCGAGCTGCCATCCAAGGGACTGCGAAGATAAAGCAACGCACAAGAGCGGCAATTAGCCGTGGTATTAGAGGGTTCCCGGTTACACTGTGCGAGTCGGTTATTCCATTTTCCCATTCGCATTCGCTTTTATTGTCTTGCTTCTTTCGCTCGCGGCCCGAAGCTCCGTTAGCGGAGGTTGCACGGAAAGAATAAAAGTTCGCGTTCGAGGAAACCCAGGGGCCAAGTTCGACACCCAGGCTTGGACTGCGTTAAGCAGCGAATAACCAAGTCGCTATCGCCAGATTCAATGGGGCAATTCGGTTTTTTACAAGAAAACGGTCCACTGGAAAAAAAACACATTGGATCTAGATCCCAGACTCTTGAAAACATTGACAAGAAAAAGGACTCTTGATTCAAGCAGATTTAAGCTTAAATCAAAAGGAAATCCGCTCAAATTAAGAGGCTGGGTTCTTGATTTAAGCTTAAATCAAAAGGAAATCCGCTCAAATTAAGTGGCTGGGTTCTTGATTTAAGCTTAAATCTGATTGAATCAAGAGTATTTTTTCTTGTCGATGTTTTTAAGAGTCTGAACTCTAGATCCAATGTGTTTTTTTTCAATGTTGTGCGGATTCTTGTGCATTTTTCAGTGAATTTTCTTCAGGGATTAAGCGTTTTAATGGATCTCATTATTTTTCGCTAATATAAGCTTAAAACATCAAAATTTGATTCTGCGACCAGCGCAACTGCGGAGAGATTGTTGAAATTTATAGACGAAGAATACAAAAGAGATATGGAGGGATCCTATTGGTGGAGGTGAGTGATTGATATAGACAAAAAGGTAGATAATACACTAACTAACGGTACACCATGAAAGACCCTATGGGTTGTCCGTAATTTTCTCCCTTAGTCTATAGGAACCGACCATTTCAACCGATAGGATCGCTCCATACTCCCTATGTTTTCTTTGTATATCAATTTCGACAACCAGCGGGCCGATTATTGAAACTGATGGACAAAGCGATAGACAAAGAAGACATAGGAAGTATGGAGCGATCCTGTTGGTTGACATGGTTGGTTCTTATAGACTAAGGAAGAAAATGATGGACTAACTGTCAGGTCTTCAAGGGGTTGCCGTTAGTTAGTCTATTACCTACCTCCTATGTCCATTGCCACCACCTGCCTCCACCAATAGGATCACTGAAAAAAAATTCTCGGCGTTTTTACCAAGGTCCGTTGGTACCTTTACCATCTCACTTTTTTTACCCATTATTGGTAAATTTACCAAGACACACTGGTAAGCTTACCTAAAAACCGGTATTTTTACTGTTTTTCCCAGGTAAGAATACCACTTATATTGGTAATCGATTCCCGGTAACTTCGCCATTTTATCTCGGTAATTCTACCACAGTCGATAAGAACTATTGGCGTTTTTACCAAGGTCCAGTAAAATTACCGAGAAAGTTCAATAATTTTACCGAGATTTCTCGGTAAAATTACCAATTCCATAAATGGTAATTTTACCAAGAAAAAACTGGGATCAAATAGAACCCTGAATTCTTGGTAATTTTACCCTTTTCTTAGTAAATACACCGAGATTTTTTTCAGTGATCCCTGCAAATCCCTTTTGTCGTCTTTGTCTATAGCTTCGTCTATAAGTTTCAATAATCGGCCCGCAGCCCGCTGCGATGCATTTAATCGTATGACGTACATACGTACAAGATCCGTTATCGCGAACGAGGCTCATCGATGACGTTCCGTCGATTCCCGCTAGATGGCGTTCGCGGCGGGTGAATGAAAATTTAAGGGCCACACCGGGCGGACGAGGGACCGGCATTATCCGGGCACGGGGCCCGTGGGAGGCTCGGGTATTCACGCCGGGGGGCGGCTGCCCCCTGCCCCGCAGCGTTGGGCTCCTCGTTAATTTTGATTAAGTCCGGTGCAAAGTCGGAGTCGCGGGCTAATTCACCGGTGAATTACAACTGCCAACACGCCCCAACGTGTAAACTGCTCGCGAGGGCAAGTGTTAATCTTATTGCCGCCCGAGAAGCAGCGCGCCCTTATTCATCTTTGATGAACTCAATCTGCGAGCGCTCAGCGCTGCCGGCCTCGGTAAAAACGCCATATAAGCACTCCAATGTTGCCAAATTTCATTGAAAACATTTATTTTTGAAGGGTGGTACACTGGAAAAAAAACACATTGGATCTAGAGTCCAGACTCTTGAAAACATCGACAAGAAAAAGGACTCTTGATTCAATCAGATTTAAGCTTAAATCAAAAGGAAATCCGCTCAAATTAAGAGGCTTGGTTCTTGATATATGCTTGAATCTGATTGAATCAAGAGTACTTTTTCTTGTCGATGTTTTTAAGGGTCTGGACTCTATATCCATGCGGTTTTTTTCCAGTGTTATCTTTGAAGGAAGGTATACATTTTTCCCTTGAACTTTCCAGAATTTGTATGTCAAGTAGACTAATTGAGTGACTATACTGCTCTGCTAACACCGCAATCACACGCTGAATGTGGAAGCTGAATGTGGCTTGAATGTGGAAGTCATCGGCCCGATGCCTGAATTTTGCGCGTGACGCGCAAAATTCAGCAACGATTCTCAGCAACCATCGGACCAATTTTGAATTTGTCTGAACTATTCGAGTAGATTTAATACACATCTGGATGAAAATAACTCGAATTTGCTAAATTTCAGCCGTTGGGCGATGACTGTTGACTTCCACATTCAGGTGCTAAATTCAGCGTCTGATTGCGGCATATGGAAAAACGCCGTATGATCATCCGAGAGTTGCCAAATTTCCTCTCCAAAAATGTAAATTTTTGAGAGAAATAATACATCTTTCTCGCGGGCTTCTCTACAAATAGAAGATGTCCATTTTGCGACCTGGCGTCGGCGATACATGGGTATCTCGAACGGCTTTAAGACATAAAAGATATGTGAGAAATGTTGGTACCCCCACAGTTAACGCTCCACGGAAAAGCGCACTTTTTGTGCCCCTAGCGATGGACTTTTGAAGAAAACTGTGAAGATGTTTCCTTGAAATTTTCACGTTTAAAACAAATTGTAGCGATCATCCTATGAAAAATTCCAAGGGGAACAGTAAAAATTCGCCCGAGAAATTAAATAAATGAGAAATAAATCAGATTAAATATTAATTATTAGAAGAAATTTGGCAATGTCCCGGGGTGCGTACGGTGTTTCCCTCGTAACGGCAGCGTAGCGGCCCGTATCCCAACGCGACGAATCGGACGTGCCGACGTATTTCAAACGTGATCGCGTGATCCTCCAGCGAGTTTAGTGGGATTTTTTTTACGAATGATACAGCGCGCTACGATTTCGATTCGTACTTTTTTTGGTTTTTTAACCTGCGCGATAAAAAAACACGGTTTAATGAGTCTATGGGGTTCGGTCAGCGGCGCGGGCGTTCGGTGGAATGAGCAATTAAACCCAATTCACACGATTCAACTTTCCATACGACTCTCCTTCTGCTTTCGTCAAATGAGGAGTTTAATCGTGTGACATTGACGCGAGATTTGATGAAAAATTGAACGGAAACTTGAATGAGACGGCACACGGTGGATCGAGTCAACAGGAGAGATCGGGAAAAATTTGGAAACTTTAAAAGCTTATGACTCCGTTTATACAAAACTTTGCGGTTCTATAAGTGGTTCCATTGGTTTCCTCGTAAAGTTTTCCTCTAGAGGCACCCCTTAAAATTTAAAAGTTGGCGAAATAAACATTAAAATTTGCAGTTTTACTTAAAAATTTCATGTCCAACCTCTCTGATTGACCGGATCCATTGTATGGCACAATTCACCGTTTCATTCAATTTTCTATCCACTTGACGGTGCCAATTGGATATTGAAAACGAAATTTTCCGGATCGATGTTTGGAGCATTTCCTCGTATTTACACATGAAGGCATGAGGAGAAATTAGGCAATGTTAGACGCACTCAGTATTCTTCCGGTCCAGTATGGCGACTTGAAATTTGGCAACACTATTTTTTCTCAATTTAAATCCATTAAAAATATCGATAGGCGTTCTGCTTCACCAAGAATCGATTGTTTTGCATTTATGTATAGATGGAGGGAAAACAGTGTTGATAACTTTTAAGAATCGCCACTGCTCCGGTGAAATCCGTACAAATATTGAATGTCTTAACGCGTCGGGTCTTCGGTAAAAACAATTTCTGGAGGATGGAACTATTCCACCTCTGCGGTAGTGCCAAGTGTTCACTCTTGAGTTGAAGGCGCTCTGAATGACAGTAGGGCTGTCACAATTATTCGCATCTTAACTTCTGGTTCTGTCACTATGTCAATTATCGAATTGCGAGAGGCTAGCGCACTGGACTAGCTTGCGTCACACTATCATATAATACTTCATCAAAATGTCAAGGTCAAGTGCTATGATTGGTCCAAGTCATCGAATAAGCCAATCACAGCACTTGACCTTGATATTTTGATGGATAGCTTTGAAAGTGTGACACGGGCAACTGTCATCGATGGGATCGAGGTTAGATTCTGGCAGCTCGCTTCTGTTTTTTGACAAGATTGCACATTTTCAACTCAAATATTTGGCCAATGAAACCTAAAAAAAACCTACCCAAAATAATTAAAAGCGCATTTGGGTAACTTCTGCTCTAATTCCAGTATCAAAACAAAATGTCGGTTACATTTTCATACTGTGCGGGACAACTTTTGCTGTTTCAGCGGAATCTTTCAGTTCATTTGAATCAGTCGTTTTCAAAAGGGAACAAATCGATTCCTCGACGAGTCTTACTTAGCATGTCCTTTTAAGCAAGCCAGAGCTCATGAAAAAATGGATTTGTTTCCTTTCGAAAACAATTGATTCATTTATATTTCATTGAGGTTGCATATTTTCAATCTAAGACTTTGATCGATGTAACCCAGAAAACAGCTGACAAAAAAATATCATCTACACATTTAGGGTACTCCATGTTCTACTTCCCACATAAACACAGAATTTCAATAACCTTATTTTATACTCTGTATACACGTTTTTAGTCCACCATTTCCCCCGTCATTCTACCACAGTCGCCTGTTTCAACATGGGATCGTCTTTATCCTCATTTTCCGTCGCGGTGTCTATCAATTTCAAAATGAGCCCGCTGGTTTGTCTATCAATCTGCGATATATGCAAAAAGAAAAAGTTATTCGACAATTAGAGATGTTGCAATAACCTAGCACTCTCTTGCAAAAAAAAAAATCCATGCTACTGTCTCCCAGTCACTTCCGACTACTGTTTCAAAGCGAGGTATCTCGACTGCGACACAGAAAGATCACGACTCCTTCCTAACACGAATTTAATAGCTATCTCCTATTCATTTTCTTCCCGCGTTTTGTTTCTCCACGACGCGACGTCGCACAGTGGATCGAGTCAATCAGAGAGGTCGAGCATGTACTTTTTAACTAAAACTGCAAATTTTGATGTTTAATTCGTCACATTTTAAATTTCAAGGGGTGCATTACGAGGAAACCAATGAAACCACTTTTAGGACCTCAAAAATTTTCTATAGACGGTGTTATAAGATTATAAAATTTCCAAATTTTGTCCGAACTCTCCCATTGACTCGATCCACTGTCTGACGCGGCGTCGTCGTGCTCGGCGCAGAGTGGATCGAATCAATAGGAGATGTCGGACAAAATTGGGAAACTTTAAGCCCTCATAACTTCGTTTATACAAAACTTTGAGATTCTAAGAGTGGTTTCATTGGTTTCCTCGTGAAATTTTCTTCTAGAGCCACCCCTCAAACTTTAAAATCTCACGGAATAAACATTTGACTCGGTAGTTTTGGTAAAAAAATTAATGTCTGACCTCTCTAATGGAGATGTTGCAAGTGTGAGGAATTTGCGATTTGACTGTTGGTTCTTGTGTAAAAGTTTACGAGAAACACGATGATGCCACTGGTTTTCTCTGAAATCAACTCCCAAGCTCAAAAAAAAGCTCTCAAGTTGAGGCCAAAATGGAGGGGATATCCCACGCTACCCTGAGAGTCCACCTTTACATCAAGACAAACTCTCCATGCAAAGATAGGGAACAAATACATTGACAGGGCTGCCACCTTATTTGGGGACTCAAAAACTGAAATCACGGCAACCCTGTCAATGTATTTGTTCCCTATCTTGGCATGGAGAGTTTGTCTTGATGTAGAGGTGGACTCTCAGGATAGCGTGGGATATCTCCTCCATTTTGGCCTCAACTTGAGAGCTTTTTTTGAGCTTGGGAGTTGATTTCAGAGAAAACCAGTCGCACCATCGTGTTTCTCGCGAACTTATACTTAAAAATCAACAGTCAAATCGTAAATTCCTCACACATGCAACATCTCCATTGTCTACCAATTTCTCAGCAAATTTCGTTTGTAATTTTATCTAAAACGTCTGAAAATTTCAATGAAGAATATTCATAAATACCCTCATAGAAAAATATTTCATCGAAGGAAATTTGGCAACTCTCGAATGTTCATACGGCGTTCTTCCTTAGCACGGCAGAATAGCTCCCTCTGAGGCGCGCATAATCAAACCGCGGGAAAGCATTAGCGGCGACGTCGATGACGACGGCGCTCTGATACGACTATTCGTGCTCTGCGGCTGGCCTGGTTGCATATGCAAAAAATCTAAGGCGCGCCGACTTTCTTTAGTTTTCTTTCCGCACCGCGAGTCGCGAAAGTCGAAACGCGTTGAACATCGTGTTTCTCGCGAACTTTTGCACAAGAATCAACAGTCAAATCGCAAATTCCTCACACATGCAACATCTCCATTTTCTTTAGGAGCCACCCATCAAACTTTAAAATCTCACGGAATAAACATTTGACACGGTAGTTTCGGTGAAAAAAATTAATGTCCGACTTCTCTAACTGACTCGATCCACTGTGCGGCGGCCCGCGGCCCGACCCGCATCCGAACGGGAACGCCGCTGCGCCTCCCGAAACTTTCCTCCGTTTTCACGGGAAAGTTGGAGATGCGAGACAGATTTCAGCGGGAATCACAATGGGACAAAAAGTTGAAATTAATATCTTTCGGCAAGTTTCGTCGACACCCCGGGAGTGTGACACAAAGGCGCTCGCGGGCTGGCGCGGGGGCGGGGGGGGACCTCTGATACGGTGATAAACCCACTGTGTGGGGAAGATGGAAACCGATGCATTTACGAAGGATTGCAAACAAAAACGGGGAACGAGACAAGACGGTGGGGAAACGGGAGCGAAGGGAGGGGGGTTTAGAATTAGACAGAGAGATTAAAATGTGAGTACATGCGAGCATCATTTACCACCAACTATAATCTGGATTCCTTTAATCAAAACGAGAGGGGTACGAGCATTGCCAAAATGTATATTTTAGCAAAGCGTTTCATGAGTTTTCTCTTGGTATTGATTTGATGAGGTCGGGTTTGACAACGATGCCATTGGTGTTTCCGGGAAAATGGACCGTTTATAATGGTAATTTCTGATTTGGTATAGACCCTTTATCGTAATTCTATGGCAATTAGGAGAACTGTATCCGATAGTCGATCGATCAGTTGATAACTTTAGGATCTTAGGATAAAAAATGATCGAATTAAAATTTTTCAAAAAATTAACTCACTTGCGACGAAATTCTTTGGTATCGGCAACTTTTTAATTAAGTGACAGCTTGAGCGAAAAGCTCTCTCATTTTACATCAATGATCGAATGTTGCATGTAGTTAGTCAGATACACAGACAAGAATAAACCAAACAACATATTTGAAGAGCTTTAAAATAACATTCCAAATGAGGATCGCAATTTTTTTCATCTTGCATTGTTGTAAATTTTAAGGTAGGTTCACACCGCATTGAAGTTAATCAAAATCAAAGAGTTTTTCCGTAAGCATTTTGTACTTTTTGCGGTGACGAATCATCGTAATTTCTTACAAGGATCCATTCCCGAAATTATACCGCTTAATTTTATTCGATTTTGCTGAAAATTGTCCTATCTATTTCGAGGGCTTCATTAAACCTCCCTAAATCACAAAGTAAACCTAATAGGTCCTCCCACTGAAATAAGCTGTTTACGGAACGACGGATACGGCCCTCAGTGGACCTTTCTACTTAAAAGAGCTAGTAAAAGGAGCGACTGAGGACAAGGCCGAAAATTAGGTATTTACAGAACCGCGTTCCGTACACTGAAAAAAAAAGTATGGTAACATCAACTATACGTCTAATTGATTTTTTACACAGTAATACTAACCAGTGACAAAAACCCAGAATTATAGTTGTATTCACCAGAACACTGGGGATACTTACCGTAATACGGTAAATCCGACCGTAGAGTCTGGTGTTATTACCGTACTCGAATACTGTGTCAGAATATGGCAAAATCTACCATATTTTATTTTCACAGATTGTCTACTAAAACAGGCGGGCCAAAAATCAGTACTTTTACAGTGCTTTTACATTCCCAAAAAATTCAGTACCTCCTCAATAGAAAAATTCAGTACTTTTTCAGTACCTTTATTTGAAGAAATTTGAAAAATTTCAAATATTTGAATTCCTCGCCCAAACTGATCCAAAAATGACAAAAAAAATTAAAAAATTCCGGACCTTTTGCGGAATTTCCCTACTTTTTCACTAGTTTCGGACCCCCCTCAAAAAATCAGTCCTATTTCCATACTTTCCGGAATTTCCGGACCTGTGGGCACCCAGTTTCAGTGTATCTCCAAGACCAAAAAAAATCGGCATGGCTGCCGGATCTTAGCATAGTTTCCACGTGAAATACACTAATTTTCAGCACAATTTGGCAACTGTAAAAGCGAGCCCTGAGGGCGCGAGCGGGACGACCGGAAAGTTCATCGCGGAGTGAGAGTGACGCAGCGGCAACGCCTTCTCGTTCTCTGCAGGAGTATAATCCCTCCGAATCGGGGATTATCATGAACTGTTTGACTTGGTTTATGGCGCGGGATAAACAACTGCGAAATTCGGCATGATAGACGATCGTGGACGGCGGGACGAAAGGGGAGGGTTGCGTCGGGCTGGGGAGGAGGACGCCTTGGCTAGCCCACGTTCCGTGCTCCACTCGTGTGCTCAGGAACGACGTAGATGCGATCGAAAGTTGCCCGATTTCTGGGGAAAATATGGATCAACCACTAAATGAGGTGCGAATGTAAGCAGTATGACACGGAAAGTCCGGAAATAATACTGATTTTTTAAGGGCGGTCCGAAAGTGCTGAAAAAGTGCGGAAATTCCGCAAAAAGGTCCGGAGTTTTTTTCATTTTTTGTCATTTGAGTCGCAATTTGAGCGAGAAATTAAAATTTTTCGAATTTCGTCAATCGAAGGTGCTGGAAAAGTACTACATTTTTCGGTTGCGGAGGTAATGAATTTCTTGGGAATGTACTGAGAAGGTACTGAAAAAGTACTGATTTCTGGTCAGACTGTTTTCGTAGACACCCTGATGACATGGATTGCATTTTGCAAACAGGTACCAAGAGCATTCCAATGTTGCTAGGATTGTGCAACTTACATTCTTTGCGATAAAATTACTGACATAATGTAAATAATCAAATTTACGAAGGTAATTTTCATCTTCAATTTATAGTTTATTTAGAGTAAAGATAAAGTTTGTTTAGATGCTCAGTTTATATTTCCAAGGTGAACAAGCTGCACAATCTTAGTGACACTGGAATGCTCTTGGCTCCTTTTTGCAAAATGCAATCCACATGTTTTCTCTTCAAAATTTCACGCAATGGACCAATAGACAAGGTACGAATTTAAGCATTCTAATACATGTTTCTTGACCAGAATTTCACGTAGAACACGATGCGCACAACGAAAATTACCGAAATCAACTCGTTATGAAGATATTTAATGATTCTTGATGCGTGAATTCAAACCACCCGCTCATGAAAACTCAATACTCTACGTAACTCACATCGCGCGCTAAACGTTATCATGACAGTCTCTGCGATATTAAAATCTGGCAACCTTAATCTTGACGCTTTAGCTCAGCTATTGCAAGTTGTTTATAGATTGAACAGCACATGGTAGGAAATGAACATCGCTTGATTGAGAAGTTTGCTGAAACCGTTGTAGTGCACGATTTGACTCACGTAGAGCTTTGAGTTTCTTGTGAGCGGGTAGTTCAAACTCCTCGTAACCAATGTGAAATATAAACGTTAATATCTTTGTTAGGAGTTGATTTCGGTAATTTCCGTTGCGCGAATCGTGTTCTACGTGAAATTCTGGTCAAGAAACATGTATTAGAATGCTTAAATTCGTACCTTGTCTATTGGTCCATTTGGATTGCATTTTGCGATAAGGGACCACTATCTCTGGCTCTTCCACAACAGCACGTATATGCATAGGGAAACCAATGGCATATATGTTGTCCCTAAAATGAGCACGAAATAGTGGTTCCTCATTGCTAAATGTAGTCCGTTTGTACGACGGAATTTGCTTAAAGTCACCCCCGAACAAGGTAATAACGTTTTTGGATTCTTAAATTCAAACTTCCCGCTCGTATAAAATGATCTACTTGACTTGAATCGCATATCGACGGTGAAACTACCAAACCACGTATCTCGTTTGCGGTGTTTAAAAATCTACGCTCACATTTTATTTTTTTGACGTAGACCAAATCAATATCATTCCTTGAAATTTTCACGGAATTTTCTCCGCACAAAGAGGAAAAATCACAGAAATTTTCAAGACTAGATGTTAAGTAGTTTTTCATTTAAAAAATAAAGTATGACAGGAAGTCTGCGACGTCGCAAACCGAGATACGTGGTTTGGTAGTTTCACCGTCGATATTTGACGTTACCGTGAAGGACTTTGTGGTATGATAACCCCCATCTTAGCGCTTCCACCAAATTTTCAAGATCCGAGTTTTTTTTTCAGAATTCGAATGATCTAAGTAATATGAACTTACGGATTCAGCTCCAACAGCAAAGTTCATCTTTTTCGTAAATTGCAAAAGTTCGGAGAGAGCAGTATGTGCTCGAGAATTTACTTCATTTCAGACAGAACAGTAACAAGGCTACGTCATTCTGTAACGGAGCCGTAATTACTGTGGTCTAGTGCGAAAACGTTTGAAACGTAACGACGCTGTAATTTTTTGTGAGCTCGTGCGTGCACCATTTGCATAGTTTTCGAGGGTAGAGAATGCCCCGCGCCAGAAAAAAGTCACTTTTGCTGCACTTGAACTGACGGGTCAAATGATTGAGCTCTTTCTCCCACTGTATGAAGACTGGAGAACTCGTTTGTGTGTCCGAAACGCAACCACGAAAGCATGCAGAAGATAGCACTTACGGCTGTCTTGCCTAACTGTAGCCTGACATAAAAACGAAAAATATATTTACGTAATTAAAATAAAATCGGTCGATTTTTAACCATCCAAACGATTTCTAGGAGTCTTTAGGAATTAAGGGCAATTTGAAAAAGAATGGAGCCTTCTTTCAATAAAATTTTTCGGTCAAACACTTCTGAGCCCGTTTACTCAAAACTTCATTTTTGCACATACTGCTCTCTTCGGTAACACGGTAGCATTGTCCGGGAGGCAGGATTAGAGTATTCGCGAAAATGGTCCTTCAGTGTGGTGATGAAAGTTGGTCGGAGCAGGTGCTAGCTAACTTTCGGAAACTGTCGGGCTGGCGAAATAAGCTCTTAGCGCATTAAAGAGGAAGGATTTTCGTGAATGTTTTCGGTTAACGCTTAACGAGCTGTCACTGGGCTGTTAAATGTTATATGGAGAGAGAATGCTGCTCCCTCATTCGGCTCTGAAAATCATTGCAACCAAAAGATATTACCTCTCCGAACTGTCTGAAAATCTCCCAGTTAATTGGAGTGTTAAACTGAACTGAAATTGCAGCGCTACCAGAGATTCAGAGACCCTGCACTAATAACAATTTAAGCAATGCAGTCGGGCGAGGCCAAAGGCGAATCCAGCAATTTGGCAACACTGAATTCTCTCCGTTTAAACCTATGCTAAATAATCGATTCTTGCTAGAGCACCTGGCCCCTCCAAGGATCGATACATTTCCATGGATTTAAACGAGGAAATCCGGTGTTGCACAATAACTGGATCCGCTAATAGGTGAGACAAAAGTTAGAATCGGAAGCCATCGTTGTTTTCGGCCTAATGATTGACCCACTAAAAACATTACCAAAGGATGAACTGCCCAGCTAAAAGTATGACCATGTTTCGCCTAAAATACAGAGATACCTCACAAAATAGACACCAAGTAAATGTCATTAATGTTAGTGAAACGTTTCTCCTCCCTTTAACATTATTACCGGGAAAATGCAAAATATGGCGAAAAAAATAAGTTTAAAAAAATCGATAAAAATGTTTCACTTTTTTGTGGTACGTACGTGCTGCAAAGAAAACTTGATCGCATCATACTGATGCGGGATCGAAGAGAAAAAGAGTGTCTTGAACTTTTAAAAACGGATTCATGAATAATTAATGATCTCCATGACCAACATGCAAAAATTCCCTAATGATTGGCAATCTTCAAGAAAAAAAAAAAGGAAAAAAAAAAGGAAAGCACGTCTACATCTAGGTCTATAGTGGCTTAGCGTGAATTGATTTTGAAAATGAATTAATGTCTAGATTGCAAGGATACATAATTTTAAAAAAGTCAAAACATCACTTTTGAGGCCACATTTGCCGTCTTGGATTTTGCGATTTGTAAATTTGAATAAAATTCGAGTTTTCTTTTAAAAAAATACTCCCTGATACTGACTTCCACAAAAATCGATCGAACAGCAGCCAAGCTATCATTTTCGGTCCCATACGTAATCCAAGATTTTCAAATTTTGAAACTTTGATTGAAAATTCGAGTATCCTGTCAAAAATTACTTCCCAAAACATGACGGACACGCTCAGAAACTATAAACAATTCCAGAAAAGATTTTCCTTCAGGTATGCTTCTTTCGTGGGCCACATGCACAATGCTAATTCTTTCCTTTCAGAGTAACTGAGGCTTAAATTTTTGTCACGGGCAATAATGGGCGTAATATATGAGGGGTAACATGAAATACAGCAGTTAACAGGTTGACGTGCCTTATTTAGTGCAGCAATTGATTGGAGTTAGGTTCAAACTTAAGAATACAACTATTACCACTTCGGTGTGTTGCACAGTATCACACGCATTTGAAGGCGTTTTATACTGGCCCGACCGCGACTAGCAGAGGGTAGAGTTTTGATGGGTTGACATTGAGTACTGTTTGCGCTACATACGTCAAATGCAAAATGATGAGTGATTCTCATAATATAAGTGTTACAAAGAGCCTAAATTGTTATTTCGGGTAAAAAAAAAAATTAACTTTATTTTAAACATGGGTTGAAAGTCTGAATTTTTTATGGCGAGAAGTTAATTTTCTGTGTCAAGTACAGACCCAGTCAAAACGTACCCCCTGATGCCGAGGCTCATGAAAATCGATCGAATAGGAGCCAATGTGGTAATTTACGCCGTATCCACCCTTAATACCACCCCTTAACGAGCGCGCTCAAAATCGTGCGGAGAAAACAGAAAAATCATTCATCTTAACCGGGATATTCCAGAATTTGTAATCCCATTTCGATTCTCTGCAGAAAGAAGAATATTGTCGCGTTAAGTTTTTAAAAGAGGTATGGATAATATGTTGAGCAAGACCACGATAAATTTTAATGCATGATGTCATCTAACTTGTTTTCAAACAGATACGAAAAATGTGTCCAGAGGTCAGTTGGACTTCTGCAATCTGCACGGTTCCCACAGACTATCAATCATTATTCAATCCTCTATGAGCCCTCCACCTGATAACATACAAAAAGAAAAAAAAGAAGGGGGGGTGCAACTTTGGGATATCTTGAATAAATAGTCAGAGTTTCTTACTTACGGATCTACTAGAATCGAACGACTGATTGAGAAATTTGAACAAACCTGGAAAAAACAAGAAAAAAATCACGTTAATGACAGAGACAACGACAGATAAGTGAAGCAAATCATCAGGTGAATTTTTCAAGAGCATCCACTGTCGCTAAAATTGTTAAATTGTTTTCACCTGGTAAATATAAACTAATCATCAGAACAACTAGCTTTACTCCCAATAAACTATAGTTGAAGACGAGAATTACCTCTGCGAATTTAATTTTTTGCATGATTTCAGTAATTTCACTGCAAGAAATGTAAGTCTCACGATCTTAGCGACATTGAAATGCTCTTGGTTCCTTTTTGCAAAATGCAAACCAAATGATCTTTTAAGGATGAATAAACTTCAAAGATTTTTCTTCAAGCGGCAATGATGTTGATATTGGGAGCTGAATTTAAAGTTTAATAAGTGCGGAATTGAGTTCCACAGTGTTCAGTGAGTGTAGCAACCAAGGACGATACCCAAAGTTCCATGCTCACCACAATCCACACAGGTTGTCTGGATTTAGGTATTCGGTTCACAAGGGCAGGGAACACACCATGTCAGAGTCTTACAAAATATTAGTAGTTTTCTTCACTGGAAAAAAAACACATTGGATCTAGAGTCCAGACTCTTAAATACATCGGCAAGAAAAACTACTCTTGATTCAATCGGATTTTGCTTAAATCAAGAACCAAGCCTCTTAATTTGAGCGGATTTCCTTTTGATTTAAGAAAAAATCTGATTGAATCAAGAGTATTTTTTCTTGTCAATGTTTTCAAGAGTCTGGACTCTAGATCCAATGTGTTTTCTTTTCCAGTGTTGGAGAAATAGAGATTCTCGAATCAAGCTTTTCTTGAGAAACCAGTTGCTTAACTATTTCGGCTATCAGTCATCATTAGGCGAATCTAAGTGTTGACCTCCAAAAGTACCTCTTACACCATTAGAAAGACAGGAATGTGGGGTCTCTTGAACATATTCTGCCGTGCTAAGGAAAAACGCTGTGTGAACATTCGAGGGTTGCCAGGCTTCCCCGGATAAAATATCTAATTTTAAGGAATGATATCCATATTTTCCCTTAAAATTTTCAGATATCTAAGAGTCAACTCCGGACAAAATTGTCTGACATTTTTGAAGAAAAATATTCAACAAATTTCTTCGTGAATTCTTTTTTAATTGAAGGAAACTGGCAACGCCTGGAGGCTCATACGGTGTTTTTCCTTAGCACGGCGATATTGTCTCTGCTTCTTTCTGCTCGGACGGTGTTTATCCCTCGCACGGCAGATTACTTCCAATTTTTTCCCCCGAATCCTTTTTATTCACTTTTTACCGAAGCCGGGTGAGCGAGTCACCACCATACCGCCGTGCTAAGGAAGAACGCCGTATGAACATTCGAGAGTTGCTAAATTTCCTTCGATGAAATGTTATTTTTGAGGAAAGTTATGAACAGTTTTCCTTTAAATTTTCAGGAACTTCAGGTGAAATTGCGAACGAAATTTTCTGAAAAATTGGAAGGAAAATATTTATAAATTTACCAGGAAATTCGCGTTTTATAATAGGAAATTTGGCAACGCCTGAAGGTTCATACGGCGTTTTTCCTTAGCACGGCAGCATAGTCGACTCAGTAGGAGGCAATCAACGGATCGATTGTTGAATCGATTATCGATCGATATATTCCTACCTACGCAACGCTATTCGTCATTCGATAAATTTCGATAATCGACTCGTAGCTCACCTCCGGTCGCCGTTAAGAACTCATTACCGCGGCGCGCTCGATGAATCCCTCCCCTTATTGCGGCCATTCCGCCTTGATTTCAGCGATAAAATCGAACGACCTGACGGGGAGCCAATAAAATGCCCCGCTCGAATCCGAATCGCTGCCCCTCCTCCCCCCCCCCCCAGCACCTATGGACCCCGGTCGATTGGTACTGCGCTACCTTGCTTGGTAAAAACGTTGTATGAGTAATCGAACATTGCCGAATTTCCTTCGATAATACAGGGTGATCCAACAGGGTGTCTAGTATTTTTTAATTTTGAAAAATCCTGATATTTTCCTGATTTTTTTCTGATATTTTGTAAAAAATTCCTGATTTTTTCATTTTGAAAATTCCTGATATTTTCCTGATTTTTCTCGACTCCTGGCACGGTAGGAAAATAACAGCAGGACTTTCTCCGCTGAGGAGATTTGCGTGAGAAAAATTCCTGATAAAACGTCCGATTCTCCGATTTTCCTGATTTTTTCCTAATCGGCAAAAATTCCTGATATTTTCCGGTTTTTCCTGATGCTAGACACCTTGCCCAAGGATAAACGGCCAGACCGCAGGAGCGTGTTCTATGGATCAAAATAAGACTTTTTTTTGTTGTATAAAGTTTTTTCCACAAGTGTCCCCAGTCGGAGCTACGCTGCCGTGCTAAGAAAGAACGCCGTATGAACATTCGAGAGTTGACATATAAAGCTATGGTAAAGAATTGATTATTAGGGTGTTCGTTTCGAACACCCTGTTTATCGATCTTCTTCCGTACATTTCACTACTAGATCAATCGATACTTCGCAAAACACGCCACGCCACAGACTAAAATATATTATCTCGAAGTTGTAACCAGCCTAATAAATACAGATCTGATACCAAATTGCGAGCTGACTTGAGGCTAAGTTGACCTACTTCCCGACAACTCGACTCGGGATGTGAATATTGACGGATCCAAAAATTAAGCATCGTTGTTTTTTCCTCATTTAAACATATGGAGATGTATCGATTCTAGGAGGGGCCAGGTGCTCCGACAAGAATCGATTATTCAACACGAGTTTAAATGGAAAAAATACAGCGTTGCCAAATTGCTGAACCCGCCTCTGGATGTGAACATGGGAACGCAACGGATTATTCGTCTGAACATAAAAACTCGCCTACTTCCAAGAACGAGAGACAACAGAAAAAAACCGAACGATCGAAATTCAACTCCAGGCCGTGGAAAGCGGGGGCTCTTTTCAGCAATAGGCTCGCGGAGCGACGAGGCGCGCGGACAGGGGAAAAACGGGGGGAAAACGAGAGAAAAATGCAGAACTCAAAATACCTATTAACGACGAGAGTAAATGTTTAGTCCGGACCCGCCGTGGAGTATTTGCGATTCCGGTGTTCCGCTTGTTTACCCTCCGATGCGACCGCGCTGCCAACTCCTCAAATTCGAACCTTTTCACCGTTACATCGGGTTTCTAGAGACGAGATTTTCAGATTTTTCCGGAATGATGAGGGGGTTTTTCTTATTTTGGGATTTGGGCCCTCATCCGTTTCGACGGACTTTGAAAAGCAAGATTTTGGAGTTGTTTAGGATTTTGGGATTGGTTAGAATTTTGGGATTGCTTAGGATTTTGGGGTTGTTCAGGATTTTAAGATTTAGTTACATCGGGTTTCGAGAGAAGAGATTTTCAGATTTTTCCGGAATGATGAGGGGGTTTTTCTTATTTTGGGATTTGGGCCCTCATCGGTTTTAACGGACTTCGAGGAGCAAGATTTTGGGGTTGTTTAGGATTTTGGGATTGGGTTAGAATTTTGTGATTGTTTAGGATTTTGGGGTTGTTCAGGATTTTAGGATTTCAAGGATTCGAGCCTTTTTACATTCTTGCGGACCTGTAGAATAGATATTTTGGGATTATTTGAGTTTTTAGGCTTTCATGGATTCGAGCGTTTTTATAGTTTCAAGTCTTCGCAAAGAGGAATTCTGGGATTTTTCTTGTATGAAAGGTATTTAGTAGTAGTAGTAGGTATTTAGGTTATTTATGAAAGGTAGTTCGGGGATTTCGCAGTTTTTGCCTTCTTCACAGTTTGGAATGACTTAGAGAGGTGGCGTTTCTGAGTGTTAATTGCGTGGTTTTGACATTTAAAGGTATTTATTGAACGTTTGGAGGGATTTATAACACTTACAAATTAATGATTTTTCAAATGTTTCGCAGGAAGTATTACAAGTAAACTTTTCTACGAATTACGAAAAATGGCAAAAAATTGAAATTGCAACAAAAATGGCAAAAAATTGAAAAAATTCCGGACCTTTTTGCGGAATTTCCGCACTTTTTCAGTACTTCCGGACCGCCCTTAGATAATCAGTACTATTTCCGGACTTGTAGACACCCTGTTTTCCGACCGTGAAAAAACTCACCGATGCCGCATATTCCGTGCAAGATGGCAACCCGCAGAGGCGCGATTCGCGACTCACGTTTCGTCGCGCCGTGGAGGTATGCTTCCTGCAGCGCACGCGAGACGCGCGGGCAACATAAATCAAGACCTGTTTCCCAACCTGTTTTCGACTTCAATTTGGCGCGGCTTCAGCTGTGCAGCCCCCCTCCCCCCTCCCGCGGACTTGAGTCCGGTCATGCTAGACGGCGGGGGACTCTATAAAAAAAAATTGTTTCGCATATGCTGCAATCGATCGATGCGGAATGGGTTGCAGCCGGAAAAATCGTCGCTCATCTAACGTAAGGGCGTATCTCTAATTCCGCGTGAGCCCCAGAAAGCACTGAATTGAATGGACGACAAGGCTCAAGTGGAATCGGAGATACACCCTAAAGTCGGAGGAATGACGAAATGAGTCGGTGGGGGTGGAGTCTAAAAATTTGTGACCTCGCGTCCCCGTACCAACTTCCGTAACTTCCGTGACTTTTCGAGGCGCTGGCTTGTTTACGTGAGCTGCTTACGGAAGTTACGGATATTAAGTTCTGACTGAAGCAAGCGATTCGATTGGATCAAACGCGTCCTGATTTGTGAATAGCCTTTTTGTCCTGATTTGTGTGATTGTGTGTGTGCAGAAAAACGCTGTTTTTCTGCACTAGAAAAAAAAAAACACATTGGATCTAGAGTCCAGACTCTTAAAAACATCGACAAGAAAAAATACTCTTGTTTCAATCAGATTTAAGCTTAAATCAAAAGGAAATTCGCTCAAATTAAGAGGCTTGGTTCTTGATTTAAGCTTAAATCTGATTGAATCATGAGTATTTTTTCTTGTCGATGTTTTTAAGAGTCTGGACTCTAGATCCAATGTGTTTTTTTTCCAGTGTGACGAAAGAACAAAACCGCATGTCACTTTTGCAAAATTTCTACTCCCACATGGTATCGTCGTATTTTGATTGACTTAACCCTTCGTAGCAGTCGCGTATCAGTGCGTGACATTCCTATTTCGTCGGAGTTCTCGTGGGCGGGGATAATTTAATTGGAATTGATTGCACAACATTGCAACGCTGTTGTAACATTTTGATGCGTAACACTTTGGAACGTGCTCTGAGCAGGTTCCAGAAATCGTAACGGAGTTTCTAACCTCACTTCGCTCGACTGTTCTCTCATTAGTTGCCCCATGACCGAGAAAAAGTAACACAAATAACAATTTTTCGGAAACAAGTTCCATTTGTTACCTCAAACAACAAAATAAGATTTAAGTTTAATGGCATATTGTTGGGCGTTGCTAACTGAGAATTTCGCTAATTTTTCTTCTGATAATGCAAGACTTAGTGAAATATTGAACCGGAATCGCATTCCCATGTATTCTTCCTAAACTATGAAAAATACTTTCTTGACCGTATTTACCTACTCTTACTTTCATTCTGATTTACTCATGTATAATTTAATCATTTGAACTACATTTTGCAATTAGGAGCTATAAGTTCTGGCCTGGTTTAAAAACGGCGTATGTGCCATTATTCTCCCTATGGACATAAGTGTTTTTTCACATGAGCCGGAATTTATGGCTCCAAAATGCAAAATGCAGTCCATTTAACGTATGGATGGACCAGTCCACTAAATTTGGTGCAGGGGAGAATAACAAAGAGATGTCGGACTAGAAGACGAAAGGCGCCTCTGTCGGACGGCCTTATTGTGAAACATCAACAATGAGTGGGATTCGAAGCGTCGCTTCGAATTCGCGCATCTCTAAAATCATAACAATGTATCGAGTCTCTCACCTATTGGATGTAAACCAGAATAAACTACACTCTTCTTACTGATGTCGTCGCGTACGTGTCTAATCATACCCGCTATCCCCGCTATATCATAATAGGTTATGGCCCAGTGCTTTAGTGTGTGTAGTGTGCAACTTTAAAAAAAAAAAAAAAAAAATGGGCTGGTTTACGGATAGTTCGGAAGAAAAAGAGAACCAAATTGACTTAATACAATCCAACATTCAGCAGTACCAACCCGTAAGTACTCACGACGTCGTACTTTACGTAGTAACCGCGATATTGTTCTTCCTCATAATCGCCGTTTTATTAGGACTATGGTGCGTTGTCGTTACAAAAAGGCATTCTCGACTCTCGAAGCAGGTTAAAGCACTAGAAGTGCGCGTCGCGAAATTATAAGTGCGAAAAATGGACAAAAAACTGAAACGGGTAAATAACAGAATACTTGACGAAATATAACGCGTTTTCTTCCGCCAGAAACTAGGTGCTACAGTTTCAAAAAATTATTGGTGCAAACAAGGAAACTATATCGTTATTGTCAAAATCTGAAACGGGTAAATAACAAAATACTTGACGAAATATAACGCGTTTTCTTCCGCCAGAAACTAAGTGCTACAGTTTCAAAAAAAAAAAAAAAAATTATTGGTGCAAACAAGGAAACTATATCGTTGTTGTCGAAAAAAAAAAAAAAAAAGTTCGTCCGTCTCGTGTATCAAAAAGCGCTACGTCCACAAAAATTCAAGATGAGTGACGAGCATACACAATACTCTCAGGTTGAAAAGCTGAAGGACGTCGAAAACTTTAAGCTTTGGGAATTTCAAGTGAAAGTGCTGTTCAAAGCAGTTGGAGCCATCGAAATAGTAGAAGGAACATCCAGTGATCCGGGACCCTCAGCAGAAAGAAGGCAAGAAAGAAGTGATTGGGCGCTGAAAGATGGCAAAGCGCAACGAATCATCATGTCGACCGTCGACAGAAGCCTACTCGCCCATCTCCTTGAGTGCAGTAATTCAAAAGAAATGTACGACAAATACAAGGAAATGTTCGAAAACAAAAACGATGAGCGTAAGTGCATACTTATGCAAGATTTCCTGAACTACAAAATCACTCGTGGAGAAAATGTTGCCACATTTCTAAGCAAAATCTCAAACCTGTTTGCCAGTCTGAAAGCCGTGGAGCCGACCTTAACAGATGACCTACTAATGAACAAAATTATATGCTCACTACCAGAAAAATTCAACCCGTTCGTCACTGCATGGAGGCTTAATGGCAGCAAAAAACTTAGTGACCTCATTGCAAACTTGGTGAGTGAAGAGCAAAGATGGCTTAAAAACACAAATGAAGAACCAGTGGCCTTTATGTCTTCAAAAGACACAGTCTGCAGAAATTGCAACCGGAAAGGCCATAAAGCCCGCTTTTGCTATCAAAACAAGAAAGACAACGACAGGAATGAAAGTTCATCAAGCAGAAACCCTAAAAAACAGAATAAATTTTGTGAAATTTGTAAGAAAAAATCTCACGAGGCCCGTGAATGCAACTTTCGTCCGGGCGGAAAATGGGATCCAAATAATAAAAATGAAGAAAAAGACGACAAAAAGGTCTCATTTTTAGCTCTAAAAAAGGGTGATGAAAATTCCATGACTTGGGTCATTGACAGCGGATCGAGTTCACACATGACCTACAACGAACTTGCCTTGACAAACGTGCAACAAATAGACACAGAAATCAGCGTTGCAAAAAAGGGTGCCGCGCTGCAAATCCGGAAAAAGGGCGACATCGAAGCCGATCAATGCGTACTCAAGAACGTATTGTACACCCCACACGTCGCAAGAAATCTAATATCAGTTAGTGCAATCGTGGAAAGTGGCGGACAAGTTATTTTCACAAATGAAAGCGTGCAAATCATGAAAAACGGAAGTGTCATCCTTGAAGGCCAAAAGGAAGAAAATGGACTCTTTTTAGTGAACCTGAACATTCAAGACAAGGGTCAAGCCTTTATAGCTCAAAAAAGTGAAAATGCAATGATTTGGCATTTGAGACTAGGGCATCTTGGCGTAACAAATATGCTCAAGCTGTCAAAATTGTACGATGACACCAGTCTGCAGTTCAATAAGCAAGAACTCGAAAAACTGATAAAGGATTGTGACGTGTGCTATAAAGCAAAAATGACGCGAAAACCGTTTGGTGAAGGCAGAGATAACGCAACGAGACCTCTAGAAATCATAGTTAGTGACGTAGGAGGTCCAGTCACACCAAAAACATACGACCAGAAGGCTTATTACGTTTCTTTCCGTTGCGACTACACCGGCTATGTGGAAGTTTATCTACTTAGCGCCAAAAGCGAAGTTTTCTCAGTGATGCGTGAATATATCGCGAAAGCAGAAGCAAAATGGGGTACTAAAGTTCATAAGTTTAGGTGTGACAATGGAGGCGAATACTCATCAAACGAACTAAAAGATTGGTGTAAAGACAAAGGCATCATTTTAGACTACACGCCTAGTCACACACCCCAATTAAACTCGAAAGCGGAAAGGCTAAATCGAAGTCTACTTGATAAAACAAGAGCCTTACTTATAACATCTGGAGTTAACAAAGAACTCTGGGGCGAAGCCTTAAGATTTTCAGCAGCGTTGTTGAACCGTACTCAGTATGCAGAAAAAGAGTTCACCCCGTACGAGAACTGGCATAAGCGCAAACCTGATTTACATGCCCTGAAAGTTTTTGGATGTTCAGTTTTCGCAAAAGAACTTGGATATCTTAAGAAACTTGATGACAGATGCGAAAAAAAGGTCTTAGTTGGCCTTGCACCTGTTGGGTATCGCTTATGGGATCCAGTGAAACGCAAAATAACAATCTCTCGGGACGTCAAATTCAAAGAAGACGAACTCGAAAATAAAAGAAATAAACGTGAAGATAATTTTGCCATTATTGGCAACATCGAAGAAAACGTTCCACAAATCAACCAAAACAACACTCAGAAATATCAAGTTGAAGCTCAAGGTGAAAACCTCACACAGAATGCTGAACATGCAGAAGAAGACACCGGAGCGACGGCAGAAGAAGAGGATGATGAACTAGACCCTGACCTAGCATATCTTTTCGATTCGAGTATGAGTGACGCAGAAAACACAATGATCCAAGACCCCAACTGGCTACCCGGTGATAGTGACCTTCACGCCGAAGAAACCATTGAATTCACAGATGAAGATGATGACTCAGACCGTAGGTATCCAGATCGACCCAGGCAAGCTCCAGAATTTTACCAGTGTTCGATGCTCACGCAGGGACAAGATGACACCGAACCATTGACCTACTCTCAGGCACTGAAATCAGGTGAGGCAGAACAGTGGAAAGCAGCCATGGTAAGAGAGTATGAATCCTTAATTAAAAACAAAACTTGGATCTTAGTAGAACGACCAAAAAATCAAAATATCATTACATGTAAATGGGTGTATAAAAAGAAAAAAGACGAAAATGGCAAGACCGTGAGATATAAGAGTAGACTATGTGCCAAAGGTTTCTCTCAAAAATTGGGTATTGATTATCATGAAACCTTTTCACCAGTAGTAGGAAACTGTGTAATCCGATTCCTCTTGGCGTTAGCAGTGACTTTAAAACTAAATATACATCATTATGATGCAACCTGTGCTTTTTTAAACGCAAAATTATCGGAGCGAATTTACATGGAGCAGCCGCAAGGCACTGTAAGTAAAGGTAACGAAAGCAAAGTTTGTTTGCTACAGAAATCTCTTTATGGACTGCGTCAAGCGTCAAGAGAATGGTACAATTTAATTAACCAAATATTATTAACCCTAGGATTTAAGAGATCAGTACTACAAGCTTGTGTTTACTTTAAGATATCAAACAATTCGATTTTAATCATAGCGTTATTTGTTGATGATTTTTTAGTCCTCTGGAACAAAAATGAACAACTAGAACAGCTAAAAAGAGATTTGAAAGGCAAATTTGATTTGGTTGACTTAGGCCCTGTGCAACAGTTTCTGGGCATACAGATAAAGCATGATAGCGCAAAAGGCACTTTAAGTCTTAATCAGAAACCTTATATCTTAGATCTTTTAAAAAAATACAATATGAAGGACTGCAACCCTATAGGCACACCATTAGAAGTTCGTCCATCAAAAGTTATACCAACCGAAGAGTTGCAAGTAGCTAAGGACGTTCCATATCAAAACCTAATTGGGGGATTAATGTATCTTGTTGTTTGTACTCGGCCTGATATTGCTTACGCAGTAAGCTACCTCAGTCAGTATAACAAAAAACCCACTCAAAACCATTGGAAATCAGCAAAACGAGTACTTCGATATTTAAAATATACCATAGATAAATGCATCATTTATAAGTTCAAGCCAGGGATACCTAAGCTACTAGCATACTCCGACGCTGACTATGCAAACGACGTAATTGATAGAAAATCATACGGTGGATACGTGTTTTTTATGGCTGGAGGACCCATATCATGGGAGAGTAAAAAAATGGCTACCGTTTGCCAATCGAGTTGTGAAAGTGAATATTTGGCACTAAATTCCGCAGCAAAAATGGCATGTTTTCTACAGAATTTTTACAATGAACTTTTCCAAAACCTAAAATGTGAAATCATACTAAATAGTAAATTAGAGACGACTGTTTTCACAGACAGTCAATCCGCAAAAACCTTGGCGGAAAATCCGATATTTCACCCAAAAACAAAACATATAGAGGTGAAATACCATTTTATTAGGGAAAAAGTACTAGAAGGAAAATTCATTTTAAAACATGTTTCTACCACGGATATGATAGCCGATGTGCTTACAAAAGCCTTGCCCAAGCCTAGCCATAAGAAACACACTGATATGATGTTACATTAACTTATTTGACATTATGATATCCAGGTGGTGGGTCTCATACTTGCTAAAACCATTAAAGCATCTATAATTTGTTCTTAATGACCTTATAATCATAATCATAATAATCAAATAATCAAAAAAAAGTGAGTGAAAGAAAGTTTCAGATTTTAAACAACTTTTTTTCTTTTCTTCATAACGTCCAATTTTCAAAAAACAGATTCCGAAGAAAAGTAGTCATGCGTCTCAAGGCTAATTTTTTCTTTTTTCCTCGTTCAAAGAATTTCAATGTGACTCAAGAGAAAAAAGAAAAACAATTTCTTTTCCGTGTGTTACAAAATCCTTTCATGATGCATGTCTAACCTGTTTATTCTTTTCAGAAGAAAGTCATAACCAACGATATTTGTAAATAGTCTTAAGTCAAATGTGCGAGAGACCTAGGAAATTTTAGACGCCTCGTAAGGGCAATAACAAGGAAGTAGAGAGATACGCGCCTCGTAAGGGCATGATGCAACGAGTCAGAAAATTCATGACACAAAAATTTCACCTCTCCAAAACAGACAGTTTTTCCTACCAATTGTTTACACGAATAATCGTTTCAAAAATTGAGGTGGTGTATTGTGAAACATCAACAATGAGTGGGATTCGAAGCGTCGCTTCGAATTCGCGCATCTCTAAAATCATAACAATGTATCGAGTCTCTCACCTATTGGATGTAAACCAGAATAAACTACACTCTTCTTACTGATGTCGTCGCGTACGTGTCTAATCATACCCGCTATCCCCGCTATATCATAATAGGCCTCGATCCCTCCGAGACAGATGAAGGGCCAGGTAAATGTTGCCATTTTTTTCAAAGTGAAAATTCTCACCAATTCCTCTGACGGAGGTTTACAGGCATTTATCAGCAGAAATACAAACTCGATTCGAATGACCGTAGGAAAGGGGGGAGGGGGCTACGAGAGTGGAAGCGTGTGATAACGGAGGGGGTCGGGCCGCTGAGCTGAGTGACAGCTGAGCGTGGCGGGTTGCATTCGGAGAAAAAATTGGGCGCTCGTCATGTTGTCAGGACCCGATTCGGCAAGTTTTACACTGATGCCGGCTCTATCGGCTCTAATCGTTTCATATATGAACGGCGCGGCAGGTTGGAATGGAAAATAAATTGGCAGCTCTTCGTCAGGAGCCGGGCTTGCTGCCATGATGCGCTGACACTTATGAACCGGAGCCCAAGATACAATATCAAAATCTCATTGGCGGAGGGAACATGGATCCGTTCGGAGATTGGGAACGTGCAAACAACCGCGTTAACCTTCATCGCTGTCGACATCGCCCCGAGATGAAATGAGACTCGATGTCAGCGATAGAGCCAGAGCGTAAATCATCCATCATCGATATTTCCCCCTTTGAAGCTATGTGTAATAATCGATTATTGAGGACACCCTGATAATCGATCCTTTTAAATAGCAGGTTAAGCGAATCATCGATTCATCGCTGAGCAAGATACTTCCATACTACCGTGGTAAGGAAGAACGCCGTATAAGTCACGTATTTTAATGTTTTTTTCTTGTATTAACAAAAGAAAATACATAAAATGGGGCAAAAAAACCCTACAACACTCTTTGCTCGCTTAGAATTCTCAACCGAGACCCTCGTTAATAAAGCAGAGCTTTACCAAAAAGTTCGTGATGGCTAGGAAAAAATTAAAGAAAAATTAAAATTGTTGGTATAAAAAAAATAAGGTTTTTATTTTTCCCCGTTTTGAAAGGAGCATCTCCGAAACATTGTATAATTTTCAGAAATATTTCAAAAAATATGTTAAGCGTTATTGTGCCACAGAGAGAGAGAGAGAGAAGAGTCACCGAAACACTCTGAATAATTCACCAAAAATACCGCCCTATAGGTGCAGGAGGGGGATCATGGTGACGACCTGACACGCGGCGCACAGTGGATCGAGTCAATTAGAGAGGTTAGACATGGAATTTTTAACTAAAACTGCAAATTTTGATGTTATTCTTGTTTAATTCGTCACATTTTAAATTAGAAGGGGTGCTTCTGGAAGAAAATTTCACGAAAAAACCAATGGAACCCCTCTTAAACCATCAAAGTTTTGTATGAACGGAGTTATAAGCGTTTGAAGTTTTCAAATTTTGTCCGACCTCTCCTATTGACTCGATCCACTGTGCGGCGCGGCAACAAACGAGCAAATATTTGTCCCCCTTCTCGAGCCGCACCCCCTCTTGCCCCCGGAAAGCAATTTTATGATCCGATTTTAGAGTGCTCTGGCTCACGTGTGCGCAGCTTTTCAGGTCCGAGAGGAGTTTGCTATTGTTGCATTTCGCTCCTAGCAATTGTCTAAACGACGCCGTAGCCCATCAAACACCGATTGAACGGTGCACTAAAAAAGAAGTTCCGTCAAACCGTCGCTTCCCGGGGAATAACAACATTCGAACCGAGTTTGAAAAAACGTAGCGGATCGCATCAAATCGTCGTGTCCCTCACCAACAGACGTAACTCAATTCCAATGTTGCCAAATTTTCCCGGCCCTCGTTGCTGCATGTTAACCCGGAAAATCTTGGGAAGTTCTGACTGAAAATTTCACTGATTTTCCCTCAGATTTCATGCGAAATTGCAAAAAATTTGGATCAAAATTGCGAAGTATTTTCTGTAAAAAAAGTTAATTGTTGGGTTCCATTCGGCAATCTTGGAGTGGAGATACGTGCCTCCGTGCGGGAGACGACGAAGTTCGAACCGAAAAAGGCATTTCGAGCTCCACGAAAAAAAGGGGACGATGGATTTCAACATATTCATAGTTGGCTTTTTTGCCTACCGAGAAATCTATAAGTAGAGTCGAGTTATCTATAAGTAGTTATCTGCTGAAGGATTTGTGCTTTGAGTAAACACAACTTTCGTCCCTATACACATGGGAAAACACCATGTTACTATTAGAAAAATCCATGTCATATTTCATCCACAAGGTTCCCTGTTATCCACGATGGTCTTTCTTTTGTTAAGAGAAGCTAAGTCTTGTTATCATAGCAGGATTTCTTAACCCTAAACAAAGAATCTCAGAGATAAGCATGACTTATTTCCGGGTAGAAAACAAATCTTCGGGCGGATTGTTGAAATCGATAGACAAAGCGATAGAAAAAGAAGACAAAAAGGATATAGAGGGATCCTATTGGTGTAATCAGGTGGTTCCAATGGACAAAGGAGGTATAGGCAATAGACTAACTACCGGCAACCTACGGGAGACCCTTAAGTTAGTCCATCGTTTTCTCCCTTAGTCTATAAGAACCACTCATCTCAACCAACAGGATCACTCCAAACTCCTTATGTCTTCTTTATCTATAGCTTTGTCCATCGATTTCAACAATCAGCCCACTGGACAGGATTCTGGTGCTCACGCTGAATCTCCATCCGAATGGAGGCTTATCGATTAGTGAAATTTCTACATTTGAAGCTATGGTAAAGTATCGATTGTTAAGGTATAATCTGATAATCGATCCTTTTCCATAGGTTTAAATACCAGATCGATCGATTCGTGGCGTAGCAAAGCACCGCACGCTACTGGTGCTGTGCATATCATATCTCACGAGAGAAAATAAAACCGCACCCTGTTCCGCCGTTAGCAGACCTCGGAGAAGGCGCCAGAGGCGAAGCGAGTCTGATCGATTTTCGATATTTTCCCATTTGAGGCAAGGTTGAAGAATCGATTATTAAGGTACTCGTTGCGAACGACCTCTTAATCGATTCTTTTCCATAGCTTCTGATGGCAGATCAATCGATACATCGCAAAGCACGCCACGCCACTGATGGTTACTGTTATTAAAAACAGAAGAAAAAATAACACCTTTTTCTGACAACTCAAAAGAATACATCGAAGACAGGGAGATCACTTGAATCGATTGAACATGAGCTAGGATAGCATTTTAGGCCACGGCCGCCATCTTGGATTTTGAAATTATGAAAATATGCCTAAAAATTCGAAATCCTCGGCTAGAAATACCGCCCAATGCCAAGTATCACAAACTTCAATTGGACAGGATTCGAGGGATTGTATACCTATCAAACCTACAAAGAGACAAAAATTCACGGAGAACTTTAAGAAAAACAATTCGGTGAGCTCCTGTTTACGGGAATAATGCATGAAAAGTATTTCCGGAATGTTGGAGCGGGTTTGTCTCAACTAGGATTGAATATGCCCGAGTTTTATGGTACAGATCGGTCACAAAGCTCGGCAAACCGATCGCAATCGAGTCAGGTTGGGTTAAGTTAGGTCACGCAACTAAACTAACTCTCCGGCAAAGCGGGAAGTATCACTCGAATTGAAGGCACCCTAATCCTGAACGTGCACCCGCTGTTTTAAGCTCGGTAAACCGATCGCAACAGAGTCTGCGGGGCGATTATTGAAATGTCATCGACTCTATGTCGCCGCTTACGACAAGACATAGCCCTATCTTAACCGTGCAATATATCGCAATTCGATGTCTTATCGGGCTAGTTTAACTTTCAATAATCGGCCCGCTGGTTGGGTTGAGTTAGGTCACGCAACTAAACTAACTCTCCGGCAAAGCGGGAAGTATCACTCGAATTGAAGGCACTCCAATCCTGGGCGTGTCCTCGCTGTTTTAACAAAGTCGACCAATAGAACTTTCTCGACTCTCTTTTTTTATAATCTGAATCGAGCCTTTTCCCTAGGTTTAAATACCAGATCGATCGATTCGTAGCAAAGCACTGCACGCCACTATGAAGCTGTGCATATCATATCTCACGAGAGAAAATAAAACCGCACCCTCTTGCTCGTTCCGCCGTCATAGTAGACCTCGGAGAAGGCATCAGAGGCGAAGCGAGTCTGATCGATTTTCGATATTTTCCCATTTGAGGCTAGGTTAAAGAATCGATTATTATGGTGTTCGTCGCGAACAACCTCTTAATCGATTCTTTTCCATAGGATTAGATGGCAGATCAATCGATATATCGCAAAGCACGCACGCCACTCGGGAGTGCCGATGAAAATCCGAACCGAATCACGTAGGGAATTCAATAGAATAACCCGTGAGATTTATCTGAAACATCCCTGGAAACTTATGCTCGGCAGTCGGAATACATTAAGGTTGCGAGCTCGGATGCGAGACTGTATAGACTTTGATTAAACATGTTTCCGAACTCCCCCCAGATTGACGCCTCTCAGGATTAAAAGAATTTTGTCTTGTCTCGGGAAATTAGGAGAGGTTCTCTTGAAAAGGAAGTCGGGAATGTTCAAGAGAACACGACCTCGCCTGATGAAATTAACAGATAATCCGGTTTCATACTTCATGGCGCGGTGTATGTTACCTTCTCCTTGTTTCACAGACGCAGGACTAAACCTTCAATTAATACCCAAAGTTTTGAAATTAACTAAAACAATTCAATTTTTTTCAAAGAATGAGGGCAATTCATGTTTAAAATTTTGCCGATTTTTGGTAGGAATCCGAGGCAAGTCTGCCATGCTAAGGAAGAACGCCGTATGAACATTCGGGAGTTGCCAAATTGCCCCAGATAAAACATGTATTTTTGAGGAAAATTATGTGCAATTTTCCTTAAAATTTTCAGACGTTTTGGGTATAATAATTGCGGACTATATTGTCTAAAAATAATTAAAGAGAAATATTCACAACTTTCAAAGTAAATTCAATTTTTGTTGAAGGAGATAAGGCTCCTACAACGTTCTTCCTTAGCACGGCAGAAGTCATTCTGCTGCAAAAACTATGTGTTAGAGAGTGGATTTCAGACTTATTTACGTGCTCACGTGTCTTCCGTTCGATGTTACCAAAATTAAGTGAGTTACATTTTACAAAAAGGAATATTTTACATTTCTGACTCATTTTAGAGACAACATACATGCCACTGGTTTCCCTACACATATATGTGCTTTTATGAGAGAGCTAGAGACAGTGGTTCCTTATTGCAAAATGTAATCCAAGTTATCCATCTATTTGTATCTAATAAGTGCAACAGGCCCACTGATCAGAAGCGAGTCGCGCAATTTGACAACACCGGGTTCCCTCCATTTAGACATATATTTTATAATCGTCGGAGCGCATAGCCCTTCCAAGAATCGATATATTTCCATAGGTTTAAATGGAGAACAAACAATGTTGCCAATTTGCTGGATCCGCTAATGCCGCTATTTCCGATTTCTAGAAGAGCGATGCTCCCAGTATTTCGATATTTTTTCTGCCTCCTTCAATCCATTAGCTCGCGGTCGACGATTCCAGTGGCATTTCCTATCTGCGGAGTTTCCAGGACGTGGGGAAACCCTTTTACTCCGTCCCGGAGGGACAGCCGACAGCCCGCTCGCCGACATACCGCATTTTTGCTGCATGGAGCCGCGGCTTCCCGATCGATCGCCCGAGCTTGCCGCTTGCGCCCCCCAATTTCGAAATAACCGGCTCCCCCGGCGACTTTGGAAATGCGCCGAGACCCTTATCATAGTTACCGACAAAAATTGTTAATAATATACCAATGAATGATAATAATTATGAAAAAAAAAATGAATGAAGCAGCAAGAATTTCTGCTTTTCCGTAGAAATGTGTGGAACTAACACTGGAAAAAAAAACACATTGGATCCAGAGTCGAGATTCTTGAAAACATTGACTCGAAAAAGGACTCTTGATTCAAGCATATTTAAGCTTAAATCAAAAGGAAATCTACTCAAATTAAGAGGCTTGGTTCTTGATTTAAGCTTAAATATGATTGAATCAAGAGTATTTTCTCTTGTCAATGTTTTCAAGAGTCTGGACTCTAGATCCAATGTGTTTTTAAGCGTGCCAGTAGGGCTCGCTTTTTGAAATCACTCGGATGTACCATAGTACAGCACACCGATCAACCAATGCTATTCAACGGGCCGTCCAAATATTTTTTTCCTCGGACCCGTTTTCTTGTCTTTGAACCATTATACTGTCAAGCCCTGGTGGTCTCTTACCAAAAAACCGAATGAACTGCTAATTGGGAACCCTTGAGAACATTTTCCTGTCAAAACCGTATTATTTCATTTGACAAAAACCTCATAGAAGCTTTCTTACGCTCGGAGGACTCAACTCTAGAACCTTCTTTCCCGCCAAAACTGTTTAGCCAATGAGCGTCTTGCACTGCAAGTGCAATCCGTGATGAGCCTCGTGACTCTTTATACCATGTACTAACCGTGGCCCCTGCAGAAATCCACTCAAACCACTGCAGTTATCTCCCGATATAGCTTTGGGTGTCAGGTTTCGAGCAAGGCAATAAAAGACGGCGAGGAGAGGGTCGCCTCGCCGAACCTATTATCTTCCACGCCTGATTAACCATTCACCGTGACGCCAGGATCCACCAAATTTTCACAAAAATTGTTTTCCGTCTATTTAGCGAGTTTTTCCTTACTTTCCGTTAAAGTACAAATAAAAAGAGACCTCATTTGTAAAAATCGGCCGAATAGGAGAGAAGTTACAGTTCGAAATCCAAAGAGATTAACTCAACGCGATTTCGATGCACGGCAGTTCGCCCAAATCACGGTCGTGCGAAATGCCGCATATCAGCTTAAAATCAAGATAATTGGACGGAATCTTTAAAATCAATTTACATTCAACGTTCATGAATCAATATTTTCTCCCAAATTTAGCAAAAAGTATCAATTGATGCAAATAACAAAGACGTGAAAACAGTAGGTATGTGTCCAACATTTTAGTTATTCAGCACGCTTTTCCAACATATTCATGTTGGATTTTTCTGCTTGTTTTTTTTTTCCAGTGCTTATGCTGCTTTGTCTGGAATGAATCCAAGTATTCTGCCGTGCTAAGGAAGAACGCCGTATGATCATTCAGGCGTTGCCATATTTCCTCCAATAACAAACAAATTTACAGGGAAAATTCTGAACATTTTCCCTGCGATTTTTCGGGCAATTGGACATGTTTCTGTCAAAGGGGAACCACGTGCATTAAGATATGAAGCCCTGAGACCCACAAGATATATGCATGACAGGGCTCACGACACAATGCACTTAGTTACGTTTGGCAGAAATACGTCCAAATTTTCTCGCAATTTAATCTAAAATATCTGAAAATTTCGGGGAAAATTACGCACAATTTTCTTCAAAAATGCATGTTTCATTCGGGAAATTTTGGCAACGCTCGAATGTTCATACGGCGTTCTTCCTTAGCACGACAGTACTGCCCGCTTGCTAGCTCTTTTGAATACAAATTAAACGAATTTTGCGAATTCGGCCGAATCTGCACCATTTAAATTAGATTAATCGAATTCAAAGGAAATTCAATTCCGGAAAATTCCTCGTTACGGATCAGCGGTAGCACGGCAGGGTGGAAACTGTTGATTTGGACACGTGAAGCGGCTACGATGGAGCCGCCGAGTATGAGGCTGCATCTGGTAGATGGCGCCACTGCTCGAGGCTCCGACCGATGAGTGTTGCTTCCGCTCGACAGAGGGCGCTGCATTTACGACCCGGCCAATTTGAAATTCTAGACCACGTGAAATTCACGTCTCTCCGCGAGAAAGTGTGGAACCTTCGTTGCCACGGGGCTGTTGTAAAATTTCTTGTATTTTGAAGTCAATTTTCGAAAAATACATCAAAATTGAACAAACCTGCAGCTTTTGTTTTGCATTAGATCAAATTTTAGTCGAGAAAAATACTTCCTGAGTTGCAAACAATCCAATCCCACCTCGAACGGAAAATATTATGTCAACAGTTATCTTGACGTCAAAAGATGAATCGAGGGCTTAGAGGAAAAAGCGCATAAGTGCAGTTTTTGAAAAAATTGAGATATTAATTATTTCAAGTAAAACTAGTCGTCAGGCATAATCTGCGAAAAATTCTCTCCCAAATTCCGATTTGTAAGTATCAAAAAGTCAGTTTGAACTTTCTTTCCGCCATATAGATCCATGTAATTTCGAAACCTGAAACACGTATTTCTCAAAATAGCAAAAACTGCACTTGCGCTTTGTCCTCCAAGCCCCTCAAATTAACTCGTTCCACCTTATGTCTTTTTGTTCACCTCGAAGTTGACTCCGGTTGGGCCGGATTTTGCGGACGTCCCTGATATTTTCCCACTTGCCTAACGGCATATCTCTTTCTCTTGGCATGGGCATATCTGGCATATTCCTATTCCATTAGATCAGATTAAATGAGAAGTTTGGAGGACAAGGCGCATAAGTTCAGTTTTTGAAAAAATTGAGAAATTGATGATTTCAAGTAAGACTAGTCTTGAGGCATAATCTGTGAAAAATTCGCTCCTAAATTCTAATTTTAAGCATCGAAAAGTCAGTTTGAGCTTTCTTTCCGCCATAAGGATCCGTATGATGTGACTGTTCGAACACGTTTTTCTCGAAATAGCAGAAACTGCAATAAACCGCCTTGTTCTGCAAGTCCCTCAATTGATCAACGTGTGTCTCGCCGATTTTACTCGCGTTTGTCATGTTACTTTCAGGTCGCAATTTTAACGAAGTGTTATGCATGTCGAAGGTTTCCACAATTTTATCGTTGTTTGCAGTGAATATTTTGCTCTCGTTTTTTACATTAAATAGTTTTTTCGTGATACGAATTGTTTTACATTCGCCGTAAGGTGCTCGCCTGATATAGGTGTTTACCAGACCAAGTGGCCTGATGATGATCATAGAATCGAAATAGCTATCGCCTAGCAAGACCTAAAACCTGAAGCCAAGTGATCGGGAAACAAAGGTAAAATTAACAAACTATCTTTTCATTTAAAAGAATTCCCCAACAGGGTTTCCTAAAACGAGTATTTTAAGAGTTTTTTACTTAAAATTTACGAACTCTTAAAATTTACAAGTTTTTTCCATTTTTTCGACAACTTTTTGTAGAATTCTTTTTAAGAGCCATTGCTACTAGAGACCCTGTGTCCGATTATTCCCATTAACTCACCCCACGATGCAACGTTACTGCTCAAGGGGCTTACCTTAAAATGTGGCCTGGAGAGGATCTGCCGGAGGTGATCTACGTCGGCGGCCAGCTGCGGGTCCAGCGTGGAGGTCTGCTCGAGGTCCTTGAGGGTGTCCAGGACGTCCCGACACTTGAACACGGCATCGCTGCACGGCGGCTTGCTCGGCGAAACCACCACCACCTTACTCGCGATCCGATCGTATAACTGCAACAATCAAACAAATTCTCAATTTAGACCAGAGTAATCTACTTGGTGGCTACGCGGGCCAGCCCCCCGAGGACACTATGCGCTCTCAAAGAGCCCCTTTCAGAGCATATATAAGAGAGGCATTCTGCCGTACTGCGGAAAAACGCCGTATGAACCTTCAGGTGTTGCCAAATATCTTTAGATAAATTACGAATTTTCAAGATATTATAAAAATATTTTTCCTCCGAATTTTCGGACAATTCTGTGCACAATTTGATCGTGATTATCTGAAAAATTCAAGGGAAAATATGCATAATTTTCTTACTGCGGAAAAACGCCGTATGAACCTTCAGGTGTTGCCAAATATCTTTAGATAAATTACGAATTTTCAAGATATTATAAAAATATTTTTCCTCCGAATTTTCGGACAATTCTGTGCACAATTTGATCGTGATTATCTGAAAAATTCAAGGGAAAATATGCATAATTTTCTTACTGCGGAAAAACGCCGTATGAACCTTCAGGTGTTGCCAAATATCTTTAGATAAATTACGAATTTTCAAGATATTATAAAAATATTTTTCCTCCGAATTTTCGGACAATTCTGTGCACAATTTGATCGTGATTATCTGAAAAATTCAAGGGAAAATATGCATAATTTTCTTACTGCGGAAAAACGCCGTATGAACCTTCAGGTGTTGCCAAATATCTTTAGATAAATTACGAATTTTCAAGATATTATAAAAATATTTTTCCTCCGAATTTTCGGACAATTCTGTGCACAATTTGATCGTGATTATCTGAAAAATTCAAGGGAAAATATGCATAATTTTCCTCAAAATTACATTTTTATCCGTGGAAATTTGGCAACTCTCGAATGTTCATACGGCGTTTTTCCTCAGCACGGTAGTATATATGAGAGAGTGAGCTCATTTGGAGACCGGTTAATGGCGGGAGAAACCATTAACATTCACCCTGTAGACCTATACGACGAGCCGCGAAGAAAAAAAAGGGGGGAGGGTCAGTTGCGCTAGGGACAGAATCGTGTTTTGATACTTGATTCTCGAAAATTAGCTATAAATAATAATATCTGTCCAAACAGCAACTTTCTACGTTGAATATTCACCGAGATACCGCGCTTTGAAAAATTCTATGTATGACGCCAGTTTAGTTTCGTTACGTTAGTTTCGCGATAGTTACATCCTTATTTTCTTTCACTTTGCTTTCATCCTTTCGAGTTGAGTAACCAGTGAAAATGTGTGTTTGCCTGAGTAATGAAAGCGAGGTGGAAGAAACCAAAGGTGTCACTACCACGGAAGACGACGCCATAAACTGATTTTATAAAAGCGGGATATTATCCTAATCTCATCTCTCGGTTAATGTTGAATGTAGAAAGTTGCTATTCAGGGTGTCTACTAAAACAGCCTGGTCAAAAATAAGTACTTTTACAGTACTTTTTCAGTACATTCTCAAGAAATTTAGTACCTCCTTCAGCAGAAAAATTCCGTACTTTTTCAGTACCTCCATTTGACGAAATTCGAACAATTTCGAAAATTGCGACAAAAATGGCAAAAAATTAAAAATATTCTGGACCTTTTCGCAGAATTTCCGCTTTTTTTCAGTACTTCCGGACCGTCCTGAAAAAATCAGTACTATTTCCGGACTTGTAGACACCTTGCTCGGTTAAGATTGACCATAGAAAGTTGCTGATCCGACAAATCTTCATATTTTTAGCTAATCTACAAGAATCAAACATCAAATACGATTTTGCGATCAGTGCGACTGACCCATTTGTAGAGTCTGTGAGATCATGCACATACTGTACGGCCCTGGTTGCTACGCTGCTCACTGCTCAGTCCCCAGAGGATGAGAAACGACGCAAGAGATTCATTCCGTTTCCTAAATCTACTCATCTAAATCCTAAATTTTGAGGTCTGCGTGTACCTTGGCGGCTGAACACTACGTGGGAAATCGATTAAACCCGAGGGACCCGTTTTCGGGAAGTTGAATAGGGCTTCCATTACCGCGGCGCGGGACGATACAAAACCCCGACGGCTTTGTTTGCAGACACTAATGGAAACCCGACTCAAAGTCGTACCCGATTTAAAGTGGTTCAATTCGAAAATATTGATACCAAGACGCGCTGCAAGTCCCAACTCGTATGGTTCAGTTGGGCGAGTCGCTTAGTTTCATTCCAGGAAAAATGGACGGATGTGACCGAAATCAGCCTAACTTCGTTGGACGTTGACTAATTTTAGCTGAATGTTTTACTTTTTTATTTTTAAAATAAAGCGCTAAGCAGCAGTAAAACTTGCAACTTTGAGAGCATAGCGACGGTGTAAGTCGGCAATCACATAACTCGTTTGCGGTGTCTAAAAATCTCCGCGTTTACGTTATTTTTTTAAAGGAGAACAAATTTACATCATTCCTTGTAGTTTATGTAGAATTTTCCCCGCAGAGAGAAGAAAAATCACGGCAGCTTTAAAGAATTGCCGTTGAATAGAGTTCCGTTTAAAACATAAAATATGACAAGAAGTCTGCGACGTCGCAAACTAATTTATGTGCTTGCCGACACACACCGTCGATATTCTTTATATTATACAGTTAATTCCAAAAAAACTGAAAGTAGTTTAGTTCTCTGTTCTCTGTAGACCTTGTCTCCACGGGACGTTTCATAGGATCCGTCCCAGAGAAAAATCTCACTTGCGACGTTGGGAAAAATATTGAGTTAGTCAATACTAATAACAGTACCAACTAAGAGTCTTTGTTGAGTCCCAGGAACGACTTAAAAAGAAGAGGAAATTTTGCTGTGTTGTTCAACTGGAAAAAAGCCCACAATATTTATTCCTGCGACTCGAGCTTGGGAAAAATCCCGTGAAACGTCCCGTGAAGACAAGGCTTTAGTAAACAGAAAGAAAAAACAAGCGGGCAGCTCCAATACATAGCAATTAGAAAAGCGATCGGCGGGCAGTGGGATTTTAATGTTTTTCAGCGTAGATTTATTTTGATGTGTAGTATATTTAAAGTTGCATTAATATCATTCAGTATAGTTTTTCGATTATCAGGGAACACCTAAGATGGTGCTTGGTTTAAAAAAAAAAGGGGAAAAATCTTCTCAGAATACTGGAAAAAATACTTATCAATTACGTATTAAAAAATCAATTGATCAAAAAGTAATGATTTATCATCAAAATAACACATATCAACGGTGAAACTACAAGACCACGAATCTCGTTTGCAATGTTTAAAAATCTCTTTTCTCATTTTATTATTTTCAAAAAGAACAAATCGACATCATTTCTTAAGATATCCACGGATTTTTCTTCGCAAAAAGAAGAAAAAACACGGAAGTTTTCAAGAAGTGACGTTGAGTAGTTTTCCATTTAAAAAATAAAGTGTGACAGGAAGTCTGCAACGTCGCAAACCGAGATACGTGGCCTGGTAGTTTCACCGTCAGTATGGTTAACCCTTTGTTGCATGGGCTAATCGTTGATTTTGGACAGAAAATCTACTTTGTACAGTATTTTTTCGACAATAGAGTCAGTTGGAATCGATCTTTGTAGTTTCTTTTAAAGTTAGGAGATCAGACTGATAATGCTCCCAAAAAATCATTTCTTGCTTTAATTCAATTTAATACTCCAGCATAGAAATAAAGCTGAAAACCATTTGTTGCTTTCATGCAACGCTATGCAATAAAGGGTTAACAGTGGCGGGGCGTGCTTTGCGATCTATCGATATTTTCCCATTTGAAGCTGTGGTAAATAATCGATAATTAAGGTGTTCGCTGCGAACACCCTGTTTATCGATACTTTTCCATAGGTTTAAATGGCCGATCGATCGATATATCGCAAAGCACGCCACGCCACTGACGGTTACTGTTATTAAAAATAGAAGAAAACATAACACATTTTTCTAAAAACTCAAAAGAATACGTCGAAGACAGGGAGATCACTTGAATCGATTGAACATGAGCTAGGATAGCATTTTAGGCCACGGCCGCCATCTTGGATTTTGAAATTATGAAAATATGCCTAAAAATTCGAAATCCTCGTCTAGAAATACCGCCCGATGCCAAGTTTCACAAACTTCGATCGGACAGGATTCGAGGAAGCATTTACCTAACAAACCTACAAAGAGACAAAAATTCACGGAGAACTTCAAGAAAAACAATTCGGTGAGCTTCTGTTTTCGAAAATAATACATGAAAAGTAATTCCGGAATAGTTGGACGGATTTGTCTCAGCTAGGATTGAATATGCCCGAGTTTTATGGTACAGATCGGTCACAAAGCTCGGTAAACCGATCGCAACAGAGTCAGGTTGGGTTAAGTTGGGTCACGCAACTAAACTAACTCTCCGGCAATGCGGGAAGTATCACTCGAATTGAAGGCACTCCAATCCTGAACGTGCACTCGCTGTTTCAACAAAGTCGACCGATAGAACTTTCTCGACTCTCTTTTTTTTTCATTGAATTGTGGGGAGCCATGCTGCGAAACAACTGCATATGTATAATTGGATGCTGCCAAATTTATTCTGAAAAAATACAGATTTTTCGCGAAACAAATGTAATTATACGAAAAGCTTTATTCTTAATTATCAAGCGCCCCTTTATCATTTTTGGAAAATTTCGTAATTTTTTCTTTAATGTAAATATTACATACTTCCCTTGAAATGAGTCCTTTTTCCTTCCTTTTCTTTAGAAATCAAATTTTCAGTCAAATTCATAATCCGAAATTCCAAGATTACGGATGTAACCTAATATGCTATTTCGGCTCCTGTTCAATCGTTAAAAGTAAAAGTTGGTGTCAGGGAGGAATTTCTGGACAGAAAACTCGAACTTTCAGTCTTTACAACATCCGAAAGTCCAAAATGGTGGACGCAATCTAAAATGCTATCGTAGCCGCTCCGAAATATAATTACAGAAAACTGCAGAACACGACGCCTTGGAACTTTTTGAAACCCCCCTAAATTTTAAGTCATATCAGGGTGTCTCCTAGAACAGGTGGACCAAAAATCAGAGCTTTTACAGTACTTTTTCAGTACATTCCAAAAAAATGCAGTACCTCCTTAATAGAAAAATTCAGTACTTTTTCAGTACCTCCATTCGACGAAATTCGAAAAATTTCAAAACTTGGATTTCTCGCTCAAATTGAAACAAAATTGACCAAAAAATGAAAAAAATTCCAAACCTTTTACGGAATTGTCGCACTTTTCCAGTACTTCTGGACCCCCCTTAAAATTCGGTACTATTTCCGGACTTTCCGGCAATGGAGATGTTGCATGTGTGAGGAATTTGCGATTTGACTGTTGACTCTTATGTAACAGTTTGCGAGAAACACGATGGTGCAACTGGTTTTCTCTGAAATCAACTCCCAAGCTCAAAAAAAAGCTCTCAAGTTGAGCCCAAAATGGAGGGGATATCTCACCCTACCCTGAGAGTCCATATCTACATCAAGACAAACTCTCCATGCAAAGATAGGGAGCAAATAAATTACCTAGCAGGGTTGCCGTGTTTTCAGTTTTGGAGTCCCAAAATAAAGTGGCAGCCCTGTCAATGTATTTGCTCCCTGTCTTTGCATGGAGAGTTCGTCTTGATGTAGAGGTGGACTGTCAGGATAGCGTGGGATATCCCCTCCATTTTGGTCTCAACTTGAGAGCTTTTTTTGAGCTTGGGAGTTGATTTCAGAGAAAACCAGTGGCACCATCGTGTTTCTCGCGAACTTTTACATAAGATTCAACAGTCAAATCGCAAATTCTTCACACATGCAACATCTCCATTCCGAACTTGTGGACACCCTGATATTATATTTACAAAATGTATGGTTAGTCAATTGCATGGTTTTCACAAAGCAGTTAAAACACGGAGGGAAACTAAGTGGAGTCGGTTGCAACGGGTCTGTCGAACCGTTGAACGCAAGAAATACACTACAGGCACGTGACTAAACATTTCTTGGGTAAAATCACATAAAAGTCACGACGATCTCACGGAAAAAGTCTTACGTCCTCTATTTTGCGTGCACTTTGAGAAGTTTATTACACGCTTTTTCAACTTTCCCGTGTCCGCGGGCAGTTTTTCCGAATCGTCGGCGACCAGTTTTGCCCTGAGAGAGACGTAAGAAAATCTAATTTACATAAACAAACAACCCCGTAAACTTTTTTTCGCGGTTGATTTTAATCGTTTTCCATCTTCTGTTTTCTCACTTCCTCCTTCCTCCTTTGTGATGCAAAAGAAGCTTTAATTGGTGCACTGGTACGTGCGGAAAGTTCGTAATATACACTTCATTAGACCGTTTGATTATTTAAGTTAAGTTTCCTTTCTTCTCTCTCTCTCCCCTCCCCCCTCTGGGAAATCCTGATTGCCGGCTACTAGAAAAACCTAGAGTCCCTTTGTAGAGAGAGTTAAGAAAACGAGGCTCATGGATGTCACAAACGGGAATAAAGATTACACAAATTGAACGTTTTTCGTAATCTGCGATCAACTCACCTCGGATTCCTCTCTCCGTTCCTTCTCTCCTTCCGTCTGTTCCTTACCTTTCCCCCAATTCTCCGGTCAATTCCAGTTTATAATCTTTGCAATCGTTGAAAATGTAATCTTCATTTCCGTTCATGATATTGTGGAGACCTAAAATACTGGAACCAATCAGAAATGGATTCGTATTGTCTTTACCCTCTGTCAGGGTATCTACTAAAGCAGGCTGGCCAAAAATCAGTACTTATACAGCACTTTTCAGTCCATTCCCAATTATTTCAGTACTTCCTGTAGAAAAATTCAGTACTTTTCCAGTGCCTCGATTTGACGAAATTCGGAAATTTTCCAAAATTCGAATTTCCTGCTCAAATTGCAACAAAAATGACAAAAAATGAGAAAAATTCCGGATCGTCTTGTGGAATTTCAGCACTTTTTCAGTACTTCCGGACCGCCCTTAAAAAATCAATACTATTTCCGAACTTTCGGAAAATTCCGGACTCGTAGACACCCTGCTCAGTATAAAGAGACTCTAGAAAAAACCTCTCAAAGTAAGCGAACTGCGAATTACGCAAAGGAGGTTCTTTTGATGTGTCACCAATTGTGATTTTCGCGTCATTTCTAGTAGAAATTCATCACCTAGGTTGGATCATTCTAGGTAGTCAATAGTTTCACATTTTGCGTAAATCAGACTCATTAAGCTGCTTCTAATTACATCGATTCATTTTAATACTAAAACATAATACGATATATCGTGTATAAAAAAAGTTGGAGGAAAAATTTATTTCTACTTTGAAAATCGGGGCTTGGGATGCCGCACTCAGAGAAGATTCTGTAAGCATAGCGGCGGATATAATACGGATTATGCATGTTTCTTTGCGTTTGTAATACCTACGTCAACTCTTCGATGCCTGAAGTTGAATATAATCGAAAAAGTAAAAGAGTCCGTCGTAGCGCTTCACACCGTCGCCAAACTTGTCGTTTGAAATACGTTTTTGTGGAAATAGCGCGTGATACGCGCCTTACAGTTATGTTTAAAGCAGTTAATGCTTTAGTTTGACAAAAAAACGAGGAATCCAGAAGCACTGATAACTCGATTATGATAAAATAGCGTTAGTGATGCATTTCCCGGAAGAGGAACAGAGACAAAATGTTTTAGATGACCAACGGGCCGATTATTGAAATTGATAGACAAAGTTTTACACTAAGGAGACGAAAGAAATATGGAGGAATCCTATTGGTGGAAGCGAGTGGTTGCAATGGACAAAGGAGGCAGGCAATAGACTAACTATAACGGCAACCCACGAGAGACCCGACATAAATCTTCCTTTGTCTATAGGAACCACCCATCTCAACCAATAGGATCGCTCCATACTCCCTATGTCTTCTTTGTCTTTAACTTTGTCTATCAATTTCAATAATCGGCCTGTAGCGTTGCTACCTTAACAGCGGTGTAGAGGTTAATTTCGGAGGTCAACGACCGGACATTGGAACAGATTTTGTCTTGGCTAGGATTGAATGCGTCCGAGTTTTATAGTACTGATCGATCACAGAGCTCGGTAAACCGATCACAACCGAGTCAGGTTGGGTTAAGTTAGGTCACGCAACTAAACGAACTCTCCGGCAAAGCGGGAAGTATCAGTCGAATTGAAGGCACTCCAATCCTGAACGTGTACTCGCTGTTTTACCGAAGTCGAGCAACAGAGTCAGGTTGGGTTAAGTTAGGTCACGCAACTAAACTAACTCTCCGGCAAAGCGAGAAGTATCACTCGAATCGAAGGCACTCCAATCCTGAACGTGCACTCGCTGTTTTAACAAAGGCACTGATGACGACTGGTAATCGAAGTGATTGGCAACTGATGACCCAATCCTGACCTCCTAGAAAATACTCACCGAACAAAGTTTTTATTCCAACATTCATCGGTCATTATATTTTTTGCTCGGCAAATTGATCATCAACCACCATTAGGCAAAAACTAGCGTTGAGCTTCGAACTTAACTTAAGGTCATACGATTACATTGTTAAGAATGTCAGTGCTGAGTCTCTGACATATTTCCTTTCTAAAGGAGACAAAAATTGCCTTCAATTAAGAATTTTGCTCGGTGAAATGAAGGACTACTGACTCAATCAGGACAAATTCACATTGTGAAAATTCCTAATCGCTACTGATCACTCAGACTTGACAAAACAATATTATCGTCACCTTCCGGCCAAAGTACAACAAGCCGGCCACAAGTCACAAAGCTCGGTAAACCGATCGCAAAGGAGTCAGGTTGGGTTAAGTTAGGTCACGCAACTAAACGAACTCTCCGGCAAAGCGGGAAGTATCATTCGAATTGAAGGCACTCCAATCCTGAACGTGTACTCGCTGTTTTAACAATCGCTACTGATCACTCAGACTTTACAAAAAAATATATGAATATCGTCACATTCCGGCCAAAGTATCACAAGCGCCATGCGACGTTTAAAAACTTCCGCCGCAATTTTGCTTTTTTACAGGGAAATTATTATTGGTTGAATCTGTTTGAAAATTTCACTGAATTTTATCGGCAGCCCAAAAAAAATTTCAATAAAATTTTCGAACAGTTTCGTGGAACAATTTCTATGTATGAAAACAAATAAAATGACGGCGAAAACTTTTAAACGTCGCATATGGGCGCTTGTGATACTTTGGCCGAAAGGTGACAATACACTGGGAAAAAAAACACATTGGAGCTAGAATCCAGACTCTTAAAAACATCGACAAGAAAAAGTCCTCTTGATTCAATCAGATTTAAGCTTAAATCAAGAACCGAGCCTCTTAAATTGAGCGGATTTCCTTTTGATTTAAGCGTAAATCTGCTTGAATCAAGAGTCCTTTTTCTTGTCAATGTTTTCAAGAGTCTGGACTCTAGATTCAATGTGTTTTTTTTCCAGTGTGGGACCCGCAGAGAATGTGAAAAACTTCAGAGCGAAAGTGACCGTCGCTTCAAAACCTCTTTGAGCGCGCCCGAGTTCAAACGCTTTGACTAAGATCGTTTCAGGCGTGCCGTGTTCTCAACTTTAGCCGTGATTTTAGCGTGTTAGTGAGCTGAAATAGGTTGATACACAAACGTAACCGACATCCCGCTACTAATGTAATGGTTTCATGAATATAATGAGACCTCAGAATATGGAACTTTGTTCACGGAGTTTGTTTGAATCAGTGGAGCCACTTCAAATCAAATTTCCCTTCGCCGCGGGTGTGGATCCCCGCGCTCATTTACACACTCACACTAGCGCAGAGCGTTCGTTTACACACTCACACCAGCGCAGAAAGCCAGAGCGGCTTCACTGATCCATGTGCATCTGGATACGAGCGTTCCATGTTGGTGTCTTTTAGAATTATGAGCTGTTCTCGTATCCTATACATTTTGCTACGCTTTTCGAAAACGGAAAAATGCAACATCGGTCAAGCGAGTGACACACCCCTCGAAGTATAGCCTTGATTGAACGCTAAAAATAGAGGCTTGAAAAGGGAGTCTATTTCAGCGAATTTATTTATAATCGACGAAAACAGAAGCAAAATGCCGCTATATGTGCTGAAGCATATTTACCAGATTTAATTAACCAGGGATGAAATCCACTTTAACGTCAAACGCCAGAATGGATAAAGCTTTCAGACGCATGGGAATCGCAAATTAGTTATCAGTCTTCAATAACCGTACACATTTCAAAATTATAAGAATCAAACTCAAAATCAGTAAAATCCCTATATTCACAAATTCAAAACCACTGATGATCTTAAACAGTACAAGTTAAGGGAGGATTTTTTCTGTTTGCTATAGGCGAAGTTTGCAACAGGCCCATTTATTTGAGAGAAAATCAGGGGTGCCAAATTTTACATAGGAATAAGTGCTTAAATCGCAAATCTCAGACACATTAACAAAAATATTTGTGTTCTTGTGTTACTTTTGGTTACTATAGGAAGTGAAACACAAACCAACACACAGTTTACGTTGATTTTGGTACAGTTTGCGGTGAATTTAGCGTAAATAATGGATAGACTGGGTAAGGGCATTCCTTCGATTGCGACGTTGGTATTCACCACCAGGGGCGGATCGAGCAATTTGGCAACAACGGATTCCCTCCATTTAAACAAATGTTAAATAATCGATTCTGTCGGGGCACCCGGCCCCTCCGAGAATCGATACATTTCAACAGGTTTAAATGGAGAAAAACAGTGTTGTCAATTTGCTGGATCCGCCAAATTTCACCACTCCTTTTTAGACTATATATCTTCAAGAAAATTGGCTAGCATTTTCTCTTGAATCTGCTAGAGTCCCTTTATACTGAGAGTCAAGACAACACCCCCTCATGGAGTCACGAACGGGAATAAAAATTACACAAATTGAACGTTTTTCGTAATCTTTGATCGGCCCATTCACAAATTCCTTTCTCCGTTCCTTCTCTCATTTAGTTTGTTCCTTGCCGAACTCGTGATTCCCTGGTCCGTTCCAGATTATAATCTTTGCAATCGGTGAAAATGTAATCTTTATTCCCGTTTGGGACACTGCGAAGGCCTAAAATACGGGAACCAATCAGAAATGGATTCCTTCCTCTCAGAGCAGGTGCGAGCCCTACATTTGCACCCTGTCTGGCGGTTCATTGTTTCATAAAGTGGGGATCAAATTGCCCGCTTTCCGTGATAATTTTTCCGGACGACGTAGCACGTGATGATCCGCCGGGCGCACTCACCTGGACGTAGGTCACGAGGCTGGCCAGGTCGGCTGCGAGCGCGGCGTTGGCTTGGAACAGGTACTGGTAAAATCGCCCATCCCGGCTGCTCATCTCGCTGCCGCCCATGACGAGCTCCCCCGCCGCCGCTCCCCAGCCCCCCGATCGCCCCCCTCATACACACGCACTGTTGCCAAATCCCGGATCGCACGAAAACAAACCCACAGGTTCACATCCCAAAACTCCGAAAACTGGCAACGCCGCGCTACATCATCTTCACTTCCGTGGCACCCGCCAGGCCGCGCTCGAACGCAAAATCGGTGTCGACGCGCCGCTCTCACATCGGGAAACTCGGGAAATTCGGGAAACTCGGCAACTGCCGCATCTTCACTCGTGTCACACTTCCAGCGCGACGTTAATCTAGGCTGAGGTTAGGTCAATTCGGTTCTCATGCTTCGCGCTTCCGAAACTTAGAGAGACGTAGCCAGGTTCATAGTCCTTAATCTGGTTCGGACGCGATCACAATGTCTCCTGCGCGGTTAGAGTCTCCGAGTGTGGAAAGGGGACATGCCCACATTTTGTGAGGCGAAATGGAGTTAGGCACAGATTCTCATTCCTTGGTATTAGATACATCATAGGGGCGAAAACGAGACGTGTCTAAAGCCTGTATTACATGCTGAAAGTACAGCTTTCAAAATGGGGTCAAGTGGGGTCATTTGACACTTCGTGACCCTCGTAGATTGTCGGGCCAACGATTTTTGAGGGTCACGTGACCCAAGGTAATGCCACTTTGAAAGCTCTACCTTGGATCGTACGTTACGGTCTCCAAGATAGTACAGGGTGTCTAGTTTTCTTTTTCTTTTTTTTTTCATTTTGGGAAATCCTGATTTTTCCTGATTTTTGACTGCTAAATCCTGATTTTTTTCGGAGAAAACTCAACGGACGGATGGCGGATAACTAACGGAAAATAAGCGGACGGCCGACTTTTCTCAAATCTTGATTTTACGACAGAATTTTCCTCAAATCCACATTTTACGACAGAATTTTCCTCAAATCTACATTTTACGACAGAATTTTCCTCAAATCTTGATGAAATCGGGATTAAATCCTGATTGACCTCGAATTCTGATAGAATCGGGAAAATCCTGATGCTAGACACCCTGCAGTAAGGGGAAAATGGCGACAAAATGGGAAAAATCAGGAATTTAGAGCAAAATATCTCTGCGCATCATCACGGTTATTGGTACGATATTCACACTTGCGGGTCGATTGTTGAATAATCATACAATGACATTGGTCGATAAATCCCTATCTTAGCAATGCTATAATCAAACCAAAAATGTTTATTACCTTGTAGTCGAATTCATTAATGAAAGATTTTAAAAAAATAAAAAATAAGATAGAAAATTAATGAAAAAAGTAATTGAAATTCAATTGCGACACAAGGAATAAATGGGTTAAGTTTCAAAAGAAAAAATCGAGCTAGCTCCGGTATCCGTAGATAGTTTCGAAGAGATGACTCGGAACAAAACCGCTTATCTGCAATTTTGAAAGAGCCTTGTTAAAAATGGGTCGAAATTCGCCCCTTTTTAGGCCCTCGATTTTGCCAACGGGACTTGCGCCAAATTGTTGCATATGATGCCCCAAGTCTCAGGTAAAAATTTCAGCTTGAGTTGAAAAGCGGTTTCGGAGATACGGGGGGGTGAAGTGGGGGAGTTGAGCGGCTGGCGTGCGCTCTTTCCGCGGCTGTTCCTCGCCAAATCTTCGTTTTGATGTCACCCATTACATGTTTTCTTATGTAATTTTTTGCGTACTTTCCATTTCTGACCTTAAAAATTACTTACAACCACTTTTCAAGGCGCTAGGGGGTGAAAATAGGGGTTGAACGGCTGGCGGCGCGCTCTTCCGCGGCTGTTCCTCGCCAAATCATCGTTTAGTTGTCACCCATTACATGTTTTTCTATGTAATTTTCCGCGTACTTTTCATTTCTGACCTTAAAAATTACTTACAACCACTTTTGAAGGCGCTAGGGAGTGAAAATGAGGGTTGAACGGCTGGCGGCGCGCTCTTTCCGCGGCTGTTCCTCGCCAAATCCTCGTTTTGATGTCATCCAATACATGTTTTCTGATGTAATTTTCTGCGTACTTTCCATTTCTGACCTCAAAAATGACTTAAAACCACTTTTCAAGGGGCTACGGATTTTTTCACAGTTTTTTTTTTCTTTTTGGAGTTCTTTCAATTTATTTCGTATTATTCCTTAAGATCTATTGCTGCCGTATATTTTCAAGTTTTTTCAGTGTACCTCACACGCCTTACGAGAAAATATATACGCATGATTTCATCCGAACATAAATATTTACACGCAAAAATGATATAGCAAATATGAGAACAAATCTGAGATATGCCTCGCGTAGTATATTAATCTGATTAATAAAAATTCTGTCCTTTAGTTCGTAATTTATTTATTTAAAACCATCCCTCACCCAAGCACCCCCCTCACCCCTAAATTGAAAGACCCCCCCCCCCCAAAAAAAAAAACTGTGAAAAAATCCGTAGCCCCTTGAAAAGTGGTTTTAAGTAATTTTTGAGGTCAGAAATGGAAAGTACGCAGAAAATTACATCAGAAAACATGTATTGGATGACATCAAAACGAGGATTTGGCGAGGAACAGCCGCGGAAAGAGCGCGCCGCCAGCCGTTCAACCCTCATTTTCACTCCCTAGCGCCTTCAAAAGTGGTTGTAAGTAATTTTTAAGGTCAGAAATGAAAAGTACGCGGAAAATTACATAGAAAAACATGTAATGGGTGACAACTAAACGATGATTTGGCGAGGAACAGCCGCGGAAGAGCGCGCCGCCAGCCGTTCAACCCCTATTTTCACCCCCTAGCGCCTTGAAAAGTGGTTGTAAGTAATTTTTAAGGTCAGAAATGGAAAGTACGCAAAAAATTACATAAGAAAACATGTAATGGGTGACATCAAAACGAAGATTTGGCGAGGAACAGCCGCGGAAAGAGCGCACGCCAGCCGCTCAACTCCCCCACTTCACCCCCCCGTATCTCCGAAACCGCTTTTCAACTCAAGCTGAAATTTTTACCTGAGACTTGGGGCATCATATGCAACAATTTGGCGCAAGTCCCGTTGGCAAAATCGAGGGCCTAAAAAGGGGCGAATTTCGACCCATTTTTAACAAGGCTCTTTACATGACGTTTGCTTCGTTATTTTTGAAATTTTGAGGTTACGTTTGCAACTTTTCTGTAAACATTACATCTTCGTTACAGCGCTCTCATGCGAAACTGGAAGCAGTGTTCGAAACTCACAGGCGCCAACACGCCAAATGCGCCTAAAAAATCGGCCATGGCGCCTAAAAAATGAAGGCTCTGCGCCAACGTGGCCCCTTAAAATTGTCCCTAAAAATCTGGGTTTTCACAGGAAGTCACAAAAAGAAAGAAAAACAAATATATTGGAATTGAAAAAACTCAGAATTTTCAGCACTACAAGTGAAAGCTTGCTTTCTCTATTCTTCACGATTTCATTCTTAGTGCTTATGTCTTCCCCAAGTTACAGCTACTTACTAGTTCTGTTACGAAAACATCTTACGTCTAACTTTTCACTAAATGCGCCGTAATATAAAGGCAAAAAGTCAATTTGGCCCCTAAAAAATCTTCAATGGCGCCTAAAAATTGGACTTGATGCGCCACATGGCTCCTAAAACTCAAAGGTGAGTTTCGAACACGGACTGGAAGTAACTAAAAACATCAGCTTGCGTATTTTATCCTGTAGAATAAGCGACCAAGTCGATAACTCATACCGCCAAAACTGTTAGTTGAGCGGTATTACTCCCAGGCCCTCGATTCTGCGTTCATATTTGCAAGAGCCGAACCCGGTGTTTCCAACTCGTAAAAATCACCCAAGAGAGACTCATACGTTTGTCTCCTCTTACATCGCGAAGATAAACGATGCCTCAAAGCACTGCGCAGCATGGGTCTCTTTTGCCTGAATGGGTTCTAATTGGACCATTTGTCGCAGAAATAAGCTAAGCCACCCTAACCGAGAACTGATACTGAGAAGATCGCCGGAGGGCGGAAAGCGGGAGGAGACGGAGGGGAAGGAACAGCGAGAGAGAGAGAGAGAGAGAGAGGTTTGAAGGGTTATCGCCTCATTAGAGTCGATGAAAGAGAGAAATTTCAAGTCCATGTTATACACCCTTCAAATCATCCTCAGCTTTTCAATTTGAACGGAGGAGAGGCTGCTACAAGTTCAGTTGCAATCTCTCTTTTTAGCTCCTGCTCCTCTGGAATTCCTTTCAGACGCGGGGATACGGTCGAGTCTCCACCTCTAACAAAAGCGTAAAACGCAACGTAAACTTTATAAAACGCTTCTGGAGGGTATCGTGTGCGTCGGAGGATGAAAAGTGTATCCGCCGAAGGAATATAGTCAAATCGGGCAATTTGTCAAAGTCCTCGGCAAATGTTGAATTTTCTTAAAGTTGAAACTCTCATTCTCTTGCTTATTTTACACTGATAAAAGTATGTGTGTACTTGTGTTACTTTTGGTTAATATCGGAAGTGGAACCATTGTTCGAAACTCACAGGCGTCAACGCGCCAAATGCGCCTAAAAAATCGGCCATGGCGCCTAAAAAATGAAGGCTCCGCGCCAACGTGGCCCCTAAAAATCTGAATTTTTATATTAGGTGATTATTCGAAATTTTCAGCACTACAAGTGAAGGCTTTTCCTATTCTTCACGATTTCATCCTTAGTGCTTTTGTCTTCCCCAAGTTGTAGCTACTGATTAGTTCTGTTACGAAAACATCTTGCGTCTAACTTTTCACTAAATGCGCCGTAATATATGAGCAAAGAGTCAATTTGGCCCCTAAAAATATTCAATGGCGCCTAAAAATCGCGCTTGATGCGCCAAATGGCTCCTGAAACTCAAAGGTGAGTTTCAAACACTGAGTGGAACACAACCAACACAAATTGTGTGTTAATTTTGGTACAATTTGTGGTGCATATAGCGCAGAAAACGATTGAGAGACTCTGAAAACCCCGAGTCAAACAAAAGCTTGAGCTATTTTGTGTTTTACCTCCCGTATTAACCAAACTTTTGTGTTGAGTTTTCTCTCTGCACGGAAAAAACGAGTTTAAGCTTGGAACCTGCGGGGAAGGATTAGTGTGTATATGTCGAAGGAATATAGTCAAAGTCCTCGGCAAATATTGAATTTTCTTACAAAAGTTGAAATTCTTATTCTCTTGCTTATTTCACACTGTTAAAATGGGTTCTTGTGTTACTTTTGGTTAATATAGGAGGTAAAACACAAACCTTGCCACACAAACAAATTTTGTGTTGATTTTAGTACAGTTTGCGGTGAATCTAGCGCAAAAAACAACCTTTCAACACGAAGAATTTCACCTGACAATCCTCAGATTCCAATATCAAACCCAGATGGCCAAGAATGTTTATAAACGAGCGTTCTTCCGCAAAAATGAGTGAACTTATGCAAAACTAAGTCAAATACGTGCTTTACAAACAACGGGTCGCAACAAATGTTATAATGAACCACTCTGGATAGTTGGAGTTCATAGATTGGCTGCCCTTTTGAGCCCTAGAAACTCCATGACCTAACCTCAAAATTACCGACATGTCTGTACTCTCTCTACGTAGGTAATCGACTATCTGCAAAAGATTACCAATGGCACTTATGATGTTTCTAGAATAAACCGGAGGTGGAGGTTCCTCAATGCAAAATTTAGTCAATTTTTAATACAGACGTCCGGGTTGACGTTGGAGGAGGTTCGTTACGAGAAGTAAAACATCTAAAAACCGGGAAAAGTGCATCGCATACTGTTCGAACGTTCCCCTGTAGGAATACTTTTCCGTACAGTCGCTGTATCAACAACAGAACGTCGCGTAACTACACATTGAGATGAGACCAGAAAAGCATTAAATTGTACGGACAACAGGGTTCATTGCAGAGTGTAGATACGCTTTTTTATCCGGAGGGCGACGAGAATACTATGACAAAAGCAAAACTCCGGGGGGACGCCAAAGTTCCTGACGATGACGAAAGAGGACAGCCACACAAATCGTCGCCCCTCCGACGTAAGGACGTATCTCAATTCCACGTGAGCCCTGTTTCACATATGAATTCATGCTTTCTGGGGCTCATACGGAGATCGAGTTACGCCCTTGCGCTGGGGGAGCGACGAAATGATGAACTCACCTGAGAGTTTTTGTTATGAGATATCCGCGTCAGTCAAGCCTCGGCGTCTACATCGATAACATCTGAGATGAGAAACGAAATTCTACGAGCAACCCGTGATACTGCAGTGATAGCGAAGAGATTTGTAGGTGCAAAATTGAAGTTGTGAGGAAATGGGCTTGTCAGTAACGTCTGAGCGAGACAGTTTATCGGGAGTAGTCTTCGTTCTTTGTCAAATTGCCAATTTAATGTATGGATGATTAAAAATTGAATCAGTGAGTTCGAAAACACACCAACTCGGGTTTTTTTCGACTTTCACTTTTTTACGGTTTAGTAACACTTATGGATAAAAGCATCTGCACACAAAAGGAAATTTCGAAATTGCAGTCGAAAGTGCTCGAAATAGCGACGGGAAAAGGGAAGAATCGAAGTATTTCATTGGAAATACCAATTTTCGGCCATTTCAAGGGAAACGGGTGACCATCCGATTTTGCGGTTTTCTTTTTTCGGTTCAGTATACCTTGTACCAACAAGTTATATAAATATTCAAGCGTTATTCAGGTCGAAAAGTATAAATTTTTCAGGGCAGAGTATGAAAAATCAGTATCTGAAAGTCCGTGAGAACGAAAACACACCAACTCGGAAATTTTTAAACGCTTAATTCTCTGTCATCAAACATGGTGTATCGATTTCAACTTGGTGCTTTACAAAGTCTCTGAGTACTTGTCCTTCGGCACCAAAAAGGTTTTTCTTAAACTAACTTCTTCGCCCCCTGCGCAGTTTTAGGTGTTTCCTGAACAATTTTTTTTTCCGAGTTGGTGTGTTTTCGAACTCACTGATTCATTTGAGGCAATGGTGATGAATCGATAATTAAGGTGTTTGTAGCGAACACCCGCTTTTTTCTGTGAGGAAGTATCATGCTAGAAGAAGCTTTTGGGCCCTGCAATGAGAATATATCAGTTGTGATGCGGAATTTCGACGCATCTTGGCAAAATCACCAACACTCTGTGTAAAAACGACTGTCTGTCGCGTGAACCGTGGACGTGGGTAAGACTTTCACTAAGCCGCTATCATTTCGACAAACTTCCGTAAGGAGCAAGCAAAGTTGTGCTTGTTAGTTTACACGCACGATCATTCGTTTAAATCTCTCGAGCATCGACACTTTCCCAAACAAACTTGGCGAGACAACTCTAAAGCCAATTCGAGAAGTTCGAAGCCTTTAGTGAGACGTCACTTATCGCGAAAAGTTTTTGACACGATAAGTTATCTTCACACCGTTCAGCGATGAATTTTGAAGTTAAAGTTTGAAAGTTTAGTATCAACTATGACGTCTATTAAGTGTGTCCCTTCTGCTTAGAAATTATATTCCTAATGAATAGAATTTTTGAAGTTCCAATTTGGTGTCTGGTTGTCCTGGATGTATCTACTTCGGGAATGATTGGACCACAATTTGCAAAACAGACCCGCATTTTCCGAACCACTTCGGAAAAAACGCATAGGTGCCATTTCTTCCCCTGTGCAGATGGGTGCTTGTGCGGATGAGCCAGAAACATGTGGGTTATTTAGTATTTCGTTCCATGGCGTAATATTTGTAAAATTGCACTACGGCAGCATAGGGAGGTCAGAGGTCTTTCCTAAGGCTGCTATTTTCTGTTAGGAACCCCGTATATTTTCCATTCAGTTTAAAGAAAAATTTAAAGAAACCTTAAATGTGCCAATTCATCAGCATCAGGCTGATTTTTAAAATTGATCGACAAAGAGAAGATTGAGCGATCCTATTGGTGGTAACGGGAGGTTCAAGGACAAAAATGGTAAGTAATAGACTAACTAACCGTAACCAGCAAGAGACTCCGTGGTTGGTCCATCATTTCCCTCTTTAGTCTATAACAACCGCTCGATTCGACCGAAAGCATCGTTCCATTTTCCCTTTGTATCTTTGTCTATAGCTTTGTCCATCAATTTGAATAATCAGCCCGCTGATATTTACAGACAATTACCAGCGTCTATATAGTTGGTTGTAGTTTCCGAAAATGGAATAAAATCCATAGCACTAGCAAATAAAGTTACGTTCCTACGTCCAGGAAACGTCGCACAGTGTATCAAGTCGAGGAGAGAGGTCGGACACTCATTTTTAGGCTAAAACTGCAAATTTGGCTGTTTATTTCGTCAAATTTTAAATTTTAATGGACGTCAATTAAATACAATTTTACGAGTAAACCAATGAAACTGCGATTAACACCTCTACGTTCAATTGAATCAGTGAGTTCGAAAACACACCAACTCGGCAAAAGAAATTGTCCAGGAAACACCTAAAACTGCGCAGCGGGCGAAGAAATTAGTTTAAGAAAAACCTTTTTGGTGCCAAAGGACAGGTACTTAGAGACTTTGTAAAGCACCAAGTTGAAATCGATGCACCATGTTTGATGACAGAGAATAAAACGTTTATTAAATTTCCGAGTTGGTGTGTTTTCGTTCTCATCGACTTTCAGATTGATTTTTCATAGTCTGCCCTGAAAAATTTATATTTTTCGACCTGAATAACGCTTGAATATTTGTATGACTTATTTGTACAAGGTATACTGAACCGAAAAAAGAAAACCGCAAAATCGGATGGTCACCCGTTTCCCTAGAAATGGCCGAAAATTGGTATTTCCAATGAAATACTTCGATTTTTCCCTTCTCCCGTCGCTATTTCGAGCACTTTCGACTGCAATTTCAAAATTTCCTTTTGTGTGCAGATGCTCCTATCCATAAAAGTTACTAAACCGTAAAAAAGTGAAAATCGAAAAAAACCCGAGTTGGTGTGTTTTCGAACTCACCGATTCAATTATAATGTAGATATAAGCTTTTAAATGGACCGCGTTAAACAGAAAGGAACCAAGCCACATCAGCTATTGCCAAATTTAATCGGCTAGTTAAATTTTTTACATGAAAACAGTTGTGCGGATTTTCGTGCAAATTTCAATGAATTTTCTCCATAGTGCGAAGCAAATTCCTTAACATTTTCAAAGGGATCCGCACAAACGTTTTCTCGTAAAAAATTAAATTGCTCAGTTAAAATTGGCAATAGCTGATGTGGCTTGGTTCCTTTCTGTTAAACGCGGTCCAAATGTTCCTAATTTCGTCCCGAATTCCCCAATCAGCTGGTACCATTGTGCGACGATACGACACGACACACGGGAGCGCGGCGAACACTCAAGCGACACGGGCTCCCACGCTCGATATCTCAATATCCGCTTCCGCCCCGCCCGGGTTGTTAAAACGTCGCTGACAAAACCCCCGTCGAATCTTTGAAAATCTTCGCCTCAAAGGGAGCCTTTGAAAATTTTTCAGCGACGCTTTTCAATGCCAGGCGTCGCGGCGCCTGCACGGCGTCGGCGGTTCCGGCGCCGCGCGCACCCGACTACAGCGACACGAGCAATTGAAAACGACATTGTCCCCTCTTTTTTTCATCTTTCACAATTACAACCGTCGAGTGGCCCGGGTTTTGTTCTGCAAAACCGCGAGCGCCCTTCACCTCGCCGCGTATCCCCGTTCCCACATGGTCCCCGGAAAGCATTGGTTTATGTACACCGCGGGGCTCAAGTGGGAAATGCAGGTGCGCCCTCACGGCGGAGGAGCGATGACCTGTCCCGTGTGGCTTGCGACCGTTTCTGCCCGGTTGTGCTGAAATTCGGTGGATACCCCCATTTAACTCAATGTAAAATATCCAGGTTTATTTACACTATCTGGCAACTTGGCTCGCGACTTTGCGACGCACAAAGCGACCTCGGCACTAATGGTCCTTCCGGAGGTTTATCAACAAGTTTACCAGAATATTAAGGATTAAAAACGGGGGCTGGCAGAGTGACGAGTTTTCTTCAAAGTCAAATTCCCTGACTAATCCAGGACTTGTTTAATATTACCTGGATATTATTTTTTCGTCCGGTTTTTCTTGATTTCTGAGTTAGGCTATGTACATTTTGGAATTTTCTTCCTTCTTCAGGTTAAAATTTTGATACTTGTCTAGCACTCTTCCCTCGTGCGCGTTCGGACGAAAAAATAATATCCAGGTAATAATAATCCATCCGGTAAAATGATAAAACCATACAACTTATTTAATACTAAAATTCATTAGTTCTCTGGTGGAATAATGCTCCTTACGGCTGTTTTATCAAAAACAACGTCAATTTCCGAATATTTACGGCTTGCTCTTATGTCTCGCTTTTATACTAATGAGACAAATCGTGCCGTTTTAGCTGTTCCAGTGATTTTATCTAAGACAGACAGAACGAATTTTGAAGGAAACAGCTGTAAGTGATATCTTCTGCATGCTTTCGGGGTTTGCGTTTTGGACACACAACAAACACATTTTCAGGTTAGAAATCTGCAGAAGCGGGCGGCACTTTACTTGAAGAGCACTGTTTTCATTGACTCTCTGGAGGAATAGTGTCACTTACTGCTGTCTTGCCTGAAACTACGTCATTTTTTGCGCACTTACGGCTTTCTCATACGTCGCGTTTTAATAGAGTCAAGATGAATTTTGCTGTTTTAGCTATTTTAGTGATTTCATCTAAAAGAGATAAGACGAATTTTGAAAGAAACTCGATTTCGAAAATTTGAGAGTTACGGCTCTCTTCCAGTGGCGTGGCGTGCTTCGATATACATCGATATTTCCCCATTTGAAGCTATGGTAAAGAATCGATTATTAAGGTGCTCGTTGCGAACACCCTGATAATCGATCCTTTTCCACAGGTTTAATTGGCAGAGCAATCGATACATCGCAAAGCACGCCACGCCACTGCTCTCTTCGCTATCACAATGGAGTCTTTCGGTTTAACCCTGGGAGACCCTGTGCAGCCGGAATAGATGCAAGCAGGCGTTAGGATTGAGACGGGGGCGCGCACCTCTGCTCGTTGCATATGCAACAAGGACATACATTGAGCATGAATAGAGGCATCCAGGCGCTGGCATTAATGTCACAACCGCCCGTCTTTCACGGCGCGTCAGTCGAGATACTAGACTCCTCCGGTCCCTCATCCTACTTATTCCGTCCCTTGGAAACGAAATGCAATAACTTCGTTTTTTGCCGGGTGCAAGGCGAGGATTTTTTGAGGACAACTGTGATTGCCCTTTCTCTGGGGACAGGAGTGTTCAACTATCGATGAACTAGTTATGAATATGTCGCAGGCAAGTAGTGAAATCAGGCATTTTGTCAAATGCCTGCGGCCGATTATTGAAGTTGATAGACAGAGCTATAGACAAAGAAGACAAAAGAGGTATGGAGGGATCCCATTGGTGGAGGCGGGTGATTGCAATGGACAAAGGAGGTTGGTAATAGACGAAGTAACGGCAACCCACGAGGGACCCGATAGTTAGTCCATCATTTTCTCTCCTAGTCTATAGGAACCACCCATTTCAACCAATAGGATAGCTCCATACTCCCTATGTCTTCTATGTCTGTCGCCTCGTCTATCAATTTCAATAATCGGCCCGCAGAGCAGATAGTAAAATTTTGACAATCTACAAAAGATTGTGAATTAAAGGTGAAGAGCACACAAGTTTTCACTATTTTTTGAAAAATAACTCACCAGATCTACGAACTCTTTTTTGCTCTTTCTCATCAATCGCTTCTTATACTTTTCAATATTGAAATTCTAAAAATTCTGTATTTTAGGGAATTTTGAGAATTTCAAGATAAGAGTCTGTTCAGAAGCTAAAACTCGTTCAAAACACCATTGTGTGATGTAAATTCTCAGTAAAAATTTACATCACACAATGGTATTTTGAACGAGTTTTAGCTTCTGAACAGACTCTTATCTTGAAATTCTCAAAATTCCCTAAAATACAGAATTTTTAGAATTTCAAGATAAGAGTCTGTTCAGAAGCTAAAACTCGTTCAAAATACCATTGTGTGATGTAAATTTTTACTGAGAATTTGTTCTTGCAGGAGCAATGGATTATTTTGTCTGAGTTAGGAAAAGAATCGGAATTTCAATCTAAGTTAGAATATTTGACTATTTGCCTGGGCATTTGACAAAATTCCTGATTTAACTATTGACCTTCCACAAATATACGGAAAAAAAGAGCGTGCGGTTGATGAATGATGTGGACTTTCCCATAATTAATCATGGCAGTGCCCCAATTCGTCGTTTTTCGTACGAAAGAACGTAATGACATTTCAAAGTTGCCAAAGTTTCTCTCACAAACACTTAACAGAAAGGAACCAAGCCACATCAGCTATTGCCAAATTTAACAAGGAAATTTGATATTTACGAGAGAACGTTTGTGCGGATTCCTTTGAAAATTTTAAGGGATTTCCTTCGTACCGTGCAGAAAATTCGCAGAAATTCGCACAAAAATCCGCACAACCGTCTCACGTAAAAAATTAAACTTCCCAATTAAATTTGGCTATATCTAGTGTGTCTTGGTTCCTTCCTGCACGACGCGGTTCAAATAGAACACGTTGGGTGACAGGAGTTAGAATCACTCGTCTCTAGCGTCGGTAGAAAATGAGGGCGGGTTTATCCATTTCTCATCTGCGATTTTTTCCAGCTTTAAGAGGTGCTCAGCGCTTGTCTCACATCCGTTCTTGCTCAGCGTCGCGTGGCGGGGGGCGGGGGAGGGGGCGAGGGGGGGCAGGGGGCACCCGCTCAGGTTCAGCGCCCCCTCCGTGTCATCTGGGATAATCCGTTTAACATATCCTGGCAGGTACTCTGTTAAATCCGGGGTGGAGGCGCGTCGGCGTCTGTCAACCCTCGTGATTTTTAATTTTTCCGTGGCCTAATAGAGTGAACGTGACACGGCTACATAAGCGGACACGCCGCGTTCTCGACTGTCTCTAAATTGAACGTATTTGTGCGAAACGGAACTACGTTAGGAGCGACTGGATCAAAAGGAGCCATGTGCATAGGATTTGCGGGCTACATACTGTCGTGCTAAGGAAAAACGCTGTATGAGCCTTCAGACGTTGCCAAGTTTCCTCCGATACACTGAAAAAAAATTCACGGCGTTTTTACCAAGGTCCGTTGGTACCTTTACCATCTCACTTTGTTTACCAATTATTGGTAATTTTACCAAGATAGACTGGTAAGCTTACCTAAAAACCGGTATTTTTACTGTTTTTTTCAGGTAAGAATACCACGTTTATTATTGATCAATTCCCGGTAACTTTGCCATTTTATCTCGGTAATTCTATCACGGTCGATAAAAAATATTGGCATTTTTACCAAGGTCCAGTAAAATTACCGAGAAAGTTCAATAATTTTACCGAGATTTCTCGGTAAAACTACCAATTCCATAAATGGTAATTTTACCAAGAAAAAACTGGGATCAAATAGAACCCTGAATTCTTGGTAACTTTACCCTTTTCTTAGTAAATACACCGAGATTTTTTTTTTTCAGTGTAAGCGGACACGCCGCGTTCTCGACTGTCTCTAAATTGAACGTATTTGTGCGAAACGGAACTATGTTAGGTGCGACTGGATCAAAAGGAGCTATGTGCATGGGATTTGCGGGCTACATACTGCCGTGCTAGGGAAAAACGCTGTATGAGCCTTCAGACGTTGCCGAGTTTCCTCCGATAAAAACCGAATTTACTGGGAAAATTCTGAAAATTATTTTCCAAAATTTTCAGACGATTTCGTACGCAATTTAATCTAAAATATCCGAAAGTTTCGAGGAAAAATATGCATGAATGTTGTCAAAAATACATGTTTTATCATGGGAAATTTGGCAACTCTCGAATGTTCATACGGCGTTCTTCCTTAGCACGGCAGAATGGTTCCTTTTGATCATGTTAGGGTGATTCGATGGCATAGATACAATTAATCTACGCAGCAGCCCGCGGCAATGGTAACATGAATAAAACAAGGGGGCGGGAAACAAGGCTAAAAATACACAATAAAACACCGAGATGTTTCGGCTTAAAAGCTGAGCAAAGCTCAACCGCAAAATTAATCAAAAATTAAAAAAATCGGAAAAAAAACATTAGACCTAAATGATAGTGGCCGAAATTCGGGATAAAGAATAACACTTTTATTTTTTTCCTCGAATCTCGGCCACATCTTGCAGGCTCAGGTTTTTTCCGAAACTTGTAAAGTGCAATTTTTCCGACTGAAAATGGCTCAGTTTTGAGCCGAAACATCTCGGTGTTTTATTGTGTATTTTTAGCCTTTTTTCTCGTCCCCCCCCCCCCTGTTTTTTTTCATGATTCGATGACCGCTACATTTTGCGTCAGAACGACATGCGACAGAGCGCATCGATTAGTTCCGTGATTACAGAAACTTGTCATATTTATCGAATTTAAAGATAGAATTTCTGTTGTCACGAGACTAAAGAATTCACTTACCAACTTGGACCAAAAAATTCAACTTAATAAAGGCAGGGTTTTTAGGGGAGAAATATCGCATTCGATACTGATATCGAAACTGCACTCAAATGCGATATTTTTACTCTATAAAACCCTGCCTCGATTACGTTGAATTTGTGAGACAAATTTGGTATGAGTGAATTCTATAGCCTCGTGACAACAGAAATGCAATCTTAAAATTCGATAAAAATGACAAGTAGCTGAAAACGTTGAAATAATCTATGCAATACATCGCATTTCGTTCTAACACAAAATATGACGGCTATCGAATCACCTCTTAGCTGATAACATTTTTTGAAAGAATAATCTTTGGACGAGAATTGACCTCTCGACATGTCATAAATTAAAACATTACGCAGCATATTTTCTCTCCAGAATTTTACGAGGAGAACGAAATCACACAACGGGAAGTCTGAAAATTAGCCCTCAACATGAGGAGAATGTTAACAAATGGAATAAATTTTGCAAAAAGGAACCACTATTTCCGGCCCATTTTAGAAACAACATACATGCCATTGGTTTCCGTATGCAGATATAGGCTTTATGAACTTCTCGTCATGTGTATTCGTTCTCTACGTAAGATTTTGAAGAAAAAACGTGACATGTTTTTAAGTCGTTGAAACAACCAGAAATCTATTCAAAGGGATAGGGCGTCTCTTCAAAATAACAGAAATACCGTTTGAAACCCAGGGTTGCCACAGAATTTAGAAAATGAAAATCCCTGACATTTCCCGATTTTCCGGACGCATTTTGGTGCAATTCCCTAACAATTGAAGATGTGACGGATGGTTGAGAAGACAAAATCGTTTTCAGGCAAAATTTGTTATTCGAAACCTTAAACCCATTCTAGAAAGCAAATGAATGTGATTTAACAAATTTTCCCAGATATTTTCGTCATCTTCGTTATTTTCCCTGACAAATCCCGGTTTCCCCTGACTTTATAAAATTCCCTGACATTTCCCAGTTTTCCCTTACTGTGGCAACCCTGGCAGGGGGTTGCCCGTTTACTCAACGAGAATGCTCGTCCGGCAATGATTAATTTGAATTTCTATTAATCATACAAAAAATTGTTCTCAGTGTATATTTTCCGTGTGTTCTTCGTGTGTGTGTTTTTTTATGGTTTTGTTCAGCGCAATTACGTTTAATTTTTGGGCACAATAATTTATACTTCCATCTTTAAAAATGTCAGAAATTTGCACGAAGCAAATGTCTGTTGAAGTCAAAAAGAAAACCGTTGTAGGAAATCTTCATTGGCAGGCACATTTGGTGGAGCTGGGTGGAAAGTACTATCAGTCCGGGACAGTATTACCATTTTGGGAGATACGCGTGAAACCATGAAATTTCAGTCGACAGCAGACAAAATAAGCCCGAATTCTGATAGAACAAGCCATCTTTTTACTTTATTTCACCCGACAACACCGAATACTAACAAATTGTCACATGTTTTCATTCAACGTCGAATCACTTGAAATCAACCTTATGTTCAGTACACAAAAAAACTTACTAATTCCAATTTACTTCCAATTTTCAAAGGGTAAATAGTAGTTATTATAAATGTGATAAAGATATGGAATGTTATCGTGTTAATTGACTCTTGAACTTTAAGTTCGACGGCAGACAGAATGAACCTGACTGCCGATAAAACCAACTGCATTTTTACTTTATTTCATCAGACATCGCCTTTGCAGCAACTATACCATCGAATCGTCACATTTTTCCACACCACATCGGCTTATTTAGAATCAACCTTTTTCCATCGTCCTTAAAGCAGCGAAAAAGCGCTTCAGACATCGCCTTTGCAGCAATTACTATTTTGTGTAAAATAATTAATTTTGAATTTTCTTCTTAATTTTCTTTTGAACCATTAACTCCAAGTCAACGGCAGACAGAATGAACCTGACTGCTGATAAAACCAACTGCATTTTTACTTTATTTCATCAGACATCGCCTTTCGAAGCAACTACACCATCGAACCGTCACATTTTTCCACACGGCATCGGCTTGTTCAGAATCAACCCTATTTCCTCGTCCTTAAAACAGCGAAAACTCGCTTCAGACATCGCCTTTGCAGCAACTAAACCATCGAACCGTCACATTTTTCCTTCCATTATCGTGTTAATTGACTCAATTACCATAACTATTATGAGTAAAATAATTTATTTTGAATTTTCTTCTTAATTTTCTTTTGAACCATGAACTTTAAGTCGACGGCAGACAGAATGAACCTGACTGCTGATAAAACCAACTGCATTTTTACTTTATTTCATCAGACATCGCCTTCAAAGCAACTACACCATCGAACCGTCACATTTTTCCACACGGCATCGGCTGATTTAGAATCAACCTTCTTTCTTCGTCCTCGCAACAGCGAAAACTCGCTTTTACAGCAACTAGACCATCGAACCGTCACATTTTTCCGCACGACATCGGCTCATTTAAAATCAACCATTTCCCATCGTCCTGAAAACGGCGAAAACCCGCCTAACAGAGCGAGGTAGGTCAAGTACCGCACACTTGCACAGAGCTCCCCGGCTCCGGAAAAATCCACTCGCCGTGCGGTCGGGGCGGCGGAAAAAAACCGGGTCGACGCGTGCCCGCGAGGCTTAACGATGACGTAACAAACCGTTCACCGGTTAGCGGTGCCGGCTCGGGGAACAACGGAGCGACGCGATCACAACACGGAACTGTCTAGTGTCTTCGCCGCCGAAGTCACCGCCGCGGTCCTGGCGCCCGGCAACGGAGGCAACACGCAAAGCACGCGCACTTTCACGATCAATCCCCCGCCCCTCGCCTGGCGGCACCCCCGCACGGTGGAACACGGTGGAACGGGCCATTGGGAAAGGTCGGAAATGGAATGTTTGACGAGAAATGCAAATTTCGATGTTTATTCCGTCACATTATGAATGAGCGGCGCGCTTCTTGGAGCGAATGGGCCTTCAGCTAGATCAAAAGAAGAGGTATTACCTGCTTGGAGATAAGAAGTGGCTTAAGATCACGATGAGTGAGATTTTAGATTAGAATAGATTAGATTAGATTAGATTAGATTAGATTAGATTAGATTAGATTAGATTAGATTAGATAGGATACTTTATTTCTTCCCATGGGGGATTTACAAAGCTGGCTCGTCGCGGACCCGATTTTTACGTGAAACCCGGTTCCACAAAAAATTCCCTGACCGTGCACGAAATTCCTTGACTTTTCCTTGCTTTTTCCCGGGAGAGTTGCATTCCCCTTATCAGAGGAAATTTGGCAACGCCTGAGCGTTCATACGACGTTTTTCATTATCATGATAGCACAGGAATCCGTCATGATATAGATCCTCAGGAAGCTGGCATCTCTCCACGACTAAGACGTCGACTGCGACTAAGACTGTGAAGTTAGAAGTGTAATTAAGACTTTCCCGATGCGCTCGTTGTGATTTTTGCGCCATTTCTAATGAGAGACAACTCTCCTCTTGGCTTTCCGTGAAGTTTTCAACAGGCCCATCGAAGGACAAATGAAAGGAGACGAGCAGTTCGAGGAACGACTATAAATACGGTCCGTTCGATTTTAAATTGGACGTATTTCTGCCAAACGGAACTATGTGCATTAAGACACGAGCCCTGAGACCCATAAGGATACATGCATAACAGGGCTCACGTCATAAGGCACAAAATAGAGAATTTGCAGGTGTCTGAAATTTGATGAATTTCGTGTTTCAGTGAACTACTGAGTGAACTGAACACGAGGATACCCTTGGTTCATGAATTGAACGATTATTGGAGAAGATATGACAAAATGATCTAATCTGCTAAAATACATGCGTTTAAATGGGGAATGCCGCCAGATGACGTCACTAGGCGGTGCATTCTCTCACTTTTAAATCTATTTTTAAACTGTTTCCCATATCAGAGAAAAAGTATAAAAAATACTGCGAACTCAGCTCATTAGGCACTCTCAGATGAAGCGATAAAATTTTTGTGTTCAAATTGAGGAGCATTCCGGAAAAGGGCATACGCGTATGTGCCCTTTTCCGGAAATGGTTGAAATGGATTCCTCGCATCCTAATGTACCAGGGTCCCGAGTTTCAGCTTAATTAATCAATTTTTGGAGCTAAGAGACCAAGTTTTGTGAGGCTAAGTCAGAGGTCACAGGCGTATCATCTATTTGCCTCTGCGTACGGTCGCCGTGACGTTGAGGAGACAGCGCGCAGGGCGAAGGCAGGCAGGTGATGGGGATAAGGTGATGAGGATCCCTGATTCTACAGATGCATCGTACTGATTCTGCTAATCAATGTAATATCATCAGGTTGCGGCGATTTTCAAAGCGTTGCACCGGTCACACGTGAATTTTTGTAATTATTAATAATTCAATTTTTAATGGTCTCTTGTGAGTTAGAATTTTTCATGTTTTTCGCGTGTTTCGCTGTCTTTGTCAATAATTCTGATCGAAGATGATCCACCCGCGCGTTCGCGATCGAAGTTATTATTTATTAATTTATCGGAATTATTAGTTTCCGTTTAGAAACCCGTTAAAGTCTCGAAAATTCAGCATTAAAGGCCAAAACCTATGACCACCGGTCCATTTCCGAAAAAAGGGTACATAACGGAAAATTTTAAAAAATTCCTCCTACAACACTGAAAGAAGTGCAGGTTTTACCAATGGTCGTTGTGTATGAATGTAGTCTGGGTGCTGTGCAAGAATAGGTTATACATGCAAAAGTTAAAAATGAAAATTAAAAATAGTTAATTTGGTTGTTATTATATTTGTGAAACAAAGTTAATTTACACTTGTAAACAGGTGGTTGTAACATAATTTGATGAATAAAAAAAAAAAAAAAAAGGTCGTTATCTATTCTAGGGTGTATGAACGTTGAAATGAAAGCCTCAGTTCTGATGATTGTCATCATCAGTGCCCAAAAAGTAAGAATGAAAACTTCAATTGCGTTTTTTCGGTATGTGCCCTTTTTCCAGGAAGCTCCTCAATTCTCCATTCCGTTTGGCAGAAATACGTCCACTTTTCCATCTCATGCCACTATTCCGACCACCCCGTGCCACTGTGCGTCTGGCGCGGCTCCGAGTCAACCACTTACCCCCCGTCACCGATCTGGCGAAAACAATTGGTACTGCGGCCGAGTCGGGGCGGGGAGCGGGGGCGGGAGATGGAACACGAACAGCGTGATATTGGCCCCGGAAAGTGAAACCACCGTGAAGCCGCGGGGATGCTCCTGGAAATTGTGAGGGGGGGGGGGGGGATCGTGGGGGGGGGAGGAGGGCGGGGGAGGGGGGGGCTGGTGTGCCGACGTTAATTATCGGCGATGAAATGGAGCGCATCAACGGAAGACGCGACCTCGAGGCTGGTTCGTTCCGGTGTAGGGTAGCCTCGAATCAAAGTGAGTGCTCGCGCGGTGTTTTTTAAGCGGGGATGGACTCCGGTCGCCGGATGCCAGGTTAGCCACTCGCGCGCGTAAAAACGGGGAATTTTTGCGAAATTCCGACCGGAGACAATACAGGGTGATCAAAAAGTTCAGCACTAGAATATTGCCATCTCTGTGCCGCTCTCTGATGGTCTCAGTATTAGGTAATCACGGAGCTCCGAAGTTGTTGTTGTTGTTGTTGTTTGTTTAGGTTGATTGGCCTAATTCTGCCTTGCGGATAAACGGCCACTTACGAAAGGGCGGGATCATACACTAAATGAGCATTTCCCTAGAGAATAAACAAAGTTTAGTAATGTTCCGGATCAATGTAAACAAACCTGATCCAGAAGAATACGTATTCTGACATGCTAAGGAAGAACGCCGTATGAACATTCGAGAGTTGCCAAATTTCCTTGGATAAAACATGTATTTTAGACGACATTCATGCATATTTTCTCGGTTAATGATGCCATCGCGGTAGTGACACTCTCGGTTTCTTCCACCTTACTTACATTCGAGTTTAACGTTGAATTACCAGTGAATATGTGTGACTCCCGGAAAAATGACAGTAAGGTCGAAGAAACCAAGGGTGTCACTACCGTGGTAGATGACGTCATAAACCGAATTTTTCAAAGCGCGATATCTCGGTTAATATTGAACGTAGAAAGTTTCGGTTTGGACGGATCTAATTTTTTTTCAGCTAATCTACAAGAATCAAGCATCAAAACACGAATTTGTGACTAGCCACTAGTGCAGCTGACCCATTAATACAGCCTCTTCGGGAGAACTTCAGCAGAAGCAACGTTTTTCCTATGACATTTCTTCAAATGAAACTGAACTGTTCAAGCGGGAATTACATTGCGCAAATGGGTCATGTCTGCAGGAGAATTAAAAGTATCTAATTAAAAATGAAGTTTAATGAAGGGTCGTTTTCGCAAGTGCCCCTTGTTTCTAGCTCTTTCGTCTAGCTGACACCATTTAGCTTCGTAGGCGTCTCTGTCCAACATATCGACGGTGAAACGCCGAAACCACGTATCTCGTTTGCGGTGTTTAAAAATCTCCGCCCTCGTTTCATTTTTTTAAAGGAGAACATATCAACATCATTCCTTGAGGTTTTGACAAGATTTTTCTCGCATGGAAAAGAAAAATCATGGAAGTTTTAAAGAATTGGACCGCGTTAAACAGAAAGGAACCAAGCCACATCAGCTACTGCCAAATTTAATTGGGCAATTTAATTCTATGCATGAAAACGGTTGTGCGGATTGTTGTGCAAATTTCAGCGAATTTTTTCCATAGTCCGAAGCAAATTCCTCAAAATTTTCAAAGGAATCCGCACAACCCTCCTCTCGTTAAAAATTAAAACGCCTAGTCAAATTTAGCAATAAGCTGATGTGGCTTGGTTCCTTTCTGTTAAACGCGGTCCAATTGGACGTATTTCTGTCAAACGGAACCAAGCGCCAATTTGAGTTCCTTTGGAGGAATTTAGAATGCCGGATAGCGCGTTCTGTCAAATGGAACTAAGCGCCATGGAAAAGAATTGCGAGTATAGGACGGATTGAGCCCGACGCCCGGTTCCACCGCCAATCTAAGCCCCTCTCTACCTTTCTCCCCCTACGGCGCTTGACTCCGTTTGACAGAGATACGTCCAATTGATGTTAGGTACTTTCCCATCTAAAAAAAAAAATAAGGCAGGGAGTCTACAACGTCGCAAACAGAGATACGTGGTTTGGCAGTTTCGCACCGTCGATATTTGGCCGGTCCTTCCTATACTGCCGTGCTAAGGTAGAACGCCGTATGGACCTCCAGGCGTTGCCTTTCCTCTCATAAAATACGAATTTATTGGGAAAATTATTAATATTTTTCTCCCAATTCTTCAGAATATTTTGTATGAAATTTAAATTAAGTTATCTGCAAATTTCAAGGAAAAATATGCTTAAATTTCGTCAAAAATAAGTGATTTATCCGGGGAAATTTGGCAACTCTCGAATGTTCAAACGGCGTTCTTCCTTAACATGGCAGTATATCACTTAGGTCTTTTAGCAAAAGGTATGACTAAAGATAGGTAACGCTGGTTTTCGTAAGTAATGCGATCCAGCTCATTCTTGGGCGTGTAAAAACGTACTCGTTAAGGAAACATAAGCGTTTTTCCCGTGATGAATTGATCGAACACCTGCATACACGTAGGTATATCTTTCTAAATCTGTTTAAAATAAAAACTTGGAGTATGTTAGTGTGGAATCAAAAACGAATCAAACTTCCTTTCTCGCCAAAGAGAGATTGATTGATCTGAGATTGGACAAGGAACCGAGCTACCTAAATACTGCCGTGCTAACACTGGAAAAAAAAACAATTTGGATCTAGAGTCCAGACTCTTAAAAATATCGACAAGAAAAAGTACTCTTGATTCAATCAGAATCTGGCTTAAATCAAGAACCAAGCTTTTTAATTCAAGCGGATTTCGTTTTGATTCAAGCAAAAATCCGATTGAATCTAGAGTATTTTTTCTTGTCAATGATTTCAAGAGTCTGGACTCTGGATCCAATGTGTTTTTTTTTCCAGTGAAGGAAAAACGCTGTATGAGCCTTCAGGCGTTGCCAGATTTCCCCTGGCAAATCACTAGTTTTCCAGAAAATTTTTGAATAACTGTCTACCAATTTCGTTTTATTTTCGTTAATTTAAAACGTCTGAAAATTTCAATGAAAAATATTCATAATTTTCCTCATAGATAGACATTTTATCGAAGGAAATTCGGCAACTCTCGAATGTTCATACGGCGTTCTTCCTTAGCACGGCAGAAGTAGCTCCCTCTGAGGCGCGCATAATCAAACCGCGCGGGCAGAGCAGTAGCGGCGACGTCGATGACGACGGCGCTTTGATACGACTATTCGTGCTCTGCGGATGGCCTGGTTGCATATGCGAAAAATCTAAGGCGCGCCGACCTTCTTTCGTTCTCTCTCCGCACCACGGGTCGCGAAAGTCGAAACGCGTTGAGGCTTGCGTCATATACGCCGACCTCAGTGGCGAGGCGTGAGTGACCGATTGTCGATATTTACCCAATTGCAGCTGTGGTAAAGAATCGATCATTAAGGTGTTAACACCTTGTTTATCGATCTTATTCCGTAGGTTTAAATGGCGGAACAATCGATACATCACAAAGCATGCTACGCCACTGATTAGCCTTAGTTTAGTTCTCGTTCTCAAGCAATTGCACTGCTACTGTTCTGTCATCCTAAGGAAGAACGCCGTATGAGCCTTCAGATGTTGCCAAGTTTCCTCCGATAAAAATCGAATTAACTGAGAAAATTAAGAATATTATTTTCCACAATTTTCAGACAATTTTGTACGCAATTTCATCTAAAATATCTGACAATTTCAAGGTTAAATATGCATGAAGGTTGTCAAAAATACATGTTTTATCAAGGGAAATTTGGCAGCTCTCGAATGTTCATACGACTTTCTTCCTTAGCATGGCAGTGTTCAACAAATCTCCCGTGCTACCTCATAAGTCGGATTTCTGCGAGTGGATAAGGTTAATTTATCGACTCATTACCAACCTCTCTTACAACAAAACGATATTCAATCAAGGTGACGGTAGACGATGGGTCTAAAACATTTAGTTTTCATGCTGGCAGCATTGACGACCACATCCAAAATTCTCAACCCACCACTCGAGGTGGGTCGGACGGGATGGTTGCAAACGATGGCTGAAATTCATCGAACAACTGATTTCAGTTCTTAACTTCAGCAGAGCGTTTTTCTCTGCCAATATGAGCGAGAAATACAATAAATTAAAAGAACTTTAGACATCTACGCAAATTTTAAAGGATGCGACCTCATGCTACAATTGCGTTTTACTTAAAGTTGCAAACCCTGCACTTACTGCTGACTGATTTAGCGCAGAGGAACTATCGAAGACTGACCGACGACAACATCGCTGCCGCTAAGCACGTAGTACCTCAAAAGGATCTTCTCCGCGTTTGCACGTAATTGCTCCCGAAAAACCTCTTTTTTATCAATTATTCTAAAGCCGGAGGAGAACTTGTATATTCACCGTTTGAATGGATGAATCGAGTGAGAAATTTTGCATACGGGTTTCAATTGGCTCTCATAGTCTGACGCCGATCAATCTTCTACCGCAATCACACGCTGAATTTAGCAGCTGAATGTGGAAGTCAACAGTCATCGCCCAACGGCTGAAATTTCGCAAATTCGAGTTATTTTCATCTAGACGTGTATCAAATCTATTCGAATAGTTCAGACAAATTCCACATTAGTTCGATGGTTGCTGAGAATCGTTGCTGAATTTTGTGCGTCACCCGCAAAATCCAGGCATCGGGCCGATAACTTCCACATTCAAGCCACATTCAGCTCCCACAATCCCACATTCAGCGTGTGATTGCGGCATAAGATAGTTCTGCCGAGCTAAGTCAGTCAGCAATAAGTGCAGAGTTTCCAACCTAGAGTATAGCGCAAATGTAACATTTTTTGTGCGTGGTATCTCGAGAGAAGGTGGCAACTTCATCTTTTAACATTGGCGTAAATGTTTCAAGTTTGGCTTTTTAGGTACGTGAACTTTATGTTTGAGGCAAGCAGAATTATATTTTGCAATTAAGAGACTTACGGTAAAACGTGGATTTATTGCTCTCGGAGTTAGCATAGCAGATGTGTCGAACAGCGGTAGTGCAATCGCTGCCAAACAAGTATGAACGAGGGTATGCCTATATGACGCGGGCTCTAAACGCGTTTCGACTTTTACGGCGCACGTTGCGGAGAGAGAGCGAAAGAAAGCCAGCGCGCCTTAGATTTTTTGCATATGCAACCAGGCCAGCCGCAGAGCACGAATAGTCGTATCAAAGCGCCGTCGTCATCGACGTCGCCGCTAATACTTTCCCTGCGGTTTGACTATGCGCGCTTCAGAGGGAGTTATTCTGCCGTGCTAAGGAAGAACGCCGTATGAACATTCGAGAGTTGCCAAATTTCCTTCCATAAAATGTTTCATCTATGGGGAAAATTGTGAATATTTTTCATTGATATTTTTAGACGTTTTAGACCAAATTACAAACAAAATGTTTTGAGAAATTGATAAACAAATATTCAAAAATTTTCCTGAAAATTAGTGATTTGCCAGGGGAAATTTGGCAACGGCTGAGGGCTCATACGGCGGTTTTCCTTAGCACGGCAGTATTCAGGTAGCTCGGTTCCTTGTCGCCATAGTCCCATCTCAGATTGATTAATCTCTTTTTGGTGAGAAAGGAAGTTTGATTCGCTTTTGATTCTACAAGAGCACATTGTAAGTTTTTATTTTAAAAAGTTTTTTTAAAAGTAAAGAGGGAACACTTCGGGTAGCTCGGTTTCTTCTTTTGTCGTGCCAAAAAAAGAGCACCGTATGAATATTCGAGAGTTGCCAATTTTCCTTTGATAACATGTTTATTTTTGAAGAAAGTTATGAATATTTTTCCTTGAAATATTTAGGAACTATAGTTAAAATTGTAAACAAAATGACCTAATAAATGGGAAGGAGAATATTCATAACTTTACCAGGAAATTTGAGTTTTATCAAAGGAAACTAGGCAACGCCTAAAGGTTCATACGGCGTTTTGCCCCAGCACGGCAGTGTTTTTGTAGTCCGATCTCAAATTGATAATCGCTTCTTGGCCAGAAGGAAGTTCGATTAGCTTTTGATTCTACGCAAACATACTCTTTAAGTTTTTATTTTACAATGTTTTAGAGGGATGCTTGAGACAATGTTTTAGAAGGATACACACGTAGGTAGGTTTTCAATGTGTTCATCCCGAGAAAATCGCCAATACTTCCGTAACGAGTGTTGTCACACGCCCAGGAATAAACTGGATCTAAACAAACCAGTCATACCTACTTCAGTTTGAAAAGAAGACCGAAGTCCAGTAGTGTAGACCGGGCAACATGTTTTAGACAGGGGCTCATACAAAGTTGAACCAAATGGAAAACACCAAGTATACTTTTAACGGAGTTTTCTGGATGCTTAGAACGTGGGAAAAAGATCATCTCCCCTCATCACCTATCGTGAAACGTGCCCTTTCTGACTGCTCATCTACGTAAATGGGAAATATTGAAAAGATTGGTGGTTAGAAAAAAGTGTTTGAGCGTATTGATGAAAATTTTTCCTGCTCAAATTTTGATGATGATTTTGGAAGGATTAGGAGCTATTTTAGGACTTGGTAAGGATGGGGACAATAAATTCACTCTTAAGGACTAAAAGAAAAGGAAGGAGAGGGTATTGGGCACCACATTTGTTTTTACGCATCGGTGATAAAACACCCTCCCAACGCATTGAGTGAAATGCCACAGTCCTTACTTGACAAATTAGATTTCTACTCCTAGGCCTTTTCAATTTTCTATTTACCTTCAAGCAATTCTTCCCAATACTTTTCAGATTTAATTCATGAACTTCAATTGGATTGCATTTGGCAAAAAGGAACCAGACCAAATGCGATGTTCTCAAAATCGTGCAACTTATTCTTTTCTTTAAAGAATACTTACAAGTATTATGCGGACAATACTAAGATTTACACGACTATTTTCCTTTAAAATGAACAATTTTTTGGTGGGAAGCAACTTTCTTGGGAGACGTATTAGATAATTATGCAGAGGCAACATTTTTACAACACTGTGATTGGGCGCTGGTTCCTTTTTGCTAAATGCGATCCAATTCAAGATTAAAGTTTCCTTAATTTTGAGAAATCTCATTTCAACTTTTCAACCTTGTTCTTCTAATATCTGAACTTCAATTGTCTGAACCTACTCTCAGTGATGATTATTCTTCTAATAGGAATTCAGTACTTTAGGAAAGTTGAAACAAATTCAGGATAAAATAGAGTTATATAATTGATTGGTTGCATCCCTCGATTTTTACATCCTGCCAATTGAGCTGAATAATTGACAAGGTATAGATACCCCTGAACGATCATCTACTACTCTTCTATTCTGAATTAAGGCACAGCAAAGAAAGCGACTCACGTTATCACCCAATTGAATTCTTTTACTTCACCTTAAATATTCCTTTTACTTGATCCAAAAATCAATAGCAAAATGTAAAAAAATTTGTACCTGAATTGCAAGGTTTAAAATTCTTCGATTCTGGTTTGTTTCAATTTCTTCAATGAAAACAAATCCAAAATGTTTCCTTCAAATTTTGTGTATTTTTTTTTAGGAGAAACGGAATTCCACAGAAAATTCCAGAAAAGACTTATGGTTAGTTTCGTTTTAAAAAATAAAACACGAGCGAAGACTTACAACATTGCAATCTGAGATATTTTGTGGACTTCAGCCATCGAGTGTAACATTTTAACAATTAACCTACAGGTCAGATACCCGGTTGATTCTAGTCTGACAAGCACTGAGCTTTCTTCATGGTGTATTCTGGTCAAACAAGGATTGCTCAAGATTCCAACATGTTTGTTGGTGATTTGGGCAGCTTGTTGCTTTACGGCTTAAATATACACAGAGTCTTACTTCTAACATAATCATCCATCAATGTTATCTCTCTCACCCTTTTTTATGCCTCTAATTTTAAGAACTGATTCGTCATTTGAAATATTATCCTAATCCAATAAATTTCCAAATATTGTAATATTGTCTCCTTTTACCCACCAGACAATTATTCCAAACGTTTTTTTCATTTTCTCCTACTTCTCAGTCTTGCTCTGAACAACACTTAGTACGAAAAAAATTCCACTGTAGAAAATTTTAGTTTTGAAGAATAACCAAGGTGATGTAATGCTCATTACATCACCTTGGTTATTCTTCAAAACTAAAATTAAATATGGTGTTGTTCAAATCAAACTTTATTAACACTGTAGAAAAGACGAGCCGGTCGTTTAACATTCCCTAGTGGCATGAGTTGACTGTATCTAAAAACTAAACCAAAAAACAAATAAAGCTCTGATTTCCTGGGCTCCAGCATTGTGCACTGTAATTCAATCCATCTTCAACCGCAAGAACTTTAAGCTCAAGAATCCATGAGGATAGGTTTGCCCATACAAGTTTCTGATTGGGGACCCCCCAGAAGACACTGACGGTTTTGTGAAGGTATGGAGACTGGGTGCCGAATAGAGGATGTTACTTTGTAGGTTGTCTGATAACCTTTGGAAAGATAAGCACATTTGCGTTTGGGTGTCTCTGAGCATCAGAGTGCGCTGTAGAGGCGACGTACATGTTGGTATGTCTAAGGGAAAGTATCCAGGGATGACAAACCTACCAACCACGAAGGCAGAAGCAAGGTATCTTTTTTTCCATAAATACTTAATTTCCAGCTGAAATCAAGGTCGTCAAGTCGAAAATCCAACAACAGCAGTTCCGTGGACCAGGTTCATCATGCATCCAGCAGATACATTACACAAGTCCCTCGGACCTACATGACCTATTAATCTAGGGTCCAAAGGCCAAAAACCAATGGGACATCTGACCAAATCAATGAATATTCCTTCAAAAATTTTCTTTTATAGTCCCATATTTTACACAAACTGATTGAGGTGGGCGCTCGGTTCATAAGACAGTATGGTGGAGTTTTTTAGCCGAGGTGCGTTAGGAATCTGCATAAAGCTGAAAATCTCAAAACAGAGGGAAAAAGCTCATATGAGAACAATTTTCCCTCAAGGAGATAGGATGTATAGTGCAACACTAGTAACAACTATTCAGGAAGGCACCATCAAGGGCCATTAAGGGCATCAAGGGTCTCAGGCTGGTTTTTACAACCTCTTAGAACTTGAAAGCAAGAAACTCAGGAGGATGCGCTGAAACAGAGGATTGGCCCAACAAGGCCGAAACGCATCTAGAGTTGCCTTCCTGAATGGTCGTTACTAGTGTTGCACCAAACAGCGTATCTCTTTGAGGAAAAATTGTGCTCATATGAACTTTTTCCCTCTGTATTGAGATTTTCAGCTTTATGCAGATTTTTAATGCATGTTGGCTAAAGAAGTCCAACATACCGTCCCATATTTTACTCAAACTAAAAGTAAATTCAAGAAACGCCCACAATTCAAGTTCACTGGGTAAGTGAATGTAATAGAAGTTGTTGCTCCATGCAATATTTATTTTCAGCCAACAAATTATGGCCAGCTGCAGTTAAAGATTTCAGAAAAACACAGAAAAATTCACGAAGTCAATAGTCATCCAAGGAAACATCCAAAATAAGTAGAGAACCTCGCAATCATTCCTTTTTCTTTTAAAAGGTACCTATTTTAAAGTGATCCTGTTTTTGCTATGATACTTTCAACAAATCAGAAGTGCGGCTTCAGTTTCAGATTTTAGAACTAGCAGAGAACTGGTTCCTCAACAAACATCTTGAGCTCAATATTGGTTTGTTGTTTTACCTGTTCTTTGTAATTTAACTGTCTCATAGTTTCAGTCATTAAAATACAATTTCATAATTGGACTACATTCAGGAATAAGGAACTACGATTTCTAGCTCATCCGTAAAAAACACGAACGTGCATCTGGAAACTAATGGTACATCCGTTCTTTCTAAACTGAGCCAAAACCTGTATTTCGGAGGAGCTTTCCGTCAGATTTTTCCTCTGGGCTAAAAATAGTTTCTTCTTGTCAACCACATTGTGTCCACTTCTTTCGTTGAATCTTTGGTTATTATATTTCTTGTATTGGGAAGAGTTGCATTCATGACCAGTGAAACTAGGCCAAGGAAGCTTATAATCACATTAGTCCTGATCATAACCATTCGCGGGTTCTTACATTTCCCTATTCTACCTCTCTGCCAAATTGGAACCCGATCTGAGGGGACGATCGGTAGCCTCCCCTTGTTAGACTCTCGTAAAAAGTTATTCAATTAAAATAAAAAGTTATTCAATTAAAATGAAATTTATCAACTGCGCCAGGTCAAGACTGATCAAAGTGGCCCCAAATTTACAAAGGGTCATTTTTAAAGACTCACCTTTGAATCAGAGGGGCAAGTTACTCCTCAAAGTACATCCAAAGTAATCTGGTTCACTGTATGTTAAGCAATATACTTCAAGAACTACAGTAAAAAAGTAGGGGAAGTGAAATGTAAAAATAAAAAAAACAAAAGTACTCACATCAAGTAGTTGATGTAGTTGTTCATCTTCGAGTAACGAGTTAACGAGGTCTTTGTGATCTGCATAAACTGTTCCAAACTCTTGCAAACAGTGAATGTCGTCTAAGGAATCCAATATCATATTCACAGCTGCAACATAGAAAAAGTATTTCCAATTTTATTCCAGAGTATAACTAATTTTTTTTAACGTGTCGTAAAAAAATGATGACAAAAAAGAACTAGGAAAAACATTTGATGCCGGACTCAGATTGTAGGATAATTTTCCGCGTAAGAATGGGAGGTGGGAATATCGATTAGTGATTAGCACAGCGGTTCGAAACCTTTTTTGTTCTCAGACCAATGGAGACTCAGTTGAAAAAATATTAGCCCATTTGGATATCAATGACTTTTTTTCTTTGAGATAAAAACATTCTTGACTCTCCCTCTATTTAAAGTGCTCGTTCGGCATTCTCACAAAGGGCATTCTCAAAGTAAATATACATTTTTATTTTTCTCCCAAACTAATAAAGATAAATGAAACAGGAAAAAATATGTTCGCCATCGTACTCTTAGCCTCCCAAAGAATCCATGTTTCTTAAATTAGGAGCGCCTGTTTGCAAATGACATCATTTTTTTCACACACAACTCCTAATACTGTGAGTAAAGATTTTTATGCTCTGTAGAGGATACTTTCTTCACAGTTTTCTGGAATTCTGCGTAGGTGGAGAAGTTTTAGTCACCAAATCTCCTCAGTAACTTAAAAGAAAGATGAAATCGCCTTTATCAAGGTCCAGTAAGCACGAAGGATGAGAAGAATAGATCTCATTTTAATGAAGTTAACAAGTCTTCTATTATATGAGCAATACGAGGCCTAACTGTGTTTTGAAAAAAACAAAACCTGACAAGACAATAAGACCAGAGCGTCTCCGCTTAATTGTTGACCCACCCTTCGTTTTTTCAACATTTCACAACTTTCTGCAGCATTGATTAAATTTCCTTTTTTAAAGTAATCAATCACTAAAATTCTTTGAGTGACCCTAAATGCTATAAAAGAGTGATCGTACCAGCAGAGAGGGTAGCTTGTACTTTTTGTGAACTGTCTGGTCCCGCGTTTTCCACTTTTTGCTTTTCTCCTGGATGTCGAGTGAATTTACCTTCGACCATGTCTTGTGATGCACTTTGTAAATACACTTCAATTCTTTCAGTGCATTGAAGTGACCAAAATATCCTTGTCAGCTGTTATAAATTAGAAAACCCAGCAGGCCGCTTATTGAAAGTTTAAAGTAGCCCGATAAGACATAGAAGTGCAATATATTGCAGGGTTAAGATAGGGCTATGTCTTGTCGTGTCGGACCGACATAGTTTCAATAATCAGGCCGCAGGTAAGTATATGACAAATTTTGTAGAGAGTGAATATTTTGAACACACAGCGGCAAGAGGTGAAAACAGGAAAAACTATGTCACTCATGAAAGCGAACACCAAATTTTAGCGATGAGGGCTCACTGAAAAGCTGAGCGTATGAGAGCAATAACGTTTTATACCAATTTTATTTATCCTTGTTGATTTTGGAGAAAGTCAATATTCATCCTTACTTCACAAATACCCTTTGTAATTGGACAAGTTTATTCAAAAGGAGCTATGTGCATAGAAACGAGGGCCCTTAGACCTATAGGAGTACATGCATGACAGGGCTCATGTCAGAGTGTAAATAGTTCCTATTGATTTAAAGGTATGATAAAAAGATGGTGGGTGGAATAACCACCTATAACAACATGTTATAAATCCTCAATTTTGAAGTGAAAACTACAATATTTTCCGAGAACTCACAGCGGAGCACGCAAGGGTATGACCAATTACAAAAAATGCTTTTGCAGTTTTCTTACCGCACAAACTCAGCGATGCATCTAATAATCAAAACTTCAAATGCGATCTTCTCACAACTGTGTCTTTAGCTATAGGTGGTTATTCGTGCCATTGCCTTAATTGATGTCCAAGTCGTTAATTCTGCAGACAAATTTATCTCTCTTTTGAGGTGTTCAGAGTTGCCTTGGACCAGTCTCACAAATTTTTCAAAGACATTTTCATTTCTGCCCCTTTCCTTAGTTTCAATCTCAGTCAAACTTAGGGAGGCTTTGCAGCGCGTCAGAAAACAGGCATGCTTGGATAAGATGTAAGGATGGATAATTTTTGATTCCCGTACAGCGAGGAAAGCAAGATTTTAATTTAGAAAACTGAACATAGCTCATTGCAAAGCTTAGAGTACAGTCATTCCAGCACTTATTTGGTTTTGATCGTGACTTTCATTTAGTGCTTGAAAATTCATCCTCAAAAAATTCATTGGCTGTTACATTAGTATGCCTCATATCAATACATGCATGGTAGCAAGGTTGGGTAAAAAAATTATTTTATATAGTGGTAATTTGTTATTATTGACTTTTTGAAAAGCCAACAGACATTTGACTTGAACAGGTGGAGGGATAGAAATTGAGAAAACTTGATTTCTGGCAGGATGGACCTGGTATAACCATCACTGGTTTTCCTGTATACTTTAGACAGAAAGTTATTTTTCCTTCTGGAAAAGAAATTCGCAAATTACTCCATTTGTCTAACTGTATATGGATTGAAAAATTGTGCCCCTGCTCCCTCTTTTAAATGCTCCCAATGTTCCTCTAGTAAATACTGCATCTTGCAACTACAATGGACCACTAGACAAAGTATTCAGCATTCTGATTTATGTTTCTTAACCAAAATTTCACGTAAAACACGATGCGCATAACAAAAATTACCAAAATCAACTCCTTAGGAAGATATTTAATGATTCTTGCTGCATGAATTCAAACCATCCGCTCATGAAAACTCAATGCTCTACATGATTCACATCGCGCGCTAAAGGTTATCATGACAGTCTTTACGATATAAAAATCTGGCAACCTCAATCTTGACGCTTTGGCTCAGTTATAGCAAATTGCTTATAGTTTGAACAACACATGAAGGGAAATGAACATTGCTCGATTGAGAAGCTTGCTGAAACCGTTGTGGTGTGCGATTTGAATTACGTAGAGCTTTCAGTTTCTTGTGAGCGGGCAGTTCAAATTCCTTGGAACCAGTGTGAAATAAAAACGTTAATATCTTTGTTAAGAGTTAGTTTCAGTAATTTTCGTTGCGCAAGTCCTGTTCTTCGTGAAATTCTGGTTGAGAAACATGTATCAGATTGCTTAAATTCGTACCTTGTCTAGTGGTCCACTGTAGCTGGATGCAAGGATTAAGCAAAAAATAATACACGCTCGCAAATATCTTAAAATGCACACCAAGATAAATCAGATGATATTTGCAGTTGTGTAGTTGCATACTGTTATCCCCTGAAACCATGCAAAATATGATCCAAATCGGTTCACCTGTTGCAGAAAACTCTGGTAATAAATCTAATGAGAATGATGCGTAAGTTGGTATGATAAGAGCAATGTTTAAGGGTCAGGTAGCGCTAGCCACAGAAAACAATAATTTTATGAACACAGACCATCATTTGCAGGAAGTTCACCGTCAGAAAACTCATGATCAGGGAATAAAAAAAGACAAAAACACAAGCGATGCACTCTCTGCAAGATTAATTCTTATGCCTGTTCGTTTACCTAGAAATCAAGTTTCTCTGACTGATTTTCGGAGAAAGAGTACATTGATTATTCCTCAACACCGCATTCATGTTTTGATAATACTTGGAGGATAAGTTTTTCAAGTTTGTGCAAGAACTGACCGTATTTTGTAGCAGTACAACTAAGCATATACCACACCTCTTTCACTAAAAAATCTTACACAAAACTTGAATCTGAAACGTCAATACATCCGTAATATAATTCTAACTCACTTGCCACTTTTGCTACTTCTAAATTAAATAAGACACTTCACAGATGAATAGCACTCCTTGAATGGTGAAACTGGAGGAGTTATTAAATAATCGAAGATGGACCAAAAGATAGGGTATAAAATTGAGCATCACAATGAATGTTACCTTTTTGGAATTTTGCATACAATACAATGGACATATTGAAATTTTCCAAATTCTACTACGGTAATCCAAAGAAGGTAGAAAATAACAGTTTTTCTCTACATTAATTCACACTTTCCACTGCTCAGATAAAAACTGGTGGTGTCTACTTGACTTGAATTAAGCCCTAGAGTGATTTTGGTGAATTTCACAAGAATTTAATTCCTGAGTGATTCTTCTATTTTAAAATAACAGAAAGGAGTCACATGATATCGACAAATTAGGCACCGGCTAAATTTTGATGTCATTTGATCTGATGTTCCTAATGGCCTCCAGAGCACAATAAGCTTTTAAAATCGAACTTTCTTTGTGCCGATGATAAGAAAATCGAGCCTGAAAAAATAATTTTTCGGCCTTCTTACATGCATTTGGCTATTGCTTTACAGGCTGTTGCTTTGTGCACTGCCATGTATAAGCTGTGTTATTTGTGAAAACTGTGATTCTTCTCCTTCGTCTTGTCCTCCCAGCTTGCAAAGGAATGAAAGATCTTCGCAATCACTTACAAGATATTGCAACATTTCTACTAGATATCATGTGTAAAAATGCCCAAAACTTCACTATTCAGTCCTCTTATCTTGCAATTGGCACAAACAAAATCCATTTTAAATGCTCAATGTGCTCAGAAAGCTGTCAGAAAGTATCATATCAGATAATATCAATTAGCCGATGCTGAATTTCTTGGTGCAGTGAGCAAATTTTTTTGTTCGGCTCCATGCTACGATTTTTGTTGTTATTATTCAATTTATCTCAGAAATAAAATTATAGAGGAGTAGTTACATTCAAATTTTTCTGCTCTGACCAATAGAGACAAGTAACACATCCAAAAATAAAATTTTTCCTTTTTAATCAGACCTGGCCATTAATTTCATTCCGAGCTTAAAATCTCAAATTGGATGATTGAACTTTACTTTATACCCGTGTCTTGATGGGCACCAGAGTCTTTTTATAGGATTAATATGAGACTATTTTGAGCATGGCGCTGGCATTCAAAGCAACAATGGGCCAGCTAGGCTTTGGCTAGCAAAACCTCGATGGGCGTAGGCAGGCTACGGAGTTGAAAAGCCAGGGAGACCAACATAAAGACTAATATTATGGTTATTGGACAATCTTCAAAAGTAATGATGAGTTCATCAATACAATTAAAGGTTAAAGGAGCAGAGCAAAAGTTAACTTTGAAAATTAACAATTTTGTAATGTTATCACAACATTTCCATGACGCTATTTTTGGCAGCTGCGTGGTGAACCTGTTGAACCTGAATCAAGGCTATTGGAAGACATGAAAAAACCAGGGAGGGAAAACGGGAAACAAGGTTAAAAATATTTAATAAAGACCGAGACGTTTTGGCTCAGAATTGAGCCACTTTCAGTCAGAGAAAAACACTGGAAAATATAAAATTTAAAAAAATTGTATATTTTGCAGTGTTTTTCTCTGACTGAAAATGGCTCAATTCTGAGCCAAAATGTCCCGGTTTTTATTTTCATCCTTAATTCCCTGTCTTTTCCTCCTTGTCAATTCATATTACTATTGTCACAGATTGCTTTGTTAAGATTATAGCTATTGGACAATGGAGAGTAGATCCCAATCCTCATAGAATTAATTGGGAGCCGAGTACATGGCAAATAGTTTGCACTTTTTGTGAATGAAGTGCAAATTACCTGATGAAGTGACTTCATCTTCTCCAAAATCAGAAAATAAGTCAGTTTCACAGTTGACATCCATTTGGAAACTTGCCCACTTTGAAGACGAAACAGCGGCCATGACAGCTCCCTTTAGCCGTCGCCGCATGTTGTATTTTTGTAACTCGTCCACCGTTTTTATGAGATGATCTTTGGACACAACTTTGTCTCGGTCCTAAAATGAGATTGATCAAAAGTTAGAACAATGGATTACACACAGACCTACGAGATTTTTGACCTAATCCAGGTATTATACGATTACAACCTTCAATTCTTATTTCAGTTGGTTTAAGACATCTAAGTTGGACTCCTACTTCTTTTTTCCTTCAGTGATGGATTCCATGCCATTTTTTTAAGTATGTACCTTGGAGACTCCGCTTGGAAATAAACACTGAATATATTTTCCCTATAGATAATTCCTTAGACATCATTTTAAAATCACAAGAAAATTGGGATCCTTTCGGGGCCTGTTATGAAGATATTCTCATAAGCAGAAAGTTAGCTCTGGATAGCAATAATTTATGATTAGAAGTTCTCATTGTCGATAGATGCCTTCAGTTTCCAGCACAGCCACATCCAGTAATCCAAATTGATTTTTGATTCCTGATACACATTTTATTCTTGATTCCAGATCCTCTATTTATGTTGAAAATCATACTTTCTTTTTTTTTCTTTTTAAGTAAGGAAGTTATACCCCAGATATTTTCAAATATCATTTGAATGTGTGTGTTCTGAAATCAAGATTTGATTCCAATGAGTACATTTGAAAGTAACTTACAAGGGGAGAGGGGGGCACTAGTCACACCGCCTTCAATGGACCACTAGATAAGGTACGAATTTCAGCATTCTAATACATGTTTCTTAACCAAAATTTTACGTAAAACACGATGCTCACAACGAAAATTACCGAAATTAACTCCTTACGAAGATATTTAATGATTCTTAATGCGTGAATTCAAACCACCCGCTCATGAAAACTCAATGCTCTACGTGATTCACATTGCGCGCTAAATGTTATCATGACAGTCTCTGCGATATAAAAATCTGGCAACCTCAATCTTGACGCTTTGGCTCAGTTATAGCAAATTGCTAATAGTTTGAACAACACATGAAGGGAAATGAACATTGCTCGATTGAGAAGCTTGCTGAAACCGTTGTGGTGTGCGATTGAATTACGTAGAGCTTTCAGTTTCTTGTGAGCGGGCAGTTCAAATTCCTCGTAACCAATGTGAAATAAAACGTTAATATCTTCGTTAGGAGTTGGTTTCCGTAATTTTCGTTGTGTGAATCGTTTTCTACGCTAAATTCTGGTTAAGAAACATGTATCAGATCGCTTAAATTCGTACCTTGTCTAATGGTCCGTTCGAACGATTCTGGTACCAGAAAATAGCTTAAGAATATCTTAAGACCACCAGTTTTGAAGCCAATAGACCCTCCACTTGTCAATGAAAATCAAAGGAAAATGGGCCCAAGCAGGGTCTGAGCGCATCTTGGAGTGATGACAACCGGCCGCAGTAATGCCACTTGTCATCTAGTCTAATTTAACAGCAGTTTATCCAACTCTCAGGCTGATCAAATGGTTCGCACTAACAACATCGTCAAATCAAGCTAGTGATCAAAGGTTTTTATTCACGTTGCTGAACGTATTATTTACGCAATCCTTCCCAATTTCTCCCTCTCTCCTGACTTCACCTCAACTAAAAGGTTTTTCCTTCTTACGTTTCATTGTTTTTTTACTTCCACATTCTTTATCCTACCTTTCCCACCACCGCACTTGCTGATATTATTGACGGCTTTAAATTTTTACCGAACCTTTCTAAAATCATACCATTAGTTGAGCCTGGGTTATGATGAGCTGATATCAACAATGACGATATGATGAGAGGCAAGCTCTTTTGAAAGCGAAATCAAGAGCGCTGGGTAGTAAAAAGGGACAAAAACCGAAAAAGGATAAAAAACAATTTCATAGAGGTAAAGTCAGTAAAAAGGGAGGGATCAGGAAAAAAAGTATAAAAATTATAGTCGGCTGCACAGACAGCAACCTTCATTAATTTACTTGCAGATTATTTGACTATCCTGGGAATTGGGTTAGCTGGTAAATCATATTTGATAAAAAGCGGCAGCATTGAGGCCTGTTGGCACCATGCTCAGATTCTGCTCACACGTTTTCTTTGATTTTTTAAGAAGTTCTGAGGGTCTAAACCCCAAAACAAACAAAAAATGGTTAGTTATAGATTTTATAAGCTAATAAATGGTTCCAAAATCATCCAAACCAGAGGCGGCAAAACCAGGCCCTCCCTTAATAGATCGATGGGGTAAAAATCAGGTAACTTCTTTTGATGATCCTAAAATCAGCAACATTAAGATGTTTAAATCTTACCCTCAGCCACCTGTGACTCAGGACATCTTGAATAGTAGGCCTTGTGTTTGGGTCTAGAGTGAGCATTTTTCGAATCAGATCTTTGGCTGGTTCACTGACAAATTGCCACTGCGGTGAATCAAACTGTAAACAAATTTTGAAATTTTTAATTGCAGTCCTAAAACAAAACTTACCCAAACCCATAGAAATTATTCAAAATTACTTGTTGCATACATTATGAACAGTAAACTTAGACAGATTTAATTAGAATTAGCCAGACTGTTTTTCATATTGCTTAATTCTTTTTCAAGTTTTATTTTTTTAAGAGAGAACAACATAACGCCTCGAAACTTGTGTGAATACCCTCTGAACTATTTGGAATTAACTCACAAAATGTCACATCAGAGGGTAGATTAGTTAGATATCTTTTGCAAAAATACAATATGAGAGAAAATTAGGTAACGTCTGATAGAGTTAGGCTGCTTCTTGTTAGATCCATCCATTTTATAATCAAATATTTTTTCTACACGATAAAATACTAAAATTAAATGTTCTTCCATTAAAATCGAACTTGTTTGAAACGGTTCACTGTTCGTGGTAGTTAAGAGAAAATATGTATCAATATATTAAACACAAACTCTTTGAAAAACGAAGATAGGTTTAAATGCACTCATTGAATGGACATAAGTTTCAGTTGAGCAAAATGCCTCACCACCTTACGACAACTCCGACAAGGAATAGAAACCAATTAAGACTAACGTAAAATTATCAAAGAAATTGAGCGTTGAAGAGAATTGTGGATAACTAAATACAATTTATTTTTCAAAGCACGGTAGCTCTATTAATGTTTAACAGAGAGAGTTAGAATTTTGGAAAATTTCATAACAGCTAGGAATTTTATTTAATTATTACTGAGGGGGCGTTCAATAGGTCTTCGCACCTCTCAAGCAATTTCCACGAAATTTGTCTGATTTTCAAAGCCTGACATTTGGCAAGTTAAGGATATACATAGAGTCTACACGAAATAAGTTTACACACTTCTAGACTGCAAGAAGATCGTCTGATGTCACTTTTACATGTGAAGTAAATGGAGGGATCAAGACGGCGGATCTTCTGTCGCAGTCTAACAGTGCATAAACATATTTGGCGTAAACTATAAAAAGTCTGCTTATAACGCAACTTGAATCAAGCATTTGCGCCGAAATGCAATGTGCTTACATTCTTTCACTTGCTAGATCTCCCGCTAAAAATGAGCAATAGGTATTTTTCTGCCATTCTAAACACAAGTTACCTCGATGAACGACTGCCTTAAAATTATGGAACTTAAATTAAATTAATAGACACTCATTGTTGTGAGACAGTGCTGTTTGAACCCTATTTAAACTTGCGTAAAATATCCACATTTCATTGCAAGGCCTGGCAACCTTGAAAACACTATTTCAACCTATCAGCAGTGTCCTCCTAATTCTAAGCTCATTTGATGGTGGGAAACAAGCTTTGCGATGCTGAGTGCATCAGAATCCTGAATTTGCATGTCAAGGAGGAGGTGAGATCCCGGCCCAGGTGGCTCCGTCCCTTCAGTTCAATTTAAATGTTTACTGACAAATTACATCCTCTAATTTAAGATGGTACGGTATTCTTAAGAGAAATCTCAAAATTTGAAGCGAACAGTGGATGCAATTAAACTCTCTCTTGGACTTTGGCAACAACAGTCCTGTACCGTTGCAGACATGCGAGCACTGTGTTGTAGAAAACAGCATTCCAAGTGGAATTTTCGCATTAATTTCTCACAATCCAACTTGCCTGGAACTAGGAGGACTCAACGCTTAAAAGTAAAAAAAGTACTTTACATAATGAAAAAAATGGTTTAATTTAATTCCAAATATTGAGTTCGTTACAGCACAACGGAAGTGGCACATAGTGCCGTAGAAAGTTATTGCTCATTTTTGGCAGGGCCGGATTAAGGGGGTGGCCACATGGGCCGCATGGTGGCAAATTTAGGGGGCGGCAAATTTTGCAATTTTTTTTAGATGTAGGTATTAAAATAAAATTGCAAACGGAAAAAGGCGACAAAATCTTGCATTTCCTGTGAGTATCGTAATTTCTAATTTTGTCGTTTTGCGGTGATACAAAAGACAGCACCTTTAATTAGTCGAGTTATGAGAGAAACCAAATACGCAATTTGGCCAGAACGCTCATTTATGAACATTCTTGGCCGTTTTGGTCTGACATTGGAATCTGAATTTTGTCAGTGACATTTTTGTGTCAGAAGGTTGGCTGCCCTTTCATAAGTCTAGTTGAGAGAGAAACCAAACACGCAATTTGGCCTGGAGCGGCGCGGCGCAGAGAGCAATGATGACGAGGACTTGAGATGAAAAGGAGAGGCCCTCGGCGCGGCGGTTGGCATTTTGCATATATTAGCGCCTACAAGACTGCACGAATACTTCACGCATTGCGTCAAACACAGTGCGGTCATTGCGGTCGCCATGTGACGCATAGCGCCTACAAGACTGCATGAATACTTCACGCACATTGCGTCAAACACAGTGCGTTCAGCAGCGGTCGGCGTGAAAGGCATAGCGCCTACAAGAGTATAGGAATACTTCACGCATTGCGCCAAACAAAGTGCGACAGCACGGCGCGGCGGTGGAAGTTAAAAGTATTGAACAACATTTATTATTGTTCTTTCATAATTTTTTCGTTCATTTCTTATTAATGGAAGGCATTGTCCACGCAGAGACAGGTCTACGGAACTTAACTTTCGCGCCAAGTTCCGTGAATTTTTGCTAGTAGAGTTGACAGGGCTTCCGCAAAAAATGTATCCAACACGAGTAAACGCGTCTTATGCATCCCTCACCCTCCGGCACGTTCACTTGACGGTTTTTATTGATGTTTCAAAACGAATGAGACGGGGGCGGCAAAATACAGGCGGCCCATAGGCGGCAAGTAGGTAAATCCGGCCCTGATTTTTGGCAGGCTACCTTGCGCCAAAAACAAAAAAAAATAATAATAAATAGGTACATTAAATTCGGTTTTAAATGCATGAATCAAATTTTTAAAAGTGCAGATTTGTCAGGTACATCCTAAGTTATCCGAATCTTTGGTTGTGACAATCAGACGATTTGCATGGTTCAAGTTGCAAGGGGAGCTGAAAAGACTTGACTTGCTGAAAAGGTTTTACTGAACGCCGTTTGCAATACTGCCGTGCTAAGGAAAAACGCTGTAAGAACATTGGGGCGTTGCCAAATTTCCTTCAATAAAATACGAGTTTCTTGGAAAACCTGTGAACATTTTTCTTCCAATTTGTCACCAAATTTCATTTATAATTTCATCTAAATTATCTGAAAATTTCAATGAAACATACTCACAAGTTTCCTCAAAAATAAATATATTACTGTTGAAAATATAGCAACATTCGAATGTTCATACGGCGTTTATTCTCAGCCCGGTAGACTAGGGTACCTATAGTGCCGTGCTAAGGAAGAACGCCGTATGAGCCTTCAGACGTTACCAAATTTCCTCCGATAAAAACCGAATTTCCAGAGAAAATTGTGAATATTTTTTTCCGAAATTTTCAGACAATTTTGTACGCACTTTAATCTAAAATATCTGAAAACTTTAGGGAAAAATATGAATGAATTTCGTCAAAAACACCCCTTTATCAAGGGAAATTTGGCAACTCTCGCATGTTCATACGCCGTTCTTCCTTAGCACAGCAGTATAGGAATTGAAGTTACACGAAAATCAGAACTTTTCAGCCTCTCGAAAGGATATCCCTGGTAAAAATTGGCGATAAGAGCTGCGTTTCACAATACCATTGGAATCCTTATAGCCGGCTAAAGGAGGCTACAGAAAATCATATAGCTGGCTGTAGAGTGCGGAGAAAATCGTATGGCCATGCTATACGAAGCGATAAAAAATTATGCAGCCGGGCTATAGTTCCTATCGTCGGGCTTTACACTTTATCGCCTGGCTGTTGCTTTTTCGCCATCGATTATAAAAGGCTATAAGAAATTGTGTAGCCGGCTATAAAAGCTATTGGAAATCTTACAGCCGACTGTAGGTCTATGGTATTTTGGAACACAGACTCTACTGCCAATTTTTACCAGGGATAAAAATCCCAAAAATAACTTGTTTGTTATTTCACGTTTAGGAAAATTTCTACTGAAATTCATAGAACGATACTGTAACAGTTATCATAGTAAAAGCTTCCTTCATTACATTTATTTTCCCCTTTAAAATTGTGTGCTGCAGCCGATGTCTTGATCCCAAGAATGGTAAAGTGCCAGATAGAAGAATGTGCAATAACACGCCTGCCGACCAAATATCTACGGGTTTGCCATACTCTCTCCTTTCCGCAACCTCTGGTGCCATGAAATGTGGAGTACCAATAGCTCCTGTCATCAGAAATAAATAGAAAGAGATTAGAAAAGTCTGTATCAAATAAAATGAATACAAATATGCACTGATAAGGCTTCTAAAAGGCAAGTTATCAGAAAAGTCTGTATCAAACAAAATGAATACAAATAAGTACAAATACTGCCGTACTAAGGAAGAACGTCGTATGAGCCTTTAGACGTTGCCGAATTTCCTTCGATAAAAACCGAATCTACCAGGAAAATTGTTAATGTTTCCCCCAAAATTCAGACGATTTTTTACGCAATTTAATCAAAACTGTCTGAAAATTTCAAGGAAAAATATACTTCAATTGCGTCAAAAATACACGTTTTATCAAGGGAAATTTGGCAACTCTCGAATGTTCATACGTTATTGTCCTTCTTCCTTAGCACGGCAGAATAGTGCTTTGAGAAACCTAAAACCTTGATAGAAATCTGTAAAAATCTATAAACATTTCATACTTGGACTGCATTTTGCAATTAGGAACTGCAATTTCTGGATAATCCGTAAAAACACTTATGTGCAAAGGGGAACTAATCATACATAAGCTGTTTCTTAACTTAGCTAGAAATAATAGTTCCTATTTGCAAAAGATGTCCATTTAGATCATGAGGGGTTTATATTTCCTAGAATCATTTATTTTCTAAAGAGAGTGTCACTTTGGTGACCAAATTTAAGGAAAGGTACCTGATCTTCTGAGAGAAAATTTTCCGCAACTTTTTGCGAACGATAAGAACACGTTTTTCTTCGACCTAAGAGTCTCTGTCTTAGAACTTCGGGTCTAATATCTATCTCCTTCAATTTTTGAAATTTTAGGGGAAAACTTGCGCCTTTTAAGATTATTATCTTCCTCCATGCATTTGCAAAGTGTTCAGGAAAATGTTCTCCCGGAAGATGAGGTCCCTTTTCATGGAAAATTTATGTAGCATTGTAATGAGACATTCTTGTCAAAGAATTGACCCCTCTTATCTTTGACAAATTACATACGAGAATTAAATAGTTTTCTCTTTATAAATAAATACGATCAAAAATTGTCATGAAAACTCAGAAAACTCAAAACTCAGAAAAAGTGTGTCTTTTTAATATAGTTGATTTCATCATCATCATATCAGTAAAATCCATCTTTAAGTAGATAGCAAAATACATAATGAAATGTTTGATTGAAGGTTTCCTTTTGTCTAACGACCGTGAACTTACACTTCAGTTTTTTTTTTGTTTTTTTTTTTTTTTTGGAGAATATCGATGACTAAATGCGAAAAAATGCATCCATCCATCACAACATTTAAAAATCTCTAAAAATGTTTCATTTTCTCTCCGGAGAACTTTTCAATTTGCGTGATTTTATTAGAGTGAATAAGGGAAATTCACAGAAACTTGCAGTAGAAACTGTTGTTAATTAATTCTCATTTAAAATAAAAATGATTGGAAGCTTACAACATTTCAAGCTAACATACGCGTTTTTCGAATTAGCCGTCGATAATGATCTAGTGAAATATGCCGTGCAAAGGAAAAACGTCGTATGAACGTTCGAGAGTTGCCAAATTTCCACCGAAAAAAATTATTATTTTTGAGGAAAGTTATGAATATTTTTCCTTGAAATTTTCACATCTCTAAGATTAAATTGCGAGCAAAATTGTCTAAAAAATTCTGAGGAAAAATATTCACCATTTTCAAAGTAAATTTATTTTTTATTGAGGAAGATATGGCAGCACCTAGAGGCTCATATAATGTTTTTCCTTAGCACGGCGGAATACACGTGGCAGGAACAGATGAACAAGATTAAAACAGATATTTGAAGGATATCGAAGCAACAAAGATGATCTAGGACGATAAACACAACATATTTAAAATAATTCACATGAGACTAGACATGACATCAAGTTAGCAAGAGAAAGTAAACACCCACAAAATCTTTAAAAAGCGAAAAGAGTTATACGCAAGGGAAGCTAAAGGAGACACTAGCCTGCGGAAGTCACTTAGATCAAAATACTACATTTTAATTGTGGAGAGATGAAGACGATCAAGGGACAAATCCTTCCAATTTAATTTTAATTTCATGAATTTTGAGAACAAGCGCCACTACTACTTGATTTACAATGCTGTTCAACGCTCACTGTCTAAATTCAATTCAATTATGTTAATTAACTTTTCGGTTAAAGTTAATTTCCACACCCAGTGAATGGTGAAAATGCGCCAGCATCCGTGAATGACACATTGACACAACTACCTGGGTGATTACAGCAACTATCACGGTAGTTGTCAGATTTTTTAAGCAACTACCATGGTAGTTTTTGGACCGGATTTAATAAGTCATCTACCACGCTAATTATTGTCATTACCGCGTGCTGGCTGGCGCATTTTTTGTCAGCCGCTGATTTTGAAGACTGTCAACTGGACCGCGTCAAGCAGAGAGGAACCAAGCCACATCAGCTATTGCCAAATTTAATTGGGCAATGTACGATTTTACATGAAAAGTGTTGTGCGGATTTTCGTTTCAATTTCAGTTAATTTTCTTAGTACGAAGCAAATGTCTTAGAAATTTCAAAGGAATCCGCACAAAATTTCTCCTGTAAAAGATGATATAGCCCAGTCAAATTTTGCATTAGCGGATGAAGCTTGGTTCCTTCCTGCTAAACGCGGATTAATTTTCTTTCGTGCACTTAGTTTCACCACTATTAAGACTCTGGTGTAATTTATACAACTATGATAATTTTATATTGATAACTATTAGGATGACAGACTGTAGGTCATTTACAGACACATTTTCTTGACAAAGAATGAACATATCACGACAAAAAAAAAAAAACAAAACAAAAAAAAACAAAAAAAAAACAATAAAAACAGTTAAGTTAAGACTAGTACTTCCAACATATGGATTGTATTTTGCAAAAAAGAACCAGGAGCATTGCAATATTGTTAAGATTGTGCAACTTCACCCATTGCAATATGACGATTAATATCCTGAAAAATTATGAAATTCACATTGTAATGGGCCTGTTGCAAACTTTTGCTAGAGCAAAACTAAGAGTTGTTTCTTATAGATAATGCCTCAAAAATCACGATGAGCGCATCGGCAAACTCTGAAATGCACTCATAACTTCACAATCTGCGTAAGAAATTTGCGGTTTTTTGAGCTTCCCGCTTCAAAAACGATACTACGGCACAGGTGAACATTTTGTAAGAGGAGTCGTTCCATCGTCGGCAATAATCATCATAGCCGACGCCAATCCGCCAAAACACGTTTGATGGGACGAGATAACACCTGAACTGGATTAGAGCAGATAACAATCGGTGTGTTAACGTTCATATTTTCCACGCCCGAATTGATTGACCTTGAACTCTCCTTGAATTACGCGCGGAACTGCGTGCAAGCGTCGGCCATGATGAATATCGCCGACGATGGAGCGACTCCTCTAACAAAATATTCACCTGTGCCGTAGTATCGTTTTTGAAGCGGGAAGCTTAAAAAAACGCAAATTTCTTACGCAGATTGTGAAGTTATGAGTGCATTTCAGACTTTGCCGATGCGCTCATCGTGATTTTTGAGGCATTATCTACAAGAAACAACTCTTATTTTTGCTCTAGCAAAAGTTTGCAACAGGCCCATTTTTGTCCTAAATTTGCAGTTTTTAGCGAGTTAAATAGAAACTGTTTAGAGATAATCCGGTATTCCTTCCAAGAAAAAAGGAACTGCACAATCTTAGCAATATTGTAATGCTCCTGGTTCCTTTTTGCAAAATGAAATCCATATAATTGGAGTAGACGAACGTTAAATGGATTACATTTTGCAATAGGGAACCACTATCTCTGGGTCTCCCATAAAAGCACATATCTGCACAGGGAAACCAATGGCATATATGTTGTTTCTAAAATGGGCCAGAAAAAGTGGTTCCTTGATGCAAAATGTAATCCAAATTGTAAATCCACAAAGAGCTTACGAGCCTATCTGTTAAAAAAGAAATTAAAACCAAGTGATTTCTAACTTTGTTTGAGGTGACAAATTTTTGCTAAAGCGATAAAACTCTCCGATTCTCATCCTTAATATTATTCTACGTCTAACATTAAAAGAGTGATGAGGTTTCACGAGCGTTATTTTCAACAAAAATCTAATCTAGTCAAATCTACAAATGCTCTATGAGCTCTAAACTATTGCATCATGCTTTAAAAGCCACTACCGAAATGTTTAGAATAAGTTGAAAGAAATCAAGGAGAAGTATTTCTTTCCATCAGTGGCGTGACGTGCTTTGCGATATATCGATTTATCTGCCACTTAAGCTTATGACAAAGGATCGATGAACGGGGTGTTCAAAACGAACACCTTAATAATCGATTCTTTACCATAGCTTCAAATGGGGAAAAATCGATAATCGATCATTCACGCCTCGCCACTGCATTCCATGGTCTAAGAAAAGGAAGCACGACTAGCGGGTGTATTTCAGTTTTAAGAGCGAGTGAAGATAGTTGAGTTGATGACATTGAACCTACTGAATCTTCTTTTCCAGATTGAAAATTCCAAAATTAAAGTCAAGTACAGCACTAACGCAGACGCGGACTACTTAAACGCACTACTCTACATACACGCACACATACGAAGGTGACAGAGGGACAGAAAAAAGGGAGAGAAGGGTTTTTTTTTCTTTTTCAGTTAGATACCAGTGTTTTCAGCGGCTTCGATCTTCTCCAACTCAGGAAGATGTTCGTAAGAGACAGAGTGGAGGGCTAGACACAGAAAAAGAAAAAGAGGAAAAGAAGTTAAAGAATACAAGAGAGAAAAATGAAGGAAACAGAAACAAACTTTGCACGACGCAGCCTCAAAACCTTCGATGGGCTACTAGAAAAGAGCTGTACTCGGTTCAGGGTTGCCACAAAATTTAGAAAATGAAATTCCCTGACATTTCCCTGATTTCCCTGACACATATTTGGTGAAAATCCCTGAAAATTGAAGATGTGACGGATGGTTAAGAAGGCAAAATTGAAAATAGTTTTCAGGCAAAATTTCTTGTTCGAAATCTTAAACCCATTCTAGAAAGCAAATGAAGGTGATTTAACAAATTTTCCCTGGCATTTTCGTCATCTTCCCTGACTTTTCAAAATTCCCTGACATTCCCTCCCGGTTTTCCCTGACTGTGGCAACCCTGCAAAAAGCAATATATGTTCTCTTCAGTTCAAAATCTTACGTCAAATACGATTTCCACAATAGAAAGTCCAGGAATCAACTCCTTAACAAGATATTAGCAACACAAATTTTAACACAAATCGAATGGAAGTTAGCGTAAGGGGAGCCAAGGATGCGTACTCTGAAAACAAACTCCGGCCGTGGAAGCCGTAGTTACGGGCTATAGTATAGACATACCGTCCGCGTTCCGGGCTCAGAGTCCGCAAGTTCCGGGCGTAGCTTCCGGAGCAATTAAAGTTACGGCTCCAGCACTCGGAACTTTTGGTCTCTGAGCCCAGAACGGACGATATTAGGTATGTCTTTACAGTCCGTAACTTTTTTCAGGGTAAATGAATTCGAACGTTTCAAAATTCACGCGCTTATTTTATCATTTCGACGAGATACGGATCAATTCTATTACTTGTTTTAAAAATACTCCTTGTGAAGTAAAAAAAGCAGCAAAAATTTCAAGAATACATTTTGATTTGTTCCTCTCAGAAAAAAGGAAAATACGTCGGAAAATCAGCCATCCAGAAAACTGAAAGTGTTTTTAAATGTTCACCACCGTCATGCGAGTTCTTATTCGTGTCTTCCTCGGGTCGTTCTCCTTCCAAAAGCTGCGTAGGCAACTATTTCGACTCATGGGAGATGTTTTTGCCTAATTCATCAAATGAAGGCGAATTTGTCTCGGAAAGAAATTCCGGCTCTTTAGTTGGTATTATTCACATTCTCCTGAGCCGTCGTGCTGAGGAAAAACGTCGTATAGACCATCAGGCGTTGCCAAATTTCCTTTGGTAAATCACGAATTTTCGGAGAAATTTGTGGATACTTTTCTTCCAATTGTTCATATAATTTTGTTCGAAAGTTTACCTAAAGTTTCTGAAAATGTCACGGAAAAATATACGTAGCTTTCCTCGAAATTAATGTTTTACCAAAAGAATTTTGGCAACACCCGAATGTTCATTCAGAGTTTTTCCTTAGCACGGCAGTGTATGCTCAATATAAATTACTTTTGATCGTTGCGTGAAATAACGCGAGTCTTTTCCGGGAGAGCCGTCGAAACCGAGCAAAAAAAAAAATTTTAATTTCTCCATTGGCGGCCGACTCTAGAAATCCTAGCTACGTCTGTCGGGCTCACTGTAAACCATTCCCAAGGGCAATATATTTTTTTCGCCGACGTCCCAATTTTATGAGGGAAAACTTGTCTTCATGTCTGAGAGCGCCATTTCGTTTCTACTTTAAACAGCTCCAGTCTAAAGCTTTTTCCGGGAAAATCAGATTTCGTCCAACTTTTCCGCGGCTATAAAATTTCACGATACCTACAGCCACACGTCAAGGAGTCTTCATGCCAATTTTAAGGCGATCTCTCATATTTTCATGAGTTCGACGTTGAGAATGAAGTACGACGCAACTCTACAAACCGACAAACTCGCAATTAAAATAAAGAAATCAATTCATAAATAAGCGAAAAAACAAAATTTATGCACCGCACGACAACAAAGGGTTGGCAAGTCTCCCCCCCCCCCCCGCCCGGGGAGCCCATTTCGGCTTCATAATAAGTCCCGCTGCGCCTGACACTCCCGGGGGGAGGGAGGGGGGCTATTGGTTTACGACGAGACTTAAAGTAAACAGCCAGGTAATATAATCCGCGGATTAAAATCTCTGCTATCACGAGGGGGGGGGGGGGGGGCGGCTCGCTGTCTTGCGAACCCCCCCTCCCATCTGCCAGCCGGCTAATTTTATACAATGTTCATGTCACTCGGGTCTCGTGCCCCTTCGAGCCCCCCCCCCCCCCCCCCCCGGTCTCGAAAAACCCCTTCGTGCTGCTGCCGCAGCCTCGCAATTCGCTCCATGAATGAGCCTAGCCGGAGTAACTGAAGGGGTTAAGGCAAAGCGATTTATGAACATTCCAAAAGTCGGCTGCAAACCGTGATTGAGATCAAAATATGATTGACATTTTTGGAAGAATATTTTGCTCCATGAACGAGACCATTTTCAAGGAAATCGATGAGAGATATACAGGGTGATCCAGGGTTAAACGGTCGGACGGCAGGAGCCGGAACACCCCCAAACCCCCTCTTTAAATTGAGATTTCGATTTTCTTAAGATTATCATGGATTCAGGGCATAAAAGTACAGGAAAGTACACATTTTCATGAGATTTGCTTCGCAACCGTTGCCAAAATTCAGGAAAATTGATTTACTTCCCGAATTTTGTTTTTTTTTTTTTTGGGGGGGGGGGGGCGTAGCTCCGACTGGAGGCACTTTCGGAAAAAAAAAAAAAAAAACTTTACACAACAAAAAAGTCTTATTTTGACCCATAGATCACGCTATTGCAGTCTGACCGTTTAACCTTAAATCACCCTGTATAGTGTATATGCACTCAATTTATGTCGTCTATCTCTTTCCAAGATGCCCGAAATACGGATACCAGTGGCGTGGCGTGAATGATCGATTATCGATATTTCTCCATTTGAAGATATGCTGAAAAATCGATTATTAAGGTGTTCGTTGCGAACACCCTGTATATCGATCTTTTTCAATAGGTTTAAATGACAGATCAATCGATATATCGCAAAGCACGCCACGCCACTGACGGATACCTCCTTTTTTCTATGCCATGAATAATCCATAAAATCCATAACTCATCCAATAAAGCGTTCCATTATGTACACAAGGGTTTCAATCTACTTTATCCGAAGAGGAATTCAGCTCGCTCAAAACGAATTCCACGATGAGAAACGTTGAATAGACGTCCTTTCCAATCCACCTGGACTTTTCTCTCGGCGCGAGTTGGAAAGTTTAAGAATTCCTCGAGAAGAAAGCGAAAAAAAAAACTGCGTCCAAGTTTCAAGTTCGGAAAATCGCGAATCAATCTGTCTAACTATCTGAGACCGACGCTTAAAAAATGTTTAAAGAGGGAACGCAAAGTTATCGAAAGGAGGAGATGCGATGGGGGGGGGGGGGGGGGGCTGCGACTTTAAACCCGAGCACGATTTGGGTCACAGAGCAGGGCTGGAATTTGCGCGAGCTTTGCTCCGAAGTTTCAACAATTCAAATCCTAATTGAAACGGCGCACAGTGCAGCCGAAAGAGCGAAGAGAGCAGTACTGCCGTGCTGAGGAAGAACGCCGTATGAACATTCGAGAGTTGCCAAATTTCCTCTCAGAAAAGAGTTATTTTTGAAGAAAGTTATGAATATTTTTCCTTGAAATTTTCAGGAACTTTAGGTGATATTGCGAACAAAATTATCTGAAAAATTGGAGGAAAAATATTTACAAGTTTTCCATAAAATTGGTGATTCACCAAAGGAAAAGCAAAGCCTGAAGGTTCATACGGCGTTTTTCCTTAGCACGGCAGAGTAAGTGTCAAACGTTCGAAATCGAGTTTCATTCAAAATTCGTCCGATCTCTTTTAGATGAAATCACTGAAACAGCTAAAACAGCAGAATTCATCTCGATTGTATGAAAACGAGACATATGAGAAATCCGTAAATGCGCGAAAAATGACGTAGTTTCTGACAAAACAGTTGTAGGTGACGTTATTTTTGCATTATTTTTTGGTGACGTTTTAATTGCATATCGATGGTGAAGCTGCAGAAACGCGTACGTCGGTTTGTGGCGTTGCGTCGGTACTTCATTCTCTACGTCGATAACTGCTGAAGGTAACGTCACTGTTGAAATTTCACTAGTTGAAATCACTGAAATAGCTAAAACAGCAAAATTTATCCTAATTGTAAGAAAATGAGACTTTCGAGAAAGCCGTATGTGCGCAAAAAATGACGTAGTTTCAGGTAAGACAGCAGTAAGTGACGTTATTCCTCCAGAAAGCCAATGAAAAGAGTGCTTTCAAGTGAAGTGCCGCCCTCCTCTGGCAAATTCTAACCTGAAAAGGTGTTTGTTGTGTGTCCAAAAAGCAACCACGAAAGCATGCAGAAGATAGCACTTACGGCTATCTTGCCTAACAATAGTCTAGCATGAAAGTGAAAAATACCCTTTTTGTGTAATTGAAATAAAATCAGACGATAGTTAGTCAGCGGCACGATTTCTAGACGTCTTTCAGACGATTAATGGCAATTTGACAAAGAACGGAGGCTTCTTTGAATAAAAGTTTCCGGTCAGAAACTTCTGAGCCCGTTATCTCAAAACTTCATTTTTCGGAGTGTCTAGTACTTTTAATTTTGAAAAATCCTGATATTTTCCTGATTTTTCCTGATATTTTATAAAAAATTCCTGATTTTTTCATTTTGGAAATTCCTGATATTTTCCTGATTTTTCTTTGGAAACAAAGAAGGCGCGACGACTCCTGGCACGGTAGGCAAAAAGCAGTAAGACTTCTCCGCTGAGGAGATTCGCGTAAGAAAGATTCCTGATAAAATGTCCGATTTTCCTATTATTTTCCTGATCGGCCAAAATTCCTGATATTTCCCGGTTTGTCCTGATGCTAGACACCCTGTTTTTGCACTTACTGCCCTCTTCGCTATCACGGCAGAGGAGCCTTCAACGCTTCCACATCATATCGGCGACCTTTCTCAATAATTAACTCCACTGTGCGACGGAGGTCGGGGAAGGGGGGAAGGGCGTTTGAGGGGTCCAAGGCCGCGGAAGAGCCCGAGGATAAGGGGGCGGGAGGTAAGGATTGGGGTCTCCCCGGCTCGGCAGTTGATAAAGCGGGACGACAAACTAACAGTAATTTTGAACCCTCCGCCTGATCACGAAAAAAGCTCTCGGACGTTTAGTTTATTTCCTCCTTATTGACTTCCAAATGCGCCTTATTGCTCCTGCTTAATGCACCCGGGGGGCGGCAGAGGCGGGCGTGAATAATCGATTATCGATATTTCCCCATTTGAAGCTACGGTAAAGAATCGATTATTAAGGTGTTCGTTGCGAACACCATGTTAATCGATTCTTTTCCATAGGTTTAAATGGCAGATCAATCGATATATCGCATAGCACGCCACGACACTGGGGGGAGGAGGGGGGGGGGGGGGGTCGAGATGCTTGAGCTTTTCTTGGCACCGAAGGGTCTCCTTCCTCGGGATTTTGGCATTTCTCACCGTATTATTTCTATATTTGAGGGCAGTGGTGCGATGGTAGTTCAGAACGATGCACATATATTGTATCGTTTGCAGCGACACATGTGTGTCTCGTTGCTTATTCTAAGGGAATGAGGGGGAAAAGGTGGCTCTGTGGCACTGTGGAGAACGGTTCAACGGTTGATCCGTACATGGGCCTGTTGCAAACTTCAGCTAAAGCAAAATGAAGAGTTATCTCGTATGGAAAATTGCTAAAATATCACAATGAGCGCATCGGAAAAGGCACATTCCTGATGAGGCACACATTCTAGCACTAGAAAAAAAACACATTGGATCTAGAGTCCAGATTCTTAAAAACATCGACAAGAAAAAATACTCTTGATTCAATCGGATTTTTGCTTAAATCAAGAACCAAGCCTCTTATAATTTGAGCGGATTTCCTTTTGATTTGAGCTTAAATCTGATTGAATCAATAATATTTTCTTGGCCAAATTTTTCAAGAGTCTGGATCTAAGATCCAAAAGACTTTCTTTACAGTGAATAAATACTCTCGCTGCATTGACATCCTCGATTTTACGCACAGGGAGAAAGGAGAAACGAACAGTAGTAAGAAAAACAACAAAACCAAAAACCACAATGTCTGAAACGAATACAAATTCACGATCAAAACACGGAAAGAAAGAGTCGAGAAAATAAGAAAAGGAAGATTCTAACGACCGTGAATTCGGAGCGACCGAGGACGGTGGAAAGAAAAGCGCGAGAAAATTAGAGAGCAAACAAGTCAAATCGGAGGGATAAAGAGACGGAGGACAAAAACGTGGAACAAAGGCGAAAAAAATAAAATAAAAGATAAAACCAAGAGGCTTACCCTCATCGTTAGACTTTAGATACAGTCTACCCGTAGGACTGAGGTTTTGACGGGATCGTGCCGTGTAGCTGTCTATTTGAAAACATAAATCAAAAAATGAAACATCGTGCGTAAATAAAAAGAAAAAAGAAAACATGAGAGAAAAGAAACAAAACAAAACAAAACGAGGGTGAAATCAAAATAAGAGGGATTGCGGGGAAGGGGGGGGGGGGAGAAAACTTGAGAAAAATCTCGGCGAACCCGACGGAAATGACGGGGGTGGGCGGGGGGAGGGAGGGGGGTCTCAAAGGGACGTGGTTCATATCTGGTACGTATGTCGCGATGTTGAATGCATGATTAAATAGACGAGGATTGGTGTTGCCAAAATGGTAACCGACAAAAACAGTCGAGGTGCACATGGGGAAAGTACGGACGTGTCGGTAATTGTGAGGTTAGGTCATGGAGCTTTTAGGGCCCAAAAGGGTGGTCAACCTAGTGAATTCAAATTAACTCTTTCCAGAGTGATTTATTATCACCATTTTTACAACCCATCGTTCGAAAATACGTATTTGACTTAATTTTTGCATAAATTTACTTACTTCGCAGAAGAACACTCATCTAATGAACATTCTTTCAATGTTTCTTAAAAAACATTTTAAAGTTGAATTCTTTGGTGTACATGCGTGGAAAAACCATATTTCAAGAGCTTTTAATCGGTACCAGAACGGTTCAGATCGAATAAGCGGCTCCGAAAATACTGGCAATTAATTGAAGGGGACCTCCGTTCTTTTACTCGAACTTTAAAGCTCAATAAAACTACAACTAATGGACAAAAACATTAAAAAACCAAATTTTTGGAATCAGCTCAATGAGTAGAGTGAGTATACAGAATTTCATCAAATTCTGAAGAGGTTGGGTCAAACTTTGGTTTGATTTGGCATGGAATGACCCTTAAACATCTTGGTTTGATATTGGAATTTGAAGATTGGCAGTTACAATTTTTGTGTCAGAGGGCTGGCTGCCCTTTTGGGCCCCAAAAGCTCCATATTTCCACACGTCCGAACACTCTCTATATGGGCACTATAGCTCCATATTTTGGCATGTCCGTACTGAAGTTTTTATGAGCTTGTTCAGTAGTTTTTTTTTTTTTTTTTTTAATTTTTGAAAAGCGTAGGGACAGCAGTTCGTTAACAGGAATTTTCCAGATTCATTTAACAATATGGACCCGCGAAGAAACGAGTTCAAAGTTGCATATTTGGAGCTCTCATTAAAACCTGGATTGCTTTAAACGCCAAGATTGAATTCGAAAGCATCCCTCTCGATCGCGCGTGACGCAATCCATGCTGCCATACTCAGGAGGAATGCCGTATGAGCATTCAAATGTTGCCAAATTTCTTCTCAGAAAAGATTTACTTTGGACGAAAGTTACAAATATTTTTTCTTGAAATTTTCCGACTCTTTAGATGAAATTACAAACAAAATCCTCCGAATAATCGAGAGAGAAATATTCCCAAATTTTCCGGGAAATCCGTGATTTGTCGAAGGAAATTTGGCAACGCCTGAAGGCTCATATGACGTCCTTAGCACGGTCTGCGGTGGAGGAAACACATGTACGATCGAGCTCACGGTCGCTACGAGAGAGATATTTTCAGACGTCATCTTGGCGTTCTCGGCGATGGAGTGATAGCTCACAATAAGTAACTTTGCACTTGTTTTCGAGGTTATGTTTAATATCCCTAGAAAATATCCAGTATATATCGTAGTTTACTGTCTACTTTTTAAAAATGCAAAAGTTTTAAGATTCCTAAACTAGCTCATAAGTATATATTAGACCCAGAAAGAATGTATTTTCAAGAAGGGCTTTAGATAAATTGGGCTTCCGGTTGATTTTTCTGGACACTCAATTTAAGTCTGGTTACAAACTTGGCAAAAGCTCAAGAAATATTTAGAACCAAGCATTTTCCTGCTATTTATCCGCTGAAAAAGTGTGCGGCAGTAGAAAATGTTTTTCTCTACGGGCGTTAGTTCCTCGGTCTCTGCTTGAGGGGGGGGGGGGGACACGAGACAACACTCAAAGCTGCTTAATGATGGCTGGAGAACATGGCGTTAGGAAGTTTTTGAATGTAGTTTATCAAACCAGGTCTTGATTCAACCAGTGCCACATCGGATTGTTCCGACCAGGTTTGAGGACATTCCATCAACGATTTTTTGTCCGGGCACTTGTTTAGTCCCTTAATTTACGTCCACACTTAAACTAAGAAACAGTGACCTGGTCCAAAGGTTATATTCCAGTCCATAGTAAAATCATACTGCCACTATCGAATTAGAAAAGTGAGAGAGAAGAAGGTGTTGCTATGGTAACTCATTTTTTAAATGAAATGTTACTTTCTTCTTTTTATTCAACTTTCAAATTTTCATTGGTGAATATTTGGTTTTACTTCTATCTATAAAATTGTCGATTTAAAATATACCGTATATAAATACATTTTTAAATGATAGTATTACTTTAATAGCCTGAGACGCTGAATGTCTTAAAATTATAATAACTAACTAACTTACTTCATTTTAAAAATATTATATTTTTAAAACGTGGCAAATATTTGTAAAACCTTTTCCAAGCGACGGCATCGATATTAATCTCAATGAGCCGTACTTGTGTTGAAAGGAACCATACAAAAATGTAAAAGAGAGAAAAAACCAAGAGGCACGCAACCTTTGGTTTTATCCCACTTTTAAATCGATCTTTTACAGTCAAACACGTCCAATTATGAGCGTTTGGTTGCGAATACACCACGCTGCAGCACAGTTAAAGCACAAAGTTAAGAGGAAAAATCAAAAAGCTTTGGAAATCACTAAATTAGACACGGGACCACCTTAATATTTTCAAAACACACGTTATATTTTCCTATATTACATTTTTTTTTGTTCATCAATTTAAATGAGAATAATCCGCGCAGAACATGCAAACATTTCAAAATTATGAGTTAAGAAACGCTGACTCCGCGAGTTTAAATATTATAGCCTTACACATACACAGAGCGAGATGCGCAATGGCGCCTACAAACCTAACGGGATACTTCACGCGTTGCGCAATGCGTGAAGTATCCCTGTTAGGTTTGTAGGCGCCTATGCGCGTGTCACGCTGGTCGCCCGCCGCTCCGCGGCGTGCTACGGTGTTTCAACCAACCATTTCGCGACATAAGTGCTGCACAGTATCATACGAGATTGAAAGCGCTCCAACGTATCAAGAATGACAAGCTTCCTTTAAGGGTTCAGAGCTTTCCTTGCAAAATAAATCAAGATACTACGTTACAAAAAGAAAGCGGTAATCTAAAAAACTCACTTAGTCCTAGCATCCGTATTTGATAACTTTTAGCATAATTTTTGAATTTCATTAGAGAAAAATGTGACTTGATTTAGGCAGAAACACTATTGAGTACGCCGGCAAGAAGATTTTATTTTGAATCAAGGATAAAATAGCTGAATGAAAGCGAGTTTCTGCTTGATCTTGACTTTTCTCTTTATTTAAGCATCCTTTTTTCTCTAAACAGGCATTTTTTTCTTTACTGATGTATAAGGAAATCATCTCGGCCGTGTATTTGAGCATATTTCTGCTTGAATCAAGTCACTTTTTCCTCTAATTAAGTTCAAAAACCATGCTAAACATTACTGGATTCAGATACAAGGACTTAGCAAGTTTTTCGACTACAGCTCTCTTTTTTTCGTCGTCACTCGATTTAATTTGCGAGGAGGCTTTGTGCTATTGAAAGATGCCATCAATCACGATACGTCGGGGTGCCTTCAATCTTGTATGATACCTACTGCGCAACACCTTCATGGCGAAATGGTAGTTTGAAGCGCCGCGGCACGCCGGCACCGTCGCGAAGTTATCGTACACAGGAAAAATCTAAGAGCCTTTAGCTGAGGAAAATCAAAAGGTTCATCCGGTTCAGGTGTAAGAGGAAGATGTGAAGATGTGTGTGGTGTGTGGTGGAGATGAGGTTCTTGAAAGATAATTAAGTCCTGTTGCACCAAAAAGGTGTAGAGAGTTATAGTGAATTTTCCCTCATGGAATTGACGCCAAAAGTCTCAATTATATATTTGTTTCCGTTTGGCCAACCAAACAAACAAAAAACGAGCAAACCCTCATTCTTCCAAGACATTATACATTTCATCCAAAAACTTCGTGAGCAAATGTTGTTTGTATTTACATGTTGACCAATTAACTTCGGGTCTCAATAGTTGATAAGTGGACCAAACCTCCCCTGCCGAAAAAACGCGTGGACTTAAACTACTGGAAAAAACAAGTGCTCAGACAAAAAATCGTTGACAAAATGTCCTATAACCTTCCGACCTTTTTATAATCTACATACATGGAATCTAATATTAGAAGAAAAAGGTTTTTTGCTTTCTTAAATGGAAAGAGTCACAGTATTTCTCATTATCTTAAAAAGGAGCGTAAGCAAAAATTCTGGAGCCTGAACATTGCAAAAGACCTCTTCGGTAAAGATATGCTGTCAGAACTTTCAGACCACTACTAACCCTTAGTTGCCCAAGCCGTGTCGAGTTGACCCGACGATTGCTAAAAACACGTACCCTGCGGAGCATTGCCTCGCGCCTTCAATTTTGCAAATGCAACAAGGACATCCGTCAAGCACAAATGGTCGCATCTCTGCGCCGTCATCGATGCGCGTTGATGTGTCTCTTATTTTTGAAATTCGAGAAACGTTAAGGTTAAGTTTGCTCAGAATATACGATGATGTGTCCAAATCAATAATCATTTTGAATAGAAAAAAAGTGTAGATGTCTCTCAAGCGCTCTGGAGGAGGCACATATAATTATTAGTATTTTGGCGGGAGTTGTGTGGTGTCAGAGAATTTTTATATTTGACGTCTACCCCCAGGAATTCCAAGCCGCGCCAAATAGACCCGACTACCTCTTTCGGGGTAGTTACAGATGGCAGATGAGAAAGTATCAGTACGTTACCAAACATATGGAAATTTTCTTTAAAAAAAAAAAAAAAAAAAAAAAAAAAAAAAAAGATTTTTTACCTTCAAAAACATCAAAGTAACATAGATAAGACTTCAAAAACTCTCAAAACCAATGTATTTACGTACGGATCAATAACACTCGATTTGGGACTTTGCTTAGAAAAATCGTATTGGGCATCTAAGGGTTATTCATGGTTTAATCTCCGTGGCAAATGAGGTGGGGAGCTACTATTCCCGACTCATTCATAAAAACTCTTATCTGCATAGGAAAACTAATGGAAAATATGTTGTTCTCAAAATGAGCCAGTCAAAAAAAGTAGTCAAATTATAACTTGCCTCAAAGACGGAAAAACTTGGTATTAGGCATGGTCTCGCAAGTAACACACTTCACTTTATGTCAGTGTATCAACCGACGACGCACAATGGACCGAATCAATGGGCGAGGTCGAACCTTCACCTTTTTTTTTTTTTTTTTTAAACTGCAAATTTAGCTGTTTATTTTGTCAAATTTTAAATTTTGAGGGGTGATTCATTTCGTAAATTTAACGAGAAAACCAATGGGACCATTTTTGAGACCTCAAAATTTTGTAACCACGGAGTTATTAAAGTTTCCAAATTTGTCCGACCTCTCCCATTTACTCGAACCACCGTGCGACGTGCATAACAATGAGAAGAATGTCTATTTGAATCAGAAGGAACTTCCACCAATGAATTGAGTTCTTTCATGCCACGGCACGGTGTTTTACGGAATCAGTTCATTTCACGTAAAATTTTGCGAGAAACACGATCGTGCTACTGGTTTTCTCTAAAACAAATTCTCAAAAGTCTGCAACGTCGCAAATCGAGAAAAGTGGTTTGGAAGTTTCACCTTCGACATTTACATCGCATGTCCCTGAGGCATGCAAGAGTTCAATTCTGACGTGTTAAGGAGAAACGCCGTATGAACCTTCAAGCGTTGCCAAATAGTCTCCGATAAAACATGAATTCCCTGGCAAACTTGAGAATATTTTTCCTCAAATTTTTCAGAGAATATTCTTTGTATTTTGATTTAAAGTGCCTGAAAATTCTAAGGCTAAAATGGCGAGGAATATTGTGGAGGAATATCTATAAATCTCATTTGAATAATTTTGTGAGGAGGTCAGATTGATCCTGTTCTTATATCTGAGCTTAATCTATAGTAAAAGTACATTCAAAAAAATGAAACAAATAGTCAAATTTCTGAGATAATAAAAAAGATCATTCCAGGTCTAATCATACAGTTGATGAAACATGAATTCTCTGGCAGACTTAAGAATATTTTTCTTCCAATTTTTCAGAGAATATTCTTTATATTTTGATTTAAAGTCCCTGAAAATTTTAAGGAAGAATATTCATAATTTTCCTCATAAATATACATTGTGTCGAAGGAAATTTGGCAACTCTCGAATGTTCATACGGCGTTTTTCCTTGGCACAGCAGAATTGCTTTGCGTGGGAACATGCGCGATGAGCAAGCTCCTCTTGATTCAGATAGAAATTTTCCACGGTGAAAACGAAAATCGGGGCCATGAGAGTGGGGGGGGGGGGGGGGTTAAAATGGCGAGGATTGTGATAGTTACCTCCGTTCATGAGCTGTCCCTGCTGGAGCTGAACAGCGACGCCGAAACCGCCAAGTTTGACGGGGGCCGAGTTGGCTTTGCTGGCGAGAAGAACACAGTGCGGTTTCATGTCCCTGTGGATGATGTCGTTCTCGTGGCAGTACCGCAGGGCGTCCAGGATCTGACGCATGTAGTGACTGCAACAAACCACACGACCAATTAGTCAAACCGAGACCTAAAACTTTCGGAGGCGACAGTGATTGCACGGTTCGGAGCACGAACAGGTTAAACTGCATCTACATGAGTTCACCACTCTTCAAAAAACAAAAATCCTTGATGATTCCGTGATTCCGTGATGGAAAAAAAAAATCTCTGATTATTGGAAATTAATATTCCTGTGATTTTCGTAAAAGTTATCGTAGAACTTTCGGAGGTGACAGTGATTGGCACGGTTCAGAGCACGAACAGGTTTAACTACCTACATCTACACGAGGTCCACCTTGAACTTTTTAGGTACGTACATATAATCAGCCAAAGTGCTAAAAAAATGTGTAAGCATTAACTTACATAAAACTGCTTTATTCGATTATAATGTCTGGTCACAGCTTTTTGGTGCTATTGCCATCGTCAGAGCCTTAGTAGGGAGAAAACTAAATTTAAATACATTTTTCAATTTTAAAAAAACAACTTCCTATGTATTTACAATTAGTTTTCTCACTACAAAGGTCCTGGCGATAGCAAAAGTGCAGAAAAGCTGGGACCAGACATTGTAATCGAATAAAGCAGTTTTATGTAATTTAGGACTTACACATTTTTTAGCACTTTGGCTAATTACCTACCAAACAAGTTCAATTAAGTGATAAGCGCTACTACCAATATATATTACAAATTAATAGTTTTTTTTTTTTACTCAGTGGAAACGGAATACGAAATTTCTTGCGCATGTTGAAAATCAGTTGGTAACAGTGCAGCGACCCCCCCGCGGAGACAAAAGCATAGACTTCCGACTTAAGTTCCTGCAGGTCACAGAAAAACTTCAACGTTGTTCACGTTGAGAACCCCCTATTGTTTACCGGCTATTTCCCGTTAATTCCCTTTCCCGTCGAAATAGCGTGATGCGGCCGGCAGAGCTTAGAGGACGTCGCTAGACCGGAAGCTATTTAAGTACCCCGGATTGGAGAGCTTTCGAACTTTGATAGCTGCGAATAAATAGAGCTTGGAGATGACAATTTCCTCTCCTCGATTTATCCGTGGGGGCGTGGGGGGCCAGTGTCTGGCGATAGCGACGAGACGAACCGACCGCAGAGGCTGAAGGCGGCAACAGTCGAGGACAATACTGCCGTGCTAAGGAAAAACGCCGTATGAGCCTTCACACGTTGCCATATTTCCTTCAAGAAAAACGGAATTTACCGAGAAAATGGAGATGTTGCATGTGTGAGGAATTTGCGATTTGACTGTTGATTCTTACGTAAAACGTCGCGAGAAAAACGATGGTGCCACTGGTTTTCTCTGAAATCAACTCCCAAGCTCAAGAAAAGCTCACAAGTTGAGGCCTAAATGGAGGGGATATCCTAGGGAGCAAATACATTAGCAGGGTTGCCGTGTTTTAAGTTTTGGAGTCCCCGAATAAAGTGGCAGCCATGTCAACGGATTTGCTCCCTATCTTTGCATGAAGAGTTTGTCTTGATGTAGAGGTGGACTCTCAGGATAGCATGGGATATCCCCTCCATTTTGGCCTCAACTTGAGCGCTTTTTTTAGAGCTTGGGAGCAGTTGATTTCAGAGACAACCAGTGGGACCATCGTGTTTCTCGCGACGTTTTACATAAGAATCAACAGTGAAATCGCAAATTCCTCACACATGCACATCTCCATTGTGAATATTTTTCCTCGAGTTTTTCAGTCAATTTTGTTGGCGATTTACTCTAAAATGTCTGAAAATTTCTAGGAAAAATATGCATAACTTTCCTCAAAAACACATGATTTAATCGGGGAAATTGGGCAACTCTCGAACGTTCATACGACTTTTTTCCTCGTGTCCATTTGTGCCATAAGTGCTGTTGTGCCTAATTTCATAAATTGACTACTGGTCCATAAGATATAATGATGAGTATAGAGCCTATTTCAAATAAATGTTGCCATTTTAGAGCATTAGTTCAAATTATGAGCTGATGGTGCTCACGAATGGGATATTTGAAATGAGCTTTTTAAGATGCTTAGGCTACTTCCGTTCATAAAAGCCGCTTTCATAAGGCGCTTACTCTATTTACTTCTCGGGGCCATCGGAGACACGATCTTCGAAAGTTGTTATTTACTGGCGCTGACGAATTTTAGTACGCGATTCCTGTCGCCAAGTTTGATGCATACCGAAAATATCGCAGTTACAACTTAAAAACTCATCGAATTCGTCCATTCACGGAGAAAAAGTAGGTATCACAATCTCAACTGTTCTCCTGACTGATTTTGGCGCCAATTGCGAGAGTAGTTGCACCAGTCAAAGGTACCTATTGTTGAGTAAGTCGAAAGTGTGGTAGGATCAACTATACCTCTGTCTGGTGTAACTGCTGTTATAACTGACGCAAAAATCAGCTAGAAGTATAGTTGAGATTGTGATTCTTTTTTTTTTCAGTGTTCGATACCAAATATTTCACAGATTCTACTGCAAAAGTCTTTTCTTTCAAGTTTTTTTCAATTTTTTTTTTTTTTTTTTTTTTTTTTTTTTTTTTTTTTGAGATTTTAGAAAGGATAAGATGGTTGTTTATAGAGGTAATTTTTAGCACGCTGGCGCTGGGTCTATAAATGACCTCAGATTTTTCTGTGCATTCCCCCAATTTTCCCAGAAAATTGAGATTTTTCTAAAAAAACGGATTGTTCCAAGGAAAATGCAATTTTCCGGTGCAAAATTGGTGCATGAAAAAGAAGAACCAAGATTACTGCCGGACTCAGCTGTCCAAAATACATATGATCACATAAGTAGCACGTATGTATTTACGTTTTCATTTGTGCTTGAAAACCAATAAGTATACTCTGGGGCCATATGAACATATTTATGCTAAAAGGAACTATGTGCATATAGAGATTGCGTGTAACATAGTTCCTTTTAGCGTAAATACGTCCATATGTAAAGCTTATTATGCTCCTACGTACCTTCCTACGAACCCTCCTACTTTTAGGCAGCAAAAATTTAATTAAGGCACCACTCGCAATCATGTTAATTTATTTTCATTTCACTAAAACATGTTTTGGAATACCTTTACTTTTTAAATTAAAATTTATAAAAGGGAAAATTTAAATTTTTTTAGAAGATTCTTCATAACGTGGTGATTTTTTTTGTACCTCAAATTATTGATTATTTAAATTCTGATTTTGAAAAAAAATCAAAAAAATTTTCCAAAATCATAGATGTTAAACATATCTTTTGAGAGTTAATGAACAGAATTTGCGCAGAGTCGTTTATACTCGGGTCAGGGCAGTGACGAGGCGTGAAAAATCGATTATCGATATTATCCCATTTGAAGCTGTGGTAAAGAATCGATTTATAAATCGAAACGTTAATTTATAATCGAATTCGTTGTGAACACCCTGTCTATCGATCATTTTCCTTGGGTTTAAATGGCAGATCTTCTTCTTCCGTGTCCGATAGCACCAATAAGATTAAATTAGATTTTCCCTGACCAATAATTTGCAACATAGATTGCTTCGTCATTTACACTAAAAATATCGTCCCTTGTGCAGGTTTTAGTCATGTTAGGGCAGATTAGAAGGTGGTTGTAGTCTTGCTTTGCCCCACACTCGCATAGTTCGTTCTCAGCGAAACCCCACCTCAGCAAGTTTGATTTACACCGTGTTACAGCTGTTCGTAACCGATTAAGAGACTTCCACGTCCCGAAGGTCAGGTTAAGGCCAAGAGATCCCTCCTCTAGTGGTTCTATCTTCGAGTGTGGTACTGAATTTTTCCACAAGTTCAGTCGCCGTTCTTTCGGGGTTGTGGAGAGTTCTTCCGTGCAATCAATGAAACTCTTGCGAGATTTCAGGCGGACCCGTTGTCTTTGATGCTCATGCAAGGGGTGTCTCGGGTCATTCTTCTGTTTGGTTCTTTCAATTTCAGCGGCTACCTGCCTTCGGATGGGAGGTGGCGCTATCCCTATAATAGGGTACAGTTCCTCAGTAGGTGTTGGTTTGAGGCATCCTGTGGCAATGCGTGCGGTTTCGTTTACGGCGATATCCACCTGTTTGGCATGTGTAGATCTACCCCAGACTGGTGCTGCGTATTCCGCTGCCGAGATGCTGAGTGCCAGCCCTGTAGTGCGTAGAACATGAGGTTCGGCTCCCCATGTCGAACCTGTCAATTTCCTCACAATGTTGTTCCTAGCAAATACTTTTTTAATGGCAGATCAATCGATGTATCGCAAAGCACGCCACGCCACTGTTCGGGGCAACGAGCTAGCAAGTACCGAACCCAGTAATGGGCCATTAACGCGCCGCGCCGTGCCCGCATTGGAGGAGTGCGGATGATTTCAATACGTAAGAATACAGTGTTAAACGTGGCAACAAGGCGCAGCGTCGCGGCAGCGTGGAAGCCACGCCCACTAAAGCTGCGCCACTCCGATCCTACAGCACTTATAGCGTCGCGACGCAACATTAAGCGGCACCGCGACGCCTCCATTGAACTACCGCGATTTCGTCCCTCCGCTCTCACCGTTTCCGTAGTGTAGTGGTTATCACGTGCGCTTCACACGCGCAAGGTCCCCGGTTCGATCCCGGGCGGAAACATATTTTTTACATTTGTTTTTTTAAATAATTGAATTGAGTAACAATAATTGAGTGATAAAATACATGCTACATAGTAAAATTTTAGATATATTATGAGTAGAAGATGATGATTGACTATACGGAGAGAAGACGGAAGTTCTCACGGTTTCCTTTATTAATTATGGTTATGCACAGTGACATGGCGTGCTTTGCGATATATCGATTACTCTGCCATTTAAACCTAGTGAAAATGATCGGTAAGCAGGGTTTTAGCAACGAACACCTTAATAATCGATTCTTTACCATAGCTTCAAATGGGGAATTATCGATAAGCGATCATTCACGTCTCGCCACTATACTTATGCACTGCATACCATTTAACGTGGCAGTTCTTAATAGGCATATAGAGTGCATTTTATTAGTTTAGTTTCTATTTTTACGTCGTCAATTTTTCTAATCATTTGTTAGCTTTAGACAATTTTTGGAGCTTAATTTTAGCTTTAAATAATTTTTTGGAGCTTAATTTTAGCTTTAAATAATTAATTAGTTGTTTTTTTTATTTAATTATTTTTTTTAACAACCAATTTCAGCGAGTTTTTTTAATGTTCAGGGTTTAAAGTTAAGTCACGGCTTGTTGACAACACACATGAAAAAAAAAAATCCACATGGATCTTTGTACTTTAATGCAAAAATATGTTTCAAAAAATTCATTTCGTTTTTTTAAAGAGAAAACTTTAAAAAAAAAAAAAAAAAAAAAAAAAAAAAAAAAAAAAAAAAAAAAAAAAAAAAACATGCCACCACCTCTCCCTGGATACTGACTTAACTTTCCGGTGGAATGATTTCTGGAAAAAAAACCCATTAAAGTAGGAAAATAATATCACATAAAATAAAAATTCAGCGTTTCCTTAAGCGAATAAAAAGTGACAGGGGATAAACAATAAAATCACGATTTTTTTCCATTTTTTTTTTTTTTTTAAGCTGGACTATTACTCGTGTATTGTTCAACTTGGCCGCTCCTCAACGATGTTGGCACAGATAGATTTCAACGATCACTCGCGCTCACTACATTCTTTCAGTGATGAGACGTGAATGATCGATTATCGATAGTTCCCGATTTGAAGCTATAGTAAAGAATCGACAATCAAGGTGTTCGTTGCAAAAAACCCTGATAATCATCAATACTTTTCTATAAAGGTTCAAATGGCAGATCAATCGACAGATCGCAAAGCACGCTACGTCACAGCATCCGATGCATACATCTGCCCCAATTAACTGACAGGTAAAAAAGGGAAACATAAGTTCCCGAGGGACACGGGACAAAAACTCTGACTGCACATCTATATTTCAATTTTTTGCGATGGCGCATAACTCATCTCCCGCGGTCCCATCATTGTTTCCGGCTCCAGCAGTGGCGTGGCGTGCTTTGCGATAAATCGATTGTTATGCCATATAAATCTATGGAAAAGGATCGATAAACCGGGTGCTCGCAGCGAACACCTTAATAATCGATCCTTTACCATAGGTTTAAATGGCAGAAGAATCGATATATCGCAATTGGCACTGGGCTCCGGCTCTGATCGGCAGGCAGGAAAATCCGAGTATTGAATTGCTCGAATTAAATACTCCGCTGCACTGCGATCGTTTCGCGGTGCATGGCAGCCTGCAAAAAAGGGGGGAAAGGATGACGAATGCAACAAATAATTATTGAACGGATATTTTCGACGTTGGGACGGCCGAATTCAAGTTTAGTTCTGCTGCGATTGAGAATATTACACTAAAACTTGGCAACGTTCACAACTGCAGTAAATTTTTTTTAGTGTATTTTTCGAGGGAAGAAAATCCGCTGGTTTTTTGTTCTTTTTTCTTATCATTTTTTCTTTATATATATAAACACTGTGGGAATACGTATTCTGAGGGAAGAATACAAAATGTATAAGCTCAAGCTTTCTTTTATACACTGTTAAAAAAGATTCTGGCCTGAGTGGCCTGAGTGAAATATTTTGGAGCTATCCTGCCTGAAGCATCGAGTGACAAAATTTTGCGGTGAGTTAGATAGCTCGCTCTGGCATGGGAAGCTCCTTGTAGCATGTGTCACTCCAGGAAAGACAGATATTGATTTTGGCTCGGGAGAGGTACTCTCCACTCAGATTTGAAATACTTAACAAGAAATAGAGCTATAATTTTTTGCGCATCATCAACGCGCATCGGCCGTTACAATCTTATTCTGGAATTCACGACTGCGACGGCGTCGTCAGTCTCCAGCCAGTGGCTTTTGCGTGAACAGTGATTAGTTGCGACTCGTGAAGGTGTACAGCAAATTAAATTTTGTTTGAAGGCTTTCCAGGATGATACCCCATGGATCCCATACCGAAGTGTCCGCTGAGTTCCTAACACGACGGAAAATAAAAATTCGTCCTGGTAGAATAGTCTACCTCCAGGAATTTTGAAAACGCCGGTAATAAATGTAATAATCCATTCGTAACAATACATAACTTGAAATGAGAAAAAATTGATAATCGATCATTCATGCTGCGCCACTGTTCTTGGAGCCGTACATAAGATACCGAATTCCAGAAACGGTTCAATTCCCAGGGAATTCGGGGGGAGCTGTATTTCTGCACAAGTTAAGATAATTAATAAAATAATTTTAAAAAATTTTAAGAAAAACTCACTTGCGACGATGTTTATAATTTAAATTAAAAATCGTCGCGAGCTAGTTTATTGAAAATATTTACATTTTTTTATTAATTGATTCCCATTCCTTCCCTCGTAATGCACTCGTAATCTAACTAATATTATTTTAAGTATATAAACTAATACGCAACGGCGCAACGCTCCCCTCCCCTTTCTACTGATAGACCTCAGTTTCTTTTCCACATTTTTAAATTCAACATAAAAATGAAGGCAAAAAATCGACTGAGATCACGCAACTCTTCTAACTGCGCGTTTTTCGTTCCGTTGAGTTCGCTTCTAATTGCCATGATGGCAAAAAGAGCTGATTGGGAGCATAAATAGTTGCGTGCAGTATTTTACCCACCATTAATGGTCCTGGTTTACGTAAGTTTTCCTTGTGATACATACAAGATTGTTCATATAGATAGCTAGGTTATGTTGTCCTCATTTAAGGCAGACCTATAGTCGCGAAAACATTTGCAACGTGTGAATGTCTTAGGCCTGAGGTGAAAAATTTCAAGATCTAGAATCACTGTCTTTAGGAATTTCTAGGCCTCCTGAATGCATCCATAAAAGTTTAAAAAAAATTTTACGCTTGAAATTTCACTGTAATAAATTTCATAATTTGCCATCGCCGGCTGGGCTCTCACCGCAAAGTGGATCGAGTCAACTAGAGAGGTAGGACAAGAAATTTTTGACTAAAACTGCAATGTTTGGTGATTATTTCGTCACATCTCACATTCCAAGGGGTGCCATAGGTAGAAAATTGCACGAGAGAACCAATATAGCCACTTTAAGGAACCTCAAAATTTCGTATGAGCGGAGTTATAAGCGTTTAAAGTTTCTGAATTTTGTCCGACCTCTCCTTGAGTCCCTTTACACACAGAGTTAGGACATCTCGATTATCAGCTGGCTAGCAGCCGGCCTGGGCTGGCCATGGAGGCACAAAAGAGTGCACTCAAACGAACGATATTGTGGGATAAGGATAAGGAAGCCTGCGATGTCTGTCATCCAAAAACAACAACACTGATCGAAACCTATAACCAAAGAAATTGCAATAAAATAAAATTAGATTGATTAGTGGATAATTTCTTAATCTATTTTCATTTTGGTGCGATGAAAATAACAATTCACTCTTGATAAACCACAATTTAGTTATATTTTCATTACTTTTGTTCGCATTCGAGGTACCGCCATCTTGGTGCACTCGTTTGTGCCTCCATGAGCGAGAAACAATCAAAATTAGATTTTTTTTTAAGCCACTTTCAGCCCAACCTAGTCCTGACCTAGCCCAACCACAAGTGAGATGTCGTAACTCTGCGTATAGAGGGACTTTAACCTCTCCTATTGACTCGATCCACTGTGCGCCGTAACGTAGACAACCCCCTCAGTGGCGATTTTGCAAGTTAGCAACCTTGTTTTCCCTCGAATCAAATGTGCGTAAAACAATCGATTCTTCTTGAAGCAGCTTACCTCACCTAAAATCGATATTTTGAAAGGCTTTAAATGGAGGAATAACAGTGTTGCCACCTTTCAAAATAGCCACTCCCGGTTCCGATAAAATCCGATTCGTGGTCCCTCGACAACGGAGGCGGAGGCGAGGCGAGGGGGGAGCAGTGGCGTGGCGTGCTTTGCGATATATCGATTGTTATACCATTTAAATCTATGGAAAAGAATCAATAAACCGGGTGTTCGGCTGTTCGCAGCGAACACCTTGATAATCGATTCTTTACCACGGGTTTAAATGGTATATCAATCGATACATCGCGAGTCACGCCACACCACTGGAGGGGGGGGGGGGAGGAGAAGGACGGGTGAGATCAAGAAGCAGGAAGGATCTGAAATAGACGGGTTGCGCGTCTAATTAAAACAATTAATTAAGGGACGCGGGATTATGCGCCCGCTCCCGTCGGCGCACAGCGGATCGAGTCGACGGGAGAAGTTGGACAAATTTTGGGAACTTTAAAAGCTTATAACTCCGCTCATACAAAACTTTGAGGTTCTAAAGTGGTTCCATTGGTTTCCTCGTGAAATTTTCAGCTAGAAGCACCCCTTAAAATTTACGCTATTAAAAATCCCGCCGCGAAATCCACGCTTACTCAGTTGCTATTTTGACCACCAGTTACTCTGAATTCTCAGAAATCTTAGGTGAAATTCACTGTTAAAAATCCCGGCGCGAAATTCACGCTTACTCAGTTGCTATTTTGACCACCTGTTACTCTGAGTGCATGGATCCGGCGCGAAATAAGCTCGGCGCAAATTTCGCGCTCTGGCGGGAGTGAAATTCTGACAGGCAAACGTAAAACGGAACTAGAGTACCTGTATAGCGAGAGTATGGACAGATCGCTTCATGGAGGTCTCAGGGCCCAAAAGTACAGCCATCCTTCTAACCAACTTCTGACACACAAAATTTCACTGCCAGTCTGCAGAGTCTGCAAATTCTAATTCTAACCAAGATGGCCAAGAATGTACAAAAATGAGCGTTCTTCCGCAAAAATGAGTAAATTTATGCAAAAACTGAGTCAAATACGTGCTTTATGAACAACGGTTCGTAACAATAGTATTAATAAATCGTTCTGGGGAATTGAAATTCATAGGTTGGCTGCATTTCTGGGCCCTAACTTTATTCGCAGAAGCATCGGTGAAGGCCTGATGAATTTTCGGAGTTTCACATCTGCCCATACTCTCGCTATACAGGTACTCTAAACGGAACTGCCGCAGCATGGATTTGAACTCGAGTCGCGGCGGTGATAGACGAGTGCGCTACCACTTTGCCAATCGGCGCTCGTACCAGGACGCCCTGAATTCACGCTACTTGAGGTACCTCGACTAATTCGACCGTCGTTGGTGATATTTACGCTCTGATCTATCCACTCAGAGTACGGCGCGGAATTCGCGCTGGATTTTTTTTTTTTCACGCCGGCTATTCACTCAGAGTAAATCACTGATTTTTCACAGTATAAAAAGTGACGAAATAAGCATCGAAACTTGCAGTTTAAGTCAAGAATTTCATGTCCGACCTCTCTGATCGACTCGGCCCACTGTGCGGCGCGCGGGGATCGATCCCTCCACTTTTCCTGGGTCCCGGGCGATCCGCCGCGGAATGGAGACGAAAATCGATCAATCAATTATCGTCCCTTTGACGTTAGTCCGTATCTATTTTTCCAAAAGAGTCCTGGAAAGCGTGGAGTTATATGGACGAGAGGGTTCACGTGGAAATTGAAATACGCCCTTGTTACGCTAGAGGGGCGACGTCATTTCGTCCTCGGCCCCAGGAATCGCTCTTGGTTACCTTCACGTCCTATCGTTTTCCTCGTTTCCCTGGCATTGGCGAATCCAGAAAAAAGGCAACACTGTATCCCTTCCATTTAAACCTAAGGAAATGTATCGATTCTCGAAGGGATCAACAGGCTGGCTGGTTGTGCAATTGGTAGACAAAGCAGTGGACGAAGAAGATGAAAAGGTTATGAAGGGATACTATTGGTGTAAATGAGTTGTTACAATGCTGCCATGCTAAGCAAAACGCCGTATGAGCCTTCAGACGTTGCCAAATTTCCCCTGGCAAATCACTGATTTTCAGGACGATTTTTAAATGTTTGTCTACCAATTTCTCAGATAATTTGGTTTGTAATTTGATCTGATAAAACGTCTAAAAATGTCAAGGAAAAATATTCATAATTTTCTTAGAAAATATAAACATTTTATCGAGGGAAATTTGGCAGCGCTCGAATATTCATACGGCGTTCTTCCTTAGCACGGCAGAATGGACGAAGGAAATAGGTAAAAGACTAACTAACGACAACCCACGAGAGTCTCTTTAGTTTGTCTATCATTTTTCTCCCTTAGTCTATCAGAAATACTTATTTCAAAAAATTGGATTGCTCCATACTCCCTATGTTTTCTTTGTCCATAGCTTTGTTTATCAATTTCAGCGATCAGCCTTCAGGTGCTCCGACAATATTCGATTGGTCAACACGGGTTTAAACCAACGAACTACACCTCTAGAATGGCCGACCAGTGTTAGAGACCTGGAACGTTTTGAAGTTGATATAGGTTAGGTTTACTTGGGCTCACACAGCAGGCTGCCATCTAAACCCATGTCAGACGCTGCCCACATTTTGCCGAATATTGTTGAATAAAGTGATAGCAATGAAAAGATTGCATAACAATCGCACCTCCAAAGGTTTTCTTAACTCAAAAAATAGGAACTTTGAAAGCAAACCTAAAAAAAAATTAAAGTTTACATAGGTTGAAATTTTCACATGTAATCCTTATGGGCAAGACGCAGCAGAAATGGAGATTGAGGTTAGCTATACTTGGGCTCCCACCCCCCTCCTGCCTTCAAAAACCGGCCCATGCGCGTTACGCAGGTTTGCTATCTCGCGGCCATTCTAGAGGTGTAGTTCGTTGGTTTAAACGGAGAAAAGACAGTGTTGCAAAATTGCCGTGGACCGTCTGCCATTGTATCCCTCCCATTTAAATCTATGGAAATGTATCGATTCTCGAGGGGGCCAGGTGCTCCGAAAATATTCGATTTTTCAACGCGAGCTTAAAGGAGGAAAGTCAGTGTTGCCAAATTGCCATGGATCCGTTTCTATATCGATGGAGGCATAAGCAAACGGGACACATAGACTGGAGGGGGGGAAGGGTTGTGGTGGTGGTGGTGGTTTGGAAAGAGCCCAGGAAATTTTGCCTAAATCTGAGAAATTAGGAAATCATGCAATCATAGGAAATCATGAAACATTGCATTTTTGCAATTTCAAGAGACTTCGCGCTTAAATTTGTTAGTGAAAATAATTTTTAAGAGAAATCACAGTACAGTATAATGTGGACTCACTACAGTTTTTTCGCAAATAACGTCAACCTTTGCGAACTTACAACTCTTTGACAACTCTCAAATTCCATAATGGGGGCAATTTTTGCTCATTTGTTCGGCTCGTCACAATTAGGTTGGTGGATTTTCAAAGAACATTTTTGACCTCCTAAAAGATTCTGGCTAAACCACTGAAAAAGTTACTGGTGCGACAAATCGTGAGTGCCCTGTCTTGTTCCTGAGAAAGTTGCGCGAGCAAAACTGCGACGATCGTGAGCCGCGAATAGGGCTTGGTCCGCGAAAATCACGATTCACTCTAGAAAGGCACGTCATCCTGAAAAGAAATTTCCATCGCTATGTGAGCTTTTGACACTTTACTCGTATTCTCATCTAAGTGCAACATTTCTACCACGCACTTAGAAAGGTTAATGGAATTGACCTTTTTCTTTATTTTTTCCCGTCTTTTTTTTTGGATCCAGTATTCTCGTTCAAAGAACAATCAGAGCCATGTATGAACAGTGCCCTAGATTCGTTAGATTTCAAAGCGCTTCATGTTTCCCTATAATACAGGCGCATAGAACGAGGCAGATTCCACTTCTTGAAGAAAAAGAAAATGCATACATTAATTGGACCACGTTAAACAGAAAGGAACCAAGCCACATCAGCTATTGCCAAATTTAAGTGGGCAATTTAATTTTTTACATGAAAACGGTTGTGCGGATTTTCGTGCAAATTTCAGTGGAAATTCTCCATGGTACGAAGCAAATTCCTTAAACTTTTCAAAGAAATCCGAACTAACGTTCTCTCGTAAAAAATTTAATTGCCCAGTTAAACTTGGCAATAGCTGATGTGGCTCGGTTCCTTTCTGTTAAACTCAGTCCAATTGACCTGAAAAATTGTTTGATAGCTGTTGATTGCAAAAAATCAGACATACTAAAATGTCAATCACTCTCGGAGCTTTTGCAAATATAATTCAAAGGAGCTTTCGAGAACTTCAAGAGATTGCCTTCCCGCATTGTCATTTATTGCTCTTTCCGGATTTCCACGGCCCAAAGCAGTGCCTTTTGGCCCCCAAACAGAGCAGGGAAATAGAGATCCAAACAATACGTCAACGGTGGCGAAGCGTGAAAGATCGATAATCGATTATCGATATTTCCCCGCATTTGAAGCTGTGGCAAAGGATCGATTTATAAGATGTTCGTCGCGGACACCCTTTCTATCGGTCCTTTTCCATAGGTTTATATATGTATGGTAGATAAATCGATCTATCGCAACGCACGCCACGCCACTGTGCGCCGAACGAAACCATTTTGTAAGGTCGAGTCTGATGTGCTGCAATGGCCAATTATTTTATTTACGTTGATTTTGGGTTTCTCTGCGAACTGACATTTTTGCTTCTCTATAACTCTAATGAGAACGATACGCGTTAATTTCGTTCTTTTGTGTATTATTGCTGGTGTATTTAACATTTTTTGATAAGTAAATAAGCCCCAGCCAAGGTTGTTTGAAATTTTCAGTACTTTCAGGCTCCCATTGAAAACATTTGAAATTATGCTGGGAGCTCTGACGTGGAGAGTACTCATCATTCTTTTCTTTTTCTTTTCCTACCCGAGTGTACCTGCGAAACTTCGGGATGATAAAATTCGGATTCCCAGGAGTCGATTCCCTCATCAACTTCCGAGTTCGGGACTACATCCGACCTGAATGAATAACTATCAAAGCCTTGCACAGGTGCTCTAAAACACCCTCCGACAGCTCGCTAAATTAAAGTTTCCTTTTTTTTTTTTTTTTTTTTTTTTTTTTTTTTTTTTTTGTTCAATTTGCATGGAACGAGATTGATTTACCCCTATTTTTTCCTTCTTTTTCTGCAAGTTATACACATCAAAGTCTCGGTGATCATGAAAAAAAACGGATTTTACGACACAAACTACGGGAGCAGACAAGAAAAAATAATCTTGATTTAATCGTATGTTAGAAGGACGTCCGCTTGGATTAAGGGGCTTGAGTCCCGATTCATGCAAAAATCCGATTGAACCAAAAATATTTCTTCTCATCAAGTTTTTTAGGAGTCTAGACTGAGGATCCAAGAGATTTTTTTTTCAGCTTGCATATTGACTGTGTCCTCAAAAAAAAATTGTGGGAGTTTTTTACGCTATCATGATGGGGTGTATGACGGTGAAAAATATTCGGGATAAAAGAGGCGCAAATCCATTTTACCTTTTATGAAATTGACGCAGTATTATTGGCTTTGACTTTCAAAATCCTTAGATTCAATGTCATTGGGCCTAAGCTGTGATTTAAGCTGTAGCTAAAAAAAGGTCATTATTCCAGAGGAAAAAATACTGCTTTTTGCCGTATTCTGACAGTTGGAAAAGGTGAATTTGTCCGCTAATGCATGGTTCAGACAGTAGACAACGAATGAGTCTAAAAATAGGGGAAAAAGGAGTGTAAAAAATTCTGGGTGGGAGAATGACACGAAAGAAAAACGTCAAAACTTAGGTCATTGCTGTTCGGTGAATTTTCTAAAGTGTTTTGCCGGGGTCCCATGTACGTTAAAAGGATTCCGTTTTGCTTCAAAGTCGTTCCTACACGGTCCCATAAGCGGGTCCGCACTCTCTGTCCTCGTAGGAATGCAGTCCTTTTTAGTTGTGACTATCTCCAGTGTCTTCTTACTGCTTACTATTTCGCTCATCGGTGGTGATAAAGGTATATTGTAATTGCACTTTCTATTTTCTGTAAATGGACTCGTAGACAAGGTGAAAATTGAGGCGTGTGTTGCCGTGCTAAGGAAAAGCGCGGTATGAACATTCAAAAGTGGCAAAATTTCCTCCGATAAAATGCTCATTTTTGAGGAGAGTGATATGTATTTTATCTTGAATATTTCAGAAAATTTAGATCTGATTGCAACTGAAATTCTCTGAAAAATTAGGAGAAATATATTTACAGATTTCCATGAAAATGCGTATTTAGAAGAGGAAATTTGAAAACGCCTGAAAGCTCATACGGCGTTCTTTCTCGGCACGGCAGTATAGCGGGTCAAAACGAAAAATCACCAACATTTCTTCGATGTTAGGAAAATCGCAAAAAACTGTCATCAAAGTACTCGACCATAAATTTTATATCCGATAAAAACGCTACAAACACCGGAAGATTTTAGAATTGAAAGGTTAAAGCCCATAAAATTAACATGCTATTCAAGAATCAATTGGAGATTATTATATATAATCCTCATTTCTGGATTTTACTAGTTTTGATTCAGCTATGATTCTTTGCTAGTTTTAAAGAAAAAATGATTTAAACACCAATTAATGAAACGAAACAAAAATTGAAAACCTTTGGGAAGATTATTAATCTTTTAGTAATTAAATATTAACTATTAATACCGTCATTTACGCAATGTAACAATGTTCTGCAATGTTCCACAATGTTCTGCGAACGCTTATGGGGATAAAAAATCGCCCGAACCCGTGAAACCGAAGGTAAGTCGTAGTTTTGAACTTTCGTACACGAAATATATAGTTTAAAGGAAAAGCTATTTAAATTTCTAAATGGGCGTGCACGGAGTAAGAAATAGCCGGAATATGTAGTCCAACTTTAAGCCGTTGATGGGCTCTAAAATGTGTTAAGCGCTCGCAACTTAAAGATACAAGTTTTCCGTCAAATCCTTAAAATCAAATATTTTGACCCAACTCGACAAGTTCGCTTTCCTAACGTTATGCCTTGTTTGTATTAAGGTAAAATCGTCATCTTCCGGCCAAAATATCACAAGCGCCATGCGACTTTTCAAAATTTCCGCCGCCATTTTATTTTTTTACAGAGACATTGCTGGTTGACTCTGCTTGAAAGTTTCACTGAATTTTCTTTGCGCTGCCGATAAAATTCAGTGAGATTTTCGGACAGCTTTGTTGAACAATTTTTCTGCAAAAAAATAAAATGGCGGCGGGAATTTTGAAATGTGCATAGCGCTTGTGGTACTTTGGCATGGATGGTCACGAGTATTATTCATTAGAACTTAACGCAAAACATGGCACACGCTCAATAATTGATTGGCAGACACCGGATGCGCTGTTCAAAAGCAAAACATTTTGCGAAAGATAAGTAACGCTTTTCCTCAAAATACATGCGCATATACCTCTGAGATATTTTCAAACTTCCCACTGGAAGAGGTACATACTCTTGCCCATAGTAGTATGCAAAAACTCTCAAAGTACCACACTCACTGTTCTTTTGAACGAAATTGTTTACATTTGTTTGTGGGCGTTGGACGCAAACTTTATCAAGTAAAAACAATTTTCCATGGATAACTTTCGGATTTTACCCAAAATATTAAAATCGGAAAGGCGAGTCAAGACCATTTGATTTATATGTCGCAGGCAAATAGTGAAATTAGGCATTTTGTCAAATGCCTAGGCAAATAGTCAAATATTCAAACTTGGAATGAAATTCTGCTTCTTTTCCTAATTGTTGGCAAAACAATTCATTTCTCCTGTAAGAAAAAATTCTTAGTAAAAATTTACATCGCACAAAAGTATTTTAAACCATTTTTAGCTCCCGCACAGACACTTATCTAGAAATTTTCAGCATGTTCTAAAATACAGAAATTTTAGAATTTCATCATTTAAGAATATGAGAGGCAAATAAAGAGGAAGAGACATGAAGAGTTCGTAGGTTTGATGAGTTATTTTTCCAAAAAATATTGAAAACTCGCGAGCTCCTCGCCATAAATTCGCAAAATATCACAGACCGTCAAAATTTAACTATCTGCCTGGGCATTTGATACAATGCCTGATTTCATTATTTGCCTGCGACATACATATCGACGGTGAAAGTCGGCAATCACATAACTCGGTTTGCGACGTCGCAGACTTCCTGTCATACTTTATTTTTTAAACGGAAAACTACTCAACGGTAATTCTTTAAAACTGCCGTGATTTTTCTTCTATGTGCGAGGAAAATTCTGCAAAAACTTCAAGGAATCATGTCCATTTGTTCTCCTTTAAAAAAATAACATAGCTGCGGAGATTTTCAGACACCGCAAACGAGTTATGTGATTGCCGACTTGTACCGTCGATATACCTATGTTGCGTGACAGAGCATAAGAGTTGATTGGAGGCTGAAATCGATTTCCAACTAACACCTGATACAGACCAAATGTCGCATTACGAAAACAGCATATGTGTCATTGTCATTATTTTACCTATGCAGGCAGGTGCTTTAGTGTTTATGGATGATCCATCTGTATTCCCTTAGTATGTATAATACGTAGTCAATACATCGAATTCTCCATTTCTATAGATGTTAATGATGCTACTGTCCCTAGAGCAGCAGAACAACTTAAGGCATCGTCAAAGCAGAGCAGGAGTAAGTGTAAACTCTGATCATATTTAAATAAGTTAATTTACTGTCCTAGCTTTCTCCCACGCTTCATGTTAAAGTAGTCTATTAAATCATGGAAACTCAAACCAAATGTGGAAAAAACAGTTGCGCATAGGGGTGCGGAAATTTTCAAAAGGCCAACTGTTCTTGCTTCTCAAAAAATAAAGACACGACGCGGTATAACTCCAGGGCAAATCTGGTCCCTAGATCCCTTAGATTTGCAGTAAACATCTGTAAGTTGTTTTTTAGTGCAACATGAATATCGAAGATGCAAAATACTCTATCAAAAATCTGATGAAGTTTATGTGCACATAAACTACAGACACATAAGGCGAGATCATGGATGATCTGATCTACGATTTCAATACACTTTGCACATTGCACACGCCAAGTGGATACTTCAAGTTCAACAATTTGCCCGAAAATCACGATTTGCAGATAAAAGAATGTGAAAGTCTACTCCTTAGCGTGCAATCAGCGTCGTGTGTTACAAGCTCGTTCAAAATTCGAAATCGATTCGATTCCATTGATCGAATCGATTTCGAGTTTTTTTTAATCGCCGCAGCGACAAGCATGTCAGCCCCGATACATTGAAGTAAGAAAACCTAACCTGCGGGCCGATTATTGAAACTGATAGACAAAGCTATAGACAAAAACTACAAAAGGGATTTGGAGGGATCCTATTGGTGGAAACGGGTGGTTGCAATGGACAAAGGAGGTAGGTAATAAACTAACTAACGGCAACCCACGAGAGACCCGACAGTTAGTCTATCATTTTCCCCCTTAGTCTATGAGAACCAACTATGTCAACCAATAGGATCGCTCCATACTCCCTATGTCATCTTTGTCTATCGCTTTGTCTATCAGTTTCAATAATCGCCCCGCTGGATAATTAAAAATATCGATAAAGAATCAGGATTTTTATCACGTAGTAAATCGCGTTGATTCCATTCTGTTAAATGCAATGTATTTTTAATGAAAGGTTTCAGGGATTGCTTCAGAAACAGTTTCATAGGAGGATGCGGAGGGTCTACCGGAAATACTGCCTCTAAAGTATCCACAGATACTTCCATGGATACTTCTGGAGGATCAACACAGCCTCCGAAAAAACCGAACGCTCTCAAAAGTTTAAGGACAGGTGATAAAAAATTATTTACATCTACAACAGGTCTCCTCGGTTATTTACAAATTCATTTGAAAGACATTACGATTAATGAAAATAAGTCAGATTTTTTGACGTAAACTCAATACTGCCGTGCTAACAGGCCCGCCACAAGGGGGGGGGGGGGGGGATACTGGGTCCTTGGTACCGGGGCCCGTGACGCAGGTGACAAACCACTATGAATTCATGTGTAACCCTTGTCTCGTAGGGAAAAGTGAAAAAATTACCCTAAAAATTCCGCAAAAGGTGAATAAAGTTTCAAAAACACGCTAGGGCACTATAAAATTTTTCTTACTTTTTTAGCGATTTTCAAGATTTTGAGTATATCGGCGGTGAAACTACCAAACCGCGTATCTCGGTTTGCGACGTCGCAGACTTCCTGTCATACTTTATTTTTTAAATGAAAAACTACTTAACATCCAGTCTTGAAAATTTCTGTGATTTTTCCTCTTCGTGCGGAGAAAATTCCGTGAAAATTTCAAGGAATGATATTGATTTGGTCTACTTCAAAAAAATAAAATGTGAGCGTAGATTTTTAAACACCGCAAACGAGATACGTGGTTTGGTAGTTTCACCGTCGATATGTAGAATGATATTTTTAGTAACTGTGTTTCATTTTCTTCCGTTGTCGGATGCTAAGAGGCTCCTTTCTGGGCATCCTCGACTTCAATGGCTTAACTCCCTTGCCATAGACGTACGAAAGGGGAGTCCAGGGGGGCCCGGCTCCCCATAGAATTGAAAATTATCATCTGCCCCCTCAAAAAAAATTTTATAGATGTTTTGAATGCAACAATTCGAAAGTTTTTGGTGCTGAAAGTAAACAAAAAGGCGTAATTATTCTGCAGAAATTGATGGAAAATCTCCATCATAGGAGCTTCATAATGCGTCCAAATAGATTTAAAATTTCAAAATTTTCCCGGGGGAGGCCCCCGGACCCCCCCCCCCCCCCTGTGCTAGGGGCCCGGGCCAGAAAATTGGTACCAGGGCCCGAGATGGGCTGTGGCGGGCCTGCGTGCTAAAGAAGATCGCCGTATGAACATTCAAGAGTTGCCAAATTTCCTCGGATAAAATGTGCGTCCCTGAAGAAATTTATGAGGATTTTCCTTTGCAATTTTTTTCCTTGATATTTAAGATTTAATTGCGAGCAAAATTGCGTGAAAAAATTGAAGTGAAATATTTAAGATTTTCAAGGGACATTCGCTTTTCGTCGAAGGATATGGCAACGTCTGAAGGCTCATACGGCGTTTCTCCTTAGCAAGGCAGTATAGTGTGAGTCATGGCGCAAGTTACCAAATTTTCCGGGCAAATTTCAATTTTACCAGAAGAAACTTGGGCATATCTAATTAAGAAATGTCACTGATTATTCTTCTGCTCTCATGCAAAAATCGGAACAATTTTGGACTAAAATTGTGCAAGTTTTTTTTTCAAAAAAAATTGGGCCAATTTTGCAACCCTGGAATGAGATCACGTTCCTCCGTCTAGAAAACGAAGATTTATATCTACCTAAATACTAAGGGTAATAGTTTTTGGGCCAAAACCGCCCGTAACATTATTCCCCTTAAAATTTCGAATATCGATGGCGAAACAGCCAACAATCGAATCGCATTTACAGAAGCGGATCCAGCAATTTGGCAACATCAGATTTCCTCCATTTAAACCTATGATAAATCGATTCTTGTTGGAGCACCTAGCCCCTTAAAAGATCGATACATTTCCACAGGTTTAAATGGAGAAATGACAACGTCGCCATTTTGCTAGATCCGCCAATGCGCATTTAGCAGAATGGAGCCATCCCGTTTACTTGATTTTTGGTGAATTCCTGCATCTTCTTATTCACTTAAATACTTAGAAAAGCAGTTGTCGGTGAAAGAAAGACAGTGTTGCTGATTTTCAAGTGTCGTCACTGGAAGGAAATAAAAGCAAGGTGGGTAGCTACGCGGTACTGACACTTTGAGAAGATTGTTGATTGTTTTGACATTGAATTAATGATAATAAAAAAAAAAACAAACCACATACTAGACATCGCAAAATATCTTTTCGAGTTTATTGAAAAATCAAGGAGTTTTGTATCCTAGGACTAGGAGTAGGGGTGCACAATGTTCACGATCTGGCGGGATATATCTTGCGGGTGAACGGTGTACACTGCAAAACACGGTATGTACACTGCGGCGATAGCCGCGCTGATTTTTTGTTAAAATTACCTCGACAGCTTTGTTTTATCGTCAGAATTCCTTTAATTGCGCTTAACCCATGCCAGATGTAATTCGACCGCAGTGATTTTATGTCAAAATCTTCGACGGAGCTGTGTGATAGTGCGTAAGGAAAATTTGCGTTTTCCTCGTAAAGCGTGCACTGATGAACTTTCTGCACCCCTGTCGAGAACTTCCATTCCGTGAACCGAATTTAACAGATATGCACCGAGGCGCATTTTGGGAGGGTAATGAGCTGGGAGTAGTTTTGAATCTTAACAGTCGTAAATTTTCTAAGACTAGACTAAGAATTTTAAAAGACTAAAAAAAATATTTTAAAAATATATTTGAAATATTTTCAACGATATCCGAACAACGTCTTTAAAATATTGAACAAAAACTTGGAACACATTGCCGACATAATATTTGTGCGAACATTTTTTGGCTGGCGACAATATTGCCAACGATATTCTCCTAATGATATTTTGGAATTATTTTTGACAACTTGTCAAACAACTTTTTGATAATATCTTTGGAGTTGTGATACAAAGCATAGTAAGCGCGCTCTACCGACTAATTATGGAAATTGTATGGTACGAATGCATTTGCCACGTTTCTAAAAAACATGATCCAGAACGTCTTCATCTAGCCAAAGGTATGTGTTTTGAATCAAGAAAAATGTATTGCAGATTCTTCAGCAACAGCATGCGTGCATCAGGGGTGCAGAAAAGTCCACATTTTCCAAATATGGAAAGACCCTCACAAATGTGGAAGGAACACGGAGAAAAAAACCTCGTGCGTGGGACCCGAAGTTTAGGTCATATGGATCTCTGAAGTTTCCAGATTGAGCATCTGAACACTTTAGATCTAGCTTTCGAGGTTCGGATCACACATCTGAAACTTCAGTTCTTACATTTGAAGTACTTCAGTTCTTACATCTGAAGTACTTCAGATATAAGAACCGAAGTTTTTCGGACGTGAGAACCGAAGTTTTTCGGATGTAAGAACTGAAGTTTCAGATGTGTGATCCAAACCTCAGCAGCTGGACCTTAAGTGTTCAGATGCTCAATCTGAACAACTTCAGAGATCCATACGACCTAAACTTCGGGTCCCACGCACGAAGTTTTTTTCTCCGTGAAGAATTTGTAAGGGTCAAAAATCGGAAATCAAAGGAAAGGAGAGGAAACAGGTCCTCATTTTGTAAATTGATGTGAAATTTCGTGGAAAACTGTGGAAAATTGATGAGGAAAGTTTGGAAAGCCGGGCGCATGAAAATGTGGAAGCTTGGAAGATTCTGCACCCCTGGCGTAGATTGCAAGATTCGATGCAGTTTTGACAACACTGGTTATTTTGAAAATTTGATATACTAACCTCTAAATGGTTCTTTCAGGTTTATCAAAAAGTTTTAAAAAAATGAGCACCCTCAAGAGAGCTGACAGTAGAGACAGTAGAGCGGCTCAAGAGAGCCGTCATTTTCAAGACGTAAGTACTTTTTTCATGCAGTTCAACGTCTTTTCAACGGGCGGATACATTCGACCAGGATCCACGCCAAGCATAAGTGTATCCATTTTTAGGGTAATTAGAGGATAAGCCACCTTGATTGTTGTACTTCATTTCTATGCTACTTGTAAAATAGGAGCAGCAGATCTTCGGTCAGTTCTATTGCTCTCTAAAAAGGCGTAATGGAGATGTTGCATGTGTGAGGAATTTGCGATTTGACAGTTGATTCTTATGTAAAAGTTCGCGAGAAACACGATGGTGCCACTAGTTTTCTCTGAAATCAACTCCCAAGCTCAAAAAAAGCTCTCAAATTGAGAGCAAATACATCAGCAGTGATGCCGTATTTTCAGTTTTAGAGTCCCTAAATAAAGTGGTAGCCCTGTCAATGTATTTGCTCCCTATCTTAGCGTGGAGAGTTTGTCTTTATGTAGACGTGGACTCTCAGGGTAGGGTGGGATATCCCCTCGATTTTGGCCTCAACTTGAGGGCTTTTTTGAGCTTGGGAGTCGATTTCAGAGAAAACCAGTGGCACCATCGTGTTTCTCGCGAACTTTTACATAAGAATCAACAGTCAAATCGCAAATTCCTCACACATGCAACATCTCCATTTTACCCGGCGTAGAATCACTGATCACGCAAATAATGCATATGAATGCATGATATGATACTGGAAGCTCATCAAAACTGATTTCCTTCGATTGAAATCGATATTAATTCTTGTTTAAAGGCATAGGTTTAATACGCCGGTCAAGTTGGCCGAGCGGTCAGCGCGTTCGACTCCAGGCCCATAGGTCCCGGGTTCTTAATTGAAGCTAGATTCTGATTGAATCACGAATACTTTTTCTTGTCGATGTTTTTAAGAGTCTGGACTCTAGATCCAATGTGTTTTTTTCCAGTGTTTGTGCGGTAATCACTAATAATTTTAATATCTTAAAAAAACTATACTATGCTGATTTCGCTAAAACTAATCCATTTTATTTAGGTCCCTCCTGGCTGGGTTCTTTCAGGGCTCGCCCTAGGGCCAACCCTGCAATGGGGGATGATTTTAGTTCTGTCTCTATTGATCGGACAGGTAAGGTGCCAAACTTTTCAAAATTACTGATAGATTATATTTTTTTAGGGTAACAATAAATTGAATCGTATTGTTCGAAGACAAGAAGTAACTTTTTCCTGATACTTTTTCTTCAAGAACTTGACTACTGAATGTATTTTTCCTTCATAAAAAGATAATATGCTTTAAATGCGTCTCCTCCGTTGAAAGTCACGACACATGAGATCAGTCAAGTCGATAATAAAAGAAAAACAAACAAACAAACAAACAAACAAACAAACAAATAAAAAAGCAAACTAGACACAAGATGACATGTTTGTGAACTGCATTCGTGCGATTTAATTCTCGTCAAAGGCAAGAGAAAATAATGTTACATTCAGGGAATGAATCAAGATATTTTTATAAATTCCTCTTACTTCTTATACGGTAAGTCAATGGGGGATATGGGTCCTCCTCAATTTCATCATAAGTTTTCACGAACTCGACGTTATACTATTCATTGCATTAATGATGCTACACTTTATAGATCAGTTTCATACATTAATCAGTGAAATACGATGTTTAACATTTATTGTTCAAAGACACAAACTGGGTAGCAGTAGGGGTGGATTTTGTCTCTATACGTATAGATCGCTTGCGGAATCACCTTTTTTTGATTTGCATACTAACTTGACATTTGAATAGATCTAATTATTTATTTTGGCACGCGCAACAACACAGTTAAAAAATCTCCGTTTTTAGTGTTACTTTGTGGTTTTTTTTTTTGGGGGGGGGGGGGGGGGTATCAGATCAACCCAAAGAACTTCGCTGCTCAACATAATTTTGTGTTGAATTGACTCAAACCGTGGGTTATTCTGAGACATCGCGGCATGAAGCAAGTGTCCTGCGGAACTTATATGCTCGTATTCCTCCTCATATTCAGAGGTTGAAACTTGCAAGTACGGAAAAAAATTGGGTAGCATTTACCATATCCTGGTCGGTGAACGGCACAAAAAGAGAGTATGGTGACTTTCATAAAAATTATCGTGAAAGTAACGAGATTTTTCCTTATTGTGACAATAATTTTGGTGGAAGGCACCATAGTATCTGGTTGTCCTTAATCAGGTATGGCTAATGGTTGTGTTTAATCAGAGCACGGTAAATGCTACCCAACTTTTTTCCCGTGAGGGGCTAGCGCACTGGATCACCATCGATGCGATCCAAGTGCGAACCTGGCGACTGGTACCCGATTTTATGACGAAGACGCAAATTTTCAACACGAAGATGTGGTCACTGCAACACAAAGATTTGGTAGATTTGAACTAACAGGGAAAACTAGCAAAAAAATTAACAAACAGCTGTTATTAATTCGTATTTCACTTTCCGTATTAACTCAAAATTTTGGTTACTTCTTCTTAATGTGCGTGACCCACTTCTATTCATTAAGATCGGAAATTTGATTACTTCTGTTTCAGCCGAGAGAGAGCTATCGATCGGCGAAAATCCTTCGTTAATTCCACCTTCCACCGGTCCATTCGCATCCTCTTCACCATATAATACCTCCCACGATAGCTCGAAGATTCTTTCATCTCCTCCAGCAAAGAAAACCTCACCCTCTTCAAGCAAATCTCCTCACGAGTCTTCACCCAAGGTTTCGCGCACATCCTCCCGTGGTCACAAGCAAGAGGACCCAATCCCTACACCTTATTGCTTGACACCACCCGAATTCAGGTACGCTAATTCTCAAACTCCTGAACCTGAAGCATCACCCCGACAGTCTCCATCTAAATCTCGAACGCAGTCACCTACAAAATCTCCTCCCAAGACTCGTTCCAGATCTCCTACCAAAACATCTCCATATAAATCTCAAACGCAGTCACCTACAAAATCTCCTCCCGAGACTCGTTCCAGATCTCCTACCAAAACATCTCCATATAAATCTCGAACGCAGTCACCTACAAAATCTCCTCCTGAGACTCGTTCCAGATCTCCTACCAAAACATCTCCATCTAAATCTCAAACGCAATCACCAACAATATCTCCTCCCGAGACTCGTTCCAGATCTCCTACCAAAACATATCCTTCAAAGCCTTCTCCAAGGTCCTCTTTCACGGCTGCCGAACTCGTGGCTTCATCCGAAGAGTCTCCATCCGAGTCTCCAGTAAAGCCTCCTTTCAAAACCCGAACGAAATCTACTTCCGAGACTCCGTCCACATCTCCTTCAAATAAGCACTCTGCGAGGTCTCCTCCGAGAACTCCGCCTGGATCTCCTTCACAGACTCCAACCGACGGGACTCAGTGGTCCCCTTCTTTGGGGGCGGAGCTGTCTTCCGCTCTCCACAGGTCCCTGCCTAAAGCTTCTCTTCTGGGACTTCCGTCTTCCTCCCCGAGGACTTCTCCGTCTGCATCTCCTTCTCGCCAAAAAGCTTCGTCCGTATCTCCGCGCTGGAGGCCTCATAACCCCACCCAAAATTTTGAACAAGATTCCAAGGGCAATATATCTTCCAAAAGGCCACCTACCCCGTCTCAGAATAGCCCAGTCTGGAGACCTCCCATGGAGCCTAAAAAGGAGGGAGAAGTATGTGAAAGCCCAGAAAAACGGCTTTATGACGAATTGCACGGAAAACTGATGGCCCTTTTTTGTGAGTATCGGCATATAGTTAATATTATTATTAAAAAAACACAAAAGAATGGGGTGCCAAGGCTAAAACAGAAATAAAAACCTAGGTTGGTGCTAATACTTCTCTTCTTTTCTTGCTATCGCAAAAGGGGGTTTAAGGTGATTCGATGGACGCCATATTTTGTGTCAGAACGGCATGCGATATATCGCATCAATTGGTTCCATTTTTTCAGCTACTTGTCATTTTTCTCCAATTTTGAGATCGCAATTCTGTTGTCAGGAGACTAAAGCACTCATTTACCAATTTTAACGAAGAAATTCACAGTAATAAAGGCGTGGTTTTTTCAGAGAGAAAACATCGCATTCGATACTGATATCGAAACTGCACTCGCATGCGATATTTTCTCTCTGAAAAAACCACGCCTTTATTACGTTGAATTTCTTCGTTAAAATTGGTAAATGAGTGCTTTAGCCTCCTGACAACAGAATTGCGATCTCAAAATTGGAGAAAAATGACGAGTAGCTGAAAAAATGGAACCAATTGATGCGATAGATCGCATACCGTTCTGACACAAAATATGGCGTCCATCGAATCACCTTAAAGGGTCTTTTGATTTTTACAATTTGGTAGTTTCCTTTTTGCTTCCTGGTGGCGGAGGTGATCGACACTACCCTGATACGTTCCAGGTTTTTTTTTTTTTTTTTTTCTGTTTTGGGCTTTGTTGCACATTGCCTTGTGTTTTATACTTAAATTATTCGAGCTATTTTTGTGTACTGTGTTACAATAATTTCATAACGCGAGCGAATTTTGGGTCTCTTTTCGTCAAACTGTGGAGAGCAAAAACCTTAAAAACGCATTCAACTGCCTAAACTCGTATACATCGAGTTTCCGCTTACGATGAAATCGGGTTTGTAAAATTGAAAACAAATTCTCTGAATCAATTTTTTCAAAAATCGTCATTCCTACATTTCACAGAGAGACGCAAACACAGGCGTCGACGTTTATTAAATCGTATCGATGCTTAGGCAGAGGCGGATCCAGAAATTTGGCAACACCGGATTTCCTCCATTTAAACCTATGTTAAACAATTGATTCTTGTCGAAGCACCTGGCACCTCCAAGAATCGATACATTTCCTTAGGTTTAAACGGAGAAAAGACAATGTTGCCAACTTGCTGGATCCGCCAATGTGCTTAGGCGTCGCAGAGCGCCGGAGAGCGCTGTGAGAGCGAATCTCATGTATGTAGCGCTGTCTTTCTGAAGATCAAATCGATTCTTTGAAATCAATTCTTCTCAAAAATCGTCAATCTAACTTTGACAGAGCGGTCCACACATGTGCGTGAAATATAATTGAGGGGTTCGGGGGACAAGTCAGATACGTGAAGTTTTTGCTACTTCGAGAGATATGTGTTATGCTTAACAATTGGATTTTAGTCGTGCATTTTTCTAAGAATATATTTAAGACTGATTTCAATTGAAATCGTTAAAACCTCAAATTTTCAAAAACTGCACTTATCCTACTTGTCTTCCAAGCCCCTCTATTATCCACTGTGGGCGGGAACGTGGGGGTTCCATAAGATCCAGTGTTTTATTTCTTCGTTCCATTTTATTTTCATTTTTACTTGTTTTCAGGATTACGGAAAGGTTATCTCATTCGGTCCGTGTTAATGCTCCGGTTTTTTTCTTTAATTTTTTTTTTTTAAAGTAATAATTTCTCTCCTTAATCTTACATGCACAATAGCCAAAACGGATCCCCCGAACAGCAATGACTTCTACCAACTTCTTGACGACTTTCAAGATGCCAAGGCCGCCTATGAAAAGAAGAAGACTCTTTCTGCAAAAGCGGAGGAGATCAAAGTTGAGAGAGGAGAGGAAATTCCTGGTAAGTTGGATAGAATGAGCTTGTTAGCAATGTTGAATTCCTGCATTTCTGAAATCTAGAGACGGTAAAGAGTTCACAGGAATTTCCCCCGATTTTTTTGAACAACGTTAAGCAATATATTAACAATACAGCGTGGTGAACGCTCAAAACGCGCCTACATTGAAAACGGCAGAGCGTTTCTCTAATAGTCCAGTGCCAATAGATCGCAAAAGGGGGTTAAAGATGATTCTGATGTACTTCTTGTCGCTGAGTCCGAATTTGATGCTTTCAACTGGATTCGCCTCGTGTGTTTCCGGAAAAGTCGGAAAACTGCTGAAAATCATACTTTTACGCACTTTTCCGTGAATAAACAGCATAATTATTTTTGGGACGGAAAATTAGGTATTGGAAAAGTTGTAGCCAAGTAAATTACCGACAAAATTGAAAAAAAAAAAACAAGTTTTAAGCTAGGACTTAAATTTAAGCCACTAGAGCGCGCGAAACTTAAAAATGGACCGAAAATCACATTTTCTCGCCCTAGTCTGGCCGTAACTCCCGAAACTGACCTCAAATCAAAAGAGTCAAAAGGAATAAAGGAAAACAAGAGCTTTCCCGCTTGTTTTCAATTTCATTATCTCAGAGACCCTCTGATCTACATATAGATTACCTTTGTAGGGAGAGTATGGACAACTCAATTAGTGTAGTTCTTAGGGCCTAAAATGGTGACAGTGTGAAAAAAAAGCAAGAAGAAAAATGCGACATGAATAGGTTGGAAAAGCGTGCCGAATAACTGAAATGTTGGACTCATACGTGCTATTTTCACGTCTTTGCTATTTGTATCACTTGGTACTTTTTGCTGAATTTGGGAGAAAATATTGATTCATGAACGTTGAATGTAAATTAATTTTAAATATTCCGTCCAATTACCTTGCTATAAAGCTGATATGCGGCATTTACGCACGACCGCGATTTGGGCGAACTGCCGTCCATCGACATCGCGTTACGTTAATCACTTCGGATTTCGAACTGCAACTTCTCTCCTATTCGGCCGATTTTTACAAATGAGGTCTCTTTATTTGTATGTTAACGGAGAGTAAGGAAACACTCGCTAAATAGACGGAAAACAGTTTTTTGTGAAAATTTGGTGGATTCTGGCGTCACGGTGAATGGTTAATCGGGCGTGGAAGATAAGGTTCGATGGCGGCGAAGGCGAGGCGACCCTCGCCTCGCCGTCTTTTATTGCCTTGCTCGAAACGGGACACCGAAAGCGATATCGGGAGAACTGCAGTGATTTAAGTGGATTTCTGTACGGTCCAAGATTAGCACATGGTATGATGAGTCACGAGGCTCATCACAGACTGCACTTACAGCGCAAGACGCTCGTTGACTAAAAAGTTTCGGCGAGAAAGAGGCTTCTAAAGTTGAGTCCTCCGAGGTTAGAAAAGCTTATATGAGGTTTCTGTCGAATGAAATAATACGGGTTTGACAGGAAAAGGTTTTCAAGGGTTTCCAATTAGCAGTTCATTCGGTTTTTTGGTAGAAGACCATCAGGGCTTGCCAGTATAACAGTTCCAAGACAAAACAAGCAGTTCCAACGCCCAAGCGTTGGAGGGCGCTTCTTGGACAAATCATATTACTACCAGCTTATGTACCCGAAGACTGACGAGGATGGAATGTAAAGTGGGATTCTTTTACCGCAAAACCCATCAAAACTTCAGATCGACCGCGAAGATCTGAAACTCTCCACAAGCACTTTGTGATGATTTAAGGTTCGTGATGAATGGAAACATAAAGGATGCACTGTAAATCAGACGACGGGAAAGAGCGGCGGAACCTCTAAAGCTGGTGCGTCAACGCGATCTAGCGGACAGCGGCGTCGCGACGCCGCGAGGTAGGGCGCGCAGGTCGCGGGGGAGCGGGGCCGCGTGAAGAGGAGTTCAGCAGTGGGATGGGGAAGCGCGGGTCGCGGGGAAGAGAGGGACCGGCCGGCCGGCGCACTATGGTCTGGGGGCGCCGAATTGTGGCCAAAAATCCGATTTTTGAAAGTACGAAAATCTGGCAATCGAGCATATAATCCTTATCTACATCCTTTAGTAGGTGTGAAATGACCTATCAAATCTTATGAAATTGTTTTTACGATCAGATATATGGTGGCGAACTTCACATCCTCCGAGGTAAGTAAAGAAACGTGAGAATTTAAAGTGCACGTCATCGTGTATTGCCTTGTGTCGCTTTGTGATAAGTTGGCGTAGATCCCCGATCAAATATGGAAAAGAAAGGTGAAAGTAAGTACTTTTTGATGGTTTAATCGTTTTTAGTATTAAGATTGATTTTATGACCACCATGAGACTCCAAAGTTTTGTCCTAATTTAGGCAAAAAATTGCCTTCACCTTAAGTTTTAGTTATCACTAACACGAGCTAACACGTTCTTATCAGTGCAAGAATGTAGCTCATATGTTCCTCTAACAGGATATCATCGGTTTTTTTGCCGCTTTTTGCCGCTTTTTGCCTCTGGGGCCTTTTTTGGTCATTTTAGTGAAGGACTTATACGATTTTCTGCGCAATCTGATTTCATTGCAGAAGGAGATAAGAGAGATGAGACAAGGTCAACGTTTGATATAGGGTGATTCATATGTATTTTTGGCTGCTGAATCCGAAAATGATATCAGTTTTTTTCCAGCACTTGCCAGATTTCCGGAAAATAAAGTTTTTTTGCAAAAAACCTCATTTTTAAGCAAAATAATATTTTCTCCGGAAAAACGACAAATGGTGGATAAAACTTAGGTATTTTTTTTTATTCTTCAGCCTGTATACATAATACAAATTTATTAACTCGGCCCGCTGTGGTGCGTAGTGGTTGGAGTGCTGGCTTTAAGATCAAGAGGTTCCGAGTTCAATTCCTGGCTAGGCAACCCGAGAATGGTAATCCGCAAGGTTTTAGGGTCTGATCTGGGTCTGGGTCTGAAGGCCCCAGAGGCAAAAAGATGCAAAAAAACCTATGATATCCTGTTAGAGGAACATATGAGCTACATTCTTGCACTGATAAGAACGTGTTAGCTCGTGTTAGTGATAACTAAAACTTAAGGTGAAGGCAATTTTTTGCCTAAATTAGGACAAAACTTTGGAGTCTCATGGTGGTCATAAAATCAATCTTAATACTAAAAACGATTAAACCATCAAAAAGTACTTACTTTCACCTTTCTTTTCCATATTTGATCGGGGATCTACGCCAACTTATCACAAAGCGACACAAGGCAATACACGATGACGTGCACTTTAAATTCTCACGTTTCTTTACTTGCCTCGGAGGATGTGAAGTTCACCACCATATATCTGATCGTGAAAACAATTACATAAGATTTGATAGGTCATTTCACACCTACTAAAGGATGTAGATAAGGATTATATGCTCGATTGCCAGATTTTCGTACTTTCAAAAATCGGATTTTTGGCCACGATTCATTAGGCCTAGAATCTTTATAATAATTCTAACCATGAAAATCAGCGCAGAATGGTTGACAGCCTCCAATGAGTATAAGAATGTCAAAGCTATTTAGGTCTAAGTAGTATTGAGTATATCTAGAAAATTTTGCTAGCAGGGTTTGATGATCAAAGAGTAAATTATTTTTAAAAAATCGCTAGAAATGAACATTTTTAGGGACAATTTTTGGTTCGGGGAGGGGGCGCCCTAAAGGGCTAATGCCATATGTCTTGCTAACACAAATATCACCATATTGAATGTGCAATTTTTTTAACTTACGCTCCAGTCAGGATCAATAGACCGAAAAACATAGTACTGACTTGATTCAATTTCAATCATTTCTTCTCCTCTTATTTTTCTGGATTAAATACGTATTTTTGGGGCTTCTGCCCTGATAACCTCTTGATCATTGAAGAATAGATTTCATATTATAGGGAGACAACCTTCAAAACATTAAACTGACATTCAATTTGGTATTCTAATCATATTTTGGCTTTTCTTCTAATTTTTTGGTTTCAAGGGCCTGCCGCCATCTTGGATTTAAGAATTTTGTAAAACTAAGGTCAAATTTGAATTCAGCGACCCAAAAAGCATAAGTACACCAAATTTCATGATATTCTGATCATTTCCTGATTTATGGCCACAATTCGGCGCCCCCAGACCATAGTGCGGCGGTGACATCGGCCATGGCCCATGGATGAAAATATAGGCAGCGCTAATGTCTCCGCTAACTGGAGTTGGGGGTCCTTATTCATTCTCTTGGTCCATGACATAACCTTAAACCTTCCGCTCAATGCAAGCTCAATGCCGCAAACAGCTGACGTGTCGATGCTGCGCCAAGAAAATGAACCAATCACAAAGTAGCACAGTAATACGTCACTAAAATGAAGAGATCACGTGACTGTTCGTAACATTTTCAAATCGATCTGAAAGTACTGCCTCGGATATAAGTATTTAAAGCATAAGGAGGCCCTAAAATACTTTAACCAGGTAATACGTCCGTGCGAGATTGTTATGCTTAAAAGCAAAACATTTCACGAAAACTTTTACGAATACCAGATGCAGAAAAAAATCCAATTTTCCCGGGTGTACCAGAATGGCGTCATTACCCATAAGGCAAAAGGGCATGTAGTATAGTACATGTTACATCGGGGGAGTCGAACGGTTGGAAAGGGCGCATCTGGTACCCAGAAGCGCCCAAAAAAACGGGTCCGAGGAAAAAAATATCTGGACGGCCCGTTGAATAGCATTTGTTGATCGGTGCGCACCGTTCGTTACCCTCTCGAAGTTTAAATTAGTACCACTGGATAGTTCCAGTTCATAGGTTGGCTGCCTTATGGAACCTCAAGAGCTACATGACCTAGAGTACCTATGTGCGGGAGAGTATTGCCATCTTAATCCTTTTGCTACAGTAAAAGTGTACCGCTTTCTGATTGGTCGGCTATCATTGAGCCCCAAAGTTGGACCAATGTACACAAACCTTAGCCCCCCCTCTCCTAGTTAGGCCCAATGTAAACAAACAAGGTGGCGTCAAAGTTCCACAAAGTTCTAGACGCGATTTTGGATGTGATAGAAATTTTTTTATGATCAACTTCTGAATTGAGTTCGGATCGACCTTAAATGGATAATTTAGCCGAAAATTAATTTTTGAGTGTGATTATTATTCATTTCTCAGCCGATAATACGCATTTCTCTGGGTAGGGTTTGTTTACATTGATCCAACTTTGGAGCTCCATGATAAACTAAAACTGATGAACCAAATAGAGAGCGGCACAGAGATGGTTATACTCTCCCGTATACAGGTACTCTAACGTGCGACCTTATTAAACCTAACCTCCAAATTTTCGAGTTGTCCATTCTCTCCCTGTAAAGGTACTCTACTCTGATCACAAACAGAGTCCCTTTATACTGAGAGTCAAGACAATGTGAATCCATTTCTGATTGGTTCCCGTTTTTTAGGCCTTCACAGTGTCACAAACGGGAATTAAGATTACATTTTCACCGATTGCAAAGATTATAATCTGGAATGGACCAGGGAATTACGGGTTCGGCAAGGAACAAACGGAAAGAGATAAGGAACGGAGAAAGGAATTTGAGAATGGGCCTATCAATGATTACAAAAAACGTTCAATTCCTATAATCTTTCTTCCCGTTTGTGACTCCATGAGGGGGTGTTGCCTCGACTCTCAGTATAGAGGGGCTCTAATCACAAATAGATCTGAGTTCGTCCTTTGCGGTCTGTTTCAGTGTGGGAACTGGTGGCTGCAAAGCGAAAATGTCAAGAGTTGTGCGATCAGATATGGGGCTACGCCTATATCATGAACCTACCCCCGTGGCCCGAGGACAGGGTTACGGCATGGATGCAGCAGATACCGTCCCTCGACTTCTTCGCTTGCGGAAAACTCATCCCTTTGACCAACGGAGACAGCAACGACCGTCCCCCGCCTGTTCCCTGGCCCTGGCCCTTCGGTTGCGATTGTCGCGATGACCCCGCTTTCATCGACTTGTTGAACCGGTACGAGATCGACGCTGGCTTTTTCTCATGGTTCAAAAGCGGGGATCCGGAAGGCACTGGGACTTTGAGGTGGTTAGAAAGGGAATTTGTAGGTAAGGGGCTTTTGCACATGACCAAGGACACATTGTCAGAGACCGTCCGGGCTCTGTTCAAAAAATGGGGTATGCCTACCGCGCACTGGGATATGCCGGCTGCTCAATATGAGGAGGTTGTCAGGGACCAGCTCGGAGCGGAGGAAGTGGAAGTGGGTGATGACTATTGGAACCAAGCGCAGTACTACAGACCGCCCAATCCGAATCCTGACGATGACGCCTGGTTGCGAAACTTCCTTGAAAATATGCACAAGAAGTCTCAAAACAAGGAAACTTGAAAAATTCCCATAAAGTACACGAGGAGGACAAGGCGCATAAGTGCAGTTTTCGCTACATCGAGAAATACCTGTGGAAATTACGTGGATCCATACGGTGGGAAAAAAATTCAAACTGACTTTTAGGCCTTGTCCACACGAGCGCGGTTCGCGGAACCGAGTTCGAGGAACTTGTTCCCGGAACAAGTTTTAGCTGAGCTAAAAACTTATTCCTTCAAAACTCGGAACTTCCCCCGTACTCCGAGCTTCTACATACGTTTATTTTGATGTGAATTCGTTTGTTTTTGTTTTTTACGTCCTTCACATGTCTTGACATTTATTTTTGTTACTTTGAAGGCCGTATAATCTATTATTTTGCAATAATTGTATAGTTTTATTGAAGTTCCGGTTCCAGTTCGGGCGAACTCGTGTGGATAGCATGCCTCGTTTAAAGGAACAAGTTTCGGGAACTGAGCAGTTCGTCGAATAAGTTCCTCGAACCACGCTCGTGTGGACAGGGCCGTGGATGCTTGAAAATTGGAATTCGGGTCAAATTTTTCATAGAACATGCATTAAGACTAGTTTTACTTGAAATAATTAATATCTCAATTTCTTCTAAAGCTGCACTAATGCGCCTTCCTCCAAGCTCCTCACGTAGAGTCGTAAAGTAATGACGTGAGCTGGGATCATGTTCTGGTCGACGAGGTCCGGGCCCGGTGTGCGCCGAGACTACGCCGCTTTTCGGTACATTTTTGATCCAAAGTGACGATACATCCTCTCTATTCTAATAAAATAATTTTCAAGACGCTCGATGAACGAGATGAGGAAGGAAAGTAAGACAGTTTGAAGGTCGAAATCCAAAGAAGGAATCAAAATTCAGAGTAAGGAGAAAGTCATTAAGACTATTGTTTGGCGGGGACTTTATCTTAAAAACATCGTTTCGTTGAAATTATTTCCTCAATAATCGCCAACGGGCGTTTCCGACAATTTCGCTGACCGCGAAGAGGGCTTTTGTGGGGGGAAGGGGGGAGGGGGGGTTGAAGCCCCCCAAGTCCATAATAACTCATAACCTCTTTGTTTACAGTGAATGAATGGCCTATCGCCGGCCCTGAGCCCGCGTGTATCGAAAACAATCGATTATGTATCGAAATGGTGGCCCGGTACCCCTCAGGAAACATCAAATTCGGTGACTGGAAAATGCTTAAAAGTGGCGCCAGTTCCTCCATTCCTATTATGACTCTACGTGCTCTATGAAAATTTTGGAAATGTTTTCTCTTCAAAATCCTTAGTAGAAAATAATTCACATAACGAAAAGTTCGGAATTCGACTCCTGAGCGAGTTATTCATACGATTATACCTTTTTTGAGCGTCAATAACGAGCAGATTTTAAAAATAAAAAAAAAACCCACTTTGACTGAGACTCTTAACAAGTGTCATAAAACACCGTCCTCGCGATGAAGAATTTTCGCAAAAAAATGTTATTGCTCTATCCGAGAGTGCTCAATTAGATGAGTTCTCAGTATTTTTCATAATTTGTTTCTGAAATGGAAACTTTTAGAAACATAGATTTTCAATTCAGAAAATGTGCCGCCTAGTGACGTCATCTAGCGGCATTTTCCATTTAAATATATGTATTTTAGCAGACTAGGTTATTTCATCATATCTATTGACTTTAATATTTGTTCAATTTAGAAATCAAGGAATTCCTTGTGCTCAATTCTCTCAGTAGTTTCATCTTAAACAGAGCCCCCCCCTTTTTGGGGGTGGGGGGGGGAATGGGCATCTGAAATATTAAATTCACCAAATTTCAGACGTCTGCCATTCTCCATTGATGTCATCGGCAAGTGCATGAAAATTAAAATCGATAGAAAAAAAGAGAGCTTACATACAGGAGGAGATAGCGTGTTACAATTGTTACATATGGCTGTAATTTTTGCTGACAGCTAAATCGATGTGAAACTCACCTGAAACCAACAATGCAAAAATCATCAGAAATTATTTAAAGAAAATGATTAATTAAAATTAAAAATAATTTAAAATGAAGTACCAAACCAAAATTAGTTTTCAGAAGAGAAAAAAAGATTATTCTTTTTTTTTTTTTTCCTTTTAAGGCTCTAAAAAAAGTCATTGTAACTAATGATTTATATACTCGATTACCTCGGTAACGTATCGGTGGTAATTACATTTTGAGCGATTATAGTCAGCAATGGCTGTGGGAGGGTTGTTACGTTGTGAGGCATTCTGTGACGCAAGTCCACGAGCGTTGTCACACATTTTTAGTAAATAAAGAGTCCCGGTACCGAGCAAAGGTAAATATTTCCGAAAAAAGACAAAACGATAATATCTTCTTTAAAAAAGAAATACGTAAATAAAATAATGAAAAGGAATGGAAAAAGTAAAAAAATCAAGGTATGATGTCATTAGTTGCGTTGACTTATTTGAAGCTCACCTCATGGTTAAGTTTTACAGTTTACAGTTAAGTTAGAGTTACAGTTTAGAGTTGTTTAAGTTTATGGTTTTATGGATAATCAACTGTTTAACTTACAACTGAACTAGTATTTACTGGTTCGTAAGATCATTTATTTACTATAATTCATACTAAACATTTACAGTAACATTTGTGGTAAAAATTTATAATGCTCTATAGTTTTTTTTATGTATTTGGCTTCATTTATAGTTACTTATTTTACTTCTTGGGAGTAAAGTATTACTTCTTGACTATTTCATTTGTATTTTTCATCCTCCTTTCATACTTATGCTCCAGAAGCATGATGCTGCTTACCTTAAAAAGAAACAAGAGGGATACTTTTGCGGGTAAAATCCAGTTAAGCTTATTCTGGGCGACAACGCTTTCAATATTAGTGTCTAACAAGGTGGAGACATGGTGCTGGGTCCACACCATTTCGCGGGGAAACAAAGCCAAGAAAATACCAAAAATTAAAATTAGGGTCAAAATTTAAATTTTTTGAGCTCTAGTGCGCACCAGTGCGAAACTGAGGGGGGAGAGTGTTCACTTGTTCAGCTCAGGCGGTTTGCATTAGAATATTAAGTTGGAGTCACGCCGAGAGATCTACACCGGTTTGGGCCTTATTAGACCTCATCAGCAGATCACACTCGGCAGTGAACCCAACTTAACATGCCGCAAAATCCAAGACGGCATTAATACGCCGTCATGGATATGACCCGAGGCATGACACAAAAGTGTGATCCTCGCGCCATCTACCGTCGCTGCTGAACAACTCTCATAACAAAACAAGGAAAACCCGAAAAAATGACTATCGGGATTGATCGGATTATGATTAATATTAGTGTCTTGCTCGGTAGAGGACCTCGGTCTAAAAAAAATGATTTGATTCATACAACTGTTCGCGCTCCTGGACTGTGCGCGTTGCAGTTCCTAAACATGAAGGCGCATCCAGGGCCGGATTAGGCGGGGTGCCGGGACGCTGTAGCACCCCGGGCCACTGGCTCCACGGACCCCCCGTGTGCGATTTTTACTTTTGGTCCAGATTCTCTAGGGGCCCTTGGATTATAAACAACAGATTCAGACAGACCCTAAGACTAGGATTTTCGGTTCGAGGATCGTGGAACCCTTAGACTTTAGGATTTGGGGCCCGTAAATTGGCCCCCGGCCCCACGGGCCCCCTTGGGCAATGGGCCTGTTGCAAACTTTTGCTAGAGCAAAAATAAGAGTTGTTTCTTGCTTCCCGCTTCAAAAACGATACTACGGCACAGGTAAACATTTTGTTAGAGGAGTCGCTCCATCGTCGGCGATATTCATCATGGCCGACGCTTGCGCGCAGTTCCACGCGTAATTCGAGGAGAGTTCAAGGTCAATCAATTCGGGCGTGGAAAATATGAACGTTAACACACCGATTGTTATCTGGTCTAATCCAGTTCAGGTGTTATCTCGTCCCATCAAACGTGTTTTGGCGGACTGGCGTCGGCCATGGTGATTATTGCCGACGATGGAACGACTCCTCTTACAAAATGTTCACCTGTGCCGTAGTATCGTTTTTGAAGCGGGAAGCTCAAAAAACCGCAAATTTCTCACGCAGATTGTGAAGTTATGAAAGCATTTCAGACTTTGCCGATGCGCTCATCGTGATTTTTGAGGCATTATATATAAGAAACAACTCTTATTTTTGCTCTAGCAAAAGTTTGCAACAGGCCCATTGTTATTTTAATTTCAGATTCTCCAGGGGCCCTTGGGGTATAAACGACAGATTCAGAGAGGCCATAAGACTGGGATTTTGGGTTCGGGGATCATGGGGCCCCTAAGTTTTAGGATTTGGGGCCCATAGATTTTAGAATTTGGCCACGTGGGGCCCTAAATTAGAAGATTTGGTTTTGTACCTGGAGTCCTCCTGACATCAGCCGGGAGTTATCTCCTTCATACGTGTATGCTGATTTGTTGTCTTTAAACCGGCAATTAAATCGGGCAGAGTGAGACGATACCTAGGAGTCCCGAACTCCCGATTCATTTCCATCGTCATGCGTGTGTGTGTGTCATCTAATGACATTTTATGCAAGGCATTTCTCATTCGAAGGTTTTTTTAATGTTTTTACCTCCTTAAAATGACGGCGAAGGGTGGGCCCCGAGGGAGAGAGGAGGGGGAGGGGGAGGGGGAGGGGGGAGGTTTTATTTTAATGGGAAACGAAAACAGCCTTCAATTTACAGGGTATGCAACCCGCAAAAGTCCGGGCCCCTTGTACTCGCTAGCACCCCAGGCCCCTCAGCACAAATCCGGCCCCGATTTCAACGACCTCTCACTCACTACATGCGATCAGTGACGAGACGTGAATGATAGATTATCGACATTCTCCGATTTGAAACTGCGGTAAAAACTCGATTATCAAGGTGTTCGTTGCGAAAACCCTGATTATCATCGATAGTTTTCCAAAGGTTCAAATGGCAGATCAATCGACAGATCGCAAAGCACCGAATGGATCCGATGCATACATCTGCCCCAATTAACTGACAGGTAAAAAAGGGAAACATAAGTTCCCGCGGGAGACGGGACAAAAACTCTGACTGCACATCTATATTTCAATTATTTGTGATAGCGCACACTGAAAAAAAAATCTCGGTGTACTTACTAAGAGAAGGGTAAAATTACCAAGATCAGGTTCTATTGATCCGCAGTTTCTCTTGTAAATTCCATTTGGAAAGTATTTACCGAGAAATTTGGTAAAAGTATTGAACTTTCTCGGTAATTTTACTGGACCTTGGTAAAAACGCCAATATTTTTTATCGACTGTGGTAGAATTACCGAGATAAAATGGCAAACTTACCGGGAATCGATTACCAATAAAAGTGGTATTCTTACCTGAAAAAAACAGTAAAAATACCGGTTTTTAGGTTTACTTACCAGCTTATTTTGGTAAAATTACCAATAATTGGTAAAAAAAAAGTGAGATGGTAAAGGTACGAACGGACCTTGGTAAAAACGCCGAGAATTTTTTTTCAGTGCATAACTTATCTCCCGGGGTCCAATCATTATTGGTTCCGGCTCCGGCTCTGAGAAATTCCGAGCATTGAATTGCTCAAATTAAATACTCTGGAGATGAGCATACCTAGGAAATGAGCGGACACTTCGGTAACAGTGAGCATACTAGTGCATTAGTTGGCACAAAGGTATAACTGAAAAATTCCTAAATTTGACCACTTTGCAGCATTTAAAAGTCCGAGGGAGAAAAACAAGTTTTCCAAGTAAATAGCAGTTAAAGTTAGTCTGCACTGTTGCGTACCTTGAGGAACGATCCATCTGAAACGCTCACATTATTGATAACGCAAATCATGGCTTGAAAGATTGACCCAATGCCCTTCAGAATATTACATTGGGAATTATCATCATTGAAAACTAAAGTAGTGTGGGGTTTTTTTTTTTTTTTACCCTCAAACTGTTTTCTGATGTACTGAGAGTTTTCAGTTTTAATTTAATGCTGCGTCACATACAGGGTGTCCCAAAAGTCCCTTCCACCCCCTCTAAAATTTTACCTAATCATATTTTGAAACGAAACTTTGGGGATGTTCATCGATCAATGTTAGCTACTTCTGGAGCCCCCCAAAATTTTCGGGCCCCCCCGTGGGGAGGGGCTGCGGACCCCAACTTTTTTTTTCCAAATAGCAACCCCTATCTTGTGATACTTCATTCGAAAGAGCATAAAAAACCAAGAATTTTGGCGCAAACCGCAAATCAATATCTTAATTTTTGACCGAGTTATGATAGGTCAAAGGTCAAATTTGACCAATTTTCAAAAAATCATAACTCCGGTTCAAATTATCGTATTGAAAAAAATAAAACGGGAAAATTTACCAAATTGTAAGCACTTTTAAGTAAAAATCACAGAAATTACTTCAAACTAATTTTAAGGGGGGTTTCGGACCCCCAAATACGTCAATTCAAAGGTCATTCAATTTTCCGGAAAATAAGCCAATTTCCCCCGGATTTGCCTCCGTATTATCTTAGTTAGGTCAAAATCAGTTCAACATTACGTTGGCAAGTCCCCAAATTTCGGGAAAAGTTAAAAAAAAAAAAATTTAAACGGTCAAATTTGATCACCTTAAATTTTTTTTTTTTAACTTTTCCCGAAATTTGGGGACTTGCCAACGTAATGTTGAACTGATTTTGACCTAACTAAGATAATACGGAGGCAAATCCGGGGGAAATTGGCTTATTTTTCCGGAAAATTGAATGACCTTTGAATTGACGTATTTGGGGGTCCGAAACCCCCCTTAAAATTAGTTTGAAGTAATTTCTGTGATTTTTACTTAAAAGTGCTTACAATTTGGTAAATTTTCCCGTTTTATTTTTTTCAATACGATAATTTGAACCGGAGTTATGATTTTTTGAAAATTGGTCAAATTTGACCTTTGACCTATCATAACTCGGTCAAAAATTAAGATATTGATTTGCGGTTTGCGCCAAAATTCTTGGTTTTTTATGCTCTTTCGAATGAGGTATCACAAGATAGGGGTTGCTATTTGGAAAAAAAAAGTTGGGGTCCGCAGCCCCTCCCCACGGGGGGGCCCGAAAATTTTGGGGGGCTCCAGAAGTAGCTAACATTGATCGATGAACATCCCCAAAGTTTCGTTTCAAAATATTGATTAGGTAAAATTTTAGAGGGGGTGGAAGGGACTTTTGGGACACCCTGTATAATACCCGTACGGTAAGATAATAATTTCACTTACGGAAAAGAAGAAAGATATGAAAGACAGAATGACAGACAGAGTTATAATGTCGTCTCATCTGAGAACCTTTTTGCACTTATTAAATACGAAAAAATGTGACAACCATGGAAAAAGCGCGCACCCTCAGAAGCGTAGCAACTCAATTTAATAATATTATTACCTAATCTTAACCTTATCACGCCGGCTATTCACTCAGAGTAAATCATTGATTTTTGACAGTGGGGCCCTTGGGGACGCGCAGCGCCTCGGGGTGGGGCCGTGTAGTGACCAGGGGGCGGAGCCTCCTACTCCTTTTGGTGAAAATAATAATTTTTAAGAGAAATCACAGTACAGTAAAATGTGGACTCACTACAGTTTATTCGCGAATAACGTCAACCTTTGCGAACTTACATGCTCTTTGACAACTCTCAAATTCCATAATGGAGGCAATTTTTGCTCATTTGTTCGGCTCGTCACAATTAGGTTGGTGGATTTTCAAAGAACATTTTTGACCTCCTGAAAGATTCTGGCTGAACCAGTGAAAAAGTTACTAGTGCGACAAATCGAGAGTGCACTGAAAAAAAAGTAGTTAGCGTTGAGAACTAATTTGGTAAGTTCTCGCCAAGTAGAATCAAAATTAGGCTTCAGAACTAATTTATTGTACTGAAGCACCAATCAATTCGCTTCATACGCTGACTTCACTTTACTAGAGCGCGAACCAGAATTGGAAAACAGCACTAGCTGTAAAATTAGCGCTGTGGTAAGACAAATTCACCTTCGGGTCAAACTAATTCGCCCTCAACGCTAACTGCCACATTGTCCGTTACATTTATTTAGTTTCGAAAAAGTGGCGTCGGTACAAAAGCCTCATCAGCCTCAATCGCGTCAGCTCGTGAAAATCAATTAAAATGTGAAATTTCGGGCTCGTTTGACAATGTAAATACTCCCGGTATGATTTATAGTGTCCTCTCTTTCTTGAAAACGCTCGAAAGCAACATAAATAAACCTGTTAAGGTTAGAAATTGTCTGTTCGATTCAAAAAGTAAATAAGCATGATATTCGTTGGAGTCGTCAATCTTCTGTATTAAATTGCGATTAAAGCGTTCCGCGTTCAGTTTATATTTTACGAAAATCTGTGAACTTACTGCTTACTTCTATAGTTCGCGTTCTCCCGTAATTTCACAAGAATATCTCAAGTGTTCGGACGAGATATGTTTATTCAGTGTGAACATTCGCTACCGTTTCATGTGTGAGTGTGTGTCTCTCTAAAGGATAATTCTGTCTACTTGCACGTACCTATGGGATATTCCTTTCCTCTGTCGTTCATTTGGAACCGGTCAGTTTATTTTTACCTCTCATCTTTTAAGAAATCTTATTTTCCTGAAAGTATTGTCCAGTTATCATTTGCTAAGCCGTTTTCTCCTCTCTCAGTTTTGAGGTTAGGTTGACCCAACCCTACCGAATGCGAATTAGAGTAGCGGAATTAGTTTCCAGCACTAATAGTGGTTAGTGTACAGAAACCAAAAATCATGTGTGTCCAAATCACACAATTTGAGTTAGTGTATAGAAACCATTTTTAGTCATCTGACGCTAACTCATTTTTTTCAGTGTGCCCTGTCTTGTTCCTGAGAAAGTTGCGCGAGCGAAACTGCGACGATCGTGAGCCGCGAATAGGTCTTGGTCCGTGAAAATCACGTTCACTCTAGAAAGGCACGTCATCCTAAAAAGAAATTTCCATCGCTATGTGAGCTTTTGACACTTTAATCGTATTCTCGTCGAAGTGCAACATTTCTACCACGCACTTAGAAAGGTTAATGGAATTGACCTTTTTCTTTATTTTTTCCCGTCTTTTTTTTTGGATCCAGTATGGACCACTAGACAAGGTACGAATTTAAGCATTCTGATACATGATATTTGACCAAAATGTCACGTAGAACACGATTCGCGCACTGAAAATTACTAAAACTAACTCCTAACGAAGATATTAACATTTTTACTTCACATTGGTTACGGGGAATTTGAACTGCCCGCTCACAAGAAACTCAAAGCTCTGCGTGAGTCAAAGCGCGCACTACAACGGTTTCAGTAAGCTTCTCCGTCGAGCAATGTTCATGTCTCACCATGTGTTGTTCAAACTATAAGCAATTTGCTATAACTGAGCCGAAGTGTCAAGATTAAGTTTGCCAGATTTTTATATCGCAAAGACTATCATGGTACGTTTAGCGCGCGATGTGACTCACGTAGAGCATTGAGTTTTCATGAGCAGGAGGTTTGAATTCACGCATCAACAAACATTAAATATCATCGTTAGGCGTAGATTTCAGTAATTTACATTGTGTGCATCGTGTTTAACGTGAAATTTTGGTCAAGAAACATGTATCTGAATGTTGAAATTCGTACCTTGTCTAGTGGTCCATTCTCGTTCAATGAACAATCAGAGCCACATATGAGCAGTGCCCTAGATGCATTAGATTTCAAGGCGCTTCATGTTTCCCTGCAATAAAAGCGTGGTATAGAGAGCCGGATTCCACTTCTTGAAGAAGCCTAGCACAGGTTCTCTAGGACACTCCCCGACAGCTTGCTAAATTAAGTTTCCGTTTTATTCTTCTTTTTGAGCGTTCACCACGGTAGTAGTGTACGCTCTTTCCCGTCGTTTTGCATCGGGTATGTTACTAATGTATCCATTGGTAAAGGCCCGCACTGCTCCCTGGGAATCGGCGCCATTTTTCGTGGCGGGAAGCAATACCTAGTTTCTCAATTTTTTTTATGTATCATTTCTACGTTTTTTCTCCTAATTTGTCCACTAAATGTAATGCCTGTAAGCTTGTCTTTGAGAAATTAAAGTCTTAACGTTTTAAAACTCTGCAACGTACTTTTATTTAATGACTCTTTCAAGGATCGTTCAATTTTTTTGTCGTCGGAGATAAAAAAAAATGGTTGAGTACAAAGTACCCCTTCACTAATGACCCCCTTTCAAGGATCGTTCAATTTTTTTGTCGTCGGAGATAAAAAAAAATGGTTGAGTACAAAGTACCCCTTCACTAATGACCCCTATATTTTACTCTATGATGACAAGAAATTTCTTGTATGTATGTATGTTTCCTAGGTTACGCTCAACGTTTAAATCGACAGAGTCTTGCAGCGCTCTCTTCCGTGGTACGGTGAACGCTCTCTTAACGTTGGAACCGTCGTCTTGTTTCCGTTTTTGTAAATTCAATTTGCATGGAATGAGATTGATTTACCCGTATTTTACGTTGGGAACTTTAATGAGAACATTACGCTTTAAGTTCGTTCTTTCGTGTAGATTTTGTGTATTATTGATGGTGTACGTATTTAGCGTCTTTCGATGAGTAATCAAGCCCTAGGGTGTTTGAAATTGTCAGTACTTTCAGGCTCCCATTGAAAAATTTTAAAATTATGCTGGGAGCCCCGACGTGGACAGTACTCTTTATCCTTTTCTTTTCCTACCCGAGTGTACCTGCGAAATTTCGGGATGAATTCGGATTCCTAGGAGTCGATTCCCTCATCAACTTCCGAGTTCGGGACTGCGTCCGATCTGAATTAATAACTGCAAAAGCCTGGCACAGGTGCTCTAAGACACGCTCCGACAGCTTGCTAAATTAAGTTTCCGTTTTTTTTTTTTGTTTTTTTTTTGGGGGGGGATTCAATTTGCATGGAATGAAATTGATTTACCGCTATTTTTTTTGTTCTTTTTCCCATAGTAGCCATAGAGAAGTAACCCATAGAGCCATATCTGAATAATTAAAATTAAAATCGCGCAAATTAAATTTTTAAGTCTCAGGAGAAAATATATTCTCCAAAATTTAAAAAATAATAATAACAATAATAATAAAAATGGACTAAAACTGAAAACAAGTGAATTCAATCAAAGGGCTTTTATAATATTCAACTAATTCACCTTCTTCCATTCGCCGGAAAAGAAGTTTCTTTAATCCAGAATTCAGACTCTTAGAAAATTTGACAAGAAAAGATACTCTTGGTTTAATCGGATGTTTGCTTGAATGGAAAGGAAGTCCGCTTCGGATTAAAAGGCTTGACTCCCGATTCAAGCAAAAATCCAATTGAATCAAAAGTATTTTTTCTTGTCTAGTTTTTTCGGAGTCTGGACTCTGGACCCAATAGACTTTTTTTCCAGCATTGACTGTGTCCTCTAAAAAAAAAAATTATGGGAGTTTTTTACACTATAAAGGTGTTCGGATCAAAGAGAGCACGAATCATAATGGGGTATTGTAAAAAAAATCAGGAGAAAAGAGGCGCAAATCCATTTTACCTTCTTAGAAATTGGCGCAGCATTATCGGCTATGACTTTGAAAGTCCCCAGATTCAATCTCATTGGGCCTAAGCTGTAATTTAAGCTGTAGCTAAAAACAATGCCATCATTCCAGAGGAAAAAAATACTGTTTTTTGCTGTCTTCTGACCGTTGGAAAAGGTGATTTTGCCCGCTAATGCATGCTTCAGACAGTAGACAACGAATGAGTCTAAAAATACGGGGGAAAGGAGTGTAAAAAATAATCTTGATTTAATCGTATGTTAGAAGGATGTCCGCTTGGATTAAGAGGCTTGAATCCCGATTCATGCAAAAATCCGATTGAATCAAAAATACTGCTTCTCATCAAGTTTTTTAGGAGTCTGGACTCGGGATCCAAGAGATTTTTTTTCAGCTTGCATATTGACTGTGTTCTCAAAAAAAATTGTGGGAGTTTTTTACGCTATCATGATGGGGTTTACGACGGTGAAAAATAATTAGGATAAAAGAGGCGCAAATCCATTTTACCTTCTATGAAACTGACGCAGTATTATTGGCTTTGACTTCCAAAATCCCCAGATTCAATGTCATTGGGCCTAAGCTGTGATTTAAGCTGTAGCTAAAAAAAAAAAGGTCATTATTCCAGAGGAAAAAAATACTGCTTTTCGCCGTATTCTGACAGTTGGAAAAGGTGAATTTGTCCGCTAATGCATGGTTCAGACAGTAGACAACGAATGAGTCTAAAAATTCGGGGAAAAGGAGTGTAAAAAATTCTGGGTGGGAGAATGACACGAAAGAAAAACGTCAAGACTTAGGTCATTGCTGTTCCGTGAATTTTTGAGGGAGTTTCGCCGGGGTACCATGTACGTTAAAAGGATTCCGTTTTGCTTCAAAGTCGTTCCTACACGGTCCCATAGGCGGGTCCGCACTCTTTGCCCTCGTAGGAATGCAGTCCTTTTTAGTTGTGACTACCTCCAGTGTCTTCTTACTGCTTACTATTTCGCTCATCGGTGGTGATAAAGGTATATTGTAATTGCACTTTCTATTTTCTGTAAATGGACCCGCAGACAAGATGAAAATTGAGGCGTGTGTTGCCGTGCAAAGGAACTTAGATCTGATCGCGAATGAAATTCTCTGACGAATTAGGAGAAATACATTTACAGATTTCCTTGGAAATTCGTACTTTAACAGAGGAAATTTTAAAACGTCTGAAGGCTCATACGCCGTTCTTTCTCGGCACGGCGGCGGTGCAGAGTCAAAACGAAAAATATCCAACATTTTTTCGATTTTACGAAAATCGCAAAAAACTGTCATCAAGGTATTCGACCATCCATTTCTTATCAAATGAAAACGCTGTAAGCACCGAAAGATTCTGGTGCTGAAAGTTTAAGCCCAGAATTTATATAATATTCAAGAATCAAGAGATGAAATTGGAGATTATTATGATCCCAATTTCTGGATTTTACCCGTTTTGGCTCAGCTCAGATTCATTACTAGTTTTAAAAAAAAATGATGAAATTAAACAAAACTAGAGCAGTGTTCAAAACTCACCTTTGAGTTTTAGGAGCCATGTGGCGCATCAAGCCTGATTTTTAGGCGCCATTGAAGATTTTTTAGGGGCCAAATTGACTTTTTGCCTACATATAACGGCGCATTTAGTGAAAGGTTAGACGCAAAATGTTTTCGTAACAGAACTAGTTATAGTAGCTGTAACTTGGGGAAGACAAAAGCACTTAGAATGAAATCGTGAAGAATAGAAAAAGCTTTCACTTGTAGTGCTGACAATTCTGAGTTTTTCAATTTAAGTGGATTTCTTTTCCTTTCTTTATGTGACTTTCTATGAAAATCCAGATTTTTAGGGGGCATTTTTTAGGATCCACGTTGGCGCAGAGCTTTCATTTTTTAGGCGCGTTTGTCGCGTTGGCGCCTGTGAGTTTCGAATACTGAACTAGAGATATTTCAAAATAATGGAAAGATTATTAATCTATTAGTACTTAAATAATAATTATTAATACCGTCGTTTAGGGCGATGATCTACGAACGCGTATTGGGATGATAAAATAACGCCCGATCCAGTCAAACCGAACGTAAGTCGTGGTTTTGAATTTTCGTATACGAGAAACTTACAATTAGTTGAAAGGGAAAGCTATTCAAAATTATAATTGGACGTGCCCGGAGTAAGCAATAGCCGGAATATTTAGTCGAATTTTAAGCCGTTGATGGGCTCTAAAATGTAATAAGCGCTCGCAACTTAGAGATACAAGTTTTCCGTCAAATCCTTGAAATCCGATTGTTTTACCCAACTTGACAAAATCGGTCTGGACATCAATCGGTGACGGGTGGCTGAAGTCGATTTCCAACTGACACCTGATATAGACTAAATGTGTGCAGCACAAAAATGTGACTAAACAGCATGTGTCTCATTATTTTAATTACGAAGGTAGGTGCTTTAGTTTTTTATGAATGAGCCATAAAGTTCAGTTCCTTAATGTAAAATGTGTTCAATACATCGAATTCTTCATTTCAATAGGCGTTGAAGATGTTACTGTATCTAGACCAGCAGAACAAGTTGAGGCATCGTCCACAAAGAAGAGTAAGTGCAAACTCTGATCACATTTAAATAACTAATTTACTGTCCTAACTTTCTCCCGCATTTCATGTCGATATATTCTATTAAATCGTGGAAACTCAAACTGAATGAAGAAAAACAGTTGCATTCAGGGATGCGAATATTTTCGAAACGCCGCCTGTTTACCTCAGTCGACAGCGTCCAGTATTTTCGTTTCACGGTCATATTTTCAATACACACGGCACAACTTCCGATTTTAGGGGCTGCACTGAAATAAAAATCTCGGAGTATTTACTAAGAAAAGGGTAAAATTACCAAGAATTCAGGGTTCTATTTGATCCTAGTTTTTTCTTGGTAAAGTTACCATTTATGGAATACCGAGAAAACTCGGTAAAATTATTGAATTTTCACGATAATTTTACTGGACCTTGGTAAAAACGCCAATATTTTTTATCGACTGTGGTAGAATTACCGAGATAAAATGGCAAAGTTACCGGGAATTGATTACCAATAAAAGTGGTATTCTCAACAGAAAAAACAGTAAAAATACCGGTTTTTAGGTAAGCTTACCAGTCTGTCTCGGTAAAACTACCAATAATTGGTAAAAAACAAGCAGTGAACTCCAACACAATGTGTTGATAAGGCGCGTCATTAACTCGCACATATCAACCCCTTTAGTTTTATTTTACAGAGATTTCAAAATAGGCAAGTAGCACAACAAGAGAATTCATACGATCCAACACTGAGAGGTCAACGACGCACTTTGACGTTACCGTGTATTGTGAATGTAAAAAGCCATTCGAACGAGTTTAAGTTTTTTGATCTACCCCCAGCAATATCTTATCAGATTCTTAAAGAAAAGTGATACGGAATAATTTAAGCGAAGAAAGGAAAAATTCTGTCGAACTCCTGAAAGATAAAGTCGATTTAAAGGTATTTTGGGGCTAAAATACCCAAATCACCGGCATTATAAATCCCGTTATATTATTGAAAAGAAATTGACTCGATATAAGTGCAATTGCATTAGATATGTCTTGATGTTGTTATTTTAAACGTATTTCCATGCAAAGAAGTTCAACCATGTCCATGCTTTATTCATTCATGAATTGAAAGTAAGCAATCTACATCCCGAAAATTTACCGATTTGCCGTAAAAAATTGCAGAAACTTGATATACCAAGTCGACGCACCCACTCGTTGAATTTACCAACCAATTTCGTGAGTGCAAATATGTAAAAATCAATATGCTATAGTCATTTTGGGTGTATTTACTTTTCATGAAACAATAATAATTTCAATCCCGAAAAACCATCAATTTTCCGTATAAAATCGAAAAAATCGAAATGTGTCGACTCCCTGACGTGAACATTGGATTCTACGTGTGAAAATACTCACGTATCGATATGGATATCAGAAAACCAGAACCAGAACAGAAACCATGTGTGGACACAGTTAGCAGTCCGCGGCAACATCCATTCAACAGAATAATGGTAAAAATTAGATAGGATTTTAGCCGCTTTGCCCGCCTCTCCTCGTTATTTACAAACCGTTCCTATATTCATCTCAAAAGGAGGGGTATCGATAAGGGCCGATTTTGGCCCCACTTCAAAAAATCATCTGAATCCATATTTTAAGGACCCTAGGGTAGGTGCATTCTGGCGCAAAATATTTTTGCGATTGTGCATCGTTTTCCTGCCAAAACAGCCGACTCAATTTTTCGGCTGAAAAATGGTTTTAAATTTATGACGAGCCCCAAAAAGCTTTGTTTCATGAGTACGGGAGGTTCATATACGTAATTTTTTGCGTACTTTTCAATGAAACAGGCGAAAATTGTCTAAACCCACTTTTAAGGGGTCATTCTAGACATTTTCAACGATTTTTGGGGTTTTTTGGCAATTTTTGGCGTGTTTCATGTACTGGTATGTAACTTTAATCTGTTAAATTTTGGTGATGTGGCAAAATTGTGCTGGGTGTAAATGAAGACTAATAATCGTGGAAAATGCAGTTTTTTCGGTTTTCTCAAGTTTAGAGCTGTTTTTCGTGTTGACAGTTTAAGCTGAGAAAATGTCTAACCAATGATTTCTAACGGATTTTTTACGCTCTTTTTGAATCTGCAATTGTTTTTGTTGTATAATCATCAGTTTTCTAGTTATAGGTGAAAAATTGCCAAAAAACCCCAAAAATCGTTGAAAATTTCTAGAATGACCCCTTAAAAGTGGGTTTAGACAATTTTCGCCTGTTTCATTGAAAAGCACGCAAAAAATTACGTACATGAACCTCCCGTACTCATGAAACAAAGCTTTTTGGGGCTCGTCATAAAATTAAAACCATTTTTCAGCCGAAAAATTGAGTCGGCTGTTTTGGCAGGAAAACGATGCACAATCGCAAAAATATTTTGCGCCAGAATGCACCTACCCTAGGGTCCTTAAAATATGGATTCAGATGACTTTTTGAAGTGGGGCCAAAATCGGCCCTTATCGATACCCCTCCTTTTTCTCAGAGCTTTGTGTTATTATCAGCTTCCATTTAAATCCCGGTTCGATGACCGAATCGGCTGCCCAAAAAGCAAGCTATTTTTGAAAGGTTCTATGAGAAATTCGTGATATTATCGGCTCTCAGGAAATCACCCCATGGCTATAATTGGTGGTATAAATGTTTGAGTGCTTAAAATAATCGTATTCAAGAAACTAAGGCATTAAACTATGGAGTCGGTTTCTTTTTAATAATATAACGGGATTTACTCCCGGTGATTTAGCTATTATAGCCCCAGAATACTTTTAAAGCGCCTTTACTTTCCAGAATCTTGACGAATTTTTTTTAGCTTAAACGACTTAAGAGACACTGTAGTTAAAAAATATAAAGAATTTTCGATTTTGACAAAAAAAAATTTCGTTCAGGCACACCGTGTATGGCATGTAGTACTGCTGCTATTCAAACCTTATCTTCAGGTCAAAATTCTTACAAGGAATCCCCTTGCAAGAGGCGAATTTTTTGTAATTTCCCCCAATTTTTTCTCCGTTATATAATTGAATTGCTTGTCAAATTCTGAGGTCAATTATATTTAATTGTAATTTATACATTTCTTTTTTCCCTTCATTTTATTTTTTGTCTGGAGAAGTTTCGTTGATTTCTTCGGATTTCGAATACTGTAACTTCTCTTCTTTTCGGCCGATTTTTATGAATGAGACCTCTTTTAATTCGTCTTTTAACGGAGAGTAAGGAAAAATTGCTAAGTACACGCGAAACAATTTTTTTTGAAAATTGGACGAATCCTAGCGTGACGGTGAAATGGTTAATCAAGCGTAAAATCAAGGGTGAGGGTCCGGGTCGGGTCGCTCGGGAGGACAAAAGACACTGCCTCGCCGTCGGGACACAGGTCCGGTGTGCGGGGAGGAGAAGGGTAAGTGGTTTTCTGTAAAAGCAAACTGATTTCTGTATGTGTTATGGTTAGCACATGGTCTGATGAGTTTTGAGGCTCATCACAGATTGCACTTACGTCTATCCTGGGTGGCCTTCGCTATCAGAGGAAAGGTACCAACTTTTGAAAAGCCTAACAGTGGTGTGGAGATCTGTCAAAGCAACGTTATGAACGAAACGGAGGAGTAAAATTCTCATTCCTAGAGTGCCGGCCTGGTCAGCCATCCTCGAATCAGTTCGCTTGTTTCTGCTTATATATGCATATTTTAAATCAGCGCGTCGTACTCTTAGGCTTTTTTTAAAAATACCAAGTAACGTAGACTCTTGGTATTCACTGCACATAAACTAGGGAGCCCCAGAATGAGAAACAACTTTAAATCATAATTATTGACGGATAAATAAACTTTTCACACGCTTTGGAAAATCTCAGAAGTTCGCGGTAGTAACTTTTCGGTAAGGAACTAAGGGACTCGGTTATTGTATCGAGTGGGGGCTCGAAACGATCGCAAAGGCGGTATACTACGTATACGCGCCAAAAAAGTGAGATGGTAAAGGTACCAACGGACCCTGGTAAAAACGCCGAGAATTTTTTTTCAGTGTGTCGCGGTCGCCTCGCCGCCATCGAACCTTATCTTCCACGCCCGATTAACCATTCACCGTGACGCCAGAATCCACCAAATTTTCACAAAAATTGTTTTCCGTCTATTTAGCGAGTGTTTTCTTACTCTCCGTTAAAATACAAATGAAGAGACCTCATTTGTGAAAATCGGCCGAATAGGAGAGAAGTTGCAGTTCGAAATCCGAAGAGATTAACGTAACGCGATGTCGATGGACGGCAGTTCGCCCAAATCGCGGTCGTGCGTAAATGCCGCATATCAGCTTTATAGCGAGATAATTGGACGGAATCTTTAAAATTATTTTACATTCAACGTTCATGAATCAATATTTCCTCCCAAATTCAGCAAAAAGTACCAAGTGATACAAATAGCAAAGACGTGAAAATAGCACGTATGAGTCCAACATTTCAGTTATTCGGCACGCTTTTCCAACATATCGACGGTGAAACTACCAAACCACGTATCTCGTTTGCGGTGTTTAAAAATCTACGCTCACATTTTATTTTTTTGTAGTAGACCAAATCAATATCATTCCTTGAAATTTTCACAGAATTTTCTCCGCAGGAGGAGAATAAATCACAGAAATTTTCAAGACTGGACGTTGAGTAGTTTTTCATTTAAAAAATAAAGTATGACAGGAAGTCTGCGACGTCGCAAACCGAGATACGTGGTTTGGTTCACCGTCGATATTCATGTTAGATTTTTCTTCTTGGTTTTTTTTGTTGACCGTCACCTGCTGCCCTCGTGTGGGCGAAATATCAATTAAAGTTCACAGGTTTTTCAGGGAGGCTTGTTTGGAAAAACCTTGTCTTCTGGCCGCCATGACCAGGGACCGGTAACATTGTTTTTGGCTTTTTCTTTCTTTTTTTTTAATTCCTTTTGGCGGTTGATAATGACCGGGAGACCGGTCGAAACGTCCCGTGGTTAGTAACTGTTGCGTATTTTTTCAGCCTCGTCCCCACCTTTTCCTGTCTATTTTTATTGCTATTGAAATATTAATACATAAAAAATAATTGATTTCTCATAAAAACAGAAAAAATTATTATGGTTCAAAAAACAAAGAAAAAGAAAAGAAGCGATTCTAAGATACTTAAAAAAAGAATGTATCAAACATGAACGAGTCACTAAACGAAACTACACTGAAACTGCACTCACTTAAACCACAGACATATGGGATGAGATCGCATGAATCAATGACCTGTGGTTTCTATACACTTTGAATGGATCTATTGCACACAAAAATTACAGCCAAATGAAGACTTCCAATTTACAAATTTGCCCGAAAATCACACACACAAAAGTCTGAAATCCATTCCTTAGCAGGAAATCTGCGTCGTTTGTCACAAGCTCGTTCAAATTTCGAAATCGATTCTATCGATCGAATCGATTTCGAGTTTGTCTTAGTCGCCACCACGGCAAGCATGTTTGCCCAGATACAATAAAGCAAGATAATCTTACCTAAATAATCAAAAATCTTGATAAAGAATCACGATTTTTACCACAATGTAATCGCGTTGATTCCATTCTCTCAAATGCAATGTATTTGTAACGATAGATTTCAGCTTCAGAAACAGTTTCATGGGAAGATTCGGATGGTCTACCGCCAACGCTACCCCTAAAGTATCCAGAGATACTTCCATGGATACTTATGGAGGATCTACACGGCCCCCGCAAAAACAAAACTATATCTCAAAATTAATGACAGGTAATGAAAGAGTATTTTCATCCACAGCAGGTTCTCCATGATTATTTAAAAATTCATTTGAAAGGCACTACGATTAATGAAAATGAGTAAGATTCTTTGACGTATACTCTATAGTACGAGGCATTGCGAGGAAAACGCACTGAAAGATCACAGCTCATGTCATCGTTCTCCCCATAAGAGAGCGTAACTACATTTGAATGTTACCAAATTTTCCCTGGCAAATAGCATATTTACCAGGAAAAACTTGGACATATCTAATAAAAAAATTTACTGGTTGTTCTTCAGATCTCGTGCAAAAATCGGAAAAATTTTGGACTCAAGTTGCACGAGTTTTTTTGTAAGGAAAGAGGAAGAATAAATTGGGTAAAATTTGCAACCCTGGAATGAAATTATGCATTGGAAATTACTTAACACATCTAAATTGAGTAACACATACATCTAATTTTGTTGATTTTAAACCGCAGTTATAAATGAAATTGTATTCAATGCACAAAGGAGTTGAAGAGAAAAATAGATGGAAAAATATTTAATGAAAAAGGGGGAAAAAACAGGTCCTCATTTTTTTAATTGATGTGAAATTTCGTGGGAAACTGTGGAAAATTGATGAGGAAAATGTGGAAAGCTGGCCGGCGGGCGCATGAAAACGTGGAAACATTCTGCACCCCTGGCGTCGATTGCAAGATTTGATGCAGTTTTGACAACACTGGTTATTTTGAAAATTTTATACACTAATCTCTTAATGATTCTTTCAGATTTATCAAAAAGTTTTAAAAAAATGGGGACCTTCCAGAAAGCTGTGACCAAGCCATTTTCAAGAGGTAGGTACTTTTTTAATGCAGTTCAATGTCTTTTTAATGGGCGCATAGTTTCGACTTGGATCCACGCTCCACGTCAAGCACAAGTTTACCCATTTTTAGGGTAAGGTAGAGGATGTGCCATCTTGATTATTGTACTTATTTTCAATGTTTATTGTAAAATAGGAGCAGAAGATCTTCGGTCAGCTTTATTGCTCTATAAAAAGGCGTGAACTTATCAGGCGTGGACTCTCTTATCACGCAAATAATGCATATGAATGCATGATATACCGGAGGTTCATCAAAAATCAGTTCCTTCTATTGGAATCGATATAGAGTCTTGTTTAAGGGCATAGGTCTTATTAGGCCTTATGGCCTTAGGTTATTAGGCCTTATTAAGTATTTGAGATGTGTCGGATCCAAAAAAATAAGACAATACAATACTTAAGAATAGAAATTAATATCTATGGAATGTTTTTCTGCACGTCCTTACGCCTAGATACTTTCTGTAACCAGAAAAGTACGCAGATTCACTCTGCGATCGACGGAAATTCTTGCAAGTTGGCAACACTGTTATTCCTCCATAAAAGGCCTGGATACACGTTCAAATTTCCATCAATTTCCGATTAAATTGGTGACTGGTGCGCACCATCTACCATCGATTTTTTGCGGCCTGCAAAACTTTGCTGATAGATGATGGAACTGTGGGTCTCACCCGTCATCTGATTTCCACACAACCGTGCTTATTTCATGCTTTTTTCAATCAAGACGCTGCTTTAATTAATTTTAGATAACAATTTATATAACTTTCGACCGCCATTTTGGTCATAATTTTGATCGGAAATTGTCGGAAATTTGAGCGTGTATCCAGGCCTTAACACATATCGACGGTGTAAGTCGGCAATCACATAACTCGGTTTGCGACGTCGCAGATTTTTTGTCATACTTTATTTTTTAAATGGAAAATTACTCATCCGCAATTCTTTATAATTGCCGTGATTTTTCTTCTCTGTGCGAAGAAAATTCAGCAAAAACTTCAGTGAATGATGTCAATTTGTTCTCCTTTAAAAAAAAATAACTTAGAGGCGGAGATTTTCAGACACCACAAACGAGTTATGTGATTGCCGACTTACACCGTCGATATGTAAAACATTCGATTCCTAGGTGCGGTGGCCTGCTTCACCAAGAATCGATAAACACTGGAGGAAAACAGTCGGCGAACTTGCGAGAATGGATACATCTACTGAGATTCTGGTCAATGTCTTTTAATAACTAGGGGGCTTTGTGATTTATACTTTGTGACCCTGACGATGAAGCGCTTGCTTCGAAAAGCTTCGGTCAAAGTTTATTAATAAAATGTAAGGGGTTTTTTGAAGAAAATGTTACACTATTTCTAGCACTTGGCTACACTCCATACCGACTCCACCGATTTCTGACTCGTTTTAGAAACGGCACATATTCCGTTATTATTCCTTAGCAGCCAAGTACTTTTGAGGATAAACCATAAATTATTGTGGTCCCTAATTACAAAATGAAGTACCGCAGAAGTAGCGTTTTAATTTTAACACCAACACTTCCGTGACAGTTAAGATACTTACATATGAGATCATTATTACAACCTTCGTGCAGTAATCACTGATAATTTTAATACCATAAAAACTCATCTATGCTGATTTCGCTGAAACTGATCTATTTTATTCAGGTTCCTCCTGGATGGGTTCTTTCAAGCCTGGCTCTAAGGCCAGCCCTGGAAAGGGGGATGATTCTAGTTATGCCTCTAGATCTAGGACAGGTAAGATGCCAAACTTTTCAAAATTACTGTTAGATTATATGTATTTTTTTAAAGATGACAATAAATTGAATCGTATTACTCGGCAACAAACAATTCCTTTTTAACAATACTTTTTCTTCAAAAATTTGACTATTGGATGTATCCTTCCTTCGAAGAAGTGATAATATGATTTAAATGCGTCTCCTCTGTTAAAAGTTACGACTGTATAAACATTACATTTGCGATACATGAGATCAGTCAAGTCGATAAAAAAAAAAAACAAAAAAAAATAACAAAACACGCGATGACATTTTGAACTACATACGCACGATTCAATTATCGTGTAAGGCAAGAGAAAATGATGCTAGGTTCAGGGAATGAATCAAGATATTTTCACACCTCCCTCTTATGTCTTACACAGTGAGTCAATGGGGGATATTCTTACTCCTCAATTTCATCGTAATTTTTCACAAACCCGATGTCATACTATTCATTGCCGGTATTAATGCTGCTATATTTTATGGATCAGGTTCTGAAATTAATTAGTGAAATACGATAATTAATATTCGTTGTTCAAAGACACAAACTGTGTAGCAGTGCATCGTTGGGGTGGATTTCGTCTCTATACGAAGATCGCTTGCGGATTAACCCTTCAAAATTTACACGCAAACTTGACATTTTTGAACGGATCTAATTGGACTGCATTTTTTTGTAGTTGGGACTTATAAATTCCGGCCCGGTTTAAAAACAACGTATGTGCCATTAGTTTCCCTATGCACATAATTGTTTTTTCAGATGAGCCAGAATTTATAGGTCCAAATTGCAAAATGCAGACCATTTGAACGGATCTAATTGGACTGCATTTTTTTGTAGTTGGGACTTATAAATTCCGGCCCGGTTTAAAAACAACGTATGTGCCATTAGTTTCCCTATGCACATAAGTGTTTTTTTCAGATGAGCCAGAATTTACAGGTCCAAACTGCAAAATGCAGTCCAATTATTGAGCGCTCTATGCTATAGCGGGCTCATTGGAATACGCCGTGAGGCGGCCGGTAGATCTAGATGCTATCCCTATTCCACTCGGGTTATCTTTAAAGCCTCTCCGTGGCAGGAACGTAGTTGTATTTTCTCATCGTGATAATTAAACGTGGAGACCGTTTAGAGTGCTGGTAACAATTTTTTAATTAATGCCGAGAACAAAGGAATCTATTATGACCCTTTATGTCCCTTGGATTTTCAACACGAAGATTTGGTCACTTCAACACGAAGATTTGGTCGATTTGACATAGGGAAAACTAACATGAAAATTGACCGACAGCTTGTAGTACTTATTTTTTTACTTCCCATTTAACTCAAAATTTTGCTTATTTTTTCTTACTGTGTGACCCACTTCTATTCATTAAGATCGGATATTGTATTGTTTCTGTTTCAGTCGGGAGAGATCTATCGATCGACGAAAGTCCTCCGTTGAGTCCACCTTTCACAGATCTATCCAAATCCTCTTCACCATATAATACCTCCCACGATAGCTCCAAGATTCTTTCATCTCCTCCAGCAAAGAAAACTTCACCCTCTTCACCCAAATCTCCTCACGAGTCTTCACCCAAGGTTTCGCGCACACCCTCCCGTGGTCACACCCAAGAGGACCCAATCCCTACACCTTATTGCTTGACACCACCCGAATTCAGGTACGCTCCCTCTCAAACTCCTAAACCTGAGGCATCACCCAGACAATCTCCATCTAAATCTCGAACGCAGTCACCAACAAAATCTCCTCCCAAGACTAGTTCCAGATCTCCTACCAAAACATCTCCATCTAAATCTCAAACGCAGTCACCTACAAAATCTCCTCCCAAGACTCGTTCCAGATCTCCTACCAAAACATCTCCATCTAAATCTCGAACGCGATCACCAACAAAATCTCCTCCCAAGACTCGTTCCAGATCTCCTACCAAAACATATCCTTCGAAGCCTTCTCCAAGGTCCTCTTCCACGGCTGCCGAACTCGCGGCTTCACCCGGAGAGTCTCCATCCGAGTCTCCAGTAAAGCCTTCTTTCGAAACCCAAACGAAATCTTCTTCCGAGACTCCGTCCACATCTCCTTCAAATAAGCACTCCGCGAGGTCTCCTCCAAGGACCCCGCCTGGACCTCCTTCGCAGACTCCAACCGACGGGACTCGGTGGTCCTCGTCTTTGGAGGCGGATCTGTCTTCCGCTCTCAGCAGGTCCCTGCCTAAAGCTTCTCTTCAGGGATTTCCGACTTCCTCTCCGAGGACTTCTTCGTCTGCATCTCCTTCTCGCCAAAAAGCTTCGTCCGTATCTCCGCGCAGGAATAAACATACTCTCTACCCTCCACCTCCACCTGCTTCCACACCACAAAACAGTCCTCCGCGTGATAAGCAGCCCCCTATTCAGGCCCCCGAAAAATTTCGTCCTAGATGGTTACCGGTGAGGCCTCATAATCCCATCCAAAATGTTGAACAAGATCCCAAGGGCAAAATATCTCCCAAAAGGCCATCTGACCCTCCTCAGAATAATCGCCCATTCTGGGGACCTCTTACCGACCCTGGAAAGAGGAGAGAAGAGTGTGAAAGCCCAGAAAAACGGCTTTATGATGAATTGCACGGAAAATTGATGGCCCTCTTTTGTGAGTATTGGCATTATAGTTAACATTATTATTAACAAACAGGACATTGGGTGACCAAGGCTAAAACAGAAATAAAAACCTGGACTGGTGCTAACACATTTCTTCTTCTCTCGTTATCACAAATGGGGGTTTAAAGAGTCTTTTGATTTTTATGATTTTTTATATTTATTTTGGTTTCTTGGTCGCAGAGGTGGTTGACACTACCCCGATACGTTCCAGATTTTTTTTTTCCTGTTTTGGCCTTGGTTACCCATGCATTGTCTTGTGTGTTATAGTTAAATTATTTGGGCTATTTTTGTGTACTATGTTACAATTATTTAGTAACGCGAGCGAATTCTGGATCTTTTTTTGTTCAACTCTGGAGAGCAAAAACTGCAAATATACATTCAACTCTAGCGACTTCAAGTCAAAACGGACTTTATTTGACGATAAAGAGCCACTGATTCAGGCTCATCCATGCATACGGAAAATATTGGCATAAGGCGTGGGCGTGGGTCCGTGGACGAGGAGACATAACGCCATTCTTGCGTGGCAAAATTGATTTAAACACATCAATATGTTGCAAAAAGACGACTGCAACCTGATTTATGACATCCCTCTGCGCTGCACGCGGCGGTTCAGAGTACTTCTAAGCTTTCAGCTACTTTCAGTCATCGTCTGAGTCTTCTTCGTCCGAGTCCGGTGGATCTGCGCGTGGCATGCCTCCACTGCAGCATGATCCGGGAGATGCAAATGAGTTGAGATATCGCACTTATAAACAACTAGTTCTTCCATGTTCGTATTAGTGACGCATCTCGCATTGCATGTTTGCCTCCTCTCACACCTCCAGTACTTTCTCGTCCTATCTTTATTGTACGAATGGTGATGGTACACAAACCCTTCATTGACAAGGAGGGGCTTGTCGCGTTTACTCTGTATCACTGTTGGAGCCATTTCAGTATATCAACAAACGTCACACATCCTAATAAAATTTCAAAACAAAAATATATACAGTCATTGAATTTTGAACGAAAATTTTAAAATCACCTCTTTGATGTTTCTTCTTTCGATTTGGGGATGGTATATCAACAAATGTCACCCACACTAATAAAATTTCAAAACAAAAATATATACCGTCATTGAATTTTAAACGAAAATTTTAAAATAACCTCTTCGATGTTTTTTCTTTCGATGTTGGGATTAAATTTAAGGGTTTCCATAGCTACGAAATAAATTGATCTTAACGCCAATTGATTCACACGCCACGCGCAGATCCACCGGACTCGGACGAAGAAGACTCAGACGATGACTGAAAGTAGCTGAAAGCTGAAAGGAAGTAGCTGAAACGGCCTCATTGGACGTGAGTTTTGGACATAACTTTTTTACCTTACTGGACCACAGAAATGTGACCTAATACCACTGGACGAACAAATGCGTAGGACTAACTATTTACCAGGACGAATTTAACTTGGACCAGATTTCAAGGACAAAAAGTCGTGGACAAAATAAATTGGACGAAAAAATTTGTGGACAAAAAAAAATTGGACCAAAAGTCCTATAACCCTTCTAGCGGTGCTGTCCACCGCGATCTAGAGTCCCTTTATACCCAGAGTTAAGACAACTCACTTTTGGTTGGGCTGAAAGTGGCCTAAAAAAAAATCCAATTCTGATTGGTTCTCGCTCATGGAGGCCGAAACGAGTGCACCAAGATGGCGGTACCTCGAATGTGAACAAGAATAATGAAAATATTACCTAATTGTGGTTTATCAAGAGTAAATTGTTATTTCCATCGGTCTAAAATGAAAATAGATTAAGAAATTATTCACAAACCAATCTAATTTTCGTTTTAATTGATCAATTTGTTGATGTTGTTGTTTTTGTGTGACAGACATCGCAGGATTCCTGATCCTTATCCCTCAATATCGTTCGTTTAGGTGCACTCGTTTCGGCCTCCATGGCCAGCCAAGGCCGGCTGCCAGTCAGCTGATAATCGAGTTGTCTTAACTCTGGGTATAAAGGGACTCTACCGCGATCTAGGGTTTTCGCGGCGCTTCGCTGCGTGTCAGGCACCCCCTTCGTTTCTCGCGAGAACACAGATTCTTCGCGATGATGGCCACTCTGCCGTGATAGCGAAGAGAGCTGTAAGTGCAAAAATGAAGTTCTGAGAAAACGGGCTCAGAAGCTTCTGAGTGGAACATTTTATTGAAAGAAGCCTCTGTTCTTTGTCTAATTGCCACTATTCGTCCGGAAGACTCCTAGAAATCTTTTCTTTTTTTTTTCACTACTTCAAATAGCCCACAAGGGCTAATCCCACGCTTTAAGTCCCGTCCCCCCTCCGTCCCTGGAACCAGCCCCAGAAAACCATTGTTTGAGACCATCAAACTCGGGTCGCCTGGCCGGGAATCGAACCCGGGACCTCCCGAGTATAGAGCAAGCGCTACAACCACTACACCATAGGAGGCCGACATTTGGGGGATTAAAACTCGACCGATTTTATTTTAAAGTACATGAAAAAGGTAAAATTCAGTTTCGTGTTAGGTTATTGTTAGGCAAGACAGCCGTAAGTGCTATCTTCTGCATGCTTTCGTGGTTGCGTTTTGGACGCACAACAAACACATTTTCAGGTTAGAAATTGGCAGAGGAGGGCGGCACTTTACTGGAAAGCACTGTTTTCATCGGCTCTCATGCACCTGCGGCTGTCTTGAAAAAAACTGTGTCATTTTTTGTGCACTTACGGCTTTCTCATACATCTCGTTTTCATTAAATTAGGATGAATTTTGCTGTTTTAGCTGTCTCAGTAATTTCATCTAAAAGAGTTTAGACGAATTTTGAAGAAAACTTGATTTCGAAAATTTTCCACTTACGGCTCTCTTCGCTATCACGGCAGCACTGCGGCATCTCCTCTGTGCGGCGCGGTGCTTCGTCAGCGAGCTAGTTCCCTCTCGACTTTTCATAGCGCGTCGCGCTCCTAGTTCCTTCACTCGGCGGTGTACGAGTCCTCACGCTCACGTACTGGTCGCTCACCCAACATTTTCAGGATTACGGAAATGTAATCATATTTGGTCCGTGTTAATAGTTCAATTTTCTTATTTTTTTTTTTTTTTTTTTAAATTTCTTTTCTTTTCCTTACATGAACAATAGCCCAAACGGATCCTCCTAACAGAAAGGACTTCTACAAACTTCTTATTGCCTTCGGTGATGCCAAGCACAACTATGAACATAAGAAGGCTCAAGCTGCGAGAGCAAAGGAGACCGAAGTTAAGAGCGAAGAGCAATATCCTGGTAAGTTGGATAGAATGAGCTTGTTAGCAATGTTGAATTCCTGCATTTCTGAAATCTAGAGAAAGCAGGGAATTCATAGGAATTTTCCCCCATTTTTTTAAACAATATTTGGGAATATTAACAATACAGTGAACGCTCACAACGCGCCTGCATTGAAAACGGCTGAGGGCTTCTCTGATAGTGCCAATAGATCGCAAAAGGGGCTTAAGAATGCAAGAAAGAGGTCAAAAGAGGTTAAAGATGATTCTGATGTACTTCTTGCCGCTGAGTTCGAATTCGATGCTTCCCACTGAATTCGCCTCGTGTGTTTCCGGAAAAGTCGGAAAACTGCCGAAAATCTCGCTTTTACGCACTTTTCCATTAATAAACAGCTTAATAATTGTTGGCGCGGAAAATTAGTTATTGGCAAAGTTGTAGCCAAGTAAATTTCAGAAGAAAAAAAAATGTTAAGCTAGGACTTAAATTTAAGTCACTAGAGCGCGTGCGAACGTTTAAAATGGACGGAAAAACGCGTTTTCTCGCTCTTTTCTGGCCGCAACTTCCTTAACCGACCTTAAATCGAAAAAGTCAAAAGGAATAAAGGAAAACAAGAGATTTTCCGCTAGTTTTCAATGGATCAGTCGCGCCGGTCCCAGAATCGTGTTTTGATGCTTGATTCCCATAGATGAGCTAAAAATAATAAGGTATGACCAAACATCCACTATATACGTTCAATATTAACCGAGATATCGGCGGTTTGAAAAATTCGGTTTATGACGTCATCAACCGCGGCAGAGACACCCTTGGTTTATTCCACCTCGCTTTCATCCGAGGTACGTTGAGTTACCAGTGCAAATGTGCGTCACACCGACTGGTATGATAACAAGGTGGAAGAAACCAAGGTTGTCACTGGCGCGGAGGATGGCGTTAAAAACCCGACTTTTCAAAGGGCGATATCCCGGTTAACATTGAAAAAAGAAAGTTGCTATCTGAACGAATCTTGCATCGAAGAATCATGCATCAAAACACGATTCTGTGACCAGCGCAACTGACCCATTTCATTACCTCAGAGACTCTCTGATCACAAGCAAATTAGAAGGGAGTCATAAATAATGACGCGCTGTCTAAGTGTCGCGGCGATTTTAGCGTTCGTCCCGCTCGCCAGAGTCGGCAGGGCGGTGAAGAGTCAAGACATCTTCGCAGTTTGAAACGCCTTCAATCCGGCGGAGCTGCAACATGCGTACACCCGTGGTCAAATAGTTGTATGTTACGCCTGCCGTAAACGAACTCAAATATCGATGGTTCATTCCACGCGAAATGGAGCTTACTTACCTCGATTACAAAGTTGCAAACCACATTTAATGCTTCAATTTCGATCAATATTTTTTTAAAGATACGCACAGATTCTCTGAAAAATTAACAATTATTTTACGAACGATTATAATTAAAATCACGGGAAATGGACCACTAGACAAGGTACGAATTAAAGCAATCTGATACATGTTTCTGAACCAGAATTTCACGTAAAACACGATTCACACAACGGAAATTACTGAAACCACCTCCTAACGAAGATATTAACGTTTTTATTTCACATTGGTTACGAGGAATTTGTACTGCCCGCTCACAAGAAACTCAAAGCTCTACGTGAGTCAAATCGCGCACTCCAACGGTTTCAGCGAGCTTCTTAATTGAGCAATGTTCATTTCCCACCATGTGATGTTGAAACGATAGGCAATTTGCTACAGCTGAGCCAAAGTGTCAAGATTAAAGTTGAAGATTTTTACATTGCAGAAACTGTCATGATAAACATTTAGCGCGCGATGTGAATCACGTAGAGCATTGAGTTTTAATGAGCGGGTGGTTTGAATTCACGCATCAGGAATCGTTAAATATCTTCGTAAGGAGGTAATTTCGGTAATTTTCATTGTGCGTATGGTGTTTTACGTTATATTTCGGTTAAGAAACTTGTATCAGAATGCTAAAATTCGTACCTTGTCTAGTGTCCATTGGACTGCATATTACAATGAAAAACTACCGTGTTTGGCTAATTTCACAAACAACGCAAGGATCATTATTTTCTTAATGCAGTTTTGACTTCTTACACAGCTAGAAACAGTAATACTGCATCGAAAGATGTTTGGCCCTTTGCGGTCTGTTTCAGTATCGGAAATGCTGATCGCAATTCAGAAGTGTCAACAATTGTGCGATAAGACATGGGGTTACGCTTACCGGCCCGGCTTGCCCCCGAGACGCGGGAACGGGATGGCGGCAATGCTCCAGCGCGTGACGCCCCTCGACTTCTTCGCTTGCGGAGAACTCGTCCCTTTGACCAACGGAGAGACCAACGACAATCCGCCTGGGCCCTTCGGTTGCGACTGCAATACGGACCCCACTTTCATCGAATTGTTGAACCGGTTCCAGATCGACGCTGACAAATTCTCAAGGCTCAAAAGTGAGAACTCGTCAAGCACTCCGACTTTAGAGTGGTTACGCGGGGAATTTGTAGGTAAGGGTCTGCGGCATTTGACCACGGACGAATTTGCACGGAACGTCCGGGATCTTTTCAAAAAATGGGATATCCCTACTTCGTACGAGGAGATGCCGGCTGCTCAATATGAGGAGCATGTCAGGGACACCCTCGGAGCGGAGGAAGTGGGAGTGGGTGATGTCGACTATTGGAAACAAATGCAGTTCTACAGACAGTCCGATCGGGATCCTGGCGAACAAATGCAGTTCTACAGACAGTCTGATCGGGATCCTAGCGCCTCGTTGCGAAATTTACTTCAAAATATGAGCAAGGGGCCTAAAAACAAGGTCACAACTTGAAAAATTGTCATATACAGGGCAGTTTTTACCGTTTCGAGAAATACACGTTTGAGGTTTCGAAATTACAGGATCCATATGGTGGGGAAAAACTTCGAACCGATTTTTTGATGCTTGAAAATTGGAATTCGGGAGCGAATTTGTCACAGAATATGCATTGAGACTAGTTTTAATTGAAATAATTAATATATAAATTTCTTCTGAAACTGCACTTATGCGCCTTGTCCTCCAAGCCCCACGCGTAGAGTCGTAATGTAGTGAAGAAAGCTGGGGTCATGTTCTAGTCAACAAAGGTCAAAGTTTCTAAAACAGCAGCACGTATGACAATAGTGATATCAAAAACATCGGAGAAGAAACATCGGAGAAACGGGAAACAAGGCTAAAAATTACATATGACAAAGCCGAGACGTCTCGGCCCATAACTGAGCCATTTTCAGTCGGAAGAATAAAAATAAAATATTAAAATTCCAAATAGAAACCTGCAGACTACATGATGGCCGAGAAAATAAAAACAATGAGTTTTTGTTAAGTTTATGTTTTTGGTTCTAGTCGACGAGATCCGAGCCGAAAATAATCGATTATGTACCGAAATAATGGCCCGGTACCGCTCAGGAGACATCAAATTCGGTGACTGGAAAATGCTTAACAGTGGCGCCAGTTTCTCCATTCCTATTCCGACATTACGTGCTCTATGAAAATTTCGGAAATGTTTTCTCTTCAAAAATCGACGTAGAAAATAATTCGCATGACGAAAACTTTGGAATTCAACTCCTCAACGAGTTATTCACAAGTATACCTTTTTTGAGCGTGAATAAACCGAGCAGGTTTTAAAAATAAAAAAGCCCTTTGACAAAGACTCTTTTCAAGTGTCATAAAAAACCATCCTCGCATTGGAGAGTTTGCATGAAAAAATGTTATTGCTCTGTTCGAGAGTGCTCAATTAGATAAGTTTTCAGTATTTTTCAAAATTTGTTTCTGAAATGAAAAATTTTAGAAACATGGATTTTAAATTTAGAAAATAAGCCGGCTTGTGACTTCATCTAGCGGCATTTTCCATTTAAATATAAGTATTTTAGCAGACTAGGCTATTTTATCATACCTATTGCCGCTAATATTTGTCCAATTTAGAAACCAAGGAATTCCTTGTGCTCAATTCTCTCAGTAGTTTTATCTTGAACTTTTCTTTATTTTGCCATCTTAAACATGAAATTCACCATATTTCAGACATCTGCACATTCTACATTGATGTCATCGGAAAAATGCGTGAAAATTAAAATCGATTTAAAAAAAAGAGATGAAAAAGAGCGCTTACACACATGTGAGACAGCGTGTTACATATACATATGGCTGTAATTTTTGCTGACAGCAAAAACGACGTGAAACTCACCTGAAACAAACAATGCAAAAATCATCAGAAATTAATTAAAACATGATTAATTACAATTGAAAATAATTTAAACTGAATTACCAGACATAAATTAGTTTTCAGAAGAGACAAAAAGATTGGGCTCCAGAAAATCATGTAACTTATGATCTTTACACTTAGTTACCTAGGTAACGTATCGGAGGTAATTACATTTTGAGCAATTATTATAGTCAGCAATGTCTGTGGGAGAGTTGTTACGTTGTGAGGCATTCTGTGACGCAAGCCCACGAGTATATCACACATTTTTCGTGGGGCAAGGGTCCCGTAGCCTAGTTAAAGTAAAAAAAATATTTCCGAAGATTACGAAAAAGAACAATTGTATCTTCCTTTAAAAATACAATAAATAAAATATTTAAAAAATGAAAAGGAATAGGAAATGTGAAGAAATCGGCGTATGACGTCATTAGTTGTGTTGAATTATTTTTGAAGCTGGTCTCATGGTTAAATTTTACGGATAATCAGTTGTTTAACTTACAAGTAGATTAATATTTACCGGTTCGTAAGATCATTTGGACAGCATTTTGCAATTTGGAACTATAAATTCTGGTCCGGTTTAAAAACAACGTTATTATTTTCCATTAATTATAATTATTATTAATATTATTATTAATATTATTATCCATTTAATTATAATTTATAGTTTATAGTTTTTTATTCACGTATTTATTTTCATTTACAGAATTAATTTTATAGTTCTTCTTGCGAGTAAAGTATTACTTCTCGACTATTTTATTTGTATTTTTCACTCTCCTTTCATACTCCTGCCTCAGAGGCATGATGCTGCTTACCTCAAAAAGAAACAAGAGGGATACGTTTGCGACATAAAATCCAATTAAGCTCATTTTTGGCAACGCTTTCAATACTAGTGTCTTGCTCGGTAGAGGACCTCAATCCTCGATCTAAAAAAAACGCCTTGATACATACAGCTATTCACGCTCCTGGACTGTGCGCGTTGCAGTTCCTAAACATGAAGGCGCATCCACTTCCTTCATCCGATTAGATAATTTAAGAGAGCCTTCAGGAAAACAAAATATTAGCTCAGGAAGCTCAAAGTTCCTAAACCTGACGAAAATTGGACGTATTCCTGCCAAAAGGAACTAACAAAGTGCATTATGATGTGAGCCCTGTTAGACATATAATCTTATGGGTCTCAGAGCTCATGTCTTGATGCACATGGTTCCGTTTACCAGAAATACGTAAAATTCAGCTTCCCGTTCGGTGCAAAAATTATTACCAAGTAGATACCATTTACTTTATGATTTATTTCGTCGTTTCCCAGGCTAAACCACATAATTGAAAAAATGCAACATTCTTGATCACGAATTTCATTTTCACCAGGAAGCTATTGGGCATTTCAAACAAATAATTTCATTAATTTTCCTCCGATTGCACGCAAAAATAACTTGTACGGCTCTAAAACACCATCGCCATCGGCTAGAACCGATGAAAATATGAACAAAAATCGCATTTTTGGGCGTGAAGATGGTCCAAGATCATTTAATTACCTAGTAGATATCACTTGAATGTAATACAGAAATATTCAGAATATTCATAAAATTTCACCTCCTAGCGGTAGAACCCGGATATTTTCTACTGTTACCAAATTACAGCAAAATTCCGGGGTTTTTATTGGGTCCCCCACGTATTAGAAATAACTCACAAAATCTCAAGAAAGTTATTCGTTAAAAAAAAACAGTGGAAATCAGACGACGCCCGGTGCATTCAAGCCGATTGTAGTTGAGACCATCCAACTTTCTTTCGGAGACCCACGAACTATTCCGTAGAGTTACTCATCAGTAAACTCAACATTAAGGGACTATCGCAAAAAAGCAAAGGCTTGTCAGTCGGACAAATCGCTCCAAACTTTTCGGAACACGGAACAAAATGGAAGTTTCAAGGATTGAACGTTATAGACCAGGAAATAAGAGTCCCTACCTGTCTCCAACAGACCAGGGAAGGATCTTTATCCGCGGAAAAGCCTCACTTTGACAAACTATTTACGCGACGTTTAACAGCCATCGATGGATGTTACCCACCGTTGAATCTTTGAAAGTAACTTTTGCATTACTGCCGTTATTGCAAGCAGAGCTCCATTCCAGATCGATCCATTTTTCCTCCGACGAAATGTTTCGTCTTTGTGTGTCGTTTTTCGTCTTTCGTCGTCTTTCGGAGATACAAGAGACAGCGTGGCGCGGCGCAGAGAGCAATGATGACGAGGACTTGAGATAAAAAGAAGCCCTCGGCGTGGCGGTCGGCATGTAACACATACCTAGTAGCACCTACAAAACTGCGTGAATACTTCACGCATTGCATTACGTCGAACACAGTGCCGTCAGCAGCGGTCGGCGTGAAACGCATAGCGCCTACAAGACTGCATGAATACTTCACGCATTGCGCCAAATACAGTGCAGTCAGCGTGGTGCGGAAGCGGAAGTTGAAATCATTTACTCCCATTAATGTTTGTTCTTTCACAATGTTTCCGTTTATTTCTTATAAATGCAAGGCATTGTCCACACAGAGATAGGTTTACGGAACTTAATTTTTGCGCAAAGTTCCGTGAACTTTTGCTAGTAGTGTTGATAGGGCTTTCGCAAACAATGTGTCCAACACGAGTAAACGCGTCTTATGCACCCCTTTCCCTCCGGCACGTTCACTTGATGGTTTTTTATTGATGTCTCAAAACGACTGAGAAGGGGGCGGCACAATACAGGCGGCCCATGGGCGGCAAGTAGGTAAATCCGGCCCTGTGTGTAGGTCAAGAGTCCTGTAGGCAAAACATCGTGACACTTCTGCAAAGGCTCATACGGGGTTTTTCCTTCGCACGTGAGGTTTCACGTCCGCTTTTCAATCAGGGTCCCGCGTCGTCGCGTCGACTCGAAAGGGACACACGGCGCACAGCAGATCGAGTCAATAGGAGAGGTCGGACAAAATTTGGAAACTTTAAAAGCTTATAACTCCGTTTATATAAAACTTCACGGTTCTAAAAGTGGTTTCATTGGTTTCCTCGTAAACTTTTCTGCGAAAATCAACCCTCACAATGTAAAATGTGACGAAATAAACATCTAAATTTGCAGTTTTCGTCAAAAAAGTCAAGTCCGACCTCTCTCTTTGACTTGATCCACTGTGCGGAGTGGAGGACGGCGAGGCGGAAGGGAGGAAGGGGGTGCTGCACTGTTATAAAACGGAGTGAGACTCAGCACAAGCGCGAGTAAGAACGGACCCTCACTTCGCCGGACCGAGGAGTCACTCCGACGGAGAATTGGCCGGATGGATTTTGGGTGCCGTACAGAGAAATCACGCCGACGCCGGACGGATTCGCGGGAGCCGCAAATTTAGGGTTTCGCAGCTAGGGGATGGTGGAAAAGGGTTAATTGTGGAAATAACTTTTGAAACCATGAAAAATAAAAATAATGAGACCATTGGAACCCAATTTAATCAATTCTGAAGATTAGAAATTTACTACCTACCTTGGGGATTGAACCCGGGACCTACCTAACACTAACCGAAGACCCTATCGATTGAGCTACACCGAACAATGCAAGCATGGGACGCAAAAAGGGTACTTAACGTCGATTTGAACGGGCCACTAGGATATTTTCAAACTGCCTGGATCTGTCCGTGTTTTTATTTTACTTTTTACCTTCCTATATTTTTTAACTTTATTTTATCGTTTTACTTTGTTTTATTTCCTTGCTGACTCTATTTTTTTCTTCACTCTATTTTATTATTTCAAGCACTTCATTTTTTTTCTTTAATTATTTATTCTTATTCCTTTACTTTGTTTTATATTTACTGTGATTTTGTTTAATACTTCATCATAATTTTTTGACTTCAGTTTACTTTTTAAATTTATTCTAGTCTTTAACATCATTTGGTTTTTTCCCTTATTTTATTTTTTTCTTCGTCCCCTTGCTCCCTCTAGTTATTTACTTTAGTTTAGTCTTTGACTTCATTTTGTCATATATTTGATTTACTTTATTTTATTTCTCCTCTATTGTCTCTGTTATTCCATCATTTCTACTATTCTATTATTTCCACTATTCTATTATTTTATTTATTTTTTTCTCTGTAAATATTTCATTTTCATTCTGGGAGTGGTAGGTTTAAAGGGGAGAAGAGACAGTGTATAGCGCTAGAGTGCGAGGGATAGAGGTGCGCGTGACTCCGGGCCCTACTGCAGCTCCGGTGCGGAGTGCTTTGCCTACAAATGCGACCCCGTCTCAGCACCTACGCGCTGAACCGCACTCTCGTGTTCATTCTCACTCCGGATTTTCCGTCGGACGGAATCAACGATTTTTAACAGTGTGGGAGACGATAAATAAGAGACAAACTAACCGAGTATAAAAATCAGCGGAGGGAAATAAACGGTCGCGGCGGGGAGACTGAGAGCAGTGGCGAGGTGTGAACGATCGAGTTTCGATACTTCCCCATTTGAACCTATGGTAAAGAATCGATTATTAAGGAACACCCTGTTTATCGATCCTTTTTCATGGGTTTAGATGGCATATCAATCGATGTATCGCAAAGCACGGGAAACGGAAAGCAGTGGCGAGGAGTGAACGATCAATTATCGATACTTCCCCATTTGAAGCTATGGTAAAGAATCGATTATTAAGGAACACCCTGTTTATCGATCCTTTTTCATGGGTTTAGATGGCATACCAATCGATGTATCGCAAAGCACGGAAGCGAGGGCGAGCGCGGATCGGGAATCTGAAGAGCCCGCGGCTCCCAGGTCCGTGTTCGACTCGTCGTCGCTCCTCTGACGTAAGGGCGTACCTCGATTCTGACATGAGCCCTAGAAAACGTGGAGTTATATGGACAACAGGGTTCACGTGAAAATCCAGATACGCCCTTATGTCAGAGGGGCAACGTCATATCGAGCAGGAATTAATAATGTCCCCGGTTCGGACAAAATGAACTAAAGTCCGGGATCTATAAAATCCAATGCAATTGGACCGCGTTGAACAGAAAGGAACCAAGCCACATCAGCTATTGCCAAATTCAATTGAGCAATTTAATTTTTTACATGAAAACGGTTGTGCGGATTTTTGTGCAAATTTCAGTGAAAATTCTCAATAGTTTGAAGCAAATTCCCTAAAAATGTTTCAATTAGTCCACTCAAAAATTTTCTCGTACACAATTGAATTGCCCAGTTAAAAATGGCAATAGCTCATGTGGCTTGGTTCCTTTCTGTTAAACTTGGTCCAATTGTGCTCTTGGGGTCTCTTGAATATATGTAGAGTCTAGCAGCCTGATTGTTGAAACTTTAATTGGCTATGTCGGCAAGATAAGACAAGACATAGCCCTATCTGCGCCGTGTAATGTATCAATTTTCGATTCTTGTCAGGCCGACATAAATTTCAACAATCGGGCTGCAGACTCTTTAAATATTCGACAGTAATAAATACTCTTGATTCTATCGGATTTTCCTTGCGGTGATAAGACCGTGGTGCTTCCTCATGATTTGCGTTCGGAAGCGTCGTCCTAGTGCGCAACGACTGCATGGAACGACTCCTCTTGCGAGATGTTCACGTGTGCCGCAGTATTGTTTCTGAAGCCGGAAATCGAAAAAAAAAAAACATATTTCTTGGGTAGATTGGTAAGCTGGGAGTGTATTTCGAACTTTCCCGATGTACTCATCTTTATTTTTGAGGCATTCTCTTCGAGAAATAACTCTTCTTCTCGCTCTACACAGGAAAAAAAAACACATTGGATCCAGAGTCTAGACTCTTAAAAACATCGACAAGAAAAAATACTCTTGATTCAATCAGAATCTAGCTTAAATCAAGAACCAAGCCTCTTAATTTAAGCGGATTTCGTTTTGATTCAAGCAAAAATCCGATTGAATCAAGAGTATTTTTTCTTGTCAATGTTTTCAAGAGTCTGGACTCTAGATCCAATGTGTTTTTTTTCCAGTGTAGCTGTTTGCAACAGACCTATTTTACCACGGTAGGTTTTCTGAGCATTAGATGTTTCATGCACACGATGATCGAATTTCAAAAAGTTCTTAGTACTACTCAGTGAGACATTTACCGGGGAACTTCGGAGACGAAAATAAATATTTCCGGCTGAGATGGCGACCATGGTTGGAACTTGTGAGGCGAAAAGCGGGTGGGGAACTGCAAATCGCGAACCCGACCCGCGGCCCGCTGGGACTCGAGCAACGAATGGTCAATACCTCAGAGAATTCCGAAAACCCAAATCCGAAGTTGTGAGAGCTGCTACGCCGCTGGACTTCTAAATCGCAACTATTCGCCTTGGAATTTTCAAAGCCGCTGCAAATCTCTTTCAAGCAGTGGCGTGGCGTGCTTTGCGATATATCGATTGCTTTGCCATTTAAACCCATGAGAAAGGATCGATAGACAGGGCGTTCGCAGCGAACACCTTAATAATCGATTCTTTACCATAGCTTCAAATGGGGAAATATCGATTTATATCGAATCACGCCACGCCACTGCTTACAAGAGAGGGCGCGCGGGATCAAATGCTGAGTGCATTTTCCGGGTAGTATATTTTGGGAAAAGGTTTCGTGTAGGTATCTATTTTTGAGCGTTCACCACGTTAGTAGTGTACGCTCTTTCCCGTCGTTTTGCATCGGGTATGTTACTAATGGATCCATTGCTAAAGGTCCGCACTGCTCCATGGGAATTGGCGCAATTTTTCGTGGCGGGAAGCAATACCTATTTTCTCAATTTTTTTAATGTATCGTTTCTACCTTTTTCCTCCTATTTTGACCACTTTAGGTAATGCCTGTAGGTTTGTTTTTGAGACATTAATATCTTTACCTTTTAAAACTCTGCAACGTACCTTTAGTTAATGACTCTTTCAAGGATTTTATGAGGAGTTTAACACTCACAAAGCGCAGACGATGTGCTTTTACGTGCTTTTGGAAATTCCTAGGGGTGCAAACACTGCTATTCGCTCGAACTCCTTGTGCGGTTCGAGATCTCCCACTTGTGAGTTTAAAACTAACAAAGCGCAGAAGATGTAACTTCACGAGCTTTTGGGAATTCCTAGGTGTGCAAACACGGCTTTTTGGTCGATCGCATTCCACGATTCGAGATCTTCCACTTGTAAGTTTAAAACTCACGAAGCGCCAGAAGTGCGTTTTTGTGCTTTTGGGGATTCCTAAGGGTGCAAACACGGCTATTCGGTCAAACGCATTGTGCGATTCGAGACCTTCCACTTGTGAGTTTAAAACTCACAAAGCGCGCCAAAAGTGCGTTTACGTGTTTTTGCAAATTCCTAGGGGTGCGAACACGGCTATTCTGTCGAACGCATTGTGCGATTCGGGATCTTTCACTCATGAGTTTAAGACTTACAAAGCGCGCCAAAAGTGCGTTTACGTGTTTTTGCAAATTCCTAAGGGCTGCAAACACGGCTATTCGGTCGAACGCAATGTGCTATTCGATCGAACTGCACAATGAGTTCCATTGTGCAGTTCGAGATCACTCACTTGAGATTTTAAAACTCACAAAGCGCAGAAGATGTAACTTTACGTGCTTTTGGGGATTCCTAGGGGAGCAAACACGGCTCTTTGGTCGATCGCATCCCACCATTCAAGATCTTCCGCTTGTGAGTTTAAAACTCACGAAACTCGGAAGATGTGCGTTTACGTGCTTTTGATTCCTAGGAGTGCAAACACGGCTATTGGGTCGAACGCATTGAGCGACTCGAGATCCTTCACTTGTGAGTTTAAAACTCACGAAGCGCAGAAGATATAACTTTACGTGATTTTGGGGATAAAACTCACGAAGCGCGCCAGATGTGCGTTTACGTGCTTTTGGAAATTCCTAGGGGTGCAAACACGGTTATTCGGTCGAACGCATTGTGCGATTCAAGATCTTTCACTTGTGAGTTTAAAACTCACGAAACGCGGAAGATAGGCGTTCACGTGCTTCTTCTAAAAAGAAATTGAAAGAATAACGTTCTGGAGACGTTCATGGAACGGGAGCACTGGTTTTCCCTGACTTTTTGAAATTCCCTGAAATTTCCCGGTATTCCCTGACCCTGGCAACCCTGTGATCGATAAATCCCTATCGTGGCAATATTTTTTATCGATCACGGTCATTCGATATGGCTTCAACAATCGAGCCGCTTGCACTGAAAAAAAAATCTCGGTGTATTTACTGAGAAAAGGGTAAAATTACCAAGAATTCGGGGTTCTATTTGATCCCAGTTTTTTCTTGGTAAAATTACCATTCATGGAATTGGTAATTTTACCGAGAAATCTCGGTAAAATTATCGAACTTTCTCGGTAATTTTACTGGATCTTGGTAAAAACGCCAATATTTTTTAACGACTGTGGTAGAATTACCGAGATAAAATGTCAAAGTTACCGGGAATTGATTAGCAATAAAAGTGGTATTCTTACTTGAAAAAAAGAGTAAAAATACCGGTTTTCAGGAAAGCTTACCAGTCTGTTTTGGTAAAATTACCAATAATTGGTAAAAAAAGTTAGATGGTAAAGGTACCAACGGACCTTGGTAGAAACGCCGAGAATTTTTTTTCAGTGTGTCTTTTCAGCTGTCGGCGCGGCAACTGTGCTGGATTTCGGGCGATCCCTTCTCATAAACTGCCAACTACATGCAGTTGTGAGACGGCTCGTCCCGGTCCCTTCCGCGCCGCGACGACGGCGACAATCCCTGCCCGGTCCCTCCCGGAGATGAATTGGGGTTCAACGCATCCCTTCCTCCCGCGCCCCGCCGCGTAGATATGAAGCCCGGCGCGTTTTATTTCCTTCCGTCAACTCCAGCTTATCTCCGGATCAGGCCGTGGCAGCGTGAACCTTCCGATCCGGCTCTACTGGGCACAGGAAAAACGACCCATCAACATTCGAACGTTGCAAAATTTCCTCCGATATAATGCTTATTTTAACACAGGATATGCTAAGAGCAACGGAGATGGATTTCTGGAGGAGGTCGGCAGGAATTTCTAGGAGAGATCGGGTCCGTAATGAGACAATACGTCATATCATGGAAGTCGAAAATGACATCGTGGTCGACGTCATGACCAAACAGCTTGTCTGGTACGGTCATGTCAAGAGGATGACGGAGGAGAGGCTGCCAAAAAAGATGCTTGATTGGGTTCCTCCTAGGGGCTAGAGAGGGTGGCGACAGGGGGTATTAAATGAAATGAGGGAGTGTCAACTCCCTGATGACCTGTGGGAAGTCCGAGTTTTGTGGCGATTAGGCATCGCACAGCGCCAAAGAGCGCTATAAAAGCGACTCATGTATGTATGAAATGCTTATTTTTCCAGGAAAATGGAGATGTTGCATGTGTGAGGAATTTGCGATTTGACTGTTGATCCCTATATGTAATTTTTCACGAGAGACACGATGGTGCCACTGGTTTTCTCTGAAATCAACTCCCAAGCTGAAAAAAAGCTCTCAAGTTGAGGCCAAAATGGGTACATATAACAAGGTATTTAAAACATGAATTTGCATCAAATCTAAAAAATATATGTCTTTTAAACTCTCGGGAAAAATTGGAAAGAACGACCATACAAATTTTCAGAAAATTGGTATTTTATCAAAGGAAATTACGCAACGTCTGGAGGATCATACGGCGTTTTCTTTTGGTGCGGGAAGATTCGAAACCGTCACTCAGTGCTTCGCCAAAAGATGAGAGAAACGAGAGGGAAAACTCCGGAAATAAAAACGGGACAAATAAATGAATGGGAAGATTATGCGTTTCGAAGAATACAGCGTTTTGACAGTTGCAGCTCGAAGATCGGCGACACAAAATAAGCAGTGGCGTGGCGAGCTTTGCGATTTATCGATTTATCTGCCATTTGACCCTATGGAAAAGGATCGATAAATAGGGTGTTCGCAGCGAACATCTTAATAATCGATTCTTTACCATAGCTTCAAATATGGAAATATCGATAATCGATTATTCACGCCTCGCGATTGGAAATAAGATTTACTTAGACGTCAGTTCAGACACAATGTGGTTTGGAGATCCCACACTAAGAATCTAAACAGTGCAATCGGGTGAGGCAAATATTTAATTCGGAGGTTAACGCGTTAACGCGCGCAATGTAACGCCTAATGATGATTGATGAGCAACTTGTTGAGCAAAAAACCAAATACAATTTGCGTAATGACGACGGAAGAGAGTCATGGGGGAGCACTTTGGCAGGGAGGGTTCTGCAAATTAGGTTAGGATTGCTAAACCGATTACTCAACTCTTTGGTCACCGCTTATCAACGTGCGAATCTAAACGTTGACTTCCGAATGAACTTGTACTCTAAAGAGCAGATAGCAGTGCGGATCTCAAAGATATATTGTCTCTATGTCAGTTATCGATGGTTTATATAAACGGGAATAACGCTCTCCGAAAAGCATGCGTGTGACGTTATCCACCGCAGATGTCTGCCGTGCCAAAAAAGCACATCATAACTCTACTCTAGGTTATTCAGGTTTTTCTTTCAAAGAATTATTCCGTTTTTAGGGAAAAAACGAACTCCTGCCAAATAACTATGCACAATCGTTGACAACTTTTCGTGGAAAATTGAAACACGAAATTGATGAAGTACCTTTCAAATAGAACATTTTTTTTTTTTTTAAAGAAAAAAAATCTTCTCTTCCCGTGCCGCGTGCCGTCATACAAATTCAACAAGGCCTGTTGAGCAAGTATTAACCATTAGATTTGGGGGGGGGGGGGGGGAACACGGGAAATGGGTAACAAAGGCTAAAAAATTCAGATGTATAAAAGCCCTGGACGTTTTTATAAATTTTTTAGCCTTCATTGCCCATGTTTTACCTTCGGAATAATACGTTGTTGCCTGTGTTCATTCGATAGACAGCAATTTATTTTTGCCAGCAGTACCAAAAAAGACAGTGTCCCTCTGTAAAGAAGTCTCTGTCATCTCTTGATAAGTCATATTTTGTTCAAAGCAACAAAGTGTTTCTGTTTTTTTTTTCACTCGGTTCAGAACAAAGACATAAAGACGGAGTGCTCGTATCTAAAAGCACGGGGAAAAAGTGAAGCCTGGTTTGGCGCTGGGTGCTTGTGTGAGTGTGTAAATGAGCGCGGGAATCCATGGCGGCAAAAGGAAATTTGATTTGAACTTGTCCTCTTGATTTTTCCACATTTCTTCTTCTAAACGTATTTTAAATGCCTAAAAATGAACATATTAGGAACGTTGGGACTGCGTCCTACTATAATACACCTACTTTTGCTCGGTAACAGGCAGTAATCTCAGATAAAGTTAGTTTTTCTTCTGCTCTTGGTGGTTCTGCCGGTTCAAACAGGCCGTTACAGTCGTAGATGACCGTTACTCCCAAATGAAATTAATCGGTCGACGACGGACCAAAACTAACCTAAAGTTATAAAAATATGAGTGTGTGAGTGAATTTGGGCAAAAATCAACCTAAAATACGTTGTTTCCGCAATTTTATTTAGTTCCCGCCCTACATTTGAATTTCAAACTTGTCCCGATTTCGCCGCCAATCCTCTAGCCAATAGTAGAGGTGATTGAAAAGAAGCTTTATTTTTTGGTTTTAGCGCTCCGTCTTTATGTCTTTTTTTCAGAACAGCCAATGAGAGAGCAACTTCCAATTTTAGGTTAGAAAACAGCGCTGTTTTATATAAAAACAACTTGTTTCTAAGCACGTTGCAGTTGTTGTACAACAATGTTGCTTCAAGGCTCCCCAACTCTGGCGCGCGAAAATAAGTCCCGATAAGTACCGATCGAAATGATCGAATATGCAGTTTATGCCTGTTACGTGAGTCTGAAACGGTTAGTAAACTGGTTTGCCAAATCAGTGGCGTGGCGTGCTTTGCGATATATCGATTGACCTGCCATTTAAAATTATGAATTGAATCGATAAACAGGGTGTTCGCGGCGAACACTTTAATAATCGATCTTTTACTATAGCTGCAAATGGGGAAATATCGATAAATCGCAAAGCACGCCACGCCACGGTGCCCAATCTAATCTATGTTAAATGGAAAAGTAGAGAAATGGTGTGGACGCAGCATCAGTTCTCCACCTCGTTACATGCAGTTCGGGCAATTTATTTGTGTTTTTTCTCGCTTAGATGGAAATAAATATCGATTTGTTATCATTGGTATCATTAAAAAAGGTTCTGCTTGACTAAGAGCATTCGATGACTGGCTAGAATCGATTATTTTCGTTGTGATCAACCTTTTTTATCAAATATGCTGGAGTCACAAAACTGATCTGGATGCAACTGCTTGAAGACCATAACTACATCCCTCTTTTTGAAAGAGGGGATTTTTGTCAAGTATTAGTTTTTGCCTCATCTTACTACTCTCTGTTGAAGAAACATTTAAATTATGAGGTTAAAACGAACCGCCTTGAGATGGAAACTGTCTGCGCCCGTATACATGACAGGCTGGAGAGACGTATAGCGTATACCAGTTATTTATCGGCCCGCTTTATTACGTCGCACAGTGGACCGAGTCAATAGGAGAAATCGGACACAATCTTGAAACTTTGAAAGCTTATATTTTCGAAAATATGAACCAAAGAAGTTTAAGAGTGGTTCCATTGGTTTTTTCGTGATATTTCATTTCAGAGACACCCATTGAAATCTAATTTTTGACGAAATAAACGTACTTTGAAATTTTAGCCAAAGATTTCATGTCCGACCTCTCTGATTGATCGGTATGTGGAGTGTAGCCGAGTGCTAGAAATAATGGAACATTTTTTTTTTTAAAAAAAAACTTACATTTTATTGATAAAATTTGACCGAAGCTTTTCGAAGCGAGGACTTCATCGTCAGGGTCACAAAGTATACATCACAATAACAATTGACGGTAACAATTGATAACAAATTTACCGATCAAAACACTCTGACATCTGTTACCTTGTCTGAAAGTAAGTTATGACCTTCGTGATTTCTACTTTGTGACCCTGACGATGAAGCGCTTGCCTCGAAAAGCTTCACGGAAAAAAAAGAGGTAGGGGTTATGTCCGGACTGTTGGATGATATCAGATATGGACAATTCCAATTAATTATGGTATTACCCCAATTTATTGTGGTATTACCCCAATTAATTGTGATACTGTACCAATAAATTGGGTTACTTACCGAAATGTTGCGGTGCTACCGCAATTTGAGTTGCGATACTATCAAAATCAACTGGAAATGTCCATAGCATGCAAAAAATTGGGGTAGTACCACAATTTTAGGGGATAACCCCTGACACTTTTTTATCCGTGTTCGGTAAAATTTTATTAATAAAATGTAAGTTTTTTTAAGAGAAAATGTTACATCATTTCTGGCACTTGGCTACACTCCACTACTGACCGCACTGTTTTTGACGCACTGCGTGAAGTATTCATGAAGTCTAGTAGGCGCTATGCATTTCACGCTGACCGCACTGTTTTTGACGTAATGCGTGAAGTATTCATGCAGTCTTGTAGGCGCTATGCGTTTCACGTCGGCCGCTGCCGACTCCACATGCCGACATATTCAATGCTACTACCTTTAGGATATTGTTTAATACAATGTTCGCTGAACTTGGTCTCTGATTGACTCGATCCACCGTGCAACGGTGTCAGCACACTCGCCGCAATTACACGAAAAATCATCTATTCTGCATTCTCTCAAAAGAAAAAGTCTAAACTATATTTTAAAACTCGACAACGTTGTCGAGAAACGTTGCCGACGTCGACGAACTCACCTTCTATTCGGACGCATTTAAATCAAAGGGAACTATATCCCATGCAACATGAGTCATGTAATGCGTGTACTTTTACAGCTTTCAGGGCTCATGACAGGATAGATACAATTCATTTTGATTTAAACACGTCAATTTTACCTTTTCAGGCGGGTGTCTAGTATTTTTTAACTTTGAAAAATCCTGATATTTTCCTGGTTTTTCCTGGTATTTTATAAAAAAATTCCCGATTTTTTCATTTTGAAAAGTCCTGATATTTTCCTGATTTTTCTTTGAGAAATTATCAGAAACAAAGACGGCGCGACGACTCCTGGCACGGTAGGCAAAAAGCAGTAAGACTTCTCCACTGAGGAGATTCGCGTGAGAAAAATTCTTGATAAAACGTCCGATTTTTCCGATTTTCCTGATATTTTCCTGATTTTTTCCTGATCGGCCAAAATTCCAGATTTTTTTCCGGATTTTCCGGTTTTTCCTGATGCTGGACACCCTGCTTTTAAAAAAACCCTCCGCACGGAGACGTGTCAACCGCGGGTGACGGCCACTTCGCTGCGTGTTTTATGAATTCATTTAAAACACTTTACAAGGGGGTTGTAACCTCGTCGGCCGCCCTTCGCCGCAACCCCCCCCCCCTCCCCAGCCGCCCCCTGTGCGGCCCTTGAGACGAGATGCGCCCCCTTCTTCCCCGAGTATCTCGGGAGTTTCATTAGGAACCGGGAGAATAAATAGATATAAAAGACGGTAAACAATAAGGCGGCGCGCGCCGAGACTTGATGATGCTTACGGGGCAGGTTATACAGGCTCATGACGTCATTGCAGACGTTAGTTATAGAAATTACGACACCTGACCCGCCTGATTTACAAAGTAAACCTTTTAACGTTATACTTAGATTGAGGGTTCGAATTTATCCCAGGCGTTGAGGGACTTATACACTGAAAAAAAAGTTCGGTTCGCAGAACCAGAATTCTGCTTGGGACAACCAGAAATTCTGGTTGCATTTCACAACCAGACATTCTGGTTGCATTTCACAACCAGACATTCTGGTTACGCCGAGCGACCGTTTCTGGTATATCCAATCAGAAGAATCTGGTTACAACAACAAGAAATTTCCAGCTGCGTCAACCGATACAGCTGATAGTCACATCCAGAATTCTGGTTATGGCGACCAGAGTTTCTTCAACGAGAAGTTCTGATTAAATCATGAAGCTTCTTTTCTTTCAGTGTACGTGCAACGCATAATAGTGGCATCATTCTTAACTCTCATATGTCACAATTACTCCAGGAAGAAATCAGGAATAATTCATTGAGCGTGGCGAGGGACATTGGCTTTACCTCACTGTCACTTTGCCTTCAGTTTTCAGTGTAGGAGAATGATAAAATGAGCAACCCAGAACATAGGTGTCTCCTCGTGGGAATGAAAGAAAAATATATCGTCGGCTAAAGTGCAAAACCACGTTTCTCCATTGCAGTTTCTCAAAACCTCTGTTTCTATTTTAATTCTCAGAGGGAGACAAGTCAAGTATATAACTTGCAATTCATACTCAATATTCTGCTAAGATTAGATAGGATAGAATATCTACCAATATGGATACAAAGGAGCAAATTATGTCATTTATTCTGACTTGTACCTCGAAAAATTCAGTTAAATTTCTTGAATTGAAATTATTTAAAATTTTCGGTTTGCACACACAAGAAAAATAGACAATTATTCGAGGGGATCGGACTATTGCCAGGTATAAAGCATCAAAAACAAAAAATTCAAGTAAATTTTTGTTAATCTTCGATCTTCCATGTATTGCAGCATCCTTTCTCCGGATGGAATTGATATTTTAATTTGGTCATGAGTTGATTAAATTGCTCTTTAAAACACACAAGACCAAAAAAATTAAGCAGTGCATTATTCCTTCTTACTTACTTTTTTACTTTCTCGCTCCCCTAGGGTAGAAAGGAAGTATTGTCATCCTCCAAGACGAAAAAAAAAGAAGAAAAGTTGAAATTTCATCATTTCTAGACGTTTTAAGGTCCCAGGAGTCAAAATAACCATACTTGAAAAAATGTGTGTCCGTCGGTCCGACGTCCCCCAAATCTGTCTACAGCGATATCTCAGAATCTATCTGTTCGATTTCATTCAAAATTGGCACATAACACCATATCTATGATCACCTTATGCACGTCAAACGATTTTGGGGTACGCTAAAATTTGTAGGGGGGGGGGGGGGGGCTACGCAAAATTGTCCATTTTTTTAAAAATAATAATCACGAACTTAATTTAATATTCAAGCCACGTCAGACCGTCGGACGATGGGAAACCAGGTGATAAATTGTATTCGTAATAATCGAGGGCTTCCAAAGTAAATCAACGAATATTAATTGCATCGACCCGATTCGCTACGACTTGTCCCCCGACAAAACACAACTCACTCGCGTAAATATTCATGATGGCGGGGCGCCGCTGATGATGAATCCACCCTTCTAATTAACCTTTGTGTTTTTTAGGATTGAGGGATTTTTGCCCCGGCGGAATGAGGAAACTCTATTAATTCATTTCACTTCCCGGCATTTTTCCCAGCGTTGGGGCTCCGCATTTGAGCGCTCGATGTAATTACCCGACGCCGATGACGTCACTCTGATCAGAGTTGCAAGCTGAGTGAAATATCAAAATTTCCCGATCTTTAACTAACTTAAAAACACAACAAAAAATAATACAAAATGAGTTAAACATTGGATAGGGTGCTTCTTAAAGATATTACAGGAGATAAACTTCAACGTTTGGCATTGTGCTGGGTAAATAGGCTTGATAATTGAAGCGCCGCACAGTGGATCGAGTCAATGAGAAAGTCGGACAAAATATGGAAACTTTAAAAGTGAATAACTCCGTTGAATCAAAACTTTAAGATTTTAAAAGTGAGTTTATTGGTTTCCTCGTAAAATTTTCTTCCAAGATCACCCCTTAAAATTAAAAATGTGTCGAATTAAACTTCAAAATTTGCAGTTTTGGTCAAAAATTTCATGTTCGACCTCTCTGATTGACTCGATCCACTGTGCGCCGCGCCGTGTGCAGAAAGGGCATTTCTTGGTTGCAGTGTCTCAGAATCTTTGCTAACGTTTCATCCCCTTTAATTAAAGTAAATACATGGAATTCGTTGAATGTTTTGCTGAATTTTTCTCATGATCTTACAATGCTAAAAAAGAAAAATACCAGAAAATTCACTAAAGATTTTCCCCGCTAAAATATAAATTAGCAGTGGATATTCGAAAACGCCGCAACTGAGGCTTGCTCTTTCTGCCCAAGACGCCTCAATATTGTGAGATAAACTTCTACATTTGGCATTATGCTTGATGAATAGGTTATTTTTAAATTTCCACATCATGCCCGACCATTTCCACTGACTCGCTCCACGATGCGGCGTGGCAAATTCAGAGGGGGCTCGGGGCCCCCCACCTCAATCCTTCGTTTATGACAAGTCGACCCGTTACCTAAATTGTAGTTAAACGCGGTGGCGAGAGCAGTAATGCGATTACCCGCCGCACAATGGATCGAAACAATGCGAGAGGTCGGACATGATTTAAAAACTTTAGAAGCGTATAGCTGCATCAATATGAAATGTTGATGTTTTAAGAGTGGTTCCATCGGTTTCCTCGTAAAATTTCCTACTAGAATCACCCTTTTAAATTTGAAACTTGGCGAAATAAACATCGAAGTTTGGAGTTTTGGTCCAGAAAAGCATGTCCAAACTATTCTATTGACTCGCTCCACTTTGCGTCGAGCGGTAGCGATGCATCAAGGGATCGCGGACCCTGGATAGGGCGGCGGGGGGGGGGGGGGGGCTCAGATCATCTCGCTTCCAGAACCTAGAAGGCTCGCCCTGAACGGAGAGTCCAGCGGTCTTATGAAAGGCGATTTGTAAGAAAAAATCGATTCAATTTTGAGACAAAAATGAGTGAGTATTGAAAAACAGCGGAAAGCATGGAATCGAAATGAGACGTGTCTGCTTTACTATAAAAAATTGTACAACCATATCGAAAATCAGAAACTTACCAAAACGGTCAAAAAACAGTCTAAAGAGGGTCATTTGGAAGACAGATCAGGGAGCACTTTGGGAAACTTTTCTTTTTACGAGAAAAAACAAAAATACTGAGAAACGTGGCCCGAACTGCGTGTAAGATGACGGTAAAATAGTGCTGTATTCAGATTACGTGTCATTTAGCCACAGCTTATTTAGCCACGTGGCAAAATGCAACAAAAAATGTTGCATCTTGCCACAGATTCTAGGTGCTATGTGAAACGAAACAAGAAAAAATAGTGTAGCAAAGTGCAACAAATTATGTTGCAGTTAGCTACATGACCAAAGGACAAAACCACGTATCTGCATGGCAGCATTAACGAACCTAATTGAAACGAACTTGACTTAACCTAACCTAACCTAACCTAACCTCACCCTAACCTCGAGTTGAGAGACACTGAGACACCTTCTCACGTCCTTCGGTCTTGTACTGGTGCTCATTAGAGCTCAAAATTTTTTACTCTAATTGAGATTTTTGAGCTTCTTGGCCCTGCTTTCCCCGAAAAATGGTGAAAATCCAGCACAATTTCACCATCTTGTTTCACACTTTTAGTCATCTTGTTCACAAAAGTGTGTCATAAATGAGAATTGTCATTTGGTTTTGAATGACCGTAAGTTAACCATTAGCAAAAATTATAAAATTTGTTTTTCTGCAGGCCAGTCACCGGCCGGGTTGCCACAGAATTTAGGAACTGAAATTCCATGACATTTTTCTAATTTCCCTGACACATTATGGTGAAATTCTCTGACAGCTGAGGATATGATAGGGGGTTCAGAAGACATGATTGAAAATAGCATTCAGGCAAAATGTGTTATTCAAAACTCAACCCCGTTCTAGAAAGCAAATAAATGTGATTTAACAAATTTTCCCTGACATTTTCGTAATTATCCTTGACAATTCCAGTGTTCCTTGACTGTGGCAACTTTGAGCCACGAGCCACACTGAAAAACACTATGACCCACACAAAAACTCCATAAACCAACTGGAACTTTGCGAGGGTTTAGAGCGATTTTGGCTCAGATACAACCTTCAAACTTCACTCACAAAAAGCGGGAAAATCCGACATGTGAATAATCGAGACCTTACTACCATTAATAACTTCCTTCATTAAGCGCGAATTACGCGAAACCACCTGTGTAATGAACATCAGTGCGTGTCTCTGAAGCAATGAGCTTTTTTTTGCGTGCATCATGACGGGAGCGAAGGGTAATGTTAGAACTTGGATGTGTGATTTGATGTCTCACCTCGAACATTTACACGTACACGGTTAATTCAGGTGTAGCTTGTGAGGTACCGCCCAAATCTCTTTCTAGATAAAACAATATCTCAACAGCCTTTTAATACGTTTAAAAACTTGTATCGTTTGACAGTATATCTCTGTGATTACAGTAATGAGGAGCATAAACATTTCGTTTTTTGCCTTCTTTAAAATTAAAACGAAATGAGTGGAATTTGGTCTTAATTAGTGTTTAAAGGTCGAGTTGAGAGTGCTGGCTATGATGAGTACAAGTTTTTCAACACGAATTTTGATACCTTTTGCAAAAGATATGTACGTATTGGTTTTAAGTATAAAAATTGCCCCCCGCGTAAAGGTATGACGCAACGAAACGCCAGAACAGTGATATTAATATTTAGCATTACTTTATTCACCCTTTACTATAACTTCAGCAAGAAGTTATCAACATCATACGCACCACCAATGCATCTATCGAATGGTAAGTTCGTCGCTAACTTTGATTTCCTCATCTTCATGGCTTCTGACTAAAAAATATAAACAATTTTGATATTTACCTTAAAAGCTCGCTGCTGCTGAGTGGCTGAGTACCTCACTAATAACACATTGTCAAAGGACCGTTTAAACTTATATTAGCATTTAGGGCCGAATTTTTAACAATTAAATGAGGTTTCCCAGAATCAGGATTGTCGAACATGTTTTCTAAAATTACTTACGGACATATTTTAATTATATCTTCGAATTTGATTCTTCAAAATCAAGATAGACGGTCATTTTAATTATGTCTTAGAATTTGATTCTTCAAAATCAAGGTAGACGGCCAGGTTTGCCTAAAGTAGTGGCCAGCGCGCCTGACTCCAAGTCAATAGGTCCCCGGTTTGAATCTCGGTGGTGACACAAACACAGAACTGACAAAAGGATCTGCGGGAACAGATTCTACTCGGCCTTAATCCCTGAAAATTTAAAAAGCTTGAAGCATGGATGTGCTAAGAATTCTTGATGTCTACGGACACTAAATAGACCTCGTTAAGTAGAAGGGAACCAAGCCACATTAGCTGTTGCCAAATTTAATTGGGTAAATTATTTTTTTACATGAAAACGGTTGTGCGGATTTTTGAGCAAACAGCGAATTATCCGGATAGTACGAAACAAATTTCTTAAAATTTTCAAAACAATCCGCATAAACGTTCTCTTGTAAAATATTAAGTTGCCCGGTTGAATTTTGCAATGGCTGATGTGCCTTGGTTCCTTTCTGCCAAACGCGGTCTTAAAATCACCGAAAACAAAGTGAGGTTGATTTAACATTCTGAATGTAAAAAAAGTGTTCGAGAACTTATAAAATGCTGAACTACCCGCTACAGCAGTTACTATAGCAATGCCAAGATGTAAAACTGACTGCTGTGGCGGGTAATTCAGCAATTTATAAGTTCTCGCATCCACCTTTTTACATCCAGAATGTTAAATCAACCTCACTTTTTTTGGTGGAGTCTATAGATGGCTGTAGGTCTGAACGGAATGTAAGCCAATAAACCAGCAGAAAAATAGAATAACAGAAAAGATCAAAATAAAACATCTTTGAAACAAACTTGTTGCTTATTCTGATGTGCTATAATAACCGCAGTTTTCCCCTCTTTCATTTATGTTTCCCGCTTAATTTTTCGGAAAATTTGGTTTCAGGATCTGCGACAGAACAAAAAACTCTCGGCATGCGAGAGAACTGCCGCGTCCGAAGACCAGACCCCTTTCACTCATCAATCATGGATTTCATCGAACCGCAAACTCCGATCAAGTGCGACAGCAAACCGCTCACCCGAGCTGTGTACGACTCGACAACAGATCTTTATACATTGGAAATCTCGCGTGACGAGCTGAAAAGCTACGGACTCAGCAAAAAAGAAACACAATCTCTTTATTGCTGTTACTATCCTTATCCCGAGATGCCAACCATGAAGGACAAAAGTCATAGAAAGTGAGATTTCAGCTCCAACTTCAGTTATCTCTATCCTCCTCTGTCACTAGTTTAAGCTGAGTATCGATTGAGGAATTCTAACGATTCCATGTACCTATACAGGGCCGTCAAGAAGGTAAATCGCCATCCACGCAAATTACAAAACCGGGGTGTGTACTAAAATTTAATTTTGAGTTTTCCTGTTTTCCCTGATACTTTAGACGAGAATTCCTGGTTTTTGGCGCGAATGATTTGGCACCAGTTTGATTTAAAAAATCAACGCATTTAATGAAAAGGATCAAATGTTTGAAAAAAAGCTGGAACGATTTTTTCTAATAATTCTAATATTACTCTGAGACTAGTTAATTCAGAAACAAATAAAGCGTGAATTTTAGGAAAACACATTTATAGTTGGTGGCCTTTTTGTCAGCTTTTAAGTATATTAATTTTGAAACAACTGCAAATTTATTACGAAAATTATGAGTAGTATTTCTGGCCTGGTGTCCTCGATTGTATTGGAGAGAATTATCGTTGTGACATCCATGAGCCACGTTGTTTCAACTCTCTCTATAAAGCAGAATTTCTACTAAAACAGGCGGGCCAAAAATCAGTACTTTTACAGTACTTTTTCAGTACATTCCCGAAAAATTCAGTACTTCCTCAACAGAAAAATTACGTACTTTTTCGACGAAATTTAGCACATTTTAATAATTTGAATTTCCCGCTTAAATTGCGCCAAAAATGACAAAAAAATGAAAAAATACCGGACCTTCTTGCAGAATTCCGCACTTTTCCAGTACTTCCGGACCGCCGTTAAAAAATCAGCACTATTTTCGTACTTTCCGGAAATTCCGGACTTGTAGACACCCTGATAAAGAGACTTTAACTTTGACTTGAAACCTTCGAAATTGTTACAGATTGAGGATCCCCTGTTCCAAATTCCGAAGCAACATCACGCTGGACCACAACGCAGAGATCGTCCGCGTAAATTGCTTCACGCAGAATCGTAAGCTGCGCCGAAAGGTCCACCAAGACGTCCACTCAACCCCCACGAAACGCAAAAAAATAACCCACGAACCCACCCCACGAGACCGACAACGTGACACCTTCAACGTCCTCTTAGTCGGCCTGGACGCCGTGTCTTACTCAAACTTCCAGCGGCAGATGCCCGCCACCCTCCGCTTCCTCCGGAGCACCGGCTGGATCGAGTACAACAGCTACAACAAAGTCGAGGACAACACCCTCCCCAACCTCATCCCCATCCTGACCGGTCACAGTATGCCCCAACTCGAGGAAACCTGCTGGCTCCGAGACACCGACTCCTGCCCCTTCGTCTGGAAGAACTTCAGCGCCCGAGGTTACACCACCATGTACGCCGAAGACGAGTACAACATGAGCACGTTCAACTTCAGGAAAGACGGCTTCCACCAACCACCGGTCGACTTCGAAGCCGGTCCTTATATCCTCAGCGCAACCATCGGGCTGAAGAGAAAGATCGTGAACCGGTTGAACTACTGCCTGGGCCCCACGACCTCTGCCGAGAGACTCCTCAACTACTCGCTTGATTTCTTCCGCTTGACGTCCGACACCCGGTTCTTCGGCGTCGTCTGGGTGAACTCGCTGACCCATAACAGCCTTCAGATCCCTAGCACGGCCGACGATATAATGGTCGATTATTTCACGTCCCTCGGTAGGTTAGGCGTACTGGACGATACTTTCATCGTCTTCCTCAGCGACCACGGGATAAGAATCGGCGAGTTCCGGCAGACGTTCTACGGTTGGATAGAAGAGCGGCTTCCATTTTTGTTCTTCCACGTACCGGACAGGTTCCGCGAGTTGTACCCGGAGCAGGTGAGTGTCATGCAAGAGAACGCCGGGCGGCTGACGTCACCCTACGAGGTCCACGTCACGATCCACAAGGTGCTCGACATGTCGGCCGACGTCGTCCCTGCGGGGTGTCCGCGATGCCGCGGGCTCTTCGAACCCATCGCCGAGGGTCGGTCGTGCGCCGATGCGGGGATCCCTTACGACTGGTGCGCCTGCGGGGAGTTCGTCGAGGAGTCGACCGAGAGTCGCCTGGCCGTCGTCGTGGGGCGGGCGCTCGTGGAAGAGATCAACAGGATGACGTACAACAAGTCCACGTCGCGTTACCAAGTGTGCGCCAGGTTCCGGTTGGCCGAGGTGATGTCGTTGAGGAGGATAAAAAAATCCGCGGTGGGTGCCCGGTCGGCGATGATGGTGATCGTGGGGGTGGAGCCCGGCCGCGCCGTGTTCCAGGCAATCGTCGCCCACGAGCCAGAGATCGAGGTCTTGGGTTCCGTCAGCCGGCTCGACTTGTACGGGAGAAAAAGCGATTGCGTTGAGTCGGCTTGGATGAAGAAGTACTGTCACTGTGTATGGAGACCCCTCAAGAATGATTGGTAGAGTTGATCGGCGGTGAAACTACCAGACCACATATCGACGGTGTAAGTCGGCAATCACATGACTCATTTGCGATGTCTGAAAATCTCCGCTTCTTTGTTATTTTTTTAAAGGAGAACAAATTGACATCACACTGGAAAAAAACACATTGGATCTAGAGTCCAGACTCTTAAAAACATTGACAAGAAAAAATACTCTTGATTCAATCGGATTTTTGCTTGAATCAAAACGAAATCCGCTTAAATTAAGAGGCTTGGTTCTTGATTTAAGCTAGATTCTGATTGAATTAAGAGTATTTTTTCTTGTCGATGTTTTTAAGAGTCTGGACTCTAGATCCAATGTGTTTTTTTTTCCCCTTGAAGTTTTTGCAGAATTATCTTCGCACAGAGATGAAAAATCACGGCAGTTTTAAAGAATTGCCGTTGAGTAGTTTTTCGTTTAAAAAATAAAGTATGACAGGAAGCCTGCGACGTCGCAAACCGCGATACGTGGTCTGGTAGTTTTACCGTCGTTATGTGACCGCCAATGGGTCAGTTCCGCTGGTCATAGATTCGTATTTTGACGCTACATTCTTGTGGAGCAGCTAAAAATGACAAGATAGTCCAAACAGCAACTCTCTACGTTCAATTTTAACCGAGATATCCAGCTTTGAAAAATTCGGTTTATGATGTCATCCACCGTGTAGTGACACCCTTGGTTTCTTCCACCTTGCTTTCATTTAAGTTTCACGTTGAGTCACCAATACATTATTGACTGATGAAAGCAAGCGATGGATGACGTCATAAACCGAATTTTTAAAAGCGGGATATCTCGGTCACTATTGAATGCAGAAAGTTGCTGTTTGGACTATCTTATTATTTTCAGCTGATCCACAAGAATCTAGCATCAGAATACGAATCTGTGACCAGCGCAAAAGACCTATACTGCCGGGCGATAATTCTAAGAGCAACATTGTAGCCATGATGTCGAGGGTCGTTCTCAGTTGAAGGGCCAAAAGTTTTGTCGCCACTGATTATTTTTATCACATTTATTTATTTTTTACTTCCAACGGTCCACTAAAAAGATTGTTCTCAACGTTTTTTCGACGGAAAAACTTCGTAGAGTGTAATGTTGGTACGTTCAGCTAGGGATATAGGACATTTCGTCAACGATTTATTGTCCGCGCACCTGTTTTTTCCAGTAATTTACGTCCACGCGTTTTTTCGGCACGGGAGTTTTGGTCCACGTGCCAGTTGAGACCTAAAGTTAATTGGCCCACATGTAAATACAAACGACAATTGCTCATGACGCTTTGGATGAAAATGTAAATTGTCTTGGAAGAATGGGGGTTTGCTTGAGTTTTTTGTTTTGTTTGTTTGGTCCAATGGAGAATAATTATAGATGGTTGAGAGTTTTGGTAAAAATGGGGGAGCGTCAATACCATGAGACTAAATTCACTAAAACTCTCTACACCTCTTTGGTGTAACAGTAAACTTAATTATCTTTCAAGATTTTCCCAGCTTGTTGTACCTGAACCGGATAAACCTCGATATTTGCCTCAGCTAAAGGCTCTTAGATGGTTGCAGTGTACGATAAGTATCTTGATTTATTTTGCGAGGAAAGATCTGTACTTTAAAAGGATGCCTGTCATTCTTAATATGTTCAACTTCGTATAATACTGTGCAACACCTCTGTTGTAAAATAGTTGCTTCAGGTGCCGCCGCACGGCGGGCGGGCGGCCAGCGCGAAACGCGCATTGGCGCCTACAAACCTAAGTGGATACTTCAAGCACTGTGCAATGCGTGAAGTATCCACTTAGGTTTGTAGGCGCCAATGAGCCTCTCGCGCTGGCAGCAGGCCGCTCCGCACTCTTAGGCTTTAATATTTATACTCGCATAGTCAGCGTTTTTTAACTGAGGATTTTGAAATGTTTGCTTACTCTGCATTGATTATTCTCATTTAAATTGATGGGGGAAAAAATATGTATCAATTTATCGAAGGAGAATAATAATATAATGTGTGTTTTTTAAATATTGGTGGTTCCGTGTCAAATTTAATGATTTCCAAAGCACTTCAATTTTTTCTTTTACATTTTGTGCTTTTATTGTGCTGCAGCGAGGTGTACGCGCAGCCAAACGCTCAAAACTTGACGTATTTGACTCTAAAAGATCGATGTACGAATGGGTTAAAACTAAAGATTGCGTGCTTCTAGGTTTTTTTCCTCTTTTATTCATTTTTGCAGTTTCTGTCGGCACAACTGCGGCTTATTGAGATTAATGTCGCTTGGAAAAGGTTGGAAAAACATCTTGGGTCTAACTTTCCACAAAATGCGCCGTAATAAATAGGAAACAAGTTGGTTTTTGCAATCGCTAGCGATAGCAATATTCGTCATGGGAACTTTCGCTTCTGGGATATGAAAATGTTAAGGTACAGTCCGTTTGTAGTATCCTCAGAATTGAAGGGGCTATGTAATTTTGTGTCGACATCTCTTTTTTAACATTTTTAATTTATTTTCTTTGCATACAAGAAAACTGTTATTTACCAGTTATTTATTTTCGTTGGATTATGTATGGTTTTCGGAAGTACGCATTTAACTTTCAGTTTCGTTTTTTCGGCGTAAAGTATGATATTTTTACTCTACGCATATGCCCGAATACGCATCATAAGTGACCTATGTGCTTCCTAAATTTGGGATATGAAAATTTTAAGGTACAGTTCGTTTGTAGTATCTTCAGAATTGAAGGGGCTATGTAATTTTGTGTCGACATCTCTTTTTTAACATTTTTAATTTTTTTTCTTTGCATACAAGAAAGCTGTTATTTACCAATTATTTATTTTCGTTGGATTATGTATGGTTTTTGGAAGTTAACGCATTTAACTTTCAGTTTCGTTTTTTCGGCGTAAAGTATGATATTTTTACTCTACGCATATGCCCGAATACGCATCATAACGACGGTGAAACTACCAAACCACGTATCTCGTTTGCGGTGTTTAAAAATCTCCGCTCACATTTTATTTTTTTGAAGTAGACCAAATCAATATCATTCCTTGAAATTTTCACAGAATTTTCTCCGCACGAAGAGGAAAAATCACGGAAATTTTCAAGACTGGACGTTAAGTAGCTTTTCATTTAAAAAATAAAGTATGACAGGAAGTCTGCGACGTCGCAAACCGAGATACGTGGTTTGGTAGTTTCACCGTCGATAAGTGACCTATGTGCTTCCTAAGTTGCCATTTTTTTCATTCAAATAGATGTAACCGAAATGTTAGATGTGTACTACCTATACTACTTTCATGTCATTGCTTTATTTATTTATTTACTTTTTGCGTAGGTATAAATTGTTATTTTTTGCTGAATTTTGGAGAAAATATTGCTTTAAGAACGTGGAATGTAAATTAATTTTATTGAAAAAAGAAAATACCATCATTAATTTGGGCGAACAGAGAAAATATACATCAATATTTGGGTCAACATCTCCCTGATTATATGAAGGATGAATATATTAGTATTTCTGTATCAAAAAACTTAGCTTTTGTCTTCAGAGATACGATGATTCTAGTCCCAGTCAATTTGTTTTATTGAAAAAACAAAAAAACAAAAAATAAATAAAAAAAAAAAACAACTGAAATGTTAGACATACTATTTTCATGTCTTTCTATTTGTATCAATAGGTACTTTTTGCTTAACTTACGAACGTTGAATGCAAATTAACTTTATTGAAAAAAGAAAATAACGTCATTAATTTGGGTGAACATGTGGCTGATTATAAGAAGGAGGTATATTCCAGTATTTTTGTTTAACATATTAACTCACGAGAAAATGTTCGTACATTTATCATCTAGTATTAATTATTATTTGATGATTAGTCTAAAACATTCAATACAACCATTAAAAAGTAACACCCATCGTCGGGTATCGAACTCCCGATCGCCCATTGCCCGCACCTATTCAAAAATATGAGGCGGTTTAGTCAACTAGGCTATAACGGATCGGCGAGCGAGAGGGTAAAAATAGCATACAAAAGACTCGGGCAATGGGCGGGACTTATCACAAGAGACCTCGACGCTTTGTTGCTGAGAGAAATGACCTAAGCGCATTGCTGTAGGAGCCATGGTTCGCACTGTTTTCATGTCTCCCAGGGTTCATCTCAACATGCATTTGTCATCGCGGCAGTAAGCTGAGGCGATATTTGTTTATCCATGAATTAAATCAATCAATCGAGCTCTGATTTTGACTTCTTTGTCCGTAACGAGTCCTCCAGAACAATTTTCCACCTTGTACGATGGTTATTATTTCTTTACTTCTATTTTTCAAATTTGAGGTGGGATAATGGCGGCTTCTCAAGAGCACCGAGGTAGGCGATCTTTTGCACCAACGAACAGAAAACTGATGGCGAAAAATAACCAATCAGAACCTCCCAAAAAAAAGAATTTGCCCAAAATCGGAACTTCGTGGTTCTGCGCAGATTTACCAGTCAGACACGACATTTCAAGGTGGAAAAAAACTCGCTGAAAGCGAATTTTAGATCTCAACACAACTTGACGTAGAGACATGATTGGCTAAAAAATACAACGGTTTTTGATACATCGGAAAATCAACCAAAAATCGAAGACTGGGCGAAACGCTCATGGTCGCAGAGGTATAGGGAATCCCATAGCGATAGCAACGGAACGATTGTAATATCATGGGGAACTCCGTTCCCATGACAAAAAGTCAATTTGGCCCCTAAAAAATCTTCAATGGTGCTTAAAAATCGGGCTTGACGCGCCACATGACTCCTAAAACTCAAAGGTAAGTCTCGCACACTGCTTTTGATTTAAATGCGTCCAAATGATCATTTTTTAACTTACCACAACTTCATTATAATTCGAGAGTAAGAATATTTGCGGTTGTAACTTTTTCCTTACCTGAAACAGAACAGAGACAAGAGTAATTAGTCATGAAAATTCAAAGCATAAAGCAAAAGACGGGTGTTAAGGTTCAGTGCAAACGTAGTACAGATAGACGTTCTCAGGTGTCGCAGAGAGAACACTAACTCCCTAGTATCCCGATAAATGCCTATGCATATAATTTATTTAATATCTCAAAGTGTTCTCGTTCCTAACCTGTAAAGTGTTCTAGTTCCTACCTCGTCTAATGGTCCATTAGTCTGTTGAATCGAAAAACCTCGACTCCTTGATTCCGAGAACTCCGTTCTTGGAGGTTCATTGAGCGTCGGCTAGTCTTCTAAGTTGGATCCGCTTATAATGAAGGTCGTTAAATATCCCACACCGCAAATTTATTTAGAATATTTACGTAGCGGGGAACGCGCGTCGATTCCAGGAAAAGCGATGCCGGAATGAGCATTCAACAGTTGTCGAATTTCTTTCGGTAAAAATCCACTTTCAGAGAGTATTTGTTAATACTTTTTCGGGGAAACAGGGAATGCGGGATTTCAGAATCCGGCTGCCGCTACAACTTTATAAAAAAAAAATAAATAAATAAAAAATAAAGAAAAAAAATTGTCGAAAAGAAACGACGCTTTAGGTTGAAATAAGAACTCAAGAAAAAATTTTCAGCGCAGTTTTCGAAAAAATTCGAGTTTCAAGAGAGGAAATTTGGCGATGATCGAAAGCTTATAGGGGGTTTTTCCTGAGGACGGGAGTAAAGTAGCTCGGCGTGGGGCGGCTGATGCCCACCCCATCTCGCATCCCCGACCGATATTAACTTCTTGGCGGGAAACTCATCGTTCATCGTTCATCGCTCACATTGACGATAAAATTACACAGATTCGGGATGTTCGCGTCGCTTGCCCCATTCATGCCGCCCCGCCCGCCGTTCGTCCATTCGTCATTTCGACGGGACATCGCACATTGGTCCATCAACAGGATTTACCCCTGGTTTAACCACGGGTAGTTTCAACTGACTATGTGATGTCTCCTAAATCGGAGAACGAAGAGGAAGAAGAAGAAGAAGAAGAAGAAGCAGAAGAAGAAGAAGAAGAAGAAGCAGAAGAAGAAGAAGAAGAAGAGTAAGAGTGAGAGCAAGAGCAAGAAACAAAGAGAAGGAAGAGAAAGCAAGATAACAAGAGGATAAAGAATAGGAGGAAGAAGAGGAGGAAAAATAAGAGGAAGGGAGGAAAGAAGAAGGAAAAGAAAACGAGGAGGAAAGAGCGGAGAAAACGAAGCAGAGAAAGAGAAGGAATTAGAGAGAAAAATAAGAGGAAAAAGAAGGGGAAGACTAAGAGGACGAGGAAGAAGAAGAAGAAGAGGAAGAAAAAGCGAAAAAGAAACAAGATAAAAAGAGGAAAAATAGGTACAGGAAGAAGAGGAGGTAGGAAAGAAGAAGAAAAAGAAAAGGAGGAAGAAAGAGCGGAGAAAAGGAGAGAGAGAAGGAAATGGAGAAAGAAAAAGAGGACGAAAGAGAGGAAGAAGAGGAAAAGGAGGAAAGAAAGGGAAAAGAGAGAGAAGGAAAAATAAAAAGGAGACGAAGGAGAGGAAGAAGAGGAGGAAAAGGAGGAAAGAAAGGAAAAAGAGAGGGAAATAGAAAAAGAAAAATAAGACAAAGCAGAGGAAGAAGAGGAAGAAGAGGAAAGAGAAGAAGAGGAGAAAAATGCATTCCATGAAGGTTCGACTCGACACATCGACCTCATGAACGCTTTCAGTGGTGAATATGCCCAAGAAAATTGGGGATCGAAGACAACCTGATCGACACATTATAGGTGGCGGCGCGTTAAGCCCCGCTCCAAAGTTAGTTTCCATTCAGCACACCGTAGAATATCCTCTCAGTGGGGAGAAAATGCAGGGCAGGGTAAGTGTCGTCAGATAAGGGATCCCAGGCGCGGGCGGGGACTCCGAAACTTTGAGCACCGTCTTACAGTAGGAATCATTGGGACCGTCCAATATTTTCACTTAGACTTTCCCTTCTGACCTTTTATCACAAAAGTAAGGCGAAATTACGACAGATAAAGTCCTAACAAGGCAACTTTTTTAAGTTTTCATGATTTCATTCTCATTGGAACGCGTTAGATAATACGCTGATCGCTAGCATATTGCGGGGCCTTGAGCAGCGCCATCTGTGGGGCGCGACTCGCAACAGCGCGAGATTCGCCGCTTTGGAATATCCTTACGGCCTCAGCTCATCAATTCGAAAATAAACTAAAGGAAACGATTAGAGAAAGATTTTGAAATAAACTACCTTTTGCAATTGGAGCACATTTTGCGATAAAGCTCTACCATTCCTGGTTTCATTTAGAAAAAACGTAACTGCCATTAGATCCATACGCAGATAGGTGCTTCTATATAGCAGTAAGGAAATAGTAGTTCCTTCATTCAAAAATTAGTCCAATTATAAATCACAATGTTTGACTCATTTTAGTAACAAAATTTGGGCCAATTATTCCCCTAATTGCCGTGTTAAGCAAGAACGCCGTATGAGCCTTCAAAAGTTGTCATATTTCCTTCAATATGAAAAGAATTTACTGCGAATATTGTGGATCTTTTACTTCAAGTTTTTTAGATAATTTTGTGCGCAATTTGATCTAAAATATCTGAAAATTTCTAAGAACGATATGCATAATTCGTCGTTTTCCGCACGAAAGAACGTAACTACATTTCAATGTTGCCAAATTTCCTTCCGTAAATTGCATTTTAACCAGAAAAGTGTTGGGCATTTCTAACTGAAAATTTCACTGATTTTTCTTCCGATTTCATGCAAAAATCAGACAAATTTGGTTATAAATTGCACACTTACATTTTTGTAAAATAAATTAATTGTTGGAGTCAATTTGGCAACCTTGGATTGGAGTTACGTTCCTTCGTGCGGGAGACGACGAATTGTCCTCAATAGTACATGTTTTATCCGCGGAAATTTGGCAACTAGCGAACGTTCATACGGCGTTTTTCCTTAGCACGGCAGTACACATATAGGTATAGGTGCTTTTATGAATGAGCCAAAATAGTGCAACCTTCATGCAGAATGGAGTCCAATTGGATTTTGTTTTGCCATGAGTAACCGCTATTTCTGGGTTATGCACCGCACTAGTTTTCGAAGGTACACGTAAATGCGCTTTTACAGATGTGTCAGAAACGGTAATTCCATAATACAAAGTTTGGTCCATTGCCTAGTTGGACTACATTTTGCGATAAAGAACCACTATTTCTGTCTCATCCATAAAAGCTCTTGACTGTATGGGGAACTGATGACTCAGGTGGGTAGCATTATGCAAAAAAGAAGCTCCAGAATAAATGCCTGGTCTCAACTTCGAAGCATAGCTCTCTTTTTTTGAGTAATTGCGCGTGATAACTGGACATTATTTTGCAATAGGGGACTACTATTTCTAGCTCATCTATAAAATCAAGTATCCACATAGGGAAACTAATGGCACATACGTTGCTTCTAAAATAAGCCGGAAAAGTTCCTGAATTGCAAAATATTGCCAACCGGTCGATTGATACGGGGTGATCGAGTGATTCCGTTTTGCAAACTGTGCTATCGGCGATTTAAGTTTTGCAGTAAAGAATCACAATCTGGTTCTCGCTGGATCACAGCGTAACTGTCGACAACTTCTAATAGGCACTTACGCGATTTCTCCAAACACGATCACCTGGAAGCAAAAATTCATCTTCTTTCCTGGTAAACTCAGACTCAGAAAACACCATGGTTTTTCTCTATGTAGTGGCGTCTCATTCATATGAACTCTTCATGGATCTAAATTTTGCGGTGGAAGCTTCTATTTCCGTCTCATTTCAGAAACAATGGTGGGGCAACGTCGCCACGCGAAGCCCCTCCTCCTCTCCCAAATACAAGGCCACCAGTTTTTTCTTACAAAAATCTCCGTAGGCCGTTAAGAAAAATGACACAATGTCGTCTCGATGTGCTGTCTAAAGTTGAGTGTTTCAAAGAGGTTCCTCCCGTTCGGATGTACTCGTATTGTTCGCGCTAAACCAGGTGATGTTTATAGGCTGAGATGGTGCAAGCCAAGCAGTTGAAGGAATTTCTTTTACTACCGAAATTATTGGCAATAATTTTGAATGTTCGCATCATCTCGTGACCAATGATGAGGGTGGACTTGGATAAAAACCACAGCTGGAAATGCTGCTTTCGAACGGTTGGTGATTTTGCCTCTAGATAATTATATCCACACGGGTGAGCTAAATCAAAATTGGATAGCTTTCAGCAGAAAGGAACCAAGCCATATCAGCTATTGCCAAATTTAATAAGGCAATTTAATGTTTTACATGAAAATGGTTGTGCGGATTTTCGGGCAAATTTAATGAAGTTTTCTCCGAATTGCGTGGCAAATTTTCTTAAAATTTTCAAAGGAATAATCCCCACAAACGTTCTTTTGTAAAAAATTAAATTAACTAGTTAATTTTGGAAATAGCTGATGTGGCTTGGTTCCTTTCTGCCTAACGCGGACCAATTATTACTGAGCATTAATCCAACTTCAATAATTGTTTTTTAATCATATCACATATGGACTGCATTTTGCAATTAGATACGACTAGTTCTGACTCATGTGAGAAACAGCATATGTGCTATTGGTTTTCCTGTGCAAATAGGTGATTTTATGCTAGAGTAAGAAATAGCAGATCCTCATGGAAAAGTGTAGTCCAAACAAGCTCTCTGATTTCCCAAATTTCCATTATTTGTCATAGTCTTCCTAAAGATGGACTGGGCTAAATTCCAGAATTAAGATATTCATTTAAGAAACTATGGATTATTTGGGACCCGCGCAACCTATCAGCATCAGCATCGTTTCTGCACGAAACGAACGATTGAAAGTCAGGATTTTGGAGAATTTTGTATATCAAACTAAATTTGTAAGCTGCGACGGATTATCATCGGTGATTATCGGTGGCTTTGAGGAAGAGAAGTATGTAAGAGAGGGGCGAGGCGCAATTGATCGATTATCGATATTTCTCCCATTTGAAGCTGTGTTAATGGATCGATTATTACGGTGTCCGTTGCAAACACCGTTTGTCGATCCTTTTCTACAGGTTAAAAGTCAGATCAATCGATATATCGCAAAGCATGCCACGCCGCTGGTAAGAGAGGAATAACCTATTCGGAATTTGAGGCTCTGACGCTTGCTAATTAAATCAGATATTATCGTCATTGACATTCGATACGGGAAAAAACAACGGTTTTAAAGTTATCATCAAGCGTAACTTTACAGACAAAGAGGTTTTTTAAACGCTCCGCAACACCTGATAACAAGTGCGCCCATGGAAGTTGAATATTAACAATTGAATTGATGCAGGCGGTACATTGGAGGGGGTTCACTTGGTGCAAATCAACCATTCATTTCCGTAACTTGCTCGTCACAAGGGAATTGACGGAAGAAAACGTTGAACTACGATTAATAATTATTTTCCATTGATTTTGTCGGATTTTTCAGACATCAGCCTAAGTAATATTCACATTGCCTATAGATTTCTTCGCATATTTCATTTTTTTTTTTTTTTTTTTTGCAGAAAAACTGATCAGCATAACGCCTTATAAATGTCTGAATTCACCTCAGCCAATAGAGGACGTGCCCATACAATTTCAAGATAGAATTTTTCTCGGATTTTTGCTGATGAATAAAAAATAACGACAGGAAATTAGGCAACGTCTAAGATTAAATTTCGCAAGAAGGAACCATTGTCTGGCTCTTTCATAAAAACACCTTCCTGAATAGGAAAACCAATGGCATATATGTTGCTTTTAAAATGAGCCAAAAATAGGGGTTTCTGTAATTGCAAAAAGAGGTCCTACTGTAGTTAGTGTAGGTCTGGTTACATCTGTTTATTTCAATCATATTAAACTTGGATAAATTAAATAAAAATTAGCCTAACTACATTTCATGATGCGTAAAATGCGCTCATGTTTTAATACTCCACATGACAACGATTGAAGGAATTATCCTAAAAATTCGTGTCGATTTAGCCTAAACTACAAAAAAAAATACTAACAAAATTTTAGACTGGAGTTTAGCTAATTGGACGGGTTCGCCAGAATTGATGTAACTCACTCCACGTGGTCTAGTTTCCTCTTACGTTTTATTTCCATTACAGAGAACTATTTAACGTCGTTAGACTATCTACGAAGCCTAGATTATGAAGAATACACTTACGCATACAAATTTCAAGTTTTCCCGTTACTCAATATTCTGTTCCAAAAATAAACCAAGAGAGCAAAGAGGCCACGTTTGATGTAGTCAGACCGATTTAGATTGGATACGTCCAATTTTTGTTCTCAAAAAGTATACAGCAAAAGAGGAAACTAAAGGCAAAGTCTGATGTAGTTCATTCCACTAATTTGACGACGTTTTACACTTAGGGACTACAATTTCTCCATACATGTGATACCTAACATAAGATGAGTTAGAAATGGTAGTTCCTATAATTGCAAAATGCAGTCCAACGGAGATGTTGCATGTGTGAGGAATTTGCGATTTGACTATTGATTTTTTTGTAAAAGTTCGCGAGAAACAAAACACGATGGTGCCACTGGTTTTCTCTGAAATCATCTCCCAAGCTCAAAAAAAGCTCTTAAGTTGAGGCCAAAATGGAGGGGATATCCCACGCTATCCTGCGAGTGCACTTCTACATCAAGACAAACTCTCCATGCAAAGATAGGGAGCAAATGCATTGACAGGGTTGCCACTTTATTTGGGGACTCCAAAACTGAAAACACGGCAACCCTGCTAATATATTTGCTCCTTATCTTTGCATGGAGAGTTTGTCTTGATGTAGAGGTGGACTCTCAGGATAGCGTAAGATATCCCCTCCATTTTGGCCTCAATTTGAGAGCGTTTTTTGAGCTTGGGAGTTGATTTCAGAAAAAACCAATGGCACCGTCGTGTTTTTTTTCGCGAATTTTTACATAAGAATCAGTGGTCAAATCGCAAATTCCTCACACATGCAACATCTCCATTGCAAAATGTAATCCAATTCTAGTTGAATCCCCCGAACTGTAATGCGTTTAAGGATATTTTTGTCAACCTACTAATCTTTATTAGTCTATTCTAGCTTTACGCTTGCGGTGGGGCAATGATGGTATTCGTTTACGACGGGGTGGTTCAGGGCCAAACCGGCGTGCTCTTCCCCCAGTTACAAGAGAAGGACAGTGCTATCCACCTGACCCCAGATGAGGAGACATGGATAGGTGGGTTTGAAGATGAAAAAAAGTTACTTAAATACGCAGTCCTTGAGTAAACTTCTTCTTGAGTTTAGTTCGGGTCATAGCATCATTTGCTCCCAAGATTGATAAAAACACAAATGAAGTCATTATTATAATCTGACTTCCATTTGGACTATATTTTGCAATGGGTCAGTTACGTTGGTCACAGAATCGTATTTTTGTGCGTAAATTAAATTTCGTAAATTATTTTACGAATAATTCCAGTCATGCTAAGCAGCGACAAAAAGGCACCATCCCTCCCTAGTAAACCAGATTTCCTTTTCAGTCGCAATAGATAAGCAATGATGCAAAACCCATGATTGATTGTAGCACTGGTAACAGGTGTCTTCATTGGTGTGCAATCAAAATATATAGTCGGCTCACCTGAAGGATGCGACGCTGATTACAACCATTACGAATTAATTTCTGCTTTCACGACCTCTCGCCGCGCTACATTAATTTCAGCGACAGACAAGATGCTACAGACTGACATTACGAATGTAAGACGGTGAATTATCTTCGTTACACCGGTTGCAAACACGGAAACGCTCATGAAATAAAACATAATTAGTTTATGATTCATGGAGACTCTAGTAAACAGACGGATTTCATTCCGAGAACATTCAATTCTCTGTACATGTACGGGTGCCATTAGAGTACCTGTATAGCGAGAGTATGGACAGATGTGAAACTCCGAAAATCCATCAGGCCTTCACCGATGCTTCTGCGAATAAAGTTAGGGCCCAGAAATGCAGCCAACCTATGAATTTCAATTATCCAGAACGATTTACTAATACTATTGTTACGTATTGTTGTCGTTTATTAAGCACGTGTTTGACTCAGTTTTTACATAAATTTACTCAATTTTGCGGAAGAACGCTCATTTCTGTACATTCTTGGCCATCTTGGTTAGAATTGGAACCTGCAGACTGGCAGTGAAATTTTGTGCGTTAGAAGTTGGTTAGAAGGGTGGCTGCACTTTTGGGCCCTAAGCCCTCCATGAAGCGACCTGTCCATACTCTCGCTATACAGGTACTCTAGGTGCCATTGTTACCATAATTCAGGGTGATTTTTTCTTCGACGAAAAAAAATATCATGATAAAACGGGTATATTTTGTTTTTTTACTTTTGCTGATCCAAATTCAGAGACAAGAAACCCTCCACTGGCCTCTTGGCGACCGGTGGAAGCTTTCACTTTCAGGAACTCAACAATTCCTTATGGACAATTATACTGCCGTGCTAAGGAAAAAGGTCGTATGAAAATTCGAGAGTTGACAAAAATCCCAGAATAAAAAATGTATTTCAGAGGAAAGTTATGCATATTTTTCCTGAAATTTTCAGATATTTCATAATAAATCATGAACAAAGTTGACCGAAAAATTCGAGGAAAAATATTCGCAATTTCCCCAGTAAACTCAGTTTTTATCGGAGGAAGCTTGGCAACGTCTGAAGGCTCATACGGCGTTTTTCCTCAGCATGGCAGTATAGGGGAGCAACAATCAACTACCTACATTGTGGATGATGAGCTTCGGGTGACGTCATGAGCCAGACAAGTTCCCTCCGGCTTGTTTGCAAAACGGAACTGTCAACATGTTCTTAACCATCAACCATGTAGGTTCGACAATAGAATTATGAAGTTCCGAAAGTAAAAGCTTCCACCATGACCAAGATACTGGTGGAGAGTCTCTTGTCTCTGTCAAAATTTAGTTAAGTTAGTCAAGTTTTTCATTTCAAAATTGTGGATGATTTCATTTTCATTGCAGCCAGTCTCGGTGTTCTCTTGGCTCCGTTTTCGGCGCTGCTAAGTGGTCCGGTCGTGGACGCGTTCGGCCGAAAATCGGGACTGATTTTTTTCTTCGTCTGTTGCGGGGTCGGATTCGGTATCACAGCATGTGCCACACAGGCGTGGCATATATACATGGGCCGAACTATCTGCGGGTTTGCACTTGGTGAGGACTGATTATGAATTGCGATTTGTATCATACTTACAAAAGCATTTGCCGCACTTATATCCAAATTAATGGGCCTGTTTCAAACTTCAGCTACAGCAAAAAGACGAGTTGATTATTGTAGAAAATGGCTCAAAATCACGATGAGCGCATCGCATAGGGAAATTCTGGAATGGTCGTAATGCATAGTGACAATATCATAAATGCATTTCGGTGAATGTAGACCTCCGGTGCGCAAATAATTATAGAATGGACCAATTGGACCAATAGGAAGTTTAATCCTGACACATGTGACTTACGTACCTCGTCTAGTGACCCATTGGAGAAATTCTGCTATAGTATACCCAAAAATGGTCCTTATCGATACTCCTGTCATAAAAAGTTTCACGTGGAATATCAAGATTTCATTTTTAGTCAGTTGGAATTTTTTAGCTAACGTCCGTTAAAAATCAGCATAAAGCTGATAATCTCAATACAGAGGGGAAAAGTTCATAAGACACAATTTTTCCTCAATGAGATACGCTGTTACACACATTAGTAACGACCATTCAGGGTGGCAACTGCAGACGCGTTTCGGCCTTATTGGGCCAATCCTCAGTGCAGCGCAGCCTCCTTGTACGAGTGTTGCACCAAACAGCGTATGTCTTTGAGGTAAAATTGTGCTTATATGATCTTTTCCTTTCTATATTGAGATTATTAGCTTCACGCTGATTTTTAAACCTTGTCTAAAAAATTCCAACTTACTGTCTTGCTACTCGTGCGTCTACCGGAATCAGTTCGTGTATTTTATTTTTCATGAAATATGGAGATGTTGCATGTGTGAGGAATTTGCGATTTGACTGTTGATTCTTATGCAAAAAATCGCAAGAAACACGATTGTGCTACTGGTTTTCTCTGAAATCATCTTCCAAGCTCAAAAAAAGCTCTGAAGTTGAGGCCAAAATGGAGGGGACATCCCAAGCTATCATGAGAGTCCACCTCTACATCAAGACAAACTCTCCATGCAAAGATAGGAAGCAAATACATTGACAGGGCTGCCACTTTATTTGGAAACTCTAAAACTGAAAACACGGCAACCCTGTTAATGTATTTGCTCCCTATCTTTGCATGGAGAGTTTGTTTTGATGTCGTGGGATATCCCCTTCATTTTGGCCTCAACTTGAGAGCTTTTTTGGAGCTTAGGAGTTGATTTCAGAGAAAACCAGTGGCACCATCGTGTTTCTCGCGAACTTTTACGCTAAAATCAACAGTCAAATCGCAAATTCCTCGCACATGCAACATCTCCATTCCGTGTCCAAGGAGTATCTACCAGAACGCACTCGAACGTTCGCTTCCCGGTCTCGGGGGCCCCGACTAACGGGCACAAAAGCGGGAAATCGAGGCGGAGGAACCGAAGCGAAATCAACTCCAAAGCTCAAAGGAAGCTCTCAAGTTGAGGCCAAAATGGAGGGGATATCCCACGCTATCCTGAGAGTCCACCTCTACATAAAAACAAACTCCATGCAAAGATAGGGAGCAAATACATTGACAGGGCTGCCACTTTATTTGGGGACTCCAAAACTGAAAACACGGCAACCCTGCTAATGTATTTGCTCCCTATCTTTGCATGGAGAGTTTGTCTTGATGTAGAGGTGGACTCTCAGGATAGCGTGGGATATCCCCTCCATTTTGGCCCCAACTCGAGAGCTTTTTTGAGCTTGGGAGTTGATCTCAGAGAAAACCAGTGGCACCATCGTGTTTCTCGCGGAATCAATAGTCAAATCGCAAATCCTCCCACATGTAACATCTCCATTGAGCTACGTCTTTTCGTCCGGAAAACCGCGAAGTGTGCTACAGATCCGTTTCCAGGACCCCTTGTGGACTATATTGTACTGCAAATACAATGACGGGGCTGCCACTTCATTTGGGGACTCCAAAACTGGAAACACGGCAACCCTGTTAATGTACTTGCTCCCTATCTTTGCATGGAGAGTTTTTTTCTTCATGTCCTCATGTCCTTTTCAATCCCGTCGGATGTTCCCAGGTCTGGAGTCGGTGGGCCTGGTCTACCTCGTGGAGCTGAGCGTGAAGGAGTACCGCTCCCTCCTGCTGGGCGCGACGGCGGCCATCTACACCGTCGGCATCCTGATCAGCAACGTGGTCGGCGGCTACCTCCCGTGGCACCTGGCCTCGGGCATCTTCTCCCTCACCGCATTCGGCTTCGGCGTCGTCCACTTCTTCGCCCCCGAGTCCCCGGCCTGGCTCTACAAGTCCGGGCGCCGCGACTCCGCCGTCCTCAGCCTCCAGGCCCTCGGCCGGAGCCCCGCTAGCGTCCGCGCCGAACTCGAGTTGCTCGAGTTGTCGGCCCGGACTGTGTCCGAAAACGTGAGCGTTAGGGTGTTGCTCGAGCCGACGGTATGGAAGCCGCTGGTTATCGTGTCGCTATTGTTGGTGTTTCAAGCATTCACCGGGGGCTACCAGATCAATTCTTATAGTGAGGATATCGTCCAGCGACTCGGCACTGAATACGATCCTTTGCACGTTTCTAATATCATGTCGGTAAGTTTACTCTAACGTCTTGTCTCCATGGGACGTTTCATGGAATGTTTCCTAAGTTCGAATCGCAGGAATGAGACTTCTGGGCTTTTTCCTCGTTAAACAACACAACAAAATTTCCTAACGTATGGCAGCCGCTGGTTATTGTGTCGCTTCTCTTGGTCTTTCAAGCAACCACCGGGGGCTACCAGATCAATTCCTATAGTGAGGATATTGTCCAGCGAGTCTGCACCAGATACGATCCTTTGCACGTTTCTAATATCATGTCGGTAAGTTTACTCTAACGTCTTGTCTCCATGGGACGTTTCATGGAATGTTTCCTAAGTTCGAATCGCAGGAATGAGACTTCTGGGCTTTTTCCTCGTTAAACAACACAACAAAATTTCCTAACGTATGGCAGCCGCTGGTTATTGTGTCGCTTCTCTTGGTCTTTCAAGCAACCACCGGGGGCTACCAGATCAATTCCTATAGTGAGGATATTGTCCAGCGAGTCTGCACCAGATACGATCCTTTGCACGTTTCTAATATCATGTCGGTAAGTTTACTCTAACGTCTTGTCTCCATGGGACGTTTCATGGAATGTTTTCCTAAGTTCGAATCGCAGGAATGAGACTTCTGGGCTTTTTCCTCGTTAAACAACACAACAAAATTTCCTAACGTATGGCAGCCGCTGGTTATTGTGTCGCTTCTCTTGGTCTTTCAAGCAACCACCGGGGGCTACCAGATCAATTCCTATAGTGAGGATATTGTCCAGCGACTCTGCACTAAATACGATCCTTTGCACGTTTCTAATATCATGTCGGTAAGTTTACTCTAACGCCTGCGCCTTGTCTCCGTGGGACGTTTCACGGAATTTTTCCCACGTTCGAATCGCAGGAATGAGACTTCTGGGTTTTTTTCCCGTTCAACAACACAACAAAAGGATGTGTCCCATTAAGTAGGGTATTTTGGCCCTAACTTTGGTCGCAAATTGAAACAGCTTAGAATAATGTCATGATCGACTCTTGGTCAAATCGACTCTTAATCATCTACCCTGTGGGAACTTGTTCTTATTTGAGGTGTTTTTGAAAGGTTTTTGCCTGATTTACCAGCGCGCAGTGGTGAAGTTTTGCAGTTTTCTCGAATAATTGCTCATTTTCGGTCCTAAATTAGATTGTTCATGTATGAGCTCAAGCGACTACCACTTTCTTCCTTAAATATGTTAATCTTTAGTACACCCATTACAACATATTTAAAGGACAAAGTGGTAGTCGCTTGTGCTCATACATAAACAATCTAATTTAGTACCGAAAGTGAGCAATTTCTCGAGAAAACTGCAAAACTTCGCTACTTTGCGCTGGTAAATCAGGCAAAAACCTTTCAAAGACACCTCAAGTAAGGACAAGTTCTCACATGGTAGATGATAAAGAGTCGATTTGACCATACATGACATTATTCTAGGCTGTTTCAATTTTCGACCAAAGTTAGGGCCAAAATACCCTCCTTAAGGGGACACATCCTTTCTTCTTCTTCTTCTTTTGAAGTCGTTCCTGGGACTCCACAATGACTCTTAGTTGGATTGTGATTAGTGTTGACTAACTCAATATTTTTCCTAACTTAGCAAGTGAGATTTTTCCCTTTGCCAAATCCCATGAAACGTCCCGCGGGGACAGGGCCTAGGTGCCGTCAGGTGAAATGACAATAATTCCAACAAGCTGTAATAAAATAAACTTCAAAATTATAAGGTGAAAATCATAACGCCGCAAGTTTGCATAATCGCGTCGAACACAAAGCGGCTGGCGCGGCGCGGGACTGGCGCGCACGGTGCGAGACGCATAGCGCCTTACAAGACCGCAGGATACTTCGTGCATTGCGCGAACAGCACGTAGCGCCTTACAAGTCGGCAGGATACTCCATGCATTGCGCGTATACCGCCGTGCGCGCTCAAGTCGTTCACTGTCGTAAAATGTTCACGAACGGTTTTTTTTTTTTTTTGAAAATGGCGGTGGGAGGGGGGGAGGACAAAGCTATTTCAAATGCTTAAAAGAAGAATTAAACATTAATAGTTTTACAGCCATGTTTACAAATAATAACTTAAGAGACATTCTTAAATAAAAACAGGAAAATATTTTTGTAGAGTTTACAAGAATAATTATCAATCAAGTAAATTTAACTGGGCAGTTTAATTTTTTACAAGAGAACGCTTGTAATGATTCCTTTGAAATTTTCGAAGAATCTGCTTCGTATTATACAGGTTATTCACTGAAATTCGCACTAAAATCCGCACAACCGTTCTCATATACAAAATTAAAATTCCCAATAGCTGATTGGCTTGGTTCTTCTTAACGCGTTTCAAATAGACGCATTCAGTGTGACGTCACATTTCGATATAGTTTCAATGTCTCGAAAGTCGAAATGTGCCCCAACAAACGAACATTACCTCAAAAGTGAATGATCAGAAGAAATTACAGGGGACTCTGCGAGGAATAGGCTGGATCGTTGAGGAGTTCGTTTGATGACTAAGTATTGTCGCACGAGCTCATTTTATCGTCAATTCTCATGAATGTGGTCTCGAACGTTTTGGATAATGATTAGCTTTCATAATTTTACAGTCCCATTGATTAATTTTTTGGTTTTATTCTGGTTTTCACATTCTTTCGTAAATTTTTCATTTTGGACGTTATTCGTTTGTTGGGGTACGTTTTGACTTTCGAGTTATTAAACGACAGTATCGTTCCGTGACGTCACCACTAAACTACCGTCCACAGCAAAAACGCCGTAACTCCATTGCAAATTTTATATTTTTCTTCCACACATACTGCTCTAACACAAGAAAATCCAAAAGTAGCATGGCTTCATTTCTTCAATTTTGAGTTTCTAAGGGTATGCCAAAATCGACTCGAAAAATGAAGGATGAATAATTGCTATAGTTTTCTTGTAGAATAGTATTTTGTCAGAAAAAAATCGAAAAAATATCGAATGGAGATACGGCGTTTTTACTTTGGACGGCAGTAAATGCGTCTGTAGTAGAGCTTCATCAGGGTGTCTAGTATTTGTTAATTTTGAAAAATCCTGATTTTTTCCTGCTTCTTCCTGATATTTTATAAAAAAATTCTGATTTTTTCATTTTGAAAATTCCTGATATTTTCCTGATTTTTCTCGACTCCTGGCGCGGTAGGCAACAAGCAGTAAGACTTTCTCCGCTGAGGAGATTCGCGTAGAAAAATTCCTGATAAAACGTCCGATTTTTCCAATTTTCCTGATTTTTTCCTGGTCGGCCAAAATTCCCGATATTTTCAGGTTTCTCCGGTTTTTCCTGATGCTAGACACCCTGCAAGGCTTCATTTCTTCAATTTTGAGTTTCTAAGGGTATGCCAAAATCGACTCGAAAAATAAAGGATGAATATTTGCTCGTTTTCTTGTAGAATAGTATTCTGTCCGGAAAAAAATCGAAAAAATGTCGAATGGAGATACGGCGTTTCTCCTTAGCACGGCAGAGTAAATGCGTCTTTAGTAGAGCTTTATCGCAGAATGTGGTCCACTTTCCCTGTCCGCAGGTCGCAACCGCCGTAACGAACTGCACCCTGGGCGTCTACTGCATCTCCTACATGCGCCGCCGCCCGGCGACCATCACCCTCTCCATCCTCGTGACCCTGGCGTCCCTGGGGGCCGGCATCTACGAGCTCCTCCTCCGCGGCGCCCCCGGTCCCTTCGACTGGCTCCCGATCGCCCTGCTTGCGGCCAACCTGAGCCTCGGCTCCGTCGTCACCAACATCTCGTGGATCCTCTCCGGCGAGGTGTTCCCCCTCCGGGTACGCGGCTCCACCACCGGCGCCATCTTCTTCGTCGGCTGGGGCTCCCAGTCGCTCGCCATCAAGCTCTACTACGCCTCCCTCGCGGCGCTCCGAGTCTCGGGGCTCTGCTTCGCCTACGCCGCCGGGTCCCTGTGCACCGTCCTCCTCGCCGTCTTCGCGCTCCCCGAGACCCACAACAAGACCCTCTACGAGGTCGAGCAGAGCTTCAAGAGGAGGGAGTCGAAGGACGCTGAGACTCCCGTCCAGGATGAATCGAATCTCTAATGGAGATGTTGCATGTGTGAGGAATTTGCGATTTGGCTGTTGATTCTTATGTAAAAGTTCACAAGAAACACGATGGTGCCACTGGTTTTCTTTGAAATCAACTCCCAAGCTCAAAAAAAGCTCTCAAGTGGAGGCCAAAATGTAGGGGATATTCCATGCTATCCTGAGAGTCCACTTCTACAACAAGAAAACTCTCCATGCAAAGATAGGGAGCAAATACATTGACAGGGCTGCCACTTCATTTGGGGACTCCAAAACTGAAAACACGGCAACCCTGCTAATGTATTTCCTCCCTATCTCTGCATGGAGAGTTTGTCTTGATATAGAGGAGGACTCTCAGGATAGCGTGGGATATCCTCTCCATTTTGGCCTCACTTTGAGAGCTTTTTTTGAGCTTGGGAGATGATTTCAGAGAAAACCAGTGGCACCATCGTGCTTCTCGCGAACTTTTACATAAGAATCAATGGTCAAATTGCAAATCACATGCAACACATGCAACACATGCAACATCTCCGTTGCCCGCATGCTTCAATACACCGATTCAGAGTGCTTTAATAGGGAGAGTATGGCCATTTCGGTTTCCACCTCTGCAGCCTGCTGGTTGAAATTTTAAGTTTCTGGGGTAGACATGGATGACATGGTTGAAAGGCGGAGCGTGATTGGTCGGCTATGTCTTACCGCTGCTCTATCGTGCCATTGTCAGGTAAAATGGACGACATACTGTCGGAAACATAAGGAATGCCTTTAGCTTGTCGTGAGCTCCATCCGATATAAGCACGACAAAGCAGCGATAAGACATAGCCGACCAATCACGCTCCGCATTTTAATCTATGTCATCTATGTCTACCCGACAAGCACAAAATTTCAACAAACAGGCTGCAGATTGGTTCAGCCATCTAAGGGTGAATGGAGCCTTCTAGGACCCAAAAATGGCGGACGCCGTAAGTAAATGTAAATACAAAATGGCTCAAAATGTAGTTTCATTTGCATATCGCGATGAGAAATTAACGCAAAAGTACTATTGCGACGTATTTACATGTTTTTACGGCTGATCGTGAGTGATTTTCGCGAAAAATCATCTTGGATGTAGTAAGGTTGGCAGCAAGTGCGGTTGCTGATAACCGTCAAAAGTCAAAGATAACCATCAGAAAAAAAGAAGGAACAAAAATCTGATTGAATCAAAAGTATTTTTGCTTATCAAATTTTAAGAGTTTGAACTCTGGATTCAAAAGACTTTTTCTCCTGTGTACTACCTCTTAATTGAAAGGTTTAAGTACACAATATCGTACATGTTCATGTAAATACAGTTCCCAATAAAATTTCAACGAAAATTCCTGGTATTTCTTCCTGCTTGTTAACCTTGAAACTAGTCAGTGTCATTTCACTTGTCACAATCGTGCTTTTATGCTTGGTGTTGGACTCAAAGTTAAGAGCTTTAGTTTTTTCGTTTTGTTTCCGGTGATCGACATTCCATTAAATGCACTTTTTTCTTTGTTTCGAGTGACGGCTGTTCGCGCGGCAAATGCGTCATTTCCTAAAAAGCCGCTGAAAATAACATTTTCGCGCAGAGCGGAACCTATCCTGCCGAGCTAAGGAAAAACGCCGTATGAACATTCGAGAGTTGCCAAATTTCCTTCGATAAAATGTTTATTTTTGAAGAAAGCTACGAATATTTTTCCTTGAAATTTTCAGGAAATTTAGGTGAAATTGCGAACAAAATTACCTGAAAAAGTGGAGGAAAAACGTTTACAAGTTTTCCCAGAAATTCGTGATTTATTAAAGAAAATTTGGCAACGCCTGAAGGCTCATACGGCGTTTTTCTTTTGCACGGCAGTATCATACAGTATGCTCTAGCTCGTATATATCAGATCAATCGGTCACTACGGAGCTGCATTCGTTGAAGTTGTTTCAATAACGAGGTGTGTTTTTCGGAGCTCCAAAGAAGAACCAACGAACGGAGAAGGTGAGACATTTCTTTCCTACAGTTCGCTGTACTCGTTAAGCTCCAGGCTTTAGGGCAAAGTTTTAGGATCATATTTGCAAAAGTCCCTTACCTACTGGCATACCATTCTCGATTTTCGTGATCAGGATCCTGTCGATGTTTTGGCGATTAATTTCGTTGAATTATTACATATTTTAATTGAAACATGAATACCATAAAAAAAGAAACGCATAAAGTGAAATATGGCAATAAGATGGAAAAATTCGACTTGAGAACCTCATTTCACCATTTGTCAAATTATCTGTCTGACAAATGTCACACTCTAGACGTCAGTGTCTTTAGCAGTAACTATTTTTTGAAGTGATGATTTGCTCCAACTTAAAAAATGCTTTTCAATGTCTCTCTCCGGACTTTATTTCTGAACTACTCATTGTCGAAATCGCTTTCTTTTTAAAATTTTGAAGAGAGAACATGCTATATTTATTTTTAGCTCAAACTTCATCTGGTGGCCGATTCGGATGTAAGGCTTCAACTGGAGTATAGGCCATATAAATAACTTTCTCTCTCTCCCTCTTCCCACTGTCTGAAAAAAACTATGTGCATTCACAAATTTATTCTATGATAATATGTACTCATACGTCCGAGAAAAAATCGCAAAATCGCAAAATCGGGATAGCGAAACATGACAGTTACTTTGACCATAAATCGCGGTAGAGGACCGAGAGATCGTGCAATCGAAAGTGTACCCGCAATGGCTATTTTACAAGTTGGCAACTCTGTTTTTCCTCCATTTACATCCATTTAGAGTACCTATATTGAGAGAGTATGGCCACTGGGCCACATGGAGAGGCTTAGGACCCAAAAATGGCGGTGCTTTGTTTTGGTTTTTGAGGATGGGAGGGGAGTCATTGCCAACTTTTGACGGTTATCACCAACCGCACTTGCTGCCAACCTTACTACATCTAAGATAATTTTTCTCAAAAATTGCACACGATTAGCCTTAAAAATATGTAAAGAAGTCGCAATAGTGCGTTTAAGTTTTCTCGTTACGATAAGCAAAGAAAACTACATTTTGAGTCATTTTGCATTACATTAATTTATGGCGTCCGCCATTTTTGGGTCCTAAGGGCTCCATTCAGCCTAAGATGGCTGAGCCAATCAGAGGTGGTAACACCAGTGGCCATACTCTCTCAATATAGGTACTCTACATCCATTGAAAATATCGATTTTCGGTGAGGTAAGGTGCCTCACCAGGAATCGACCATTTTACATGCATCCAAATGAAGGATAAACAGAGTCGCCAACTTTCAAGAATCGCCAATGGTGGACCCGCCGCGCCGTGGGATGGATCGTTCCAGACTACATCTCGGCATTGGCAGAGCCAGCAATTTGGCAACACCGGATTTCCTCCATTTAGAGCTATAGAATATCGATTCTTGGAGGGGCCAGGTGCTCCGAAAAGAATCGATTATATAGCACAGGTTTAAATGGAGGAAATTCGGTGTTGCCACATTGCCGGATCCGCCTATTCCTTTCGGATTTCTTACCGATGTGCGTAAGAGTAAAAACTCATAATTCGCAACCTTACACTCGTTTTTCGTGGGTTAAAATTGTTTTAAAAAAAGCGAGAAAAACTCTTGGGAACCAAGTATAGTCTCTACTTTTCAAAAATAAAAGAATGGACCACTAGACAAGGTACGAATTTCAGCATTCTGATACATGTTTCTTAAGCAAAATTTCACGTAGAACACGATACGCACAATGAAAATTACTGAAAGCAACCCCTTACGAAGATATTCAATTATTCTTGATGCGTGGATTCAAACCACCTGCTTCTGAAAACTCAATGCTCTGCGTGATTCACATCGCGCGATAAACGTTATCACGACAGTCTCTTGCGATATAAAAATCTGGCAACCTTAATCTTGACACTTTGGCTCAGCTATAGCAAATTGCTTGTAGCTTGAACAACACATGGAGGGAAATGAACATTACTCGATTGAGAAGCTTGTTGAAACCGTTGTAGTGCGCGATTTGACTCACGTAGAGCTTTGAGTTTCTTGAGAGCGGGCAGTTCAAATTCCTCGTAACCAATGTGAAATAAAAACGTTAATATCTTCTTTAGGAGTTGGTTTCAGTAATTTTCGTTGCGCGAATCGTGTTTTACGTGAAATGGGCCTGTTGCATGCAAGAGATACAGCCGCGCGAATAGACTTTAGAGAGGTTAAATGACACGAAAATTACGATGGTCACATTAAAAAAGTCTGAAATACACTCCTTATTGCGCAATTTGCGTTGTTAGGAACGCGCTTTTTCAAATTTCCCGCGTCTGGGGGCAGTTTTCTGATCACCGGAAACGAGCAAACGGCGGGCTCGGTGATTTCCGGAAGACGCCGAGTTGTTGTTGTTGTTGTTGTTGTTGTTGTTATTTTTTCCTTCAGTTTGTTCACAAACCCAACGTGATCTCTTATAGTGGTCCATATACGCTTTATGCGGTCACCAAATCGATCAACTTTTAAATATCCAACGCAATCCTTCTACATTTCATTTCACGATATCACGAGCTCCGATTTTTAGATTATGTTGTCAGTTTTAGTTGACCGGAAATAGCTGCGAGTTGCCGTTAATTGTTTCCGTAACCCCCCGTAAATTGCCCCCCGACGCGGGAAATTTGAAAAAGCGCGCTCCTAACAACGCAAATTGCGCAGTAAGGAGTGTATTTCAGACTTTTTTAATGTGACCATCGTAATTTTCATGTCATTTAACCTCTAAAAAGTCTATTCGCACGGCTGTATCTCTTGCATGCAACAGGCCCATTCTGATTAAGAAACATGTTACAGAATGCTTAAAGTACCTTGTCTAGTGGTCCATTCGACATTACAGAACAGACTCATTACAGATTCTATCATTTCTACAGCCGTAAGAGAGGCTAGACCGGCGGAATGGTGGCGCCTGTGGCCTTCCGGCTACTCCTCGGCCTCCTATGTTTGAACGAATGCAGCCGAACGCAATTTCAGGGCGTTTCCGGCAAACTTATTGAGTGTTTGAAAATGAAGAATTGTGTCAAGCAAGGATCCATCGTCACTACCCAGCAATTTGGGAGCAAAACATGGTGCGGTCAAGCCAACGGCAGGTTCCTCGCAGTAACGAAGAAAAGGCTCTTTTACCTACAATGCGCACCAGGAAATCCGAAACAGGCCAAGGGTGCCACCTACGAGTTGGCCAACTTGACGGGAGCTAACCCATTACTTTTCGAAGCTGGAGAGCTGTGTGACATCTCTGAGAATCAATTAAAAACTGGCGGCAAGGCCAATATCCTCGCCCAACAGCTCGAAGGCGTAACGTTGCCTTATAACTGTAAGTTTATTCTTCTTTGTTTTTTTTTGTTTGTTTTTTCACGTAAGCCTATACTGCCGTGCTAAGGAAGAACGCGCCGTATGAACATTCCATAACATAGCGCCTTACAAGACCGCAGGATACTTCGTGCATTGCGTGAACAAACGGTGACACGGTGCGCATAGTAGCGCCTTACTAGTTTCCAGGATACTCCATGCATTGCGCGTATACCACCGTGCGCGCTCGAGTCGTTCACTGTCGTAAAATGTTCACTGACGGTTTTTTTTTGTAAAATGGCGGTGGGAGGGGAGGGGGGGCAAAGATATTTCAAATGCTTAAAAGCAGAAATAAATATTGATAGTTTCACAGCCATTTTTAATAACTTAAAAGACATTCTTAGATAATAACAGGAAAATATTTTTGTAGAGTTTACAAAAATAATTATCAAACATGTGAAATTTAACTGGGTAGTTTAATTTTTTACAACTGCCGTGCTAAGGAAGAACGCCGTATGAACATTCCAGAGTAGCCAAATTTCCTCTGAAGAAATGTTCATTTTTGAGGAAAGTTTTGAATATTTTTCCTTAAAATTTTCAGAGAATTTGGGCCATAATCTGAACTAAATTATCTGAGAAATTTGAAGAAAAAGATTCACAAACTTTCCAGAATATTAGTGATTTGTCACAGGAAGTTTGGCAACGTCTGGGGGCTCATACGGCGTTCTTCCTTAGCACGGCAGTATGACCATATTTATGGCCGCTCAAGAAAAAGCTCCTTCCCTATGCTGCCGTCCTAAGGAAGAACTCCGCATGAACCTTCGGGCGTTGCCAAATTTCCTTTGATAAAACACACATTTCCCAGTGAACTTATGAGTGTTTTCCTACCAATTTTTCATAAACGATACGAGTATTTCAGTTTTTTCGTCATTGGAATTCAAGAGGTAAAAATTGGATGAGAGTAAAAAAAAATCCAATACAAGATTAAAGGAAATAGCCCGCACATTCAATTCTTGAATTTAAAATTCGAATCGTCATTTACAATGACAATAAAGTGTATTATATTGTTATTGTTTATTATTATTTTACTTCGATAAAGTTAAAATCTTAGCGCACGAAGATAATGACTTTGCTCATCATAAGAAACAGGGACTCAGTGTGCAACTATCGCGCTGATGTTGACAGGCTAAGTACTACGTACCATCCATTTTTTTGGCCCCCTTTAGACACCCTGTATCGGTGTCTGGTCTGTTTCTTCTGGAGCACCCTGTACTTAGATGTTTGTTGTGTTTTGCGGGGTCGGTCATTGCTGCCATTCGGTGGCCGCGGCGACCTATTGTTTCGATTGCGATTTATAGGTTAAGCATTTGCGAGATTGGAAGGAGGTAGTTTTTTTAGGTATTTAACTTTTCTATGTTTTAGCCGATGAGGAAGGGGTTGGTTGCTTAGCCCCGAAACATACGGTTGCTATATAAGTGTGTTTTTACAGCTTTTATCCCGCTTATACTGTCATTTACTCGATATCTCGATTGAAGATTCGGATTCTGCTCAAAATTTTGATGAGACTTGGTTCAAAATTAGATAAAGCTAGTAACACAGTTGATTGCGATCCACGTTTTTGTTACTCAACAACTTAGCTTAATTACCCTTTGTACTTTCAGCACTTTTCCTAAGTTCGATGAAAACCAAAATCCTAACATTAAATTTCTCTCTGTTCAGCTAATTCTTGCAATGCGCTACACTACATAACCTACTTGTTAGAAGGCCAAGTTAACACCAATGGGATGATGAACTTGTGCCCGCTGTTCAATCCTTTTAACATCAACACCAATATCAATACCTTTACACTCGCAGACAGAAACTCCTACCTTAAATTGACCAAAAGTGGCCTGCAGAAGGTACAACCAATTTCTACCGGAAGAAACAATTCAAATACCACTTCAGGAACCACTTCAAGGACCACCTCAAGAACCAGTTCAAAATCTAGTTGGGTATCCTGGGTTTGGCCCCGAACTTCTCGGAGATATAATTCCAGGAAGTCTTTCAACGTTGCTTCGAAGAAGGGAGGTGGGGGTGGACATGCGAGCGGTGGTGGCGGTCACGCGGGGGGCGAGGGGTCGTCCCACGGCGGGGGGGAGAGTGGGGGCGAGGGATCCCCAACTAGAACTGTCCCTAGTGGCAGAGCTGGTGCCGCGCAGACTTCTGGTGCAGTTCGCACAATACAGCCCCCGTTATTCGGTTATAAATTGTCATCGTTCGGATCCGGTTATTATAATCCGCCTGCCTATCCCGCCCTCGGCTACAGCTCATACACGTAGGCGTGTACCTGTCCCTGCACTGAAAAAAAAATCTCGGTGTATTTACAAAGAAAAGGGTAAAATCACCAAGAATTCAGGGTTCTATTTGATCCCAGTTTTTTCTTGGTAAAATTACCATTTATGGAATTGGTAATTTTACTGAGAAATCTCGGTAAAATTATTGAACTTTTTCGGTAATTTTACTGGACCTTGGTAAAGACGCCAATATTTTTTATCGACTGTGGTAGAATTACCGAGATAAAATGGCAAAGTTACCGGGAATTTATTACCAATAAAAGTGGTATTCTTACCTGAAAAAAAAACAGTAAAAATACCGGTTTTTAGGTAAGCTTACCAGTCTGTCTTGGTAAAATTACCAATAATTGGTAAAAAAACTGAGATGGTAAAGGTACCAACGGACCGTGGTAAAAACGCCGAGAATTTTTTTTCATTGAGTACCTGTCCCTGTCCCTGTCCTGTCGGTTTCCAGTAAGGTGGAGTAATTTATGATCATGATTGTCCCTCTAACAGATTATTTTCTTAGGAATATCTCATACAGCTGTCATTGCAGCTACGGGAGTTGTGTAGAAAGGTAATTAATTATGAAAATAAAATTAACAGTAAAAATATCACATTCAATCAGGTTATCAGATATGCATGGTTAATAAAAACAGGGAACGCAACCAAAAAGTTGTTATTTATGTGGAAACAATTATTACCGTAATGCAACTAACAGAAAAGGAATTCGTTCTTGCACGAAGTGTAGTAGTGAATATTATTAAGAACTTTACGAACTAATAATTTCAATTTACGAGGTAAGTAAACCCAGTTTTTAGAGGTCAAGTACTGCAAATAAGTTGATTAAATATAAGCCTCTGAGCTAAATAGAATTGAAGAAAATTACTCTAAAAATATATAAAAACAAAATAAAAATTTAAATTGTATTTTAAAATTTAAAAAAATGAAGGTTCAAGTAAAGGTAAATTTAGTTTTCCGCCATTTTTTGTAACCACCGTTATTTGCATGATATCCATCCAAGCGGCCATAATTTCTGTACATAGGGGCTGTCCCTAAATTATAACGCACTTTTTCGGCATTTTAACCTTCCCTCTCCCCCTTATAACACTGTTGTGTCGTATGTCTCTATACTTCAACACGTAAAAAAAAAACGGCGTAACACTCTCCTCTACAACCCCTCCTCCCTCCACCCTAGAGCGTCACATAGTTTAGGAGTCCACGGCAAGATACCTACGGTGCCGTTAAGGCGTATCAATGATAGCGTGTCTCGGTGTCTAAAATTTTACAATTTCCACATTTTCCTTAAATTTTTTCAACGCGATCGCGTTGGTTCCCTCCTGCTAAATACGATTCATACGTGAAGAAATATGGCGACGCGACGTTGATGATAGGCTTTTACGGCGCGGCGGCGCACACTGGACCGAGTCAGTAAGAAAAGCCGGACAAAATCTGAAAACTTTGAACGTTTATATTTTTTAAAACGTGAAACAAAAACGTTTAAGAGTGATTTCATCGGTTTCATCGTGAAATTTCCTCTCAGAAACACCCTATGAAATTTAATTTATAACGAAATAAACACCGAAATTTGAAATTTTAAGTCAAAAATTTCTCGTCCGACCTCTGCTTCAACACAATCCACTGTGCGGCGCGGCGGTGCTTAGACTTCTTAGGACGGGAGTGCGGATCAGAGTAACGGCGCGGGGTGATTATCGGATCAGCGTAATCAATCCAGGGTAACGCGCTGAGGTGTGACTTGCGTTATCGGGGCAAGAACACGCTGTTGCACTCCGGAATGGGGGGGGGGGGGGGGAAGCCCGCGCCCTCGCCCCCTTATCCACGCCGCGTCACCTAATGGACTACATTCCCCAATGAGGAACCACTAAGAATGGCTGTTCTGAGAACAGAATCTCCACGTCTAATACAAAAAAATGCGTAGCTCGATGGCAGCGTTAAAAAAATCGGCGATTTGTAATTTGAGTTTCTTCGGCAAAAACTCCTATACACCCCATTTAATTTTGCTTGATTTTAATTTCAAAAGAAACCGTTGATTAGTTCTCTTTCGAAGGATAAAACGTTGAAGAAGTATTTCAATTGGTTTTTCCCTACTGATTTCTTTGGTTTGCAAAAATATAAAATTTGAGCCGACTGAAAGCATTCGTAACGAGAGTTTGTAGCAGTTTACGAGATTTTTTGTTCATTTAGGTTTTTTCTTCAGTCTCGTTGTAGACAAACTTTGTCGCTGATGACTAGACAAAATTGCCTGCTTTTTTGTAAATTTTGCCTGCAAAATTTACTTTGTGTTCGCTACTTTCCATATCAACCAGTGGCGAGGCAAGAGTGATCGATTTTCGATATTTTACCATTTGAAGCTGTGGTAAAGAATCGGAACACCCTCTTAATCGATCCTTTCCCATAGGTTTATTAATGGCAGAATAATCGACGTGTCACAAACGTTATCTAGCAATGTAAAACTTCAGAAATCAATACATCTGTCTTTCTCGTCAGACTTTCTAATTTTTTATAATATTATTGTTCCAAGTACTTAAAAGTTAAAGTAAGCGTCTTTTGAGCTGCAACGCCTTAAAAAATCGATGATCTGAAAAATTGCATGTCATTTATCGATCCTTTTCCATAGGTTTGTATAGCAGATCAATCGATACATCGCAGAGCACGCCACGCCACCGATATCAAAACTAATGTCAGTTACTTTTCCTTTCTATGTAAGCGGTAAGCTCACGCATTAAACCGATAAAAATTCATGAAATACGGCTATAAAAGTTCTAAAAACCGATGAAAGAACAATGCTCGCTGGTAGAATAAGGAGTGGGGTAGTAGGTTCTTACCTGGCTACTGCTTCGCTGTAAACGAACCCTGCCATTGCCCGGCGAACGATCTCGAAACAGATGTCGGAACCATCCATACTGAAACATTTGAACAAAAGTCATTAAACACGCGTTAAGTAGGAAACTTCGCTGCTGGTGCTACGCGCCCCACCGCTGTCGGAATAATCCGTCTGCGACTAAGCTGTCGTCCTATGGAAGAACGCCTTATGAGCCTTCAGACGTTGCCAAATATCCTTACACGGAAAAAAATGGATTGCTGATTTAACGATTCAATTGTTACAAAAAGTGACCGACATGTTCAAATGTACATTTTAAACTAGAAAAAAAAAAAAAAAACACATTGGATCTAGAGTCCAGACTCTTGAAAACATTGACAAGAAAAAATACTCTTGATTCAATCGGATTTTTGCTTGAATCAAAACGAAATCCGCTTAAATTAGGAGACTTGCTTCTTGATTTAAGCTAGATTCTGATTGAATCAAGAGTACTTTTTCTTGTCGATGTTTTTAAGAGTCTGGACTCTAGATTGAATTTGTTTTTTTGTTCCAGTGTACACAATAGTGGAAAGCTAATTTAACCACGAGGGTGGTGAAATTAGCATTTTTTTATGGTAAAATCCACATTGGAGCATGTCAGTCACTTTTTTAACTACAAGAGTGTTAAAGTAGGAATTTAATTTTCTCCGTGTAGGTAAAAAGCGGATTTTGCGAAGACTTATGAATATTTCCACTTCATTTTTTCGGATAGTTCTGTGCACACTTTATTCTGAAGTAGTTATAAATATATCTCTTGTCTAAAATAGAATGTCTACTAAAATTTGATTTTGGATTTTTCCGATGTCGTCACTTACCGGCCAAAGTATCACAAACGCATTGCGACGTTTCAAATTTTACGCTGCCATTTAATTTTTTTTACAGAGAAATTGTTCAACGAAGCTGTCCGAAGAGTTCACAGAATTTCCTTTGTGCTGCCGGTAAAGTTCGGTAAAATTTTCAAACTGATTCGACCAACAATTTATCTGTAAAAAATAAAATGGCAGCGGAAATTTTGAAAAGTCGCATGGCACTTGTGATACTTCGGTCGGGAGGTGGCGAAATATCCTTCGCATTCGGTAAAATGCGGATTTTCCGTAGACTTGTGAATATTTCCAATTAATTTTTTCGGATGGTTCCGTTTCCCGCTTTATTCTGAAGTAGTTACAAATGGACAGAGTTAAACAGAAAGGAACCAAGCCACGTCGGGATCGAACCGAGAAAAAGAGGTTTAAAGTTTGGCTCCTGCATAAGACTCAATGTAAAAGATAAACTTCAAGTTCAATTTCTGCAAAAGTTGCTCCAAGAAAAACTTTGAATTTTTGGCGATAGATAGTAGAGCAGTGGTTGAGTTCGAAACCACTCATAACTCAATTTTTTCCAGAATGTGGGTTGGTTCCTTTCTGCTTAACTCAGTCCAAATGTGTCTCTTGTCTAAAATAAAATGGCTACTAAAAGTTGATTTTGGATTTTCCTGATGTCGTCACTTACCGGCCGAAGTATCACAAGCGCCATACGACGTTCCAAAATTTCCGCTGCCATTTTATTTTTTCACGGAGTTAATGTTGGTTGAATCTGTTTGAAAATTGTATTGAATTTGATCGGCGGCACACAGAAAATTCAGCGAAATTTTCGGACAACTTCGTCACGTCACGCGTCGCACGTCGATTGTGACACTTTGGCCGGATGATGACGAAACATTCCTGGGTTTTCGGATATTTTGAACGAGATTTCCTGATTTTTCCCGCGAATGAACTGACACTCGTTTGATTCAGAAAATCCACATATTGCATGAATTGAATCAAATGTTTGAAAACTGCTTGAAGCACTCAGAATTGGACGTATTTCTACCAAACAGACCTATGTGGAGGTGAGAAATATGAGGTGTGCTCGTTAGTTCTCTGGCCGTAAGAGTGAATGGAATAATAAAGCGCCAGTGACGTCAGCGGCGACGATGGAGACTCCGAGCCGCGGATCCATGTCTTTAACTCATGAGCCCTGTCCACAACGCTCTCTTGCCATGCCCGCGGCTCATGAGTTCCGCATTCAGTTGGCACATAGGTCTGTTTGATAGAATGTAAAATCTCGCTTTTCCAATTCTACAAAAGGAATCACGCCCACTTTTACATTGCTTCTTATGCAGCTTCGACGAGCACACCCCATATTTCTCACCTCCACATAGGTCTGTTTGGTAGAAATACGTCCAATTTTTTGATGCATGACTGATTTTCCTGATATTTTTCCGTTTTTACTGACGGTAGACACACTGTAAAAAAATTAGGTTAAGGTAGTCGTAGTATAGCTTAATTATTGATGTACCCATTGTATCTTGCTCTTTGTATTTCGCAATAAATTATTTTTGATGCAGTTTTTTCGGTTTTCTGAAAGTTATAACCAAAGACTTCGTGTCTATTTGACCTTGAATGCTTAACTTCTTCCCAGGTATTTGAAAATTTTATAATAATGCGGAATTTGCAGACTTCTAAAATTTGATGGATTTCTTGTTGAGAAGAAACTACAGAGTGAACTGAACACAAGGATACCCTATTAGTTCATAAATTGAACGATTATTTGAGGAGATATGACAAAATAACCAAAGCTGCTGAAATACATTTGTTTTAAAGGGAGATTCCATCAGATGACGTCACTAGACGGTGTATTTCTAGGGAACTTTCGATGCGCTTCTAGCTATAACTCTCAAATGAGGCAATTAAAAATTTCCGTGCAAATCTCCATTCATGACTAAACCACGTTTAGCAGAAAGGAACCAAGCCACATCAGCTGTTGCCTTTAACTGGGCGACTTAATTTTTCACAAGCGAACGTTTGTGCGAATTCTTTTGAAAATTTTAAAAAAATTGTTTCGTAAAATACAGAAAATTTACTGCAATTCGCATAAAAATCCGCATGACCGTTCCATATAAAAAATTAAATTGCCCAATTAAATTGGCAAAAGCTGATGCGGCTTGGTTCACGCGGTCCACCTATTCATAACTTTCCTCGAAAATAAATATTTCATCGAGGTAAATTTGGCGATGTCTGAATCCGAAGTTCCAAACGATGTTTTTCCCAGGAACGACGGCAAGAGACTCAAATTTGGGGGAGTGTAACCGACGCACAGTGGATCGAGTCAATAGGAGAGGTCGGACAAAACTTGGAAACTTTAAACGCCCGTAACTCCATTTAGAGAAAACTTTAAGGTTAAATAAAAATGGTTCCATTGGTTTCCCCGTGAAATTTTCTCCTACAGGCACATTTTAAAATTTAAAATGAGACGAAGTAAACAGGAACATTTGCAGTTTTAGTAAAAAATTGCAGATCCGACCTCTCTAATAATTGAATCGTTCCACTGTGCGACGCTTTACATCGATAATAGTCGCGGTTAATACCGCTCGCGGTTGCGTTGGGATATCACCTGTGTTCCCCTTCGAGCTCCGTCGCACAGTGGATCGAGTCAATTGGAAAGATCGGACGTGAAATTTTTGACTAAAACTGCAAATTTTGATGTTTATTTCGTCACATTTTAAATTTTAAGGGGTATCTGTAGCAGAAAATTATACGAAAAAACTATCGGAGCCACTTTCAGAATTTGTAGGTTTTGTACAAACGGAGTTATAAGCAAGGGTGTCTACTAATACAGGTTGGCAAAAAATCAGTACTTTTACGGTAATTTTTCAGTGCATGGCCAAGAAATTCAGAACCTCCTTGGGGGAAATTCGGTACTTTTTCAGTACCTCCAATTAACATGCGAAAAATTTCAAAAATTTGAATTTCTGGCTCAAATTGCGACAAAAATTAAAAAAATTTCGGACCTTCTTACGGAATTTTCGGACTTTTTCAGTACTTCTGGATCGCCTCTAAAAAATCAGTACTATTTCCGGACTTTCCGGTAAAGGAGATGTTGCATGTGTGAGGAATTTTGCGATTTGACTGTTGATTCTTATATAAAAGTTAGCGAGAAACACGATGGTGCCACTGGTTTTCTCTGAAATCAACTCCCAAGCTCAAAAAAAGCTCTCGAGTTGAGGCCAAAATGGAGGGGATATCCCACGCAAAGATCAGGAGCAAATACATTGACAGGGCTGCCACTTTATTTGGGGACTTTAAAACTGGGAACACGGCAACCCTGCTAATGTATTTGCTCCCTATCTTTGCATGGAGAGTTTGTCTTGATGTAAAAATGGACTCTCAGGATAGCGTGGGATATCCCCTCCATTTCGGCCTCAACTTGAGAGCTTTTTTTTGAGCTTGGGAGTTGATTTCAGAGAAAACCAGTGGCACCATCGTGTTTCTCGCGAACTTTTACAAAAGAATCAACAGTCAAATCGCAAATTCCTCACACATGCAACACCTCCATTCCGGAGTTGTTGACACCCTCTAAGCGTTGAAAGTTTCCAAATTTTGTCCTAACTCTCCTATTGACTCGATCCACTGTGCACCGACAGCGCGGATATTCCCGCGCGATTCGGCAATCTTCGGAGCGATTGTTGGCTACATCCCTTCTTTGAAGCCCCCTTGACGCCTATTTCGACGCCTTGATTAAACTGTATTCATAAGTTTAAAATGACACCGAGCTACGGCACAATTACGTCAGTTGCGAAGTTTCGACAAAATGCAAGGGGACTTCGATGAAACACGCGGTTACCTCTCACTAGAGTGCCTAAATAGGGAGAATACGGACCAGAGACAAGAGACCCTCCACTAACCCCTTGGCGATAAGCGGAAGCTATTCTGCCGTGCTAAGGAAAAACGCCGTATGAACCTTCAGGAGTTGCCAAATTTCCTTTCATAAAACGCAAATTTTCAGGTAAAGTTATGAAAATTTTCCTCCCAATTTTTCAGATAATTTTGTTCGCAATTTCACCTAAAGATTCTGATTAAAGGAAAAATACTCATAGCTTTCCTCAAAAATAAACGGTTTATCGAAGTAAATTTGGCAACTCTCGAATGATCATACGGCGTTCTTCTTTAGCACGGCATTATTACTTTCCGGGATTCAACACTTCCTTATGGACAAATTCATGATCCATAAATGTAAAGACGGCGCTGACGTTATGTTTGGCGATTAGTCCACATTTTGATCGCAAAAATCGAGGCAATCGATGTACACTGAACAGGAAAGTCGATCCAATGCAACCGATTCCTAAGTCGTGTCAATTTTTTGTCAAAATCGAATTGATTCACTGAAATCAAATTTTTCTCGATAATCGCCATCACTAGACTCATCTATTGAAAATGAAATAGCCTTCATGAGCTATTCGCTCAGGTGAGATAGTTTGTAACAGACCTATTGTTCTTGCACTTGTTACTTTTACACGAAATCAATTTTTTCTCGATTACCGCCATCACTAGACCTATCAGTTGGAAATGAAAAAGCTTTAATGGGCTTTTCGCTCAGCTGGTAAGAGTTTGTAACAAACCCATTGTACTTGCACCTGTTACTTTTGCACATATTTTTAAAAACCCTCCCATTACCTTGGTAACTGGCAGGCGAAAATTCCTACTTTAACCACTCAACTGTTAAAATAGTCTCCTTGATAGAGAGCGTTGATAAATTACGTAACACACTTTTTTGGAATGTTTACCCTCCTCCCTCGTGTAACGCTTTTGTTACGTAGTTCCCTATCTCTTAGTACTTTAACAAAAAATGGCGTAACAAACTCCTCAACCCCCCCCCCCCCCCGAGCATAACGTAGTTTGAGAGCATAAATGGCCCCTTACACTATCTCCCATCCACATCTATAGCTCGAAAAGTTGCTCTACAAATTATGCCCAGCACATCGGAAAATCAAAACTGAGGCATGAGAGATCTCCAAATCCTACGCCTGCATGGAGATTTTCATGCCCAGGATTTGTTACAGTAGAAACGCGTAAAAAAAATGTAAACGTGTAAATTAAGGCGTTAAGGCGTTAAGCTCTGAAGCTCCTCGCAGTTCCTAGCTGTCGCGCCGCGCCGCGAGTATGACGGTGTGAGTCTGAGCGACAAAACGCCTCCAATTACGTGCGTATGCAACGTGGACATCCGGTGGTCGAATAGTTGTATTCAGGCGTTATGATGAAATTCGTTTGGTAGGTGCTCGTCGTGTTCGAAGTGCTCCGCTTGTTTCTCCCGCACCTCAACTTACTTCTAAAGTTACCTATATTCTATATTAGCGTTATCTATATTCTATTTTTCTAGAATTTACGGCTATTGAATGGTGTGTTGAGGGATTCATTTCACAAAGAAGCCTGGTAAACCTAGTGAAAAAACTGCAAAACCTCTAATAAGAGATTGAGATGAGTATTGCTGTCCACGAGACAATATTAAGCTCATGAAGTAAAATCTCTTACATTGCCAAGATATACAAGCAGAGAGTCTCTGTGTGTCTCAGATGATGACTCCAAGGCTAATCTTGTAAAAAATGTTATCGTCTTTGAGAAATATGAGCAGTTGAATAGAATGTATGAATGCATGGAAAAAATAAAATTGCTGATGTAACAATTTTGTACTTAAAAAATTTTTAGACATGTTTCAATGTACATTTTTCAATAAAAAATGCTAATATAACCACGCCCGAGATTTAATTAGCTGTCTACCATTGTAAAATGTACATTTAAAACATTCATATCTGTCACTTTTTTTAACAATTTAAATTGTTAAATCAGCAATCCATTTTTTCCGTGTAGTAATATAGTGATTCCATGTTCTGGATCATTATTTGCGCCTCATTTTTTTTTAAATTTATGATTCTCTTTTTAAACTGAGAGCTGAGTTGACATGGATACGAGAAAGATATTACAACAATTTCATCAGAAAATCCCATCAATTCATCAGAAAATCCCATCAATTCATCTTGAGATTACGATATGAAAAATTAAATATACTTATTGTCTTGCGATGTTCCGGAGCAATCTTTGCAAACTAGAAACTATATTTGTCGTATCTCATCTTGTGAGAGAAAAACAAAATAAATGAGAGACACTTACTATTCGAAGACCATGTACAGCATGCCTTCCGAACTGTAGGTTTCCAACAATTCTACTATGTGTGGGTGCTTTAGCATATGACAAATGGTGGCTTCGCGTTTTAAATCTGAAACACACGTACAGGAAAAAAAGTGTCAGTGGTTCCTGCTGAAAAAGCAAAAAATCACAGGCCAATTAGCCGAAGGAACGGGAATTTAAAAGGGGATATAAATAATGAAAATAGATGACCCCTTTTCATGTTGCCGCAAAAACGCCACCGGAGGGCATTTTAAAATTTCAATGAACGTCTAGCGAGCGTCTCCACTGAAAAAAAATCTCTGTGTATTTACTAAGAAAAGGGTAAAATTATCAAGAATTCAGGGTTCTATTGGATCCCAATTTTTTCTTGGTAAAATGACCATTTATGGAATTGGTAATTTTACCGAGAAATCTCAGTAAAATTATTGAACTTTCTCGGTAATTTTACTGGACCTTAGTAAAACGCCAGTATTTTTTATCGACTGTGGTAGAATAACCGAGATAAAATGGCAGAGTTACCGGGAATTGATTACCAATAAAAGTGGTATTCTTACCCCAAAAAACAGTAAAAATACCGGTTTTTAGGTAAGCTTACTAGTCATGTCTTGGTAAAATTTCCAATAATTGGTAAAAAAAAGTGAGATGGTAAAGGTACCAACGGACCTTGGTAAAAACGCCGAGTATTTTTTTTCAGTGAAGAGTTTTTTCCCTAGGAAGATAGGTGCTTTTACTGATAAGCCAGGGACAGGGACAGCCAGAGTGTCTAGCAATTTTCGCCCAAAACGCCCAAACAACTGGTTTTTGTTCAGATTCCGCCGCGTCGTTTCCAAGACTGTAGTAAAATGAAAACAAAACTATTGTTTTTAACCAAAAACTGCTAAAACCGCGTGAGTGCCAAGTAAACCCAAAGAACTATACACCGTTAGGAAGCTCTACTTAGGAAGAACATTTTAAAAAGAAGTTCATTGAAATCGGTTGCGATGCAGAGTAGTTATGAATTTTTAAAGGTTTTCATTCTAAAAAATGACAACGTTGCAACACGGCGTTTCTCAGCAAAACTACGACCAGCGGGCCGATTATTGAAACTGATAGACAAAGCGATGACAAAGAAGGCATAGGGAGTATAGAGCGATCCTATTGGTTGACATGGTTGGTTCTTATAGACTAAGGAAGAAAATGATGGACTAACTGTCGGGTCTTTGGTGGGTTGCCGTTAGTTAGTCCATTACCTACCTCCTATGTCCATTGCCACGACCCGCTTCCACCAATAGAATCCCTCCAAATCCCTTTAGTCGTCTTTGTCTATAGCTTTGTCTATCAGTTTCAATAATCTGCCTGCAGTTTAAGACGTCTCGAGACCTACTGTATCAAGTCAAGCGTTCAAAATTCGAAAATGCGTTTGGGCATTTTTGGCCGTCTTCTCACACACCTCTTCGGTTACTTTTTCTCACTGGTAGTGACCCAGGGATAGGGGTAGTTCCTGAATGCGAATCCACTTTGACCATTGGTCCATTCTACACCAATTGGTAACACCCGTTTGAACCCGGTGATAGCACACGGTTGATATAAACCCTGTCGATAAGCAGGTCGAGTTCGAAGGAGGGGGGGGGGGAGACCGGGGGGGATACCGGGGCCTTGGGAACCTGATTCTAATGAATGGTCCCTTTTTGGGAGCAGATGTCTATGTAAGCACGCGCGCCACCAGTCGGGGGGCCGGGGGGGGGCGCCCATTAATTACAGTCTATTTCGTGGTGCGCCCCACGTCCGCCGCCCTTCCGAACCCCGCGCCCCTTTTGCGCCCACCGCACGTCACCACGTTCTAAGGAGGTTTTAAACGTGGCCCTGAGTGCAGGAACCGCATGGATGTCGTGCTAGACAGATTTCTCCTTTTAACAGGGGGTCGAGAGCAGTATTCCGACTTTGTTCCGGGATTTTAGGAGCCATATGGCTAACAAGTCTGACTTTAGGGCGCCATCAGCACTTTTTCGGGATACGTAAGGATTTCACGGAATTCCGCCGGGTAGGAGCCGGTGGGAGATAAGTCATATTCTCGAGACAAAATTTGTGACGTACAACGTTGTAAAATCTGCACTCGCAAACTTTATGTTTACTGAAAGACGTCTCCGACTAAGAATTACACTGGTTTTTCTTCTGATTACTCTCGATAGTCAGTAAAACTAATGTCAGACATTGCGCGTTCATATTTCTGGAATAAATTTTTAAATGGTTTAAAGTTTTTTAAGTTTGTAAAAGTCACTTTTTTAAAGGTTTAAAGTGGTTTAAAGTTTTAAAATTTTTTTTAGAATCTAGAAATGGCGTTGCATTCCTTCGGCTCGTAGACGAAGATAGAATTCATGAGTGCACCGATCTTCCTGCGTCGCTTTGAGTCATCGGCTCTTAATTATAGGCGCAAAACCGTAATTTATAGACAAATTCGGATGAAGCCTGGCAAAGTTGGAACACTAGTCAAAAGGAAATTTTTGAAATTGGTTGTAATTTATTTTATCCTCTGATGTTTTTTTCATGCATGCGATGCACACAAAGTAGTTTCAAGACATTGTGCTGTTTGGTTATCGGCAAAATAAATAATTCTGAGAGAAAATCAGGTGACAAGAAATGCATCTAGGCTGATTTTAACTCCGTTCAATTAAATGCCGACCCCAACTTCCAAATTCAAAACTCGAGAGCTGGAAATTAAAATTTAAGAAAGTTGAAAGATTTGGCAGCAGAGATAGAGATGTTGGTTATTTTTTTTAACCTAAGACTGTGAGAAATTCCCAGACTTTTGGCACCTTTTTTTTAGTGTATTTTCCGAAGAAAATATACCATCATTAATTCATTTTTTTAAACATATATTTATTCTCAATAGAAGTGTAATTATTATATAAAATCTATTTTCAGACCATCATCATATTTTCAGACCTTTTTTTGCATTTCTTCAGTAAATTTTCTGTCTTTTTCAGGTTACCTGGATATTCCCACAGAAAATTCTAAAATTTCAAAACCGCCGAAAACCTTCATTAACATCGAAGAATGACTCCACGACAATAAATTGACGAAGGGATGATAATATGAAAAGACGGATACTCAAAACTCGATGATAATCACAATTTTCGTCGATTCTCTGTCGATCGCTGGAGAGACCTAACTTTAAACAATAAAACCCTGGCCACAATATCACTATCCCCGATGAATAATCAATAGCGTAACATGTAACCGGTGTGGCATTTCCACACCATACATATAACCGATGCGTTCATTGGTTTATTTGCGATTAGCAAATAACAAAGCATGCTATTATTGGTTTGATATGACGTCCAAGTCCACGGCGGCTCAGTTCGCCATGGGTCAATAACGCGACCTGCCTTTGATGTGCTGTCCCCTTTAACCACGTTTGATTGGTCAATCGACCAACAGTGGCGTGGCGTGAATGATCGAGTATCGATATTTCCCCTTTGAAGGCATGGTGAAGAATCGATTATTAAGGTGTTCGTTACAAACACCCTGTATATCGATCTTTTCCATAGGTTTAAATAGCAGATCAATCGGTATATCGCAAAGCACGCCACGCCACTGTCGACCAACTAGACCGGAAGATACAAAAGCAGCACAATGAGCGGTTTAAAGAATTTACTGATGATCACATAACTTGATTTACATTTTTTTTTTTTAAATTGAACCCGGAAATATAATAGGAATTTAATTTTAAAACAACTAAAGTGCTTTATTAAGTACAAAAAAATGAATTGATTTCGTATTTGTTAAATGTTTTCTTCGTTGGAAAATCCGCCGGTAGAAGATAATTTTTGCGGTAATGTAAAAATCTCGATAAAAAAAAATGCCAAAAAATTGCCAAGGCAGGATAATAACCGTACATGAATAATTCATATTTATCTATTCATAAAATATGTCACTTATACTCACGAAAATATGAGAATTCAGATTGAATTGATATTAATTTGTGTTGTGGATATGGTTTCGAGCATATCTTTGTCGTGGTATTAAGTAAGGCAAAATATTTTCAAATATTCATCCCTCTCTGTCACAATAATGTTTCCAAAAAACATTTTGGCGCAGTTAAACTTTCTTGATGAGCATAATGATTCTAATGATATCCTACGCAAAAGCGCGATTGAGTCAATTTCGACTATTTCGTATGCACAAGTTCATGACACTTATTTGACAAAATAATACAAAAAAAAGGCAGTAGTAAAGAAAATGACATAATATAAAGAATGAAAGATGATCAAAATATCACAGGGTCACTTTTTCAAACTTTCAAAATATTACAACCTCCTTTGGGTCACATGCATTTCCTGTATTCACAAGTTCACAACACTTGTTTGACAAAATAATCCCCCCAAAAAAGGAAGTAATATAGAAAATGACATAATATAAAGCATGAAGGATGATCAAAATATCACAGGATCACTTTTTCAAACTTCCAAAAAATTACAACCTTCTTTGGTTCAGATGCAATGCTTGCATGGGAAGATGCAAAAGGCACGGTTTTTTTCATCCTTTAATAAGTGTCAAAAATTCGCTAGGTAATAATTTGAGAATTTTTTCTCCAAATTATGTTCAAGGGGCACCAAGAAGTTTTGTGAAGAAATGTTTCTGTGTCGAACGAGGGTACCCTGGAGGAGAAACTCTAACGCTGCTGTGAATGGTAAACTACATGCGCGCATAGGAGTGACTCGACGGTGCAGTATTCTTGGCGCTGGCTCAAAACGCCTTCAACGCCAGCGTGATACTTCCTTGCTCGCACCAGAGTTCGAATAGTTGTATGACAATCGCCGTATATTGTGCATGGATGCAGGCATCAAATGAGCATATCGACGGTGTAAGTCGGCAAACACATAGCTCGTTTACGGTGTCTGAAAAACTCCGCCTCTACGTTATTTTTTTAAAGGAGAACAAATTGACATAATTCCTTGGTGTTTTTGCAGAATTTTCTTTGCACAGAGAAGAATAATCATGGCAGTTTTAAAGAATTGCCGTTGAGGAGTTTTCTGTTTAAAAAATAAAGTATGACAGGAAGTCTGCGACGTTGCAAACCGAGTTATGTGATTGCTGATTTGCACCGTCGATATGGAGCTATACGTATTCGATCGCGGAAATTCGCCACTGCATGCGAAACTGCTCGCTTCGACATCCATCCGCAATTATTAGGTCAATGAGAAACTCAATTGTCAATCAAGTATCACAATACTATGAAAAATAGAGCTGGGCTCCTCAATCATATGGTTTGAACTGTGATTGCGGGATCTCAATCCGACGCTCCTCTGACTAAAGGGCATACCTCGATTTCCGCATGAGCCGCAGAAAGCATGGATTTATATGCGAAATAGGGCTCACATGGAAATTGAAATACGCCCTTACGTCAGATAAACGCAAAGACATTGAATAAACGGCAATACATTGCCGACTGGGAGTGCAGATTTTAGACTGGACGAAGCTTAACAGAGACTAACCAAGTTTTATCACGTTTGAACCGTAGATCAGAATATTGAAGTTTTATACCTCCGTAAGTCTCAATGTGAAGGACAAATTTAACAGCTATATTCACGTTGAAAACCACTAATAGTAGTAAAGGCAACATAACAAATATCGACGGTGAAACTACCAAACCACGTATCTCGGTTTGCGGCATTGCAGACTTCCTGTTATACATTATTTTAAACTTCCGTAATTTTTCCTCTCAAAGCGAAGAAAACTCTGTGTGAACTTCAAGGAATGATATTAGTTTGTTCTCATTCAAAAAAGAATAAAATGGGAGCGGACATTTTTAAACACTGCAAACGAGATACGTGGTCTGGTAGTTTCATCGTCGAAATATCTTCTTGATGGTATATATACCCTCATATGGTACGAGATACCTTAGTATGGTCCACAGACCGAGAACCATTAGATCATTTACGACTATTAGTGGTGTTCCATGCATATGAACCACTGGTTTATAAAGCCGTAGATTTTTCTCCGTGTATAACTTAACTTTAGTTTATATGTCCGTTTCCCTACTTTTTTTAAACCTCGAATACAGAGCGTATACAATAATTGTACCGAAGGAGCCGTCAGACAACTCCGCGGCGCACAACCCAGCCCACGTGTCGCGAAAATGATGATAATACGAGTTCATTAGGAGGAACTTACGAATTAGCACCCCCCGGGTACGCTCGGCGAAGCGCGGGAGCAGCGGGGTGATGAGCGAGGGTGTAATAAAGTTAGCTAATCACAACGCATACACGCATAAAAACGCGCCAACAAGGTGAGTAGTTAGGAACAAAACCTTGCAAAAACATAATGCAAGGGCTCCTCCGCCGAGGATTGGTCCGTGGGGGCGGCGCACGGTGGATCGAGTCGATAGGAGAGGTCGGACAAAATTTGGAAACTTTAAAAGCTTATGACTCCGTTTTTACAAAACTCTGGGGAAAAAACACATTGGATCTAGAGTCCAGACTCTTAAAAATATCGACAAGAAAAAGACTCTTGATTCAATCGGACTTTTGCTTATATCAAGAACCAAGCCTCTTAATTTGAGCGGATTTTCTTTTAATTTAAGCAAAAATCTGATTGAATCAAGAGTATTGAAATTTTTTTGTAAAACCTTTTCCTTACCGATTTTTCCTAAAACTTGTCGATTGTACACTACAGCTGTAAAGCTGTACAGCTGTAAGTATGGCCGATAAAGTCAACAAGAGAAGTGAATCAAGAGTATTTTTTCTTGTCGATGTTTTCAAGAGTCTGGACTCTTGATCCAATGTGTTTTTTTTCCAGTGAACTTTAAAAGCTTATGACTCCGTTTATACAAAACTTAGAGGTTCTGAAAGTGGTTCCATTGGTTTCCTTGAAGATGTCTTTAAAGAAACACACCTTAAAAATTGAAACGTAACGAGTTAGACATCAAAATTTACAGTATTAGGAAAAAATTTCATGTCCGACCTTTCTGATTCAGTCGATCCACCGTGCGGCACACGATGGTCCCGGATGAAACAGTGCAAGGAAGAACTCGTGTTTTGCGCAGTGAAACACAAACCAACACAAATTTTGTGTTAATGTTCGTACTGCTTGCGACGAATTTAGCGCAGAAAACAACGAAGAGACTGGGACAATGCATTCCCCTGATTGCGACGTTGGTATTCACCACTCGTTTTTTATTAAGTTTTCCAAGAAAACTAGCTGGCATTTTCTCTTGAAATGGAGATGTTGCATGTGTGAGGAATTTTCGATTTGACTGTTGATTCTTATATAAAAGTTTGCGAGAAATACGATGGTCCCACTGGTTTTCTCTGAAATCATCTCCCAAGCTCAAAAAAAGCTCTCAAAGTGAGGCCAAAATGGAAGGGATATCCCACGCTATCCTAAGAGTCCACCTCTACATCAAGACAAACTCTCCATGTAAAGATAGGGAGCAAATACATTGACAGGGCTGCCACTTTATTTGGGAACTCTAAAACTGAAATCACGGCAACCCTGCTAATGTATTTGCTCCCTATCTTTGCATGGATAGTTTGTCTTGATGTAGAGGTGGACTCTCAGGATAGCGTAGGATATCCCCTCCCTTTTGGCCTCAACTTGAGAGCTTTTTTTGAGCTTGAGAGTTAATTTCAGAGAGGACCAGTGGCACTATCGTATTCTCGCGAACTTTTACAAAAGAATCAGTCGTCAAATCGCAAATTCCTCCCACATGCAACATCTCCATTGAGCTACGTCTCTTCGTCCGGAAAACCGCGATGTGTGCTACAGATCCGTTTCCAGGACTCCTCCTGGACTATTGTGCGGGAGTCGTAATTAGAATTGAGCAGTAATTGGGGGGCTGCACTTGCAGGGTGGAAGCGTGGCGCGGGATGGGGTACGGGGCCTTGATTGCGTTGGAGAGTTAGTTCCTCTCTATTTGCTATCTTGTTCATTGTATCCGGGGGCTCCGTTTTTTAACTTTCCTCCTTCTTTCAGCCTTTTATCTTCCTCGCCTAACCGCGCTCCCAGTGTCGCTTCTGACGGGGCTAAAACACACTCGCAACCCGCACTCGCAACACACTCGTGAACTCCGAATGAAAAACGTCGTATGGATATTCGAACGCTGTCAAATTTCTTTTGATAAAACGCATTCACGGAAAAAATGGATTGATGATTTAACACATAAATTGTTAAAAAAAATATGTCCGACACGTTTCAATTATAAATTTTACAATAAGGGAGAGCTAATTTTACCACATGGGCGGTAACGTTTTTCATGGTAAAATCTACATAAAAACATGTGGGACCCTTTTTTTTAACTACAACATTTTTAAATCAGCAATTTTAGTGTTAAAAATAAGTCTGATATGTTTCAATTGTACATGGTGCAATAGTGAAAAGTGAGAGTGCCCGCTGGTGGCCTTAGCCATCAAGATTTTTTCCCCGACTTGGCGGAGAATTTCATTCAGGGTGTCAGGGTGTCATTCAGATGTCAGGGGGTGTCACTTTGTCATTCAAATTCCTTACTTATTCAGTACCTTTCCCTTGATTTTCCCTCACTCACCCGAAAATTTATTTTCATAGCCATTCTTAAAAATCCTTGCTTTTTCCTTACCTTTTCCTCACTTCGCGCGCATTTTTAACTGTATTAGGATTGAGGAAAAGGAATACGAGAAATCGAACTGGGAACTTAATGAATGGAAATCGTATAACCCCACGGCTACTTATTAGAGTTTATCACGAAAATCTCGAATTTCCGTACCTTTTAACGAAAAATTCGTACCTTTTCCGTACTTCCGTATCGATCTTCCGAAATCCGTGTTGAAAATTTTCCGTGTAGTAGACACCCTTCTTCACTAGCTATTTAATCGGGAGTATCTGAAAATTTCAGAATGAAATTCATACCTTTCCTCGAAAATAAAATAATTTCATTCGGGGAGATTCGGCAACGTTCCCATGCTTATACGGCGTTTTACCTTCGTATGGAAGCTCGTCAGACAGACGAGCGGACAAAAAGAGACGCGAGGGTATTATTAGCGGTACCAGCGGAGAAAAATCCGCCCCGACAGTTGACACTCTCAAAACGTTTTTTATACTTTTTCCGGGACAAAAACTCGCAGGCGGAAAACCGAGAAAAACTCGCAATTGACAAGCATGAGTTTGACTCGGTTAACATTCATCCTATGTTAACCTAGCATGGTACCGTGTTATTCATGAAATACCTGGCAATGACGAAAAAAAAGAAAAAATGGGAGGAGTTTTACAGGGTGTTTAGCAATTTTCGACCCTAAAAATTCTCAGACATTTCCCTGATTCCCTTGATAATGACGGCTAAAAAATCGGGGGAAAATCAAGATTCCCTGACATACGGAAAAAATAATCTCCTGACATTTCCCTGACAAGAAGGGAAAAATTCCTAATTTTTCGACACATTTGAATTGATTAGATATAAGTAAGAATTTTTTCCATTTTTAGGAATATAATGATATACAAAAAGCAAAATATAAGAGTGTCTATACTTATGCGAGATATTTTTGCCTCATTTTTGAAATCTGAAAGACATCAGCAGAATTCTGGTGGAAATTTACGCAGGAGTAAAATTCACGAAACATTTTTCGAAAAATCCGTGTTTTTAGATTTCCCTGACGATTCCCTGACTTTAAAATTGCTTGCAAAATAAAATTCCCTTACACGCCGAATTTTTACTGATTCCCTGGCGTTTTCCCTGATTTCTCTGATTTCCCTGACACCCCAATTTCCCCCCGGTTTTTCCAGTTGCTAGACACCCTGGAGTAGGATGACTAACTTATCGACGGTTTAACTCCCCACTGGAAAAACAATTTCAACTTTTTTTTTTCGTTTGCTTGGAGGATGACAATACTTCCTCTATACCCTGAGGGATCGAGAAAGTAAAAAACACATTGGATCTAGAGTCCAGACTCTTAAAAACATCGACAAGAAAAAATACTCTTGATTCAATCAGATTTAAGCTTAAATTAAAAACCAAGCCTCTTAATTTGAGCGGATTTCCTTTCGATTTAAGCTTTAATCTGATTGAATCAAGAGTCCTTTCTCTTGTCAATGTTTTCAAGAGTCTGGAATCTAGATCCAATTTGTTTTTTTTCCAGTGCCGAAAAAATTTGCAAGGGTGAAATGGAGGAATTTCAAATATTTACAAACTAATTATCATGCAGCCCTTACCTAAGGTACTTAATCCTGGACTAGAAGTAAATTTGGCAACGTCAACTATTTTCACAGCAAACTGTTGGCCAGTCTGCCTGTGTATACATCTTCGCACAAGGCTGAAAGGACCCCTGAAACAAAAACAAACAAAGACGTGAAAATATTGAAACAAGTGTTTAAATTATCACTATTAAATTATGGTTAATGTTGACTGCCTGATGGGCAGTGTAAGTAAACTTCTTTAAATACAAAGAACGATTCGATAGTAATAAGAGACTTGCAAATACTACCAAATTCATCATTGGAATTGCTACTTCCTATCTTAGGAGTCGAGAAATTATTTTAGAGCAAGTTGGCACCACAGTTAATACTCCGTTTAAATCCATTGAGTACATCGCTGCCGTGATAGCGAAGAGAGCAGTAAGTGCAAAAATGAAGTTTTGAGAAAACGGGCTCAGAAGTTTCTGACCGGAAAATTTTATTGGAAGAAGCCTCCGCTTTTTGTCTAATTGCCATAAATCGTCCGAAGGACTCCTATAAATCGTTAGGATGATTAACAATCGACAGATTTTATTTCAGTTACATACACAGGGTATTTTTCATTTTCGTGTTAGACTCGTGCTAGGCAAGACAGCCTTAAGTGCTATCTTCTGCATGCTTTCTTGGTTGCGTTTTGGACATACAACAAACACATTTCCAGGTTAGAAATTAGCAGAAGAGTGCGAGGGTGTACTTGAAAGAACTGTTTTCATTGGCTCTCTGGAGGAATAATGTCACTTACTGCTGTCTTGCCTGAAACTACGCCATTTTTTGCACACGTACGGCTTTTACATATGTCTCGTTTTCATACGATTAAGATGAATTTTGCTGTTTTAGCTCTCTCAGTGATTTCATCCAAAAGAGATTCTACGAATTTCGAGGGCGACTCGATTTCGAAAGTTTGACACTTACTGCTTTCTTCGCTATCACGGCGGATCGATTCTAGCCGAGGTAGGTTGCCTCATCTAGAATCGATTGTTTAGTGTACATTTAAATTGAGAAAAAACAGCGTTGCCAAATTACGGGAATCGCCCCTGGCAACAGACCCGCTCCGTTGTATTCACAATTCGTCTCGAGAAATTTCGCAGAGAAGACGCGATTCAAACCGCGCGCGCACCCCCCCCCCCCCCCCCGGCTCGTTCAAAGGAAAACGCGCGCCAGCCGACTCCTCGCGTCCCGCACTCGCCGACGCACAGTGGATCGAGTCAGTAAGAGAGGTCGGACAAGATTTGGTAACTTTAAACGCTGATAACTTCGTTTATACAGAACTTTAAAGTTCCAAAAGTGGTTTCATTGGTTTCCTCATGAAATCGTCTGCTATCAGCGCTCCTTCATATTTAAAATGTGATGAAATTAACACCTAAATTTGCAGTTTTAGTGAAAAATTTCATGCCCGCCTTCTCTGATGGAGATGTTTCATGTGTGAGGAATTTGCGATTTGACAATTGATTCCTATGTAAAAGTTCGCGAGAAACCGACGGTTTCACTGGTTTTCTCTGAAATCAACTCCCAAGCTCAAAAAAAGCTCTCAAGTTGAAGCCAAAATGGAGGGGATATCCTACGTTATCCTGAGAGTCCACCTCTACATCAAGACGAACTCTCCATGCAAAGATGGGATACAATACAATATACATTAGCAGTGATGCCGTGTTTTCAGTTTTGGAGTCCCCAAATAAAATGGCAGCCCTGTCAATATCTTTGCTCCCTAGCTTTGCATGGAGAGTTCGTCTTGATGTAGAGGTGGACTTTCAGGATAGCGTACGATATCCCCTCCATTTTGGCCTCCACTTGAGAGCTTTTTTTGAGCTTGGGAGTTGATTTCAGAGAAAACCAGTGGCACCATCGTGTGTCTCGCGAACTTCTACCCAAGAATCAACGGTCAAATCGCAAATTCCTCACACATGCAACATATCCATTGTTTGTTAAAATCACCCCTTCATATTTAAAATGTGATGAAATTAACATCTTTTGCAGTTTCAGTGAAAAAGTTAATGTCCGCCCTCTCTAACTGACTCGATCCACTGTGCGACGGAGTCTGGGGTCGACCGCCGGATTGAACCGTGCCTGGAGATTATGCAAAAAGCATCCCTCCGACGGCCGGCGGGACGACGAAGGCGTTAATAAGCAATGCAGTTATGATCTGCCATAATTCGGATGCAGGGCGCGCGGCCGGTATCGGGCGGCGGGGCGGGGGCCGGGGGAAGGCGGCCCCTTCCGCCGCCCGATCCGCAGCCCGCATGACGTCGAGTTCAACATCAGTTCATCTAATTAATTAAAGCGCGGCTTTCGACGGTCCCGAGAAGTCGCGCGCCGCGCCGCAGGCAACCCGCTCGACACCGCTGCGCTGCCGGTGTCGTTAGAAAAACATTCGATGGATGGATTTTCGTCGCAGGCGTTGGCCGGGAGAACTCCGTTGCTGATCGAGAGGATCCAGTGGCGGGTTTTGCAAGCTGGCTACACTGGTTTCTCTCCATTTAAATGTTTGTTGAACACTAGATTCTAGGTAAGGCAGTCCGTCTCACCGAGAATCGATATTTTCAATGTATTTGTCTTAATGGTGTTTTCAAATTGCTAGAATCGCACCTGAGAAGATCCAATCGTAGCCCTCGTCACACTCAGTATTTCCGTGTAGATCTCAACGCCACTACATCAGTATGAAACGGAAATGAAAGAACAACCAATTTATCAATGTTTAGGGAAATAAATCGAAGATGTACTGGTCGTGACTTCACTCCGGTTTGTACTGCTTACATGACCTTAAACGAGGGGGAAAACCCCCCAAAAAATGGCCCAAACTGTATTTAACAAGGTGAAGAAATGGTGCTGGGTCCACAACATTTCGCGGGGAAAACAAAGTCAACAAATTTTCAATTAGAGTCAATTTTTTTTTTCAACCCCCCCCCCCCCCTCCAAGGATTTCTTGGCGTCGATTCCCTATTCAACCCCGCGGTCGCCGACTTCGTGCGACATAAACCAACCTAGATATCAGCCAGCGGGCTGATTATTGAAATTGATAGAAAAAAAGCATTTGGAGGGATCCTATTGGTAGAAACGGGTGGTTGCAGTGGACAAAGGACGTAGGTAATAGACTAACTAACGGCTACCCAGGAGAGACCTGACAGTTAGTCCATCATTTACCCCTTTAGTCTATAAGAACCACCCATTTCAACCAATAGGATCGCTCCATACAGGCCCGCCACAAGGGGGGGGGGATACTGGGTCCCTGGTACCGGGGCCCGGGCCCCGGAGGGGGCCCGTGTATCCCGTGAAAAACCACTACGAATTCACATGCAACCCTTGTTTCGTAAGAAAAAGTGAAAAATTTACCCCAAAAATTTCGCAAAAGATGAATAGATTTTCAGAAACACGCTGGGGCACTGTAGAATTCTTCTTAAATTTTCAAAGAAGTATACTTTTTGGAAAATTTCTATCTACTTTCAAGATTTTCAGTACAGAGGGATATTTTTAGTAACTGCGTTTCATTTTCTTCCGTCGTCAGATGCTAAGAGTCTTCATTCTGGGCATCCTCGACTTCAATGGCTTATGGCTCAACTCCCTTGCCTTAGACAATCGAAGGGGGAGTCCAGGGGCGCCTGGCCCTCTTAGAACTGAAAATAGTATCATATGCCCCCCCCCCCAAAAAAAAAAAATAAATAAAAAATTTTCGGATGTTTTGAATGCAACAATTCGCAAGTATTTTGTGCTAAAAGTTGAAAAAAAAACTTAATTTTTCCGCAGAAATTGATGGAAAAATTATTTACGGAAGCTTCAAAATGCGTCCGATTAGTCGTATAAATTCTAAAGTTTCTCGGGGGAGGCCCCTCGGGCCCCCCCCCCCTCCGTGCTTGGGGCCCGGACCTTAAAACTGGTACCAGGGCCCGAGATGGGATGTGGCGGGCCTGGCTCCATATACTCCTTATGTCCTCTTTGTCCATAGCTTTGTCTATGAATTTCAATAATCGGCCCTCTGGTGCGCCTGGTCTAGGACACTCTGTATATGTACAATATTTTCAAGTTTGACACGAGCTACGTCCCTGACATCCCTGCGTCCTCAGAGAAATTGAGTCCCGCGAGCCTTTCTCAGAATCCTACGGATAGGCTTCCAAGTTGTTCGCATTCTCGGGAGATTATGCGAAAAGATACAAACTTATCCGCTCTGACGGGAAATCGTTAGTCCTTCCAATGTGCGTTCACTTCCGATAAGCTATAAAAGCGCGCGCTGGCGGAGAATATCAAGTCAGCTCGGAAGCGTTCGTCAAAGACATGCACACAAATATTTACCGACTGCCTCCGAGGAATATTTTCTTTGACGATGTTCGATCGGCGAAAGCGTCTAAATTTTCAATTTCCTGAAATCACTCCTGGATATTTCTCAAGGTGCGCTTTTCTTAACTCCTGTTCCTCAAATCAGATTAATTTTAAATTAAAGGTTTTTTTTTCACTCCTTCCTGAAATACTCAACGATTATTCCACCCTAATTAGTTTGCACATTGATACAGATCGCAAGGATCATTATTTTCTTAACGGAGTTTTTTTTTAATTCTTACACAGCCAGAAACAGTAATTCTACATCGAAAAATGTTCAATTCAAAACATTTGAATCAGTGAGAGCGAAAACACACCGACTCGAAAAATGAAAATAATCAAGATACACGCAAAACTGCACAGTAGTTGAAGAAATTAGTGCAATAAAAAGATTTTTGGTGACGAAAGACAAGTACTTGAGGACACTTTAAGGTCCAAGTTGGAACAGATGTGTTAACTTCACTTACTTTTATGAAAACTGACTCTTTTTAATGCAAATTGAGCATTTTTGAGTCACCGAGTTGGTGTGCTTTCGTTCTCACTGATTCATTTATCACTATCGGAAAACTTAAGGATAGAGGGAGGCATCGTATTTAGTCGGGTGCGCAGAGGATGAAACACGTGAAACCAACTAAAAGTTGGAGGAATATAAACTAGTTACACTAGTCCAGTCTGAGATACGATTTTATTCACAAAAAGCTTTCAAACTTAATTCGCTTCCTCTTCCTCATATTGCTGTCGACGCCCTGCAAGCATACCACGGCGCACACTGGACCAAGTCAATTGGGGAGGTCGGACAAAATCTAAAAAAAAAGCTTACATTTCCGAAAATATGAAACACAGAAGTTTAAGAGTCGTTCCATCGGTTTTTGGTGAAATTTCCTTTCATAAACACAATTTGAAACTACATTTGTGACGAAACAAACATAAAAAATGGAAATTGTAGCCAACAATTATTTCATGTCCGACCTCTCCTTTTGGTTTGTTCCACTGCGCGGCGTGGCGCACAATTGAGCGAGTCAATAGGAGAGATTGAACATGGTGTGGAAAATTTAAAATTTAATATATTCGATAAAACGAAACTTGGAAGTTTATTAAGAAGTGGTTCCGTTGGTTTCTTCTTTTTCCTTCAAATTTTGATTCAAACAAAAATCTGATTGAATCAAGAGTAGTTTTTCTTGTTGATTTTTCAAGAGTCTAGACTCAGGATCTAATAGACTTTTTATTCCTGTGAAATTCGTAGTTTGAGCCGAAAATTTCTCATCCGACCCCTCCAGCGATTCGTCCCTCTGTGCGGCACCTACAGGCACGCTCCGTTTGCAGACACCGATGAAGGGGCTGAGATGTGATTAGAATTCATTGTCGCTTTTCTGAAATTTCGGCGCCTGCATCGCTAATTAATCTCGACGGTTGACTCGATGATCGGGTCCTAGTGCAGACTTGACTTTAAGAGCTTTTGGTCTCCCTGAGGCCCGGGTGTGAATTAGGGATGATCGGGACGGATTAAGAGGGACCGGGTTTAAATTCGCGATACATCGGTTGGTCCGCCATTTCAACCAATGGAAAAGGATCGAATGACAGGGTGTTCCCAACGAACACCTTAATAATCGATTCTTTACCATAGCTTCGAATGGGGAAATATCGATAATCATGCCCGTCGCTCATTTATTTAAGATGTGGAGGAGAAAGCCTTTAAAACGCAACTAGGCCTCAGGGAATTTTCGTCCATCTTCCATTTGTTTTACGGATAAAATGTGCAGCCAAAAGTAATGAAAAACTTTTAAATCATATGGTATCAAAGGTAAAGATATAGAATACACAGCAAATGAGGACTTATCTGTAACAATAGCGGATGTGAAAAATTACCTTTTCGAAACACATTAAAAAACTGTTTTGGCATCGAGAAAATTTTGAGAAAACACTTGAGATGTCATCTTTGAGATCTGTACATTATGCCAGAGCCAAACATATTAAATTTTTGTTTGAACAAAACAGTTTTTTAAGCGTGTTTCGAAAAGGTAATTTTTCACATCGTAGTTTGCACATTTCTTGGGGGGAAAGAGAATATTGCCCCAAGGATCCCCCCCCCCCCCATTTGTAAGTTGGCTCTCAGAAAACCTCTCACTGAGCACCCCTGATTCTGCCCACGATGTTGCTGATTATTGCGTGCAATCAGAAGATAAATCAGTGAAACTTTCAATGAGAAAGGCCCGACACTTCCCCCTTAACCACACAATTTGCGGAGGAAATTTTGCAACGTCGAGATGCACGTACGTGCTTTCGTCCGGGAATGGACGAATTGCGCCCTAGACGAATAGTTAAATCGTCCTGTAACGCAAGGAAGTACCTCAATTTCCAGAAGAGCCCTATTTCCCGAATGGATCCATGCTTTCCACGGCTCGTGTGGAGATAGAGATACGCCCTTGCGTTTGAGGAACGACGAAATGCGAGCCCGCATTTCAATCGGAGCCGCTCTGCAACTCGATCGGATCAATTAAGGCAATTGCTTTGTTGGCAACGACAACGACTCGATGCTGATGACGTCACGTGACCCAGTCCATGGCCCGACCTTACAATGAAGGGGAAGGGGGGGGGGTGTCAATTGGTCTATTCGTCGATGTGAAAAGGTCTCGGAACAAAATCAAAATATGAACGAGATCATCAACGAGGAATGCCGTTACGCGGTAGTCAAGGTGAAATTCAGTTAACATTCAGGGTTCATTTTACACTCTCAAAGTAAGGGGTGGTGTGGATTAGAGTATCTGTATAGAGATGGTTTAAAAAATATTAACAATAATATGAAAACTATTGTGAAACAATTCTTCATAGCTTTACAGAAAACAAATATGACTTCAGATATTTATAAATACACTGGAAAAAAAACACATCGAATCTAGAGTCCAGGCTCTTGAAAACATTGACAAGAAAAAATACTCTTGATTCAATCGGATTTTTGCTTGAATCAAAACGAAATCCGCTTAAATTAAGATGCTTGGTACTTGATTTAAGCTAGATTCTGATTGAATCAAGAGTACTTTCTCTTGTGGATGTTTTTAAGAGTCTGGACTCTAGATCCAATGTGTTTTTTTTTTCCAGAGTATGCAAAATTCAAAAATCACGAATTGATAGAAACTATACTAGAGAAGGAGGAGAAATCTACGAAAATCATAAAATCTCAAGCTGAAAAACAAGGTTAATTCTTGGGTTGAAGAGCTAAATAACGTTTTCAGTATAGTAGACACTAGACAGTCTGAATTAACTTTTGCACACTCTGTATGATGAAAGGAATACACTCAATGAAGAATGCAAAACAAGATGCGCTGGGTAAGAAACTCGTACCCATAAATCTGGCGGCAATGACTTAAACTTCTCGACTGAAAAATGAACTTCCGAGCTTGAGAAAAAGTCAAATCGAGCTCGGGATCCGGCGATAAAATTTTAATGAATACTCGCTGCCCACTCGAGACGGGCTCTCACGGGGAACGAAAGCTTGCAAGCTAGCGGAAGCGTTGCCTGGTGAACTTGTTGCTAACTTTCCTTGCGAGTAAAAGGAACTTTTTTCTAAGGTGAAATTCCTTGTTTTTTCTTCTTATTTTTTTAAAAAAAAGAAAAATGCGTAAGAGGAAGGTCTTTGATAGCGTACTTTTATAAGGAGAGTATGGGAAATTTGGAGGTCAGGTTCGATCAGGTCATGTAGCTCTTGGGGCCCTAAACCAAAATTTGAGGTTATGAAACATTGGAAACCATGACCATAGATCGTATTTGATGGTGGTTCGATGTATCGTTTGGTTCAAAACAACGGAACAGAACCTCAAACAAATATTTTAAGATTTAATTTGAAAAAGCTGAAAATAGAGAAAATTCCTAACAATTTCACTTGTCATTGCCATTTGGTACTCGAAAGAATAAAAATTCGATCACAAAAGACCCGCTACATTGCGTATTTCTAAATTGACTTTTGAGGCTATGTTTACATATTGAACCAATCGATATCGATACAATCTCACCTGTTTGATGTATCGAACACGATCTGTAGGTGCAGTTTTCGCCCCACTGACGCAAAAGTCAAAGATTGGTCCGAAAATGTGCATTTTATAGGGTGAGTGAGCTATTTATTCGACCTTTATTGATTCGAATTTTCTGGTTTTTTTCACCGATTTGGCAAGGGGATGTGACGCCTGAGCGCGCAAAAAAGCTCGGAACTTTGCGAGTGTGGGGCGCTGAGCTTTCGTAAAAACGCTGCATTAGGAGTTCTTTATTTGCGCTTTTTCCTTTACCCACGTCCGTCTTTAGTTTAAATTCACTACTACGGAGAAACCGAGTACAAGGTGTTTGTACAGTGCATTGCAGCAACACTGTTAAAAGTCAAAGATCGTTAACAGGCAGTTGTTTATCTGCGGTATTCTCTCCAGGATCTATGGCAAAATTCTCGGATTTTTTTTTTTTTTTTTTTTTTTTTTTTTTTTTTTTTTTTTTTTTTTTTTAATTCCAATACTTTCCCGGGTTTCTCTAACTTTTGCCACCCTAAACAGTAAAAAATGAAAACGTGAAACGGGAACTAATTTCGACTATTTTCGGATTTTCGATTTTCTATTTTTTTTTGCGGCGATTTTTAGCCGCGTAGTTATATTCAAAGCTTAATCAGGGTGTCTGAGTTTTTTTACCTATTGGAAAATCCTGATTTTTCCTTATTTTTGACTGATAAATCCTGATTTCATAATTTTTCCAAATCCTGATTTTTTGCGGGAAAAAATTATTATCACAAAAATAGCTCGATTAAAAAATCCAATTGGACGGCCGACTTTTCTCAAATCCGATTTTACGACCGATTTTTCCTCAAATCCTGATAGAACCGGGAAAATCCTGATGCTAGATACCTTGTAATTACAACGGTAAATAAACTAGCAAAGCAATGACAAAAAAGTATGGTAACATTTACAATTAGTCTACTTGCTTTATGCACATTGATATTATTTAGTGAAAATAACTAAAATTATATGTAGTAGTATTCACCAGAACTCTGGTGATTCTTACAATAATATGTTCAATGCTAGCATAGAGTCTGGCGTTCACTACCATACTCGTATCACTGTGTCGAAGTATGGTAAAATCCACCATGTTATTTTTTTTTCAGTGAGGTTTCGAAAATCAGCTTTTACCTCTTCGCTGTATTCTCAAAACTCAGTTTGAATAATAACACACTGGGAAAAAAAACACATTGTATCTAGAGTCCAGACTCTTAAAAACATCGAAAAGAAAAAGTACTCTTGATTCAATCAGAATCTAGCTTAAATCAAGAACCAAGCCTCTTAATTTAAGCGGATTTCGTTTTGATTCAGGCAAAAATCCGATTGAATCAAGAGTATTTTTTCTTGTCAATGTTTTTAAGAGTCTGCACTCTAGATCCAATGTGTTTTTTTCCCCAGTGCATTCAATCGAGACAGTGTTACGTGAATCCTCGATCATGATTATTTTCTTGAGGGCGGACTTATCACTCTCAGTGAAATAAGAATCGCATTCAACTGCGATCGGAGGTGACAGCCGGTGCAGGAGCTTACGAGCCCTTTTATGAGTGCACCCTCGTGAATCACGTACGGCGGTCCTGATACGTGACGTTCGGCGGCGAAGCGGGTTGCGGAGTCACGCGGCGAAACGAGATCACTCTGCTCAATCGTTCATGTCAATGAAACTGTTGCAAGCTGTAGCCATCCGCGTTTGGTGTAAAGAACGGCATTCCTACATAGATCGTTTTCGATACATCAAATGGGTGAGATTGTATCGATATCGATTGGTTCAGCATGTAAACATAGCCTCAAAAGTCAATCGAGTAATCTGAGGAAACGGGGTTTTTCTGATAGATTTTTGATTCTTATGAGTACTAAATGGCATCGCAAGGTGAAATATTTGGGAACTTTCTCATTTTCAGCTTTTCCGACTGAAATCCTGAAAGTTTTGTTTGAGGTTATTTTCTATTATATTGAACCAAACGATACATCGAACCACTAATCGAAAACTATCTATTCTGCCATGGTAAGGAAGAACGTCGTATGCGCCTTCAGACGCTGCCAAATTTCCTTCAATAAAGACGGAATTTACTGAAAAAATTGTAGATATTTGTCCCCAAAATTTTCAGGCAATTTTGTACGCAATTCAATCTAAAATATCTGAAAATCTCAAGGAAAAATATGAGTAATTTGCGTCAAATATACATGTTTTATGAAGGAAAATTTGGCAACTTTCAAATTTTCATACGGCGTTCTTCCTTAGCACGGCAGCATAAGGGGGTTGTTTTTGCGATTCAACCGACTGGTTCGTTGGGAAAGTTTGCCAGACACAAGATAAGGTTGTCAAGCACTTTTCACAAAACATTCCTACACTATTGTATTATTCTATTGTATTGAACCAAACGATACATCGAACCACTATCGAAAACTATCTATTCTGCCATGGTGAGGAAGAACGTCGTATGCGCCTCCAGACGCTGCCAAATTTCCTTCAATAAAGACGGAATTTACTGGAGAAATTGTAGATATTTGTCCCCAAAATTTTCAGGCAATTTTGTACGCAATTTAATCTAGAATATCTGAAAATCTCAAGGAAAAATATGAATAACTTGCGTCAAAAATACATGTTTTATGAAGGGAAATTTGGCAACTTTCAAATTTTCATACGGCGTTCTTCCTTAGCACGGCGGCATAAGGGGGTTGTTTTTGCAATTCAACCGATTGGTTCGTTGTGAAAGTTTGCCAGAGACAAGATAAGGTTGTCAAGCTCTTTACACAAAATATATTCCTCAGTAGCGTGGCTTGATTTGCGATATATCGATTGATTTGCCATTTGAATATGTCGAAAAAGATCGATATACAGGGTGTTCGCACCGAACAGCTTAATAATCGATTCTTTAGTACAGTTTCAAATGGGGAGATATCGATAATCGATTACTCGCGCCTCGCCACTGATATTCCTTGAAGTGTTTGGGAAATTCTGTGACCACGATGCAAAAAAATCCTCGTTTATCGGCTATTATCAGGATAGAAACCTTTTATAAGTCCATGATTTTTGGAATAAAAAGGGAAAGTTCCCAGCATATCAGTCGTATCTAGGCAAAAAGATCACTCTTTCACAGTTTTGTGATTTGTCAGTACGGAAAATTAAGATTTCCGATGACTGATAAATTAGAAGTTATATGTTTTAACGGACACTTGTTTTGACTTTCAAATACTTGAATCTATTCTTGGAAAATTGAAAAAGAGGGGCTAAAATATGTATGACGGAATTGAGAGCACTCAATGATGAAAATTCAAAGCGACCAAGGCTCAACTGGGGAATTCTCTGGATTTCCAGCGTAATCGCCAATGTTACCGATCATAAATTGAAAACGGCATGTTTTCACAAATCATTCCAATCAAACATTTTTTGCAGATTCTATGAATACTGCTGGATCCTTCCTGACGCCAAACAAATTCCTTGATGGTTCCCGGTTTTCCAGGTGGCTAGAGCCCGTTTCAGGTAACTTTACCTATTTCACTGTATGCGCTAGGTAGAGAATAACTTTGACTGTTTCGCTGTACGCGCAGGGTACGGAATTTCCTTTCCAGCAACCGGCACAAACAGCGAAAACGATAAAATTATCTAAAACGAACTACAGACATCTCGAGGTCCCCACAATAGATCCCCACAACATCAAAATTTGCAATTTGAGTAAAACATTTCATGTCCGACCTCGCTAATTGACTCGATCCACTGTTCGGCGTCCATCGGCGTGAGTGCACCATGCAGACGCGAGGAGTTAGCGGGATGAGCAGCTGAAAACTGCGGAGAAGTCGAAAGGAAGCAGAGTAATAAGGGAGCAGTTCCCGGGTCTCGACTAAACTCTAGAGCTACGCTTCCACGGAGAGTGGGCGACATCCATCTTTTCTTCTTTAGTCTACAGGAACCACCAAATTCAACGAATAGGATCGCTCCATACTCCCTATGTCTTCCTTGTCTACTGCTTTGTCTATCACTTTCACCCGCAGGGTTGCAGAAAATGCTTGATCATGCGCTCTGGTGGCTCAAAAATTGGCTGACTGCACAATCGCGATCTTGCAGGCAAACATTACTCTAGGAATTGGCGCACAGAGCATTGCATAATTCCCATGCAGGCCTTATTTGAAAACACAAGTGGTATACAGGAAAAAATTCCGGACCTTCTGGCGGAATTTCCGCAATTTTCAGTGCTTCCGGACAGCCTTTTTAAAATCAGTACTATTTCCGAACTCCTCGGAAATTCCGGACTAGTAGACACCCTGATAGTCGCGCCTTACAAGACCGCAAGATACTTTATGCATTGCGCTAACAGCACGGTGCCTACTTACAACGCATGGTGGCGCCTTACAAGTCGGCAGGATACTTCATGCATTGCGCGTATACCACCGTGCGCGCTCAATTCGTTAAAAATTCGTATTCTCTTGATGTCGAAATGATCCCGGTGTGCACCACTCTCGAACAATGCACACCGCGAGCTTGTGATCCTAGGATCACAGGATTTTAGAAATTTTCCGCAATTTTCAACACTTCCGCCTTAAAAAATCACTATAAGTTCCAGACAGTCCGGAAATTCTGGACTAGTAGACACCCTGGTTTTGCAAAAAAGAACTATGCCCACTTTTACATTGTTTCTTAAGAAGCTCAAACGAGCACACCCCATCTTTCCCACCCGTCTCGAGGTCATTTTAGCAAAAGTACATCCATATGATAGATTGAAATATGCTTCACTGGAAAAAAAACCACATTGGATTTAGAGTCCAGACTCTTAGAAACATCGACAAGAAAAAGGACTCTTGATTCATTCAGATTTAAGCTTAAATCAAGAACCAAGCCTCTTCATTTAAGCGGATTTCCTTTTGATTTAAGCAAAAATCTGATTGAATCAAGAGTCCTTTTTCTTGTCAATGTTTTCAAGAGACTGGACTCTAGATCCAATGTGTTTTTTTCCAGTGTTTCAACGGTAATTCTTCACGAAAAAGTGATTGGACTTTACACTAAAAAAAAGTTGTAGCCAACACGTCGCCTGCGCTCTATGAAACAGCGGCTTCAAGAAGCGTCCGCCCTTCCCTCGCTCGTCCCTTCCTCGTTTCCTTAAACCCGTCCGTTCCGTCGGAAAACCCACGTTGGTCCCTATTTCACATGAGCTCTGATACGTGTCTCCTACCGTGTTATCCAGGGCTCACGCTAAAATGCCGCACAGAGGGCCAGGAATCGAATTTAGCTGGACAAAAGTCCATTTTGGCTTGTCCAGAAAATTCGAAAATAGACACCACTGAGCGATGAGGTATATCATGGAGTATCTGTACATCACTGGGTTTGGGGGTCTTATCACTAATAAGACTGCGATGCCAAGATTTTCCCGAGCGCGCGTGGTGTGTTTATTTATCCTATATGCTGGCTTGGTTCAACGCTCATCCAAAAGGTTATGTTCCACAAACCTTCGAGTGTTTCCCAACATAACGAGTGTTTTACCAAGTTAGATTAACATGTTTTCATTTTACTTTAAGGTATTTTTATCAATTTTGTGCATTGTATAGTCTGGTACACAAAATTAAAAACTGGGCACGAAAATGTCCTAATTTTTAGGTTTAAAGTGGTCTGCAATTTTCTGTAAAGATCTGTAAGGTTACGGACCGCTACCATGTGGTTCAGTACATCCTAAACATCTAAATTTTCATTGGTTCATTTGCTTTTTCTTGCTTTACCGTGAGTTATGAATTTTTTTGTGACGCAAGATCGAGGATTTTATGCTAATTTCTTATATTAGATCACTCACGTGCCAGGCATTGGCGATTCTTGCATGTTGGCATCAATGCTCTTTCTCATTGTAAATACACTAACGAAAATCGATTCTAGGTTAGGATTTTCGATATATATCGATTCTATCGTAGATGTGTTCATATGGATGAAAGACAGTGTTGCCAAATTGCAAGCATGTCGTATAATGGCGCTATCCTACGCTAATCTACTTATATTGTTATTATAGATGTCCATACAATTGCTGCCCGACTTCTGGGGTTAAATTATGACTGATTCTGAATAAAATTTTCTAATTCAAGGTTTTATTCCGGCTTTGCCTCTCTATCTTCTAATTTCTGGCAAAAGAAGTGCATTCTTTAAAACAATATTTTCATTGGTTCCGCCAAAAAATACGCGACAAGCAGACGACTCCTGAATTTTCTGGACATGTCTGGAGAGTTCAAATGGTCAATTTTGTGTAAGAACACACTCCGAAATTTTAGAATTTCTTTGGTCTACTCGCAATTTTTCGCAATTTTCTGAGCAATGAGTATTTTCGTTGGGCGAGATGAGATTCAATACTATAATTACGCTGAAAAATACGCGACATGCAGACGACTCCTGAATTTTCTGGACATGTCGGAAGGGTTCAAATTGTCAATTTTAAGTAAAAGCACACTCAGAAATTTGAGAATTTCTTTGGTTCACTTGCAGTTTTCGGCAGTTTTCTAGGCTATGAATATTTTCGTTGGGCGAGATGAGATGCAATGCTAATTCTGCTGAAAAATACGCGACATATATTCCCATATATTACCCAAAGATAAATCATCACTTTTCAAATTTTTTAAATTTTAAACTGAAAAATGTTGAACAAAGAAAGCAAAACTGTAATTTACTCACTAAAATAACCCTCAGAAACCAATTTCTTCACACAAAACAATCTCAGGTACCTCTGAAGATTTGAGTGAAAAATTGCTATTAATTACCCGTTGATAAAGCAATTTTTTTAAATAATTCTCATCAAAAACTTCAAAATTTCTTTAAAGAAACCCAAAATATGGATTCAGCGATCTAAATTACCCCTAAAAACATACATTCTCTCATATTAGTAAGTTCAGGCGCCTCTGAGGACTTTTGACCGGCTAAACTTGGCTGCTGGCCCTCCGTGTGCCGTTGGGCGCTTTTCGAGGCCTCTCGTGAACTCGTGCGAGCGGGATGATTCATCTCGACTCAGCGGCCTCCGTTCTGGCCCCTGTTGAATGGACAGCACCCTCCCCCCTCCCATCTAAGTTTCTTTGATTTGAGCCTTTTAACATGCTCCCAAGACGGATCTACGATGCGATGCTTCCATAGGTGTCTAGTTACTTGTCGGGAGAAAGAAATTCTCGGAACAAAATAATGAGTCGGTTGCCCAGGGCACAGAATCGTGTTCTGGTTGTTGGATCACGAGTGCTGCCGTGCTAAGCAAAAACGCCGTAAATCCATCAAGATTTTCCCGCGTTTTTTGAAGCCTAACACTTCATAAAATAAAAATCGTTTTACATATGCACCTCAAATTTTCAGGTTAAGTTCTTGATAGTATTTGCAAAAGAATTCTGTAAAAACATTGTCTCAAGTTACAATAGTTTTTCTGCTATGATACATTGTTTCCAAAAATTTAAAATGGCGTTTACGGCGTTTTTGCGGCAAAGAACGTTTTGGACGGCAGAGAACCATGATAAGCAAGAACGCCGTATGAACCTTCAGACTTTGCCAGATTTTCTTCAATAAAACCATGATTTACTAGAAAAATTTTGAATATTTTCCCACAATTTCGCAGACGATTTTGTTTGCAATTTTATCTGAAACGTCTGAAATTGTCAAAGGAAAATACGCATAATGAAGACGAATTATGAATATTTCTAATTGAAATTTTCTGATACTTCAGATCACATTGCGAAAAAAAGTCTCCGAGAAAATGGACGGAAAATTCTCACAAGTTTTCCGGAAAATTCGATTTTTACTAAAATAAATTTGGCAACGCACGAAAGTTCATGCGGCGTTCTTCCTTAGCATGGCGGAACAGTCATTCACCCAAAAAATTAACGGAATCCAGTTGCGAAAATTCGCCTCAAGAAACGAAAAGTTGGGACACCGTGGGAGCCAATCAGGAGCGAATTCTACACGCCTTAACTTTGACTTTAAAGTGACTCCGATCCAACAAAATTCCCCTTTCCAGTTCATTGGAGTGTTACATCCACCGCATTCCATCATCTTCGTTCGATTATTTACGGGAGGGGGGGGGGGGGGGTAGGTGCCTCAGCGTTCGGCTGTAAGTGCTCCGCACTCTTTAGAATCAGCAAAGTCGGCGGCAATAAACAACGCGTCACATACACGTCATGTTTCCGCCTTCGATTTGACGAACCCCCCTTCATTTTTCACCCAGCGTTGCCGCAACGCCCATATCGAAAGCTCGTCGACGAAGGAGAATCCTGCGAATCGATTGTCGAATCGAACTCCATCGATAGATAGCGTTCATAAGATGGGGATGTATCGACGGGGGGCATTCGATAGCGATTCGAGGCTACACCCGGCGGGATTTTTCGACGGTCGAGCAACTCCCCGGGAAAAATCTATTAGGATGTGCGAGCATTGGGTAATGATCCGTGAAGGATTTCCTGCGTGAGCGTTTACCTTTGCCGCCCGGGCCCGCTGCTGCCAGACGTGAGATGAGGACGATGACGCACAGTGCAGTGGATCGGGTCAATTAAAGAAGTCGGACATGAAATTTTTGACTAAAATTGCAAATTTTTATGTTTATTTCGTCACATTTCAAATTTCAAGGCGTGCTTTTAGAGGCCAATCGCAAAAGGAAACCAATGAAACCACTTCAAGAACCTCTTTTTTTTTTTTTTTTTTTTTTTTTTTTTCTTCAGGGACATTCCCCATCTGACTTTATTCAGTTTTAATGTGGTACATATTTATATAGAAGAGTACATATAATAGTTGCTTACATAGTATTGTTAAAATTATTTACATTTGAAAAGGACGGAATTATCGTAAGATATCTCTATCGCCCTTGTTGTATTATTATGTTAATTATAGTCTCTAATATTAGAATTACTTAAAATTAGACTTCAAGAACCTCTAAGTTGTGTAAAACGGAGTTACAAGCGTTTAAAGTTTCCAAATTTTGTCCGACCGCTTCTATGGACTCGATACACTGTGTGGCGGGACGCCGCACAGTGGATCGCGTTAATTATAGAGTCGGACGAAATTTGGAAACTTTAAACGCTTATAACTCCGTTTAAATACAAAATTTTGAGGTTATAAAAGTGGTTCCATTGGTTTTCTCTAGAAATTTTCGTCTAGAATCACCCCTTAAAATTTAAAATGTGACGAAATATACATCGAAATTTGCAGTTTCAGTCAAAAACTTCATATCCGACCTCTGTTTTTGACTCGATCCACCGTGCGACGTTATACATCGATAATGGTCGCGGTTAATACCGCTTGCGGTTGCGTTGGACATGACCTGCGTTCACCCTTCGAGGTTTGGTTTTCTCGAGAAATTTTCATCTGGAAGCACCTCTTAAAATTCAAAATTTGACGAAATATACATCAAAATTTGCAGTTTTAGTCAACAATTTCATGTCCGACCTCTCTGATTGACACGATCCACCGTGCGCCGCACAAAGGATCGAGCTACACATAGAAGAGGTCGGACATGAAATTTTTGGCGAGAATTTCAAATTTTGATGTCATTACTTCACAAATTCATTTTCAATGGGTGTTGTTGGAAGGAAATTTCACGAGAAACCCGATAAAACCACCCTTAAACTATTCTGCCGTGCCAAGGAAAAACGCCGTATGAGCATCTGAATGTTGCCAAACCTCCTCTTGAAAAACATTTATTTTCGAAGAAAGTGATGAATATTTGGGCTGCGTTAAACAGAAAGGAACCAAGCCACATCAGCTATTGCCAAATTTAGCTGGGCACTTTATTTTTATACATGGAAATGGTCGTGCAGATTTTTGTGCAAATTTCAGTGAATATTCTCCGTAATACAAAGCAAATTCTTTAAAATTTTTAAAGGAATCCGCACAAACGTTCTCTCGTAAAAAATTAAATTGCCCAGTTAAATTCGGCAATAGCTGATGTGGCTTGGTTCTTTTCTGTTAAACGCGGTCCATTTGTCCTTAAAATTTTAAAAGTATTTTATATTGCGTTATATAAGTGCTAAAAAAATTCAAGTTTATTACGTCACAAATTCATTTTCGAGGGGTGTTTCTGAATGGAAATTTCACGAGAAAACCGATGGAACCACCCTCAAACTATTCTGCCGTGCCAAGGAAAAACGCCGTACGAGCCTCTGAATGTTGCCAAATCTCCTCTCGGAAAACACCTATGTTTGAGGAAAGTTATGAATATTTTTCCTTAAAATTTTCAAATGTTTTAGATTGAGGTGCGAACGAAATTCTCTGAAAATTCGAAAGAAAAATACTCCCGAATTTTCCCGAAATTTCGTGTTTTGTCAAAGACAATTTGGCTATAGGCTCATACGGCGTTGTTACTTATCACGGCAGTATTTTGATTTTGTCCGATTTTTGAAAATATAAGCTTTCAAAATTTCCAGATTTTGTCCGACTTCGGCTATTGACTCGATCCACTGTGCGCCGGAGTTTCCTCGGGGGAGACGCGTGTTCCAGCCGTGAGTAAACACAAATTCCCTCCACACTGCCGTGCTGAGGGAGAACAACGTATGAACATTCGAGAGTTGCCAAGTTTCCTCGAATAAAACACGTATTTGTGAGGAAAGTATTGCATAGTTTTCCTTGATATTATCAGATATTTTAGATTAAATCGCGAACAAAATTGCCGGACAATTTTGAAAAAATACTCGCAATTTTCCCGTTAAATTTCATTCTTCTTGAAGGAAATCTGGCAACATATGGAGGTTCATACGGCGTTTTTCCTTAGCACGACAGCACGGTAGACTTGCCTCGTTGAGAGAGATTGACGGTGATTTTCAGCCGTGTAAGCAGTTTGAAGGCCCGTTTTCAGCCCGCACCGCGCGGCGTTAAGCAAGTTGAAGGGGGGGGGGGGGATATGGATCGATCGGCAAATAAAATCGTGAATCGATAGACCAATTATTAGAAAACCCATGTCGACCGATCGAGGAGTTAAAACGTGAACCGATCGACAAAATTCGATCAGTTCACGGTTTGTCGATCGATTTGCGGATTTGCCGATCGATTCACGGGTTTGTCGATCGGGTCGAAGTCAATCGAATCACTTCGATCGGTTCTCGTTTTAACTTCTCGAGAGCAGGAAAGTAAAACAGGGTGTTCACTAAAACAGGCTGGCCAAAAATCAGTTCTTTAACAGTACTTTTTCAGTACATTCCCAAGAAATTCAGTACCTCCTCAACAAAAAAATTCAGTACTTTTATTCAATGTCTTTAACTGACGAAATTCTAAAAATTTCAAAAATTCAAATTTCTCGCTCAAATTGCGACAAAAATGAAAAAAATTCCGGATTGCCAATGTGTAGGCAATCGATGTACTGCAGGAAAATCGATATAATGCCACCGATTCTTAAGTCGTATCGATTTTTTGTCGAAATCGAATTGATTCACTGAAATCAAATTTTTCTCGATAATCGCCATCACTAGACTCATCTGTTGAAAATGCAATAGCCTTCATGAGCTATTCGCTCAGGCGAGAGTTTGTAACGGACCCATTGTTCTTGCACCTGTTACTTTTACACGAAATCAATTTTTTCTCGATGATCGCCATCACTAGACTCATGCATCAGTTGGAAATGAAAAAGCTTTAATGGGCTCTTCGCTCCGGTGAGAGTTTGTAAGAGACCCATTGTACTTGCACCTGTTACTTTTGCAAATATTCTTAAAAACACTTCTATTACCTCGGTGGCTGACAGGCGAAAACCTCAACTTTAACCACTTAACTGTTGTAATAATCTACTAGATAGAGCGAGTTGATAACAGGGTGTCTACTTAAACAGGTTGGTTAAAAATAAGTACTTTTAGAGTACTTTTTGAGTACATTCTCAAGAAATTCAGTGCCTCCTCCAACAGAAAGTATCCGTACTTTTTCAGCTCCTTCATTTGACGAAATTCGAAAAATATAAAAAAATTGAAATTGCGCCAAAAATGATAAAAAATTAAGAAAATTTCGGACCTTTTTGCGGAATTTCCGCACTTTTTCAGTACTTCCGGACCGCCCTTAAAAAATCAGTACTATTTCCAGACTTTCCGGAAATTCCGGACTTGTAGACACCCTCCTGAGACCCATGAGCAGAGCGAGAAAGTAAAAATGCGTAAGTTTCGGCTTGTTTTATCCTTATTTTAACAAGCTTTCACTGAATTCACCCTCCGTTTCTTCACCTTCCCTTCCGATACGAATTTCCTACTTTCGAGTTCATCAGTGCAGTATCGCATGCGAAATTCAGTTTCTGAAAACTGAAATTAGGTCTTTCCACTTCACTCGGGAAAGATACGATCCCCCCGCGCGGGAAACTTCACTCTCCCGGCGTTCCCCCAGTTGGCTCGCTTTTTAATTCGAGAGAGCTGCCCGAACCAGACGCAACAATCGTTACCGGGAGAAAATATTGCAATATTTTATCGCAAAACGAGGGCGGGCGGCGGTAAAGAATGGCCAAAGCCGCGAGACCGACGGAACGCGGTTGCCCTCCTCCCGGAAAAAAGGCCCCCTCGATTTCAACGAAAAACACGAAAGTGCGTGCGATTTGGCAAGGGTGCAAAATCCGATCAGCGAGTTTAGTTTTTTCAGCTCCCATCGAAACTCGAGAAATGATTGAATTTTTCGGTCGGCGAGGGGTATTACTCCTTTCATCATTTTTTTCTCTCTTTTCATCTGGGGCCGTGATAAAGAAACGCCCCCCTCCCTCTACCCCGCTCCCTCATTGCGGTTAAATTTACTTTGTTTCACACTTTCCGCTCCCTTTTAAGAGCCGAGATAAATCACCGTCCGCGACTCGGAGCGTGGCAACGGTGAAACCGGAAACTTTTTTTTAAAGAATATACCCGGAGGAATAACGGTCGAGACATCAACAAGGGGATTTTATTTGAGAACTTTCCGAGGGGAAAAAAGAAATGCGCGCCAGGAGTGAATTCCAAATCCGGCTGCCCCGGCTCATTGTTATCGACCGCTGAAAAATCGACTTGCAATGCAAGAAATCAGGTTTTGCGTTGTAATTAAAAGATAATATCGATGTAGGGTGTCTACTAAAAGAGGCTGGCCAAAAATCAATACTTTTATAGTATTTTTTCGGTACATTCTCAAGAAATTCAGGACTTCCTTGAAAGAACAATTCAGTACTATTTCAGTACCTCCAACACGGAGAAAAAAACTTCGTGCGTGGGACCCGAAGTTGAGGTCAAATGGATCTCTGAAATTTTCGGATCACGTATCTAAAAACTAGAGGTCCAGCTGCCGAAGTTCGGGTCAGACATCTGAAGTACTTTGATACATACCGAAGGGTTGGAGTCACACATCTGAAGTACTCTGGTACACATACCGAAGTGCCTCGATGTCTGACCCGAACTTCGGCAGCTGGACCTCAAGTTTTTAAATACGTGATCCGAAAACTTCAGATATCCATACGACCTCAACTTCGGGTCCCACGTACGAAGTTTTTTTCTCCAAGAATTGGAAAAACTCGAAAAATTTTAAAACTTTGAACTTCTCGCTCAAATTGCAACAAAAATTACAAAAAAAGAAAAAAATTCGGAGCTTCCTTGCGGAATTTCCGCACTTTTTCAGTATTCACGCCGCACATAAAGAATCAGTACTATTCCCGGACTTTCCGGAAATTTCGGACTTGTAGACACCCTGCGATTATGCAACTCCCAAAACCATGTACCTCGTTACCATTGTTTAAAAATGTCCGCTTCTGTGTTACTTTTGTAAAGGAGAACGAACTGACATTAGCATAATTTTTCAGAATTTGCTTCGCATATATTAGTGCGGTCACAGAAGTTTTTCAGTAAAACGTAAAGTATGACAGTAAGCCTGAAATGTGGCAAATCCAGAGACATGGTGCGATTCATCAGGATTGTTCCTTAAAAATTTTCCAAGCGAACGGAAAAAGTATTTTCCCGATATAAAATATGCAGAAAATCGAACCACAGACAACTCGTTAATGTAAACTAAAGGAAACTCCACAAATGGACGTATTTCTGCCAAACGGAACTACTTGCAATAATACGTGAGCTCTGTTGTGCATATATTCCTGGGGGTCTCAGGGCTCATGTCGTAATACGCATGGTGCCGTTTGGCAGAATAACGTCCAAATCATGCTCATATGTCTCAATATTTTGCGATTTCGAGGACCTACAACATTATAATTTATGTGAACAATCAGTGCGTTTTCTGGGAAATTAACGATGTTGCGATAAACATCAGTAATGGTCAACTTCATTGCATCGTCAGAATAGGTTACGCTAGAATTCATACATACAAGGCGTAGATTGTGGGAGAAACGGGCGAAGCACCTCGCATAATGCGAAGTACGAACTGTAACGCCTGAATACAACTATTCGACCTCCGCGGATGTCCGGGTTGCGTGCACAGATTTGAAGGCGTTTTGACGCTCCAGGGACTCACCGCTCCTGTCGCGACGCTAAATGAAAAGAGTACTTCCACGTAAAGTGCCGCCCTCTCCTACCAATTTCTAACCTGAAAATGTGTTAGTTGTGTGTCCAAAAAACAACCACGAAAGCTTGCAGAAGGTAGCATGTAAGGCTGTCTTGCCAACACTAGCCTAACACGAAAATGAATAATGCTCTTTTTATGCAATTGATACAAATTGGTCAAATTTAAATCATCCGAACGATTTATAAGAGTCTTTCGGATGATTAGTGGCAATCTGAGAAAGAACTGAGGCTTCTTCCACTGAAATCTACCGGTAAGACGCTTCCAAGCCCGTTTTCTCAAAACTTCATTTTTGCACTTACCGCTCTCTTCGCTATCACAGCAAAACCGAGATAAGAGATTCATTCACAGAATTTAGCAAATTAAATTCCCTGACATTTCCCTGACAAATTTGAGTAAAATTCCCAGATAGTTGAAGATATACCGGATAGTTAAAAATACATACCTAATTTTTTAAACATGTCAAACCCATTCTACAAAACAAATCAAGGTGAATAAAACATGCTCTCCTGACACTCATCATTTTTCCAGACTTTTCAAAATTATTCCCTGACATTTCCCGGTTTTCTAGGTATTTCCTGACTGCGGCAACCCTAATTCTTGCAGCTTAACCGCTGAAAATCAGTGGCACAATCGTGTTTCTTGCGATATACCTAAATTACAATACATACCTAATTTTTTAAAAATGTCCAACCCATTCTAGAAACCATATCAAGGTGAATCAAACACGTTCCCCTGACACTCTCATCATTTTTTCTAGATTTTTAAAATTCCCTGACAAATCCAGGTTTTCTTGGTATTCCCTGACTGTAGCAACCCTGATTCTTGCAGCTTTACCGTTGAAAATCAGTGGCACAATCGTGTTTCTTGCGAAATATGTACCTAAATTACAATACATACCTAATTTTTTTAAAAATGTCCAACCCATTCTAGAAAACAAATCAAGGTGAATTAAACATGGTCCCCCTGACCTTCTCATCATTTATCGTGGATTTTCAAAATTCCCTGACAAATCCCCGTTTTCTCGGTATTCCCTGACTGTGGCAACCCTGATTCTTGCAGCTTTACCGTTGAAAATCAGTGGCACAATCGTGTTTCCCGCGAAATTTCTCGCAAGAAGCAGTACTTAAATCGCAAATCCCGGTGGAATGCGAGAGCTCCATCCTAGTAATTTCATAACGTTTCTTATTTACGATGCTTCTTGGCGACTCCCCCTTTTCCTGGGATTTTCCGCCATTACGATTGTTGCCTCGGTTTTTTACAGTCTGGTGGTCGATTCTCCTCGCTGCCTCGGCCGAATGCCGTTGTCATTTTTTAATCTGCACTCGGTGATTTTTTAATTACCGCTGTCGAGGGCCCGAGTGAATTTCAACCACCCGCCGACAAATTAGGTTGTTAATAAATCATACGTAACGGAGTTTACGCCCCGCATCCTCTCATCCCTCTCGAATTTCCAACTCACGGGGTTTATTCATGACTTATCTTGTTTTGTGCGATGAAAAAAACAATTCGGGTCTCGTTACCAGCGGGAACGTACCACGTTGGCGATGCGTAAATGATCGATTTATCGACAACTCCCCATTTGTATTTGTGGTAAAGAATCGATTATTAAGGGGTTCGTTGCGAACACCCCTGTTTGTCAATCCTTTTCCATATGTTTAAATAAAACAGACCAATCGACATATTGTAAAGTACGCAACGTCACTGATGGACCAGCATCGTGGCTTTTCGATGCTATTTTTCTCTTTTGTGGCACTGTTTCGTGCGTGTCGCAAACCGAGATATATGTGGTTCTGTGAGTATATACCTTGTCGTGATTTTGCAAAAAAAAAACACGTGACTTTTACTACGATTTGCAAAAATGCGTGATATTTACCGCAGTTTTGAAACAAAAAAAAACAAAAAACAAAAAAAAACGCGATTTTGCTGGCTTTTCTATTTTAAAACACCCCCATTTTCGGAGTCTTCCCATTTTCACACACTGTTCTGCATCCTTGTTTTTACTGATCGCGAAGACGCTATTTGCGGGTTTCTATCTATACGGTAAAAAAATTCGCGGCAGTGTCAGCACCCCGAGAATTTTAGCAGCTGGAGCCGATATTGGCGGCCCCGACTGCCGAAATTCGGCAGAATTGCCAAAAATTCAGCATTTTGTTACCGTGTACTTCTATGCACCAATTTGCGGTTGTTTTTTTCCCCGTTGGAGTCGGCAACAATGACCATTTAATTCCGACGTGAAGAGAAGGAGCCCTCCGCCGCAACGCATCGCGTTTCGTAAAAAATTCAGAGGGATCCCTGAGTTGAGCCACGGCTCGGAATCGAATATCTCCCGCTCTATGAAATTGTAAACTTGGTGAATTAGTTTATCCGGACGAATGTCTTCCTCGCAACATCAACGACCGCCTCCGTTTCCGATGCACTTACACCGTTGCCACACCGAGATAAAAAAAAAGCTTGGAGAAAACTGGAGGAGTGCTCCCTGGCCGCTGCGCGGCCCAGCCCCCAAAATACGCTTCACACCCTCTAAAGCTCGCTTCGCGAGCCCCCGTATGTGTAAAAACACCCCTCGAAATATAAAAATACTCCCCATTATATAAAAACACTGGCGGGCTGATAGTTGACATTGGTAGACAAAGCGATAGACAAAGAAGACACTGTTGCGTACTGCTGTTGTAAGCAGGTCAAACCAGTAGACCAAAATCACTAGAATTCGATGATGTCCGCTTTATAAACCGCCACACTGCTCAAAAGATATCGATACTCTGTCCTCACATTTAAAGATAAGTCGAATCTATTGACTTAAACATCGAGCCAAATGCAACTCCAACTTAAAGGCAATTAAAGTGGTTTGGAGTCAACCAAGTTCAATTCAGAGCTGATACAGACCAACTACGTCGAGCCAAATGCAACTCCGACATAAAGGCAATTGAAGCGATTTAGAGTGAACCAAATTCGATTCAGAGCTGATGTAGAGTAATTTAAAATCAAATACAGTAAAATAAACCATGGAATTGAAAATTTGACTAATGAGTAGCGTCAAAGTTGACTCCATATTGTCCCAATATGAAAATAGAATATCATAATTTTGGAAAACCTGAAACATACTTAAACAAACAGCATGGAAAAAAAGTGTCAGGGGTTATCCCCTAAAATTGTGGTACTGCCCCAATTTATTGGATGATTGGATATATCTAATTAATTGTGGTAGTACCGCAACTCAAGTTAGGGTAGAACCGCAACATTTGGGTTAGTTACCTCAATTATTGGGGTACTACCATAATTAATTGGGGTGCTACCATAATTAGTTGGAAATGTCCATATCATCCAACAACCTCGTGGGTTTTTTTCCGTAAGTAAAGCTGCATCGTTTGCAATGCGACGACGAAGAAAGAGAAAAAGAGATAAAAAGAGAAGGAGAAAGAGAAGTAAAGAGAAAAAAAGAGCGACTCGGTTAGAGCATTACGGTTTTAACTTTTAAATTCTTTACAAGGTTGTTTACTTAATTTGGCGGGTCAAGAGTCGTTAGTAAGTTTCCCTCCTCCGACGTGTTTTTACATCGTGCCGGCGCCGAGTTGCAGTCAGCTTCCTTGAGGAAAAGTTTCGGAGAACCCCTCTTTCTGATGGCCTACTTTCCCCTGCTTCGTCTCCCTCGGAGGGTCGTAATTTTTAACGAGTTTATTTGTCGTAAATATTCTTAAATCTAAAGTTATTCGGGAGGGTTGGTGCGGCGCTCGGCCGAAACTCAAAGAGAGAAGGGCCAGGGAGAAAGATTTCAGGTTCGAAACGACAAATTCAGTCCACCAGCAATACCAGCATGCAGTCTTAAATTTTTAATTATGAACCACATGAGCTTCAAACCGTCAAAATTATGGTGCTAAGATACCGCGTTACCAGAAAAAGCAGCGCAGAGCAAAAATGTTCGAAATCGGCTTTAAAAGGGCAAATCTATACTTTCACGTGAGTCCTGTCGTTCGTATAACGTCATGCTTTTGGGGTCCACGCAGTGGCGTGGCGTGCTTTGCGATATATCGATAGATCTGTCATTCAAAGCTGTGGAAAAGGATCGAAAACAGGGTGCTCGCAACGAACATCTTACTAATCGATTCTTTACCATAGCTTCAAATGAAGAAATATCGATAATCGATCATTCACGCCTCGCCACTAGGCCCATGAGGAATCGGAGATACGCACTCGCATCAGAGAGGCTGCGAACTCTGCCGTGCTGAGGAAGAGCGCCATGTGAGCATTCGAAAGTTGCTTTTACTCTGAGAAAATATTCATTTTTGAAGAAAGTTATAAATATTTTTCCTTCAAATTTTCAGACTTTCTAGATTAAATTACGAACGAAATTCCCTGAAGACGCGGAAGAGATAAATTAACGAATTTCCCTGAAAATTCGTGATTTGCTGAAGGGCATTTAGGAATGCCTGATGGCTCATACGGTGGTCTTCTTTAGTACGGCAGAACTGAGCTGCCATGCTAAGAAAGAGCGACGTATGAGCCTTCAAACGTTGCCAAATTCCCTTTGAGAAATCGGGAATTTTCGAGAAAATGCGTGAACATTTTTTTCCCGATTTTTCAGAGAATTTTGTTCGCAGTTTAACCTATACATTACTGAAAATTGTGAGGGAATATATCCATAACTCCCTTCAAAAATAAATAGTTTCTGAGAGGAAATTTTGAAACATCCGAAGGCTCATACGGCGCATTCTTCCTCATTACGGCAGAACTGTGGTGCGCTGAGCGCGTACTCGTTTTGTAGCAAACCGACTTCACCTCCCCCATCCCCAGAAAGACGGGGCAAAGCGCTCTTTAAGCATCGTGGCTCGTATAAAAAGCACAATACGATGGTGAACTAAGGATCATTTTTACGAAATAAGTGAACCCTCCTCATCTTTCCGCGCGGAGAATATGAAGCCTGAAACATTTTTGCCCGACTCCTCGTCGGTCTTCCTTCCGCCTTGGGCCCCGTCTTCTTATTTTACTTACTCCTCGTCATTGTTGATTGCATTAACAAAATGAGTTTAATATTTCGTCGGGGTATTTTTTAAATATTTGTCCCTAGATGCATTTTCACAAACATGAAATAATTTAGACATTTCTTTTTAATGCTACCTACTGCCTTGCTGAGGAAAAACGTCACATGAACATCCGTGGCGTGGCGTGCTTTGCGATGTATTGAATGATCTGCTGTAAGTATTCATGCGGGGTGTCTACTAAAACAGGCGGGCCAAAAATCAGTACTTTTACGATACTTATTCAGCACATTCCCAAAAAATTTAGTACCTCCTCAACGGAGAAATTCAGCACTTTTTCAGTACCTTCATTTGACGAAATTCGAAAATTGCCAAAAATTTGAATTTCTCGCTCAAATTGCGAAAAGAATGATAAACAAGCAGGAAGCTCCAACGCATTGGCGTCGGAGAGCGGCTCTGGGGGCAGTAGTTGTAGTCAAGAATGAGGGCCTAGACACATTTTGTCATTGATGTACAATCCGACAACTGTCGATTCATGTTTTGTAACTTAGCAGATTTACGTAGCCGGTGTATAAATGTGTATTGGGCTTTGATATGGCGAATACATGGCATTATCACTTGTTGTATACTTTTAATTTTGAAAGCTCTTTGGAGGTCCGCTTCCTAAAAAATCTCTGGTTGATAAGTCGTTTAGCGAGGCTGCAAAAAATTTGCATTTTTATATCTGAAAGTGTAGGTATTGGTTTTTTGTATAATTGTTTTTTTGGATTGCTGGAAAAGTAACGCATACTTCTATAATTTAGGACTGAGTCAGGGAAATATAAGGTTCGTTAAATAGTAAATATTCCTAGTACCGTGTGACACTATTGTTAACGAAAAGTTTTTGCAACTTGTCAAAGAGGTTGTTGAATGATCTTCGAATAACTTTTGATGAGCTAGAGGTAATGGTTCTATCTGCAGCTCGTGGACTTCTGTACGATATTGTCCAGAATCATCTAAATTTTCAAAAAGTGTCCGCTTGTTCGATACCCAATTTGCTCATTCATGCATACAAGGAGAAGCGCATGAAAGCTTTAGCAGACATTTTGGAGATGAATCAAGAATTAGATGAAGAATTTATGACTTAAATCACGGCACCTTAATCACGGGATGACCTTAATTACGGCAACTATTTATTGTCCATGAGATGCAGATGGTTCCATTTCCCTAGCTCATCAAAAGGTATTCGAAGATCAATTTCATCAGCCACCCGTACGAACCACGTTTCTAGTGACCCGTACTTGCTTCGCACGTATGAAACATACAATCAGAGAAAACAGAATTCATCTTACAATAATCAATAATCAGTAGGACATGAATCGTTGCGATGTATAATACGACATTATAATGCGGCATTACTATTGTAATTCATTTTAATGTTTAGGGGCATTATAAATCATTATTGCCACGTCGGAATGAAATGTTGTAGACTGAATTGAAAAGCATGTTGGCAAAATTTATTATAAAAATAGTATAACATGTAGGTACATAACATAAAGGTAATACAAATTAAATGATTAGAGCGTGTATATTTCATTACATTATAGGTATATTACAATCATTTTTGTCATTGTTGGAAATTTTGATAGTTTGAATTTTGATAGTTGATAGTTGATAGTTTGAGAGTTGAAAATTTGGTTATTTTATTTAGTTAAGGTGATTCGATAGACGCCATATTTTGTGTCAGAATGGCATGCGACTTTTCCATCAATTGGTTCCATTTTTTCATTTACTCATCATTTTTCTCCAATTTTAAGTTTCGCAATTCTGTTTTCAGGAGACTAAAGCACTCACTTATCAATTTGTATATTTATATTGAGTTAAGGGTAGAGACGTATTCCTCACCGGAATTGAGGAATGGAGGTGTTACAGTATGTCCGGCATTAGGTTCCATTTCGACATCAGCGACGATCAACGCTGCGATACTGGAAGCCAGTCTTCCGATATTAAATCCCTAGCGGGGAAGAAAAAAAATGCCTAGATTTCGCTAAAAATCCCTAAATCCCCAGATTTGCTCAAATATACTTAAAAAATCCCTAGATTTTGCAAAAAGCGCCATTTTTTTATGAAGAATCATGATGTCATTCGATGTAGCGATTTGCAATATTTATATCTGATTGGCTCGTTTGAATTTTGGCGCTCTCTGAAAGCAGTGCTAATCCAGACCAATAAAATGAAAGAATATTAGTTGATTTCTTATTATTAACAGGTTGAATGCAGTTGAATGTCAAGTACATCGAAGGACACAATCGTTTTAATTTCCGGCTTATTTGCGGGGAAAATAGTGTTGCCAAAAAGGCCTACAAAATATAGATGAAAAAATGTTTTCGATTGTCGAAGCTATAATTGAGGTTAAAAAGTTGATTTTTGGTAACTTTACCTCATCAAAAAAAAATCCCTAGATTTCCTGAAAAATCCCTAAATCCCTGGAAATTCCGGAAAATCCCTAAATCTAGGAATAAACCCTTAGACATCGGATGGCTGTTGGAAGCATTAGAGTCAACATTTGAAACGCTGCTGCAGAATTTGCCGGGAGTATAATCGAGTGTTGAAAGTCAGTAGAATTGAACAATGTAATAATTGCTTTCCGAAATAAGCGTTATAATAAAAAAACAACGAATCTGAACTGTTAATACTGGAACACACCTTCTGTAAATGTACCTTGCGAGAGATAAGTAAAAAAATAGATGTACTGGAGGAGAAGTGCTTCTCCACAGAGTTTGCAGAAGGAAAAAAAATGCCCAAATTTACTTACTTCAGCATTTTCGGCAAAATCACTGCAATTTCCGAACCTTTTTCTGGCCAGGGGCCAAAATTAAATGATTATGAAGGGCCACTTAGATGTTGTAGATAAAAATAGGACTGTTGAAAAAGTCGCCGTTTTCAATAAATATGTTCCCGGAATGGAAGAGTTAGGTTAAAAAATTTAGAGTTAAAAAATTCCCATGAGCCGAGTGCCGTAGGTTAAGGGCCCGTTCGCCAAAACTAATCGGAACTGTATGAATGAATTGCTCCTTTTAAAAATCAAAACAATATCGAATTGCGATATATTACACAGTTAAGATAGGGCTATGTCCTGTCGTAAGCGGCGACATACAGTCGATATCATTTCAATAATCGCCCCAATGGCCACGATAGTTGTTAGACGTTTACGGTTTCCCTGGTAACCTTTGTTTGCTATCAGCTGATATCGAGTAAATGACTAGGAAGCTCCAACCCAGTGGTTAAAGCTTCCTTAACCGCGAAAACTTTCAAATTCAAATTTTCAAATTTTGAACGTAAAGTACATTTTTTCCATCACGAGATAAAAGCACAAACAAGTTTTGAATTGTTGACTGTATCACCATGATTCCAAAAATACAATACACAACATAGCATTGACTAACAATAAAACAGTATGCAATAAAATAAAGTCATGACAAGGAACATAGCCGAAAATGGCGCCGATTCCCATCAACCAACGCGCGGTCTCTACAATGTAACATGCTGCATTGATACTCCCCAGCTGGGACCGTCCGGAATAGCAGCTCTAGTGCAAGCACCAGAGCCGCTAAAATTCCGTACCATCTAGCGGAATTTCTGCACTTTTTCAGTACTTCCGGACCGCCCTTAAAAAATCAGGGCTATTTCTGGACTTTCCGGAAATTCCGGACTTGTAGACACCCTGTACATGGAAAAGGATCGATAAACAGGGCGTTTGAAACTAACACCTTAATAATTGATTCTTTAACATACCTTCGAATGGGGAAATATTGATAATCGATCATTCACGCCACGCCAGTGATGAATATCTGAACCCTTCCAAATTTCTCCACATGGAATCCGAGTTTTCTAAGAAACCAGAGAAGTATTTCCTGCGAATTTTCAGAGAATGGAGCTCTTGCATGGCATGGCTTTATGTGTGCTTTGTGATTTTGAGGAACAACAACGTTGTAATACATTTGTAAAATCAATGCATTTTTTGAAGTGTTGAAAAAGTCGCGAAAAAAAATCAGTTTAAAAAAATTAGAAATGGTTTATTTCATGTTATCGGCGCAATATGCAACGCTAGAATCAAGTCAAGATGTGAGAGAGAATAGCAAAGCACCCTCAGCTAGTATCGCATACGACGAACACCAAATGAATTTCATCATAACGCCTGGATACAACTATTCGACCACTACGGATGTCCGTGTTGCATACGAGCGGAATTGAAGGCGTTTTGACTTTCTGGTCACTCACCGCTTCAACCGCTGCGCGGCAGCAAAGAAAGCAGGGGATTTATGACGAGAGAGCAACTTCCAGTCCTCAAATCTTCGGTTATACTATGAGCACGGTGTTACTATGTTTCTTCGGTTATGCACTGTTGCTCGTTGAGGCAACAGTGCAATCTTGTCTCAAATAGGATCTCTGGTATTTCGAAGAGACACCGTGTAACTTTATCAAGTAAGTAAGAATTCTCATCAAAAATTGTCAACTGGAATATTTTGGTCAATAAGGTTCAGGGCTCAGCACTCTGCGTTACACTCTGAATAAAAAGTAGCCTACAGTTCGTAGGAAAGATCTATATTTTGGCGTTGAAAACCTACACTTAAGAGCTTTCTGCCGGGAAGTTGGGTTTAAAAGACCGGAGTTTGTCCGACTACGGCTGAGAACTCGCTAAGACTGAACGAACGACGAAAACGCAAAAGCTGCTATGCTTTTAAATGCGAAGAATCGGGAAGTGAATGTGGGCTCCTCTGATCGGCTTATCCGAGAAAGTCTTCGGCAGGGAATTCGACTCGGATTTCTATTAGCACCCCAGTCGAAGTCAGAGCTCTTTCGGTTCGGAGGATTCTGATCCACCCGCCTAATCGGCGAAAGTTGAGGTCGAGTGTCAACCCGAGCCTCTGATCCCTTTATCGCTTGTAAACTTTGACCTCGAACGTCGCCCCGCCAACCCGCAAGTTCCCTCGATTTCGGTTTCCAGCGCGAGGCGCCTCTGACGATTGCACTTCTCGCCGTGTGAACATGGTTGCTCCATCGTCCGCGTAAGGAGTCTTTTTGTAAGTCGTTACTCGACGTTCGAGCACTCGGCGCAAAGTCAGAGATGGAAAATTTCATGTTCCGTGAAAGTTAGTTTTGATTGTTAAGCAAGGAAATCTAAATAATTTAATTTGCTTGAAAACCTTCTCTCTCAGTTACTATTTGATCAAATGCAAAATACGACAGCCCGTTTATAAGTTGAGAAAATTTCCACTAGATTAGTGCGGTGGGTTTTTTATTACGCTTCCGCTTAAGAGAAAGTATTGATAATAAATTTCTTCCCTTTTTTGGAATGACCCGCCTCTTACACAACACATCCTAATGCATCAACTTTTAGCATCTGAGAGACCTTACAGTTTGTCCCTCATTTTCTCCCTTAGTCTATAGGGGCCAACCATTTCAACCAATATGATCGCGCTATACTCCCCAGGTCTTTTTTGTCCGCCAATTTCAACAATCAGCCCTTGGCTCAATTCTAAAAATTCGAATCTCAGGACAAGAATCTCCATCATTACCTGCTGTAGTTTCACCTTAAAAAGGCTACCGAAGCTTCGCAACGAGAGGAAGCCAACGCGGCGAATTGCGGGGGTGGCGAGGGAGGGGTGGGGCGGGGGTGGGGGGGCGCTTGTGACAGATCTAATGATATGCACGTCGTCGTGGAAGCCGCGCGTATCGCTGCCCGTAATCAATCTCCTTTTGCCGCAGCCCCCCCTCCTCTTCTCCCTCCCCCCTCGTCCGCCAGAAACCACTTGACAAGATTTTATTTTTCATGTTTGCACCCCCACAGCCCACACCCCCTCTCGGCCGCGCGTAAGATGTCTCATCTCTCGCTGTCGCTTTCCCCGACTAGGCAACTAAGTCACTTCAACCCCCTCCCCCACCCCTGAGGGTGTGGGGGACGGATCCAAGATGTCCCTGTCCCCTGTGACAGGGGGAGTCTTGTGGAGGGACGAGATTTTTGTTTTTCAGAACGAGTATTGCCGTGGTCAGAAATGATTCCTTCGAAACACCCCCCCCCCCTCCCCTTTGGCTTTTGGCTCCCAAAACTGATAAAATACACACGAGAGATATTAATGGAAATAAAAAGGGACATCGAAAAAAAAAGATACAGAGAAGAGATACGCCCTTACGTCAGAGGAGCGACGATATGTATAATATATAATACGTGGGTAAATTGGAGACATGAGAAAAGGAATGTAAATGTAACCGTGGTTAGGAAGGAAAGGGTGGGTTAAAGTGTGGTTACCACATGAATGAGTTGCGCTATAGGGCGGGTTGAAAAGGAGCTGTTTTTTCAAGTCTCGCAGTAATACAAGCTAAAGTGTGTCAAATTCCGGTACTATAAAACATTCCCCTACGTGGAGTTCCGGGGGCTTGAAAGGATAAAAATCAGAATACGCATTAAGATTCCACATCAACGCACTAAAAATGTAACTATTTGCGGTACTTGGTCCGAAAATTTCAATAATGGACCACTAGCCATGGTACGAATTTTAGCATTCTGATACATGTTTCTTAACTAAAATTTCACGTAGAATACGACGCGCACAACGAAAATTACCGGAATCAACTCCTTCCAAAGACATTCAATGATTCTTGATGCGTGAATTCAAACCACTCGCTCATGAAAACTACGCGGCAGGCTGACCTCTCCTTTGCAGTGGCGACGCATGAATAATCGGCTATCGAAATTCTCCCCTTTGAAGGTACAGTACAGAATCGAATATTAAGGTGTACCGTGATAATCGATCTGTTCCCATAGGATTAAGAGGCAGATCGATCGATTCATCGTAACGCACGAGGCGATACACCACTGTTCGTCAGCTCTTTTGATAAGGACTAAGGGAGTGAAAGTTACAACCGCTGAAAGTTCAGAAACCACAGAAACCTTTCAAGGAGCGTTGTGCCGCCATAACTCTGTCGGGTTACCGGGGCCGGGGCGTGCGGTAACGACAAAATTTCCGACAACTAGTTTTCTTCTAAATATAATTTTCAATTACATTAACTGAATGATTCTCCATGCAAAAACGGGGAGATCTCAGAACTAAATTTTAGATTATACTACTCTCGTTCGTAACATGGTGCAATCAATGAATGCAATTAATTTGGAAACGCAGTTTGACGGGGTTTTTTTTAGGCTGAACGAAGTTTAGTAGCACAATATTTATTCACCTGAAGCCTATAACATGAAAAGCCATAGGTTGAAAATATGAAAATTTCAGCTTTCCCAACGAGCTATGAATGAACTTCATTTTTCGCGAAATTTCAAAATGTTCGCCGCCATTTTATTTTTTCACGGAGGAATTGGTGGTTGAATCTGTTTGAAAATTTCACTGAATGTAAAAGGCAGTACGAAGAAAATTCAGTAAATTTTCGGACAGTTCGTTGAACGATTCCTCGGTAAAAAATAAAATGGCAGCGGAAGTTTTAAAACGTCGCATGGCGCTTGTAATACTTTAGCCGGATGGTGACGATATATTGAAATATTTTACTTCGTTTTTTGCGCTTGAAGTGAGAGGCGGTTTAAAGGTGAAAATTGGCAACCCTGTTTGACGAGATCAGTAACGATCTGGGCGCACTGGTCTCCCGTACCCCGGGTCGGGGTGGGTCTTGATTTACTTCGAAATTTATGCTCTGAGGCAAACAATAAAAATCTGATAAATTGCACGCAAAGCTGGCGAGCCTCGGCGCTTTTAAACTGAAATAATTCAATTGCCCCCGCTGGAGCCGGTGCATCTACCCACCCTTCCTCGCCGACCGTCACACCATGGTTCAGATTCACGTTTCCAGGGATGCAAATTGTTCTCGGTGGCGCGGTCCAGAAAACATTATTCAGAGGTCTTAAAAATTATGACGGCTGAATTTTTACGTTTTTTATTTTTGTTTGGCGGCCCACTGGAAAAAAAAACACATTGGATCTGGAGTCCAGACTCTTGAAAACATTGACAAGAAAAAATACTCTTGATTCAATCGAATTTTTGCTTGAATCAAAACGAAATCCGCTTAAATTAAGAGGTTTGGTTCTTGATTTAAGCTAGATTCTGATTGAATCAAGAGTACTTTTTCTTGTCGATGTTTTTAAGAGTATGGACTCTAGATCCAATGTGATTTTTTTCCAGTGCCGTTCAAGTATTACGCAACGCACTTTTTCCGATTTTTGGACCCCTCTCCTCCCCGCCTCGTAACGCATCCGTAACGCAGTCATCCCCCCCCCCCCTCTGAATTACGCAACGCTGGCCTCGCCCCCCTCCTCCCACTTTCATTCGGGAAAGTCGGGCTTCTCAATTATTAGCATGTTTTTTTTTTCAAAGTTTTTTTCTTGCCCCAGCTCGGATTTGTTACGTAACGCTGGCCTGAACCCCCCCCCCCCTTCCATTTTCATTCGAAAAGGACGGGATTCTCAATTTTTTGCACACATCAATGTAAATGCTCATGTCAATCATATCTAGCTTCGTCCTGTTGCACCTACTTAGTTGCCGAATACAACTATATTACAAGATAAATGCGCATCGATTCGCCACGAGTTTTATGTAACTAAATGTAAATATATCTCTATTGATATCGAGACATTTTAAAGCACACTTTTTAGAGCCTACCTTGACATTGATCGATTTAGATGATTTAAAAAAAAAAAAAAAAAAAAAAAAAAAAAAAAAACTTCTGCCTGCCGTGCTTAAAGTGTGTAGAATCAGGCGCCTTATTATAAAGTTAGACTAACAAGGTCAACGTCATCCATATTTCTGATAGAAAAAATCTAAAAAATTCAAAGAAAAAAAAGCACTTAGATTTGTCGAGAAAATCCGTGACATATCGCGAAAACTTAGGCGACGTTCGAATATTCACTCAGCAGAAGAGTTGGGCTCTTCTCTAACTTGGCAGCATACATGCGCTTGTTTCTGCCCAATGCATTAACTACGCTTTTTCAAGGGAGAAAAAAAATATTGATTACCCGGAAAGGTGTCAGATTTAGTCCTTTTTTGCATTGAAAACTTTCTGAGTTCCCCTCCAAAGCCGATTCCAGATGACACTGCGAGTATGAGCCACCTTTTTTGCCCCTTTTTCGTACCTCTAATTGCATACGACAAGCGACTAAATCATCAAAAAAAAAAAAAAAAAAAAAAAAAGCGAGTAAAAATCAGACCATTGCGTACGTCTGCACTTGAATTTCAAAAAAGCTTGGGTTTCCCTCTGCCTCTGCGCTGTAATCCCTCAAAACTTCGAGTTGGGGATTTCAGCTTCCCAGTCTGCGTGCAAATTTAAGCGGTGATGGCGGCTGAAACCGCGGTGAAAGTGCTGTTATGTTCAGTTATTTGTTTCGCGATGATCGCTGAAATTTACGGCCCTCCGTGGTTGCCCAGCTGGAACACATCTTTGGTAATAGTTCGTTATTTAGTTAGTTAGTTAGTATAATTTTGAGACATTCAGCGTCACGGGCTATTAACGTCTTGACAAAGAATTTTGAAAAAGGGAGTATGTATACGAAAATTCAGATTTTTAAATTAAGAGAGGTGAAGAGTTTCAAAATCGCATTTTTCTTTCTGTCAAAGATATATCCATTGCATGCTGTACCACTACACATTGTGTTTTTATTTGGTATTCTTAAATTATCAGGTTAGTAGATTACGTGGTGATTTATTGGGCATGTACATAGAGCCAAAATCGCGGATAAGGCCGAGATAAGTGAAAGTAGGTGTGGTTTTCCCGACCCGTTAGGCCAGAACTTGCCTTTCGGCCAAAGCTGTGGCGCGAAAGTTGAATTTCAACAACTTTGCAATTATGGCCGAGAACAAATATGACTGTCTGCTGTTAATAAACATGAACAAGGAGCCACCCTACAACGCAAATGAATTTTTATTCGTAAAGAATTTGCTTGCACTGAATTTGTCCGCTTTTACCGATGACGGATGGTCATATTTGTTTTCGGCCAAAACTCGACAGAACACAGGGGAGAATTTCATGAGCCGCCCTGCGTCGTCCGAAGCGCGCATGGCGCACGACCCGCCTTTCATTACTACACTTCATCTACCGTTGAGAGTTCACTAATTACTTCACATGACCAGTGTGTCATTATAAAAGTCGAAAATTAAAAAAAGAAAAAATTATACGGTATACGAGTTTTTTCCGCCAGGGAGCTCTCTCCGCTAGTACTCTCTTACTACGGAAAAACGCCGTATGAACATTCGAGAGTTGCCAAGTTTCCTTCGATAAACACCGGAATAACTGGGAATTTTGTGAATATTTTTCCCCACAATTTTCAGACAATTTCGTACGCGATTCAATCTAAAATATCTGAAAATGTCAAGGAAAAATGTGCATAAATATCATCAAAAATACTCATTTTATTAAGGGAAATTTGGCAACTCTCGAATGTTCATACGGCGTTCTTCCTTAGCACGGCAGAGTAAGCGTTCACCGTCCGCCCGCCGCGGCGTGTTGCCAGCGCGAAACGCGCACTAACGCTTACAAACCTACAGAGGTACTTCACGCATTGCGCAAAGCTTGAGGTATCCCCTAAGGTTCGTAGGCGCCAATGTGCGTTTCGAGCTGACAGTACGCCGCGCCGCAGCGTGCCATTAACTTGCCCACTTATTAAGTAAGGGTGTTAGAATCTTGGCAATTTTACATCAATTTCGAAATTAGCGACTCAAAAACCATCAGTTACGAAACTTTCGCAATCTTTTAGTCATTATCCGACTTAATTCTTCCGATTCTTGAGTTTTGTACCATAGTGCACCGTGGACGGCGGCTCATGAAGTTCTCTCATGTGCTCGATCGACCAAAACTGCGAAGTTGTTTGAATTCAAATTTCGCGCCGTGGCACAGCTCTAGCGGAGAAAACTCTAAGCCGAGTTCTGGACGAAAAAGTCGGGAAGAGCATACCTACGCTTCTCTTGCCTTAGAGCAAGCCCGCTTTTAAAAAGTCCGAGGACTCTAAGTAATTTCAAACGCACCAAAATGGCGGGAAAATGATGGCAGTGAAGTACTACAGCAGTCAATTCTCTATCTCCTCTCATTCGCCCATGATATTTGCTCAAATAAAACGTAATTCAATGCGTAATGGAGATGTTGCATGTGTGAGGAATTTGCAATTTGACTGTTGATTCTTATGTAAAAGTTCGCGAGAAACACGATGGTCCCACTGGTTTTCCCTGAAATCAACTCCCAAGCTCAAAAAAAAGCTCTCAAGTTGAGGCCAAAATGGAGGGGATATCCCACGCTATCCTGAGAGTCCACCTCTACATCAAGACAAACTCTCCATGCAAAGATAGGGAGCGAATACATTGACAGGGCTGCCTCTTTATTTGGGGACTCTAAAACTGAGAACACGGCATCACTGCTAATGTATTTGCTCCCTATCTTTGCATGGAGAGTTTGTCTTGATGTAGAGGTAGACTCTCAGGATAGCGTGGGATATCCCCTCCATTTTGGCCTCAACTTGAGAGCTTTTTTTGAGCTTGGGAGTTGATTTCAGAGAAAACCAGTGGGACCATCGTGTTTCTCGCGAACTTTTATGTAAGAATCAACAGTCAAATCGCAAATTCCTCACACATGCAACAACTCCATTGTTGCTTGTTTGCTATTGATAACATTCGCACCACCCAAGAACATTGCACTGTCACCAACGCGATCCAAGTACGATTCTAGCGGATCATCCCTAATTTTGAGTGAGGTTGCAAATTTTCAACCCAAAGATTTGGTCGATGTAACCCAAATAAAAACTGAACACAAAATAGGGTTCCTTTACGCTCTTCCCATGTACAGAGGCAGATCCAGCAATTTGGTAACACTAGATTTCCACCATTTAAACCTATGTTATATAATCGATTCTTGTTGTAACACCTGGCCCATCCAAGAATCGATGATATACCTCCTAAGTTTAAATGGAGGAAAACAATGTGGCCAATTTTCTGGATTCACCAATGCCCATATAACACAAAATGTTGATTCCCTCTTCTTACTTTGTGCGGGATTTTGGGGTTGGTAACAGGCGCCGCTGGGACGCGGTGTTAGGCGGGGCCTTCGAGCAGCAGCAGGAGCAAAACCCAAAACTTATGCATCCTTAGCTGTCAGTATGTGTCTGATGTACAATATATACTGCCAACAATCAAAGGGGCCCCGCATTTACCTCTCCAACCCACCCCTCGATACGGTGGCCGGCGTCTTACCATGGAAGAATCAGGAATGGCTGGACAAACTCAAAGAACTCAAAGAGTGGCACCAGAAACCGGGAAACCATGAAATGACGGTAATATCCTCTTATTTCGGCATCTCTCTCAAATACACTGAAAAAAAATTCTCGGCGTTTTTACCACGGTCCGTTGGTACCTTTACCATCTCACTTTTTTTACCAATTATTGGTAATTTTACTAAGACAGACTGGTAAGCTTACCTAAAAACCGGTATTTTTACTGTTTTTTTCAGGTAAGAATACCACTTTTATTGGTAATCAATTCCCGGTAACTTTGCCATTTTATCTCGGTAATTCTACCACAGTCGATAAAAAATATTGGCGTTTTTACCAAGGTCCAGTAAAATTACCGAGAAAGTTCAATAATTTTACCGAGATTTCTCGGTAAAATCACCAATCCTTAAATGGTAATTTTACCAAGAAAAAACTGGGATCAAATAGAACCGTGAATTCTTGGTAATTTTACCCTTTTCTTAGTAAATACACCGAGATTTTTTTTCAGTTATTTTCTCTCCCCCGCGTTTGGTGTTACACACTGAGAAAAAAACTTCGTGCGTGGGACCCGAAGTTGGGGTCATATGGATCGCTGAAGTTTCCTGATAACGCATCCGAAAACTTGAGGTCGAGCTGCCGAAGTTCGGGTTAGATATCGAGGCACTTCGGTATGTGGGTGAGTTCAAATAAGCGTCTAATATGGTGTCCCGAGCTGTTTTAATAGTCATAATCTGAGGAACATGGGCAAATCAAATTTTTTTCTCATTTTCCACACTATTGTTGACTATTACATGCTATTTCCCACTTTATTTCGACTGAAATAAAAATTTAGGAGAACTTTGAATGTGCAAATTGCCTGTATTTGTCCCAAATTTGCGTGTCCCCCGTGCCTGGTTCTTGACTTTAAATCGATGTTGCAGCATAACCAGGGTGATTATTTAAGAAAACTTTATCGGAGATGATAGGTAATGCTTTTGAATTTGAGAAAAAAAATATGTCGATTTCTTTTTTGCTCCATCGATAACTTTTTCACGCCCTAGAATCATTGTCCCGAGCAACAGTCAGCAACAGTCAGGAGAGACATGGCAACAATGTAATAAGCTCTAAATGATTGCCGTAACGTTGAGGTTTTTCCAAAAACGACTTTTTTTGTTTTGATTGAATAGTTCACACGTCGTAGATGGCAAAAATTCTGAAATTCGCAAATTTTTGTGCAAGATTAACGCCATTAACGATGCCAAACAGAATTCTATACACGATAACTAACAGGGCGTCAAGCATACACACACACACTAATATCAGCTCGTAAAATACTTTCAAAGTGTGCGTTAGGGAAAATTTTCTCTTATTCCGATCCTCTAGGATGTGCTACTAAATATTCCGTGAAAAAAAACACCAAAATTGTCTTTACTGTTAGAGATAAGCTTAAAAAACAGCTTATTCCATCCTGTCCCGTTCCATCTTGTCCCGTTCCATCCTGTCCCATATGTTTCCATCCTGTCCCATGTCCCAGTTTAGTGGGACAGAGTGGAAAACTGTTACAACTGAGACTTGCTTGTTTAAGCCCTGTAGGCGCTTTTTTCTACCGATTTAAGTGAAACTTGGTACCCGGGGGTATTTTTCAACGGGAAACTCGAATTTTTAGTCGAATTTTGAAAATTCTAAAATCCAAGATGGCGGACATGACCTAAAATGCTATCGCAGCGCCTAATCAACTGAGACTTGTTTGTTTAAGCCCTGTAGGCGCTCTTTTCGACCGATTTAAGTGAAACTTGGTACACGGGGGTATTTTTCAATGGGAAACTTGAATTTTTAGTCGAATTTTCAAAATTCGAAAATCCAAGATGGCGGACATAACCTAAAATGCTATCTCAGCGCCTAATCAATCGATTTACGCGAAACTTGGTACCCGGGGGTATTTTGAAATGGGAAACTCGAATTTTTAGTCGAATTTTCAAATTTCGAAAATCCAAGATGGCGGACGTGGCCTAAAATGCTATCTTAGCACCTAATCAGTCGATTAAAGTGAAACTTGGTACCCGGGGGTATTTTTCAATGGGGAACTTGAATTTTTAGTCGAATTTTCAAAATTCGAAAATCCAAGATGGCAGACGTGGCCTAAAATGCTATCTTAGCACCTAATCAGTCGATTAAAGTGAAACTTGGTATCTGAGAGTATTTTTCAATGGGGAACTTGAATTTTTAGTCGAATCTTCAAAATTCAAAAATCCAAGATGGCGGACATGGCCTAAAATGCTACCTCAGCGCCTAATCAAGCGATTTACGCGAAACTTGGTACCCGCGGGTATTTTTGAATAGGGAACTCGAATTTTAGTCAAATTTCCAAGATTCGAAAATCTAAGATGGTGGCCGTGGCTTAAAACACTATCTCGGTGACTAACTAATTGATTTTAATGAAACTGGACCGGAGAACCTTGGTATTAGGAAAAGAAAGGAAATTTTAATAGGGGTGCAGTAGGGTTTCTCATGTATCTTAGGCTACGAAATCGAAAAATTCCTGGGTTTTTTTCCATCGTGCATAGATTCTTCCGGAAAATTGACTCTACTGGAAAAGCTAGATTTTTAAGGAAAATTCCGATTTCTTCGGAAAAATTCCGAACTTTCCCAGGATAAATCGCACTGATACAGTTAAATGGAGGTGTTCTTCAGAATCAGCGCCAAAAGTCTACTCCAAAACCATTGGCAAATCTTCGGAAAATCAAAAAAAAAAAAAAAAAAAAAAAAAGTCGACCGGTGTTAGTCCTCAAACTTTTCCTGGCTTTATCTCCACTTCAGTGGGTACACGCCCACTCGAAGTTTTAAAATTCGGTGTTTTTGATCCATTTTGTATTGGAATATTCCAAGAAATAAAAGCTTCTTCTCGTGTTAAAGGAAAACAGTGCGCATTTTGATAAACAGACGGAACTGTCTAAAAGAAGCAGAATACGCTCCAGATATCTTTCATGACGGATGATTTTTCCTTAATTTTTTTGGTTCTGCAAGATATGAAAGGGATACATGTTTTCAATTATGCTTTAATTTAGTGCTCGACGATGCTTTTATGACAATTGTGTTAAATTTTCAATTAAAAGTATCATATGTCACCTCTGGGACGAAAATTTGGGAAATCAGGCAAAATTAGAGCACATTTTGGGAAGTGATACACTTGACGGTGGAAATTCGGGTTTAAGCCCAACTATTAAGCTCGACGAGCTATATTTCCTAAGTCTACACCTAATGATAGACAAAATAAAGTTTGGTTTGCCCAAAAATTCACAAAAAAATTTTGGGAGGTAATAAAACCTGGAATTTGACCCTTATTTGAATTCACCCATGTACCGGAGTACTTCAGATGTGTGACCCGAACCCTTCGGCAGCTCGACCTCAAGTTTTTAGATACGTGATCCGAAAACTTCAAAGATCCATATGACCTCAACTACGGGTCCCACGCACGAAGTTTTTTTCTCCGTGCAAAATCGAGTTTTCATGCTTGATCTTTGTGGAACGGCTAAAAATAATGAAAATAATGATAAGATGACAGCTTTCGCGGAAAAGCTCCCTCACTTAAAAAATTAAATAATTTGTAGTTAATTAAATTAAATTAAATAATTGTAGACACCCTGTAAACAGACATCGATAATACATCGAATAGAATTTCGTTAAAATACGAGTTTTACTTTTCACTCTTCGTAAAACAAGAGCTGAAACACCTATTGGAAGCATATTTCAGTAGTCTATGGATGAAAATTTCATCCGAAAACCCCAAATTAAAGCCAAATGATACGTGACGCGAAAAGTTTGGTTTGAAATGAATTGACTCAACGAATGCGATAAATCGCGTTTAGTTTCAATGGACCACTGCATAAGGTACGAATTTCAGCATTCTGATACATGTATCGTAACTAAAATTTTACGTGGAACAGGATGCGCACAATCAAAATTGCCGAAATTAATTCCTTACGAAGATATTTAATGATTCCTGATGCGTGAATTCAAACCACCCGCTCATGAAAACGTAATGCTCTACGTGATTCACATCGCGCGCTAAACGTTATCATGACTGTCTCTGCGATGTAAAAATTGTTGGCGAAAAGCGTCAGCTGTTTTGTAAAGTTTTGATTCCTCCAGTTTTTCATTTCTCAGTTTCAGTTCGGTATGATACCTTGCCCATAAAGGTGATCTAAAAGCGTCCTCCGAGTGTTATTTCTTTCCATACCACCTTTAGCTTTTACCTAAAAGTCAAATTTACATTTCAAATTTACATTTCATTTTTCAATGTCAAAATTTAATCCCCAAGTTAAATTTTGAGGGGGCGTGTTGGCGAAAAGCGTCAGCTGTTTTGTAAAGTTTTGATTCCTCCAGTTTTTCATTTCTCAGTTTCAGTTCGGTATGATACCTTGCCCATAAAGGTGATCTAAAAGCGTCCTCCGAGTGTTATTTCTTTCCATACCACCTTTAGCTTTTACCTTTAGCCTTTAAAAATCAGGCAACCTCAATCTTGACGCTTTAGCTCAGCTATAGCAAATTGCTAATAGTTTGAACAACACATGGTGGGAAATGAACATTGCTCGATTGAGAAGCTCGCTGAAACCGTTGTAGTGCGCGATTTGACTCACGTAGAACTTCGAGTTTTTTGTGAGCGGGCAGTTCAAACTCCTCGTAACCAATGTGAAATAAAAACTTTAATATCTTCGTAAGGAGTTAATTTCAGTAATTTTTGTTGTACGAATCGTGTTCGACGTGAAATTCTGGTTAAGAAACATGCATCAGATTGCTTAAATTCTTACCTTGTCTAGTGGTCCATTGGCTTTGATTTAGCGTTTTCGAACGTGATTTTTCATCGTTACACAAATCAATTGCCTACGCTTCTACTCTGTTTCAGCTCTTTTTTTGCGAAGAGTGAACAGAAAAACTCGTATTTCAGCAAAATTGTTCGAGATATCAATATTTGTTCATTTCCTGGGAGGTATCAAAGCGTGAACCGAGTACCCCAGGGAAGCTGTGACGGATCGGCAACACCGCGTCTGGGAAAAATTGATGAGTCCGCGGAAAAGTCTCTGGGAAAACATTCCCGCTTTTCCACGCGATAAAGCAGTCCGAGTTCAACCGAGCAGATGACCGCTTGCTCGCTGGACGTTTTTCCAGAGTTACGAACTCACAACTCGCTAATTACAGTCTCGAAAACAGAAGGATTTACACTAACAGTAATATTCGTGGGGAAATCTTCCGCGGTGAAGCGCATCACTCTGGGAAGAGGGAGAGGGGAGGGGGGAGTGGAAAGAGAGAGAGGAGAGGGGAATGGGGTGAGAGAGACAGGCTCAGCGATAAGCGATGATGCACTTACCTGTCAAACTTGGAAAAATTAGTAACACCGAAAGAAAAACTTCTTGAGATCTTATTTTGACTTAAAGCGTCGTTTCTATAATAGTTGACAAAATTTGTTGTTGTTTTTTTAAAGTTAAATCCGTGCGGATTCGACCCAACATCAGTTTTTATTTTTTTGGTTGAAAGCATATTTTTGCTATTTTTTAGATAAAGCTAGAAAACGATAGAAAAACAACGTTTCTTTAACTCAAAAAAACCAAATTTTGTCGACAAGAAACGACGCTTGAAGTCAAAATAATATCGCAAGAAAATTGTTTTTCGTTGAATGCTCTGTGCAATGCGGAATATCGGGGTCCATTGATTAACGTTTGTTCGTTACCAACGTTTAATTTGACAACTTTGATTCAGCTTTCAGAAATTCAATTTCGCCTAGCGTTGGACTTTAAAATGGACGATTTCAATAATTGTGAAATGCTGTTGATGGTACCGGCCGATCGATACCATGAACCGCTCTTATTTTGTATAATATACGTATCCTTTGTGTACCCATGTAAATATCCATCATCATCTATTTTAGTGCTCTGTGTAAATAGGAGTTAGTATGGATGAACGAGAAAAAGTAATTTTCTACGACAAAATATTGTCCAAAAACGACCACGTAAGATACCTCACCCGGAATGACGATTGATTAAAAATAAATTACAGAATAACACAAATTAAAACTTCAATCATTACAGAGTTCTATTGATTCAAATATTCAAGCAACTCGAGGTTCGTACTTACGCGGCTGCGATTCAAAATGTAACCAGAAAACCAGACTGAATGGACACTTACCTACAACAAACAGAAAAAGAAATAATAAGAAAGGAGAGGAATTCAACCCGAGAGAATCATTTTTCTAAAGAACAAGCGCGACAGAGTTGCTGTGATCAATTCAAAAGTCCCGTCAAATTAAAAAAGGGGAAGATATTTTGAAGATGAAGTAAATAAACTTTGAAATGCATACGCCATGAATGTAATTAACCATGGTCCGGCTATATATTCTCCTTATTTATTCTCCTTATTAATTTGTATAAAAACCACGCATAGTGTGTCTCTGTCCGTCCCTGTCAAATTATTGACAGTTTCCCATTCGAGCCACTGTGGCTGATAAAACAGGTTGTCCTTGAAATTACAAAAAAGTAAAAAAAGCAAAAGGAAAATGTCTTGTATATCCTTGATTTATCATTTTAGTCAGAAAATAGCTCATTTATGTTATTAACAATGTTATACCTCTGCTTTGGTTTTAACTTGCAGGGAAAAAAAGTATGTACTCATTTTACACTGCTTTCTTCACGTTCAGAGACACGTTTATATATTACTTTTCATGTGATAAGTTTCTCATATTACGCTTGTGTTAGATTTCACGACTAAATCATCCGATTATTTCGTCAGGCTATGCCAACCATTGTTTAGTTATTTTCTTGTTGTTTGTCTTGTTGTGCGCTTCTTGGGCCTCGCCGCTACATACTCCGACACTCAACTGACCAGCCGCGTTGGAACCATCGCAGCAGCCATTCAATGATTTCAGCAGACTCAGCAAGTTTCAGTAGGAACCGAAGATGCACTGAAACTTTCCAAGTCGCCCATGAAATCAATGATAGCAAAATACGGAGATTTCACGCGACACCGCTTTGCCGTTTTCCCATCACAGCGTCATGTAATCTCAACGCATAATGCACTGGCTTTTGACGTCATATTCACCTTCAAATATAAATAAATAAAAAAGTGATTATAAAGTGCCACGAGGAATTTCTGGGATCTCCATTTTTTCATTTTACATTCCTATTTGAGAACCGTAATGAAGAAAATAGGAAGTAGACCTGGCTCCGGCTGGTCCCATTCTACCATACTGTTCTTATCAACACTATTTATCTAAATTGATTATGAAGTTAACTTTGATTGAGTCGGTATGGAATAATTATTAGAAGTGTAAAGGTACAGTATAGAGGTTTTGAATTTGACAAGTTGTTTCTTTAGATAGCCACTATATTAAACAGGAAAAGTTTCCCCAAAAACCAAAAATATCATTTTGTTACAGTTGCCTAGTGTTCAATTTGTGGTGAAATCAAGCAATACAGCAGACTATCTCTATGATTTTTCAAATATTGTTTATGGTTGCATCCGTTTCCGTAAGTCCAACCCTTTTATGAAGTTTCGGTTTTCGGATTTAAAGAGAAAAACATAATAATACAAATTTTGGGCTCTTGAATTTTTAAAATGAAACTGCTTACTTTCGTCCATATTTAAACTAGGTCACGTGTAGACTTGTTCCAATATTGCAGCGTGTCACACTGTGAAACACATAATGCGGTAATATATTTAATGTCACTATTTCAATGTGACTCATGTTTTAGAGGGTTCACTCGACATTTTTGGCATTTTGTGATTTGACAAACTTTCAATTCCGCAACTTATCAAACAGGGAAGTAAAGTTTACAAATAAAGAAAGAACTATGCATATGAACAGGAGAAGTCCTCTTAAATTTTTAAAAAAATATGTTTATAGGAATATCGGAATGAAAAGGTCACATATACTGAAAAGCGAATTTTTCCAGACAATGCAAATTTTTCAACTCATTAAAATTTTTAAGAATAATGTAATCGATGCTGATCTTCTCAAACGTCAAGGCACGCTTTAATGCGATCAGTTATTTTTCATTCTTTGCAGGGTGCTTCAAATACCGGCGGAAAGCCACGCAATCAGATCACCTTTAAACATCTCACTTCGACACGTGAATTCATTGACAAAACCCTGCTGATCAAGTTCATCCTAGACAACCATTGGCACATCTTCATCGCGGGTCCCCCTGGTTTCGGCAAGTCTGCAAACCTGCAAATGCTCCGGGATTTCTTTTCCTTGGATGTCAATTCTCATGGATACTCTATTAACGCGGCAGAGATCCTGAAAACGGATGCAACCATTCAGAAAGCCGTCAGTAAAAGTAAAGGCCTTCGGAACGTCTTGACAAAACGAGTGGCTTTCCTGACTGACACTGAGAGCCATTCAATACACGCGAATGCTACGAAACCTCACGGTGTCTACCTTCTGAAAAACTATGAAACCTTCTCGAAGCCGGCGCTGCAAATATTGGAGCAGTCTCCGGAGTTGTTCTTAACCCACTTTGCTCGCTATCCTGTTCTTTTGCTCGACTTTGGAACTCTGTCTACAAATTCTGATCGAGACTATTTGCGCTCTTTTCAAAGAATGCTCTCGGAGCTGTTTAAGCCATTTTCTTACTTGTTAAAGAGTAACAGGCTGACCTCAGGCAGCAAGGATGAATTTTTACTCTACCGCGACCAGTTTGAAAAACTGAGCCTAGAAGAGGTACGTATGCTGACTCGATGAGTCCGACTAAATTATATGTAGTAGCATCTTAAGTCCTCCGAGTATGGAGTTTCCACGATCTATTTTTTTATGAATTTAATTAACAAGATTGTAAAATAGTGCAGGGTTTACACTGTTTCAAGTGAAAAATTGCACAGATAGTCTCCTTTGATTTCTTGAAAAAACTTGTGAAAAGGTAAGTATAAATGATTGATGAATAATACTGAGGGTTTAATAGTTAGAAATAGTCATTAGATAGCCAGCACACATTAAAAAAATATAACATTTATCTTATAAATGCATTTCAAAAATATCAAAAATACAAAAACTGCATGGCAGGTCAAGATCTACAAGGTGTATGTATATTAAGTCAAGTTTGCATGATTTTTTTGCCATCAAATTAAATATTTACAAGAGTTTTTTTTTTTTGCAAGTTACTAAGACTTGTGAAAAAGAGAAAAAAGATTTTAAAAAAATAGTGGGGGGGGGGGGGGCACTGTAACTAAGGCACCAAAAACAAGAATGTGCCTCGGGTGGTTGTGGCATTGCCAGAATCTGTTATTTAGCATTCGTCGGCTATGAGTGGTCCAGAATAACTTTTTTCCGACTCCAAAACGTGCTTATGTTTTTAGTTTTTAGCAATGCGAAGATAAACTTGAGAGTCATTCTGGAGAAAAACACGGCGATCTTATTCAGATTTAGCGGCTTAAAATACACATATAAAGCTACCAATCAAAGACCACCAGAAATTCCAGTTCTTTTGTATTTGGGACAAAAATGGCTGATAGTGCCTCTTTTAGCCGGGAAAATCGGCTTCTCCGGAAAATTAAAAGGTTATTAGAGAAAACGGTTATGGTCATATTCGCTTCTAGCAGCTCAAGATGCACCAAAATTGGTACACTGAGGAGACCAATAAATCAATAAGTCACTATAATTCTCTATAAATATCATATACGAACCGATTTTCAAACAGACTTTGCTCTCAAGAGACTCAAGTTGACTCTTTTGCCTATCATATTCCTTACCTCGCGAACACTTCGAAACAGCATTTTATTATTTAAAAATTGTTAGCTTTTGATGGAAATATAAAAATCTGAATTTTAAAATGCACTCCTTGAAAGCTCTTTTGAATTATAAATTCTTCAAAGCCAGGGGCGTGGCTAGGAAATTTCTCTGGGGGGGGGGGGGCATGGGACCACCTCTCGTGGTGAAGAGAGCGGGGGGGGGGTGAGGAATGGAGGATCCCGTTTTTCTGGGAGGGGGGGCACGAGATTTCTGGGGGGCAGCCCCCCCCCCCCAGGACACCCCTGACTACGCCTATGTTCAAAGCTAATTCCAGCAGAAATTCTTGGGTTTTTCCAAAATAATTCAAAGCGATACTTAGTTTAAAAAAAAGGTCTTTCAAATAGAATTTAAAAAATCCAGACTGAGCCGACAGGACCTCCAAGTAAGCTTGAAACAAGCGCACTATGTCCATTGAGTTTAAAAAAAAAATCAAATGAACCGAACGGCGTATTTTTACAGATCACAGTCGGAGGAGAAACACTTGCCCGACTCTTATCAACACATCATCACCGAAAATCGATCGTTTTAGTAGACAACTTCGACGCATCCATCCGTGAAGCGCTTTTGGCGCCACATCTCGATGATAGAAGTTTCAAGGGGATCATGTGGAGTGTTTCCCGATTTGTCAAGTTACTCATAAAGGGTAGGTTTGTCATCCGTACCGTGGTGACGGGTACAATCAGATTCGACGTTTTCGGATTGACGCATTTTTCAGTCTTTGACGATGATTATTTGCATCGGTAAGTTTTTTTTACGTTGATAAAATATTCATAACGGTTGGCCGTATCATTGGCCGATTTTGATGTATTACCAAACTCTTAACCAAAAAACCTCGAAGATGAAGCGTTCATTACAGCAGATTTTATTACTTTATTTATCTGTTGTATAATACGTTTTTTGAAAGTAAAAAATCTCACCGACCTAATTTTAAAACAAAAAACATCCTAATTTTATTAACTATTATTACACGATGCTATTCCGCAGAAACATTGGCATAACAATAAGACAATACAGAAAAATATGGGTAATAAGTCTGAAAACATTTCAAAAACTTGGGACGTTGGCGAGGTCCTGGCAATCCGATTTATTAAACCGCAGGAAAAACAGTTAAATCCCTACGTATGAAACTAGAATGAGAGCAAAAAATAAATACCTCGATATCAGTATTTTCGGAAGTTTGGTTTATCTTCGAATACAACAAGTCAATTTCTTAGATTTCGTTCCTACAAGTTTGTCTTCCATTAGGCGCATTTAAGACCTCAAACCGTCCTGCCTTAACGACAATTTGCTAATTTTGCACATGGTTTTGCTGCAGGGGCGGACTGGACCGGAAAAATTATCCGGGAATATCCGCTCTCAGTGCTTGGACCGACCCATTTTAGTTGTTTTATAGCCGCGTGAGAAGATTATCCGGCCCTTAAAATTTCCTAAGTACCTACGGCCCACCGGGATTTTCCCCGGGTTCCCCGTCTGCCCAGCAGTCCGCTCTTGGCGTTAATTTCTCTACCTTTTCTAGTGAATAGTTAGCGTAAAATGATATGGTGTTACAAAGGCTGATAAAAAAGTACCGGGACTGGTTCCATAACTCAAAAATTAAGATAACTAGAGGCTTAGTATTGGTTTCATTTAAAAGATCAACTTAATATTTATCGATTGAGACCAAAATCATAACTTTCGGTTGAATATTTCAAAAGTTACGACTTGTAAAAAAAATATCTGGACCCCCTACCGTTTTTAGTGACTATTTTCTCTTGCCGAGAACACTATCTAAATTAATGATCAGTGCACGGTTCTTTTGCGACTAATCATTGCAAAAGCTAATTGATTTGGCAACACTGTCAAGTCGTCGTCGTCCGACTACGGGTATAAAGAAAACCTGGGAAATTTTCGGTAGTGGTTGACACTTCACAGTGCGTGCGTGGTCTACGCTGCAGACTGTGAGTGATTTTGTTTCTGTGTTCGAAATTGTTGATACCATCATTGCAAGAAATAAAGCAGTGGAAAAAGAACAACATTTTGTGATTCGATATTGTGTTCAACGTGGTTTATCATGCTACGGATACGCTGAATGAAATGAAAGGTGTGTACCGGGACGATTCTTTAAGTCGAACCGCGATTTTCCGCTGGCTTTTTCTTGGGGTGGCTGACCAACGGTTCATTCTTTCCCCATGGTTTTTGAACATTTATACCCGTAGTCGGACGACGGCGACGACTTGACAGTGTTGCACAAATCAATTAGCTTTCGCCATGATTAGTTGCAAAAGAACCGTGCACTGATCATTAATTTAGAGAGTGTTCTCGGCAAGAGAAAATAGTCACTAAAAACGGTAGGGGGTCCAGATATTTTTTTCACAAACAGTGTCGTAACTTTTGAAATATTCAACCGAAAGTTTTGATTTTGGTCTCAATCGATAAATATTAAGTTGATCTTTCAAATGAGACCAATACTAAGCCTCTAGTTATCTTAATTTTTGAGTTATGGAACCAGTCCCGGTACTTTTTGGACAGCCTTTGTATTTCAATAGGTTATATTTCCATTTAAATGCATTAAACTCTACGGAGATTATTTGATATTTTCCAGGTATTACGGCCTGACAGAAGCTGATGTTTCTGAGCTGGCTAAACGCTTTGATAAAAATAACAATAGAACTGACATTAAGAAATGGTTCGGTGGCTACAAAACAGCAGGCGAGGGTCAAACTATCTACAACACACGCTCAACGCTCACTTTTTTTAAAACGGGCGAGCTAAAACCGTACCGGTATGAGTGCATGAAATTCAAAACATTAAAAAACCTTTTGGAGTTTGAGAAAGTGGGCCAATTTATGGAAGATGCGTTTGACAATAAAACTCGGCTGCACGTCCGGGAGAAGATTCCACAGAAGCTCCTTAGGCAACTGCGACAAACTATATTTGGTCCCAATCACACTTGCGCCCATAAGAACGTAATTTTGCAGATTCTTCTTGATCATGGCTTTTATTCTATTCACGACAGAAATACACTACACATACCGAACTTCGAGGCAATGCTGGATATCCAAAACTTGATTTTCGACCGAGAATACTACATCAACAAATTGAAGATTAGCGACTACACTATTGATAACTTTGTGCAGAGCATTGAGCAACTGACAGGAGAGGAAGCGCCCTTCCAAAACTTCTCTGCAGCTGTTACAGACCTATTTAAACATCGCATTCCGCAAGGTGCAAGGGAAACGGCACACACCTTGCTTACTTTGGTGGCGGACGCTCACAAGTTCACCTTGTTGCGTGGTCAAGAGACTCTGGAACGCAACCACCGGCAAGATGTGCTTGTTAAGCGCTCTAAAGAAATGGGCATCGTCATCGGGATCACCGTGGGCTCAATTAACAAAATAGCGCTGAGACCTGTATTCCTCAGGAGTTTACAAGTGTTTCCAGACTGTAAATTGAGGGTTGCCATCTTGTTAGGTTTGAAACCGCACGGACTGATCGGAGATCTTGAGGTTCTTTACGCACTTGACAATCGCCCTGTTATACATTGAAAAAATACAATTCAACCACCAACTTCATTCTTGCGTTTCACTCTTTTTATATTATCATATACACAAAAGAGCACTCGGGAAAACAGAATTACAATTTTTGAAATTATGTGATTATTAAGGTTTCATTATCTTTGAGAATGACTTCAAACTGTGGACTTGAGATTCTCTCCAGAATATGTTTTGAAGACCGAAACATTTTTCTTAAGAAGTTGCAATATGATAAATGGAAATATCATCAAATTTTTCTAGGCCTCAGCTCAACTAAGAGAACGGTTGGGTTTCAATGGTTCAGGTAGCTTTGCAGTAATCTTTTGCGTTTTAAAGGAATATATTCCTATTTTTCTCCCCTCTTCCTTTTTCAATTTTTTTTTTTGATAAGTACATACTACACGGAAAAAAATGGGGTAGTAGACACAACTAGCGGTTAGTTAAAAATGGGGTAGTAGACACAACTAGCGGTTAGTTAAAAATGCACCAGCTACGGTGCGGTAGTTACGATAACTACCGCGGTGGAGGTTACAACTAACCCGGTAGTTACATCAACGTTGATGTAACTACCGGGTTAGTTGTGACCTCCACCGCACTGGAAAACAAGCAGTGAACTCCAACACAATGTGTTGATAAGGCGCGTCATTAACTCGCATATATCAACCCCTTCAGTTTTCATTTACAGAGATTTCAAAATAGGCAAGCAGCGCAACAAGATAATTCACGATCCAATACTGCGAGGTCAACGACGCACCTTGACGAGACCGTGTATTGTGAATGTAAAAAGCTATTCGAACGAATTTTTTTTTTGATCTGCCTAAAGCAAAATCTTACGATCGATAATGGCGGCTTCTCAAGAGCAACGAGGTAGGCGATCTTTTGCACCAACGAACAGAAAACTGATGGCGAAAAATAACCAATCGGAACCTCCCAAAAAAAAGAATTGGCCTAAATTCGTTTTTCGGTGGTTCTGCGCAGATTTACAAGTCAGACACGACATCTCAAGGCGAAAAAAAACTCGCGGAAAGCGAATTTTAGAATTCTACACAACTTGACGTAGAGACATGATTGGCTAAAAAACACAACGACTTTTGATACATCCGAAAAAAAACCAAAGATCGAAGAGTGGGCGATTCGCTCAAGGTCGCAGAGACCTAGGGAATCACATAGCAGTAGCAACGGAACGATTGTAAAGACAGGGGAACTCCGTTCCCACGCCAAAACCGTGTATCCCAATTTTTCCCGCTATTTTTCCTCCCGCATCTGGACTACAGCGCCACAACTCACAATGGACCACTAGACAAGGTACAAATTTAAGTAATCTGATACATGTTTCTTAATCAGAATTTCACGTAGAACACGATTTACACAACAAAAATTACTAAAACCAACTCCTAACGAAGATATTAACGTTTTTATTTCACATTGGTCACGAGGAATTTGAACTGCCCGCTCACAAGAAACTCAAAGCTCTACGTGAGTCAAATTGCGCACTACAACGGTTTCAGCAAGCTTCTCAACCGAGCAATGTTCATTTCCCGCCATGTATTTTTCAAACTATAAGCAATTTGCTATAGCTGAGCCAAAGCGTCAAGATTAAGGTTGCCAGATTTTTACATTGCAGAGACTGTCATGATAACGTTTAGCGCGCGATGTGAATTACGTAGAGCATTGAGTTTTCATGAGCGGGTGGTTTGAATTCACGCATCAAGAATCATTTAATATCTTTGTAAGGAGCTAATTTCGGCAATTTTGATTGTGCGCATCGTGTTCTACGTGAAATTTTAGTTACGAAACATGTATCAGAATGCTGAAATTCGTTCCTTGTCTAGTGGTCCATTGTCTGTCGCCTGGATTGCAGGCGGAGGGTAGGGTGTCCCTAATTTTTGAAATTTGAGAAAAGTTAAGCTCCCCAGGTCTCAAAACGTGCTATGAGGTGTACAAATAAGGAATGTTTTTTGGAAAAAATTTTAAAAAAATTTTTAGGACTCTCTCAAGCGCCCTAAAGGGCGTCAGTCGAAAACGTTCATTTCTGGTATAGTGGATAGTCAATCCTAGGTGCGAAATTGACGAAGTAACGCCTATAAGGCAAACATTTGGTCCGTTTGGTCGTATCTTTGATCGTTCAGCCGGAAAACCGACTTAAATGGGCGGCAAGTCGAGCCGCGGCCGCGCGCGGCTGACCGAGACAAGCTTTGCATCGCGCGGCGACGCGCGTGGGTTGTGAGTGAGGAACATGTACTCATACACAGCTAAACGTAGTGCAGGAAGCAACGATGGGGAGGCTGCAAAAAAAGACGAAAAAAAGAAACGGGGCGTTTCGTAATATTAACTTCTCATGCTCAACTGGAAACAAAGAAAAATAAAAATATAAATAAATGAATTAATAAATAAATAAATGAAAATAAAAGGCTAAACACGAGTTGTTGATTCGCTGTTATTGCGAGACCTCGGAGACTCAATGTTGTTCTTCAGAGGGAGGACAATTAAAATTCTGATAAGGCTCTTTAAAATTAATATAAATTGTTCAATGTTTAAAAACGTCTTCGGCATGAAATCAGTTAAGCGTACCATCGTCCAACTTGCGTAGTAACATATTTTTGGCAACAATAGCAATATTAGGTAGTTTAACAAAAGTCAAAGCTTATCAAAATTTTTCGATGTCATTAGCTAGAATTTTTTTGGATATTTTATGAACATTGTTTGTGAAGTGAGACGATACTTGTAGTAAATCTTGAAATCTTGCTCACTTTCAACTTCCTTATTAAATTTTTGCATCAATTTGACGGCCCTTTCAGTATGGTCCTTCACAACTTCCTTTAATAAGGCTCGGTGGATGAATAAGGCGATTCACGCTCTGAAGATCTGGATGTTAGAAATTAGTTCCCCCTTACAGGAGAGAAACAAAAAGGAATTCTTCACGTTAATTTTTAAATTCTACTAAGTCTTCAATGAGCTGAAGGTCATTTTTGGGAACGCCAGCAGAATGGGGAGAACGAAACGGACATTTTATATACACCTTAACAATAAAAAATATTAACGTGAAGAATTCCTTTTTGTTTCTCTCCTGTAAGGGGGAACTAATTTCTAACATCCAGATCTTCAGAGCGTGAATCGCCTTATTCATCCACCGAGCCTTATTAAAGGAAGTTGTGAAGGACCATACTGAAAGGGCCGTCAAATTGATGCAAAAATTTAACAAGCAGTGAACTCCAACACAATGTGTTGATAAGGCGCGTCATTAACTCGCACATATCAACCCCTTTAGTTTTCATTTACAGAGATTTCAAAAAAGGCAAGCAGCACAACAGGAGAATTCACGATCCAACACTGCAAGGTCAACGACGCACCTTGACGAGACCGTGTATTGTGAATCTAGAAAGCTATTCGAACAAATTTAAGTTTTTTGATCCGCCTCAAGCAAAATCTTATCAGATTCTTGAGGAAAAGTGCTACGGAAAAATTTAAGCGAAGAAAGGAAAAATTCTGTCGAATTCCTAGAAGATAAAGTCGATTTAAAGGTATTTTGGGGTTAAAATACCCAAATCACCGGTATTATAAATCCCGTTATATTATTGAAAAGAAATTGACTCGATATAAATGCAATTGTATTAAATATGTCTTGATTTTGTTATTTTAAACGTCTTTTCATGCAAAGAAGCTCAACCATGTCCATGCTTTATTCATTCATGAATTGAAAGTAAGCAATCCACATCCCGAAAATCTACCGATTTGCCGTAAAAAATCGCAGAAACTTGATATACCAGGTCGATGTACCCACTCTTTGAATTTACCAATCAATTTAGTGAGTGCACGTAGGTATGTGAAAGTCAAAATGCTATAGTCATTTTGGGTGCATTCATTTTTCATGAAACAATTGTAAGTAATTTCAATCCCGAAAAACCATAAATTTTCCGTATAAAATCGAAAAAATCAAAATATGTCGACTCCCTGACGTGAAAATTGAATTCTACGTGTGAAAATACTTATGTATCGATATGCTGAACAGAATGCCCGCCTCTCCTCGTAATGTACAAACCGTTCCTATACTCATCTTAAAATTGTTCTCAGAGCTTTGTGTTATTATCAGCTTCCATTTAAACCCCGGTTTGATGGCCGAATCGGCTGCCCAAAAAGCAAGCCATTTTTGAAGGGCTCTATGAGAAATTCGTGATATTATCAGCTCTCAGGAAATCACCTCATGGGTAAAATTGCTGATATAAATCGAGTGCTTAAAATAATCGTATTCAAGAAACTAAGGCATTAAACTATGGAGTCAATTTCGTTTTAATAATATAACGGGATTTACTTGTCTTCAGGTCAAAACTCATACAAGGAAGCCCCTTGCAAGAGGCTAATTTTTTGTAATTTCACTCAATTTTTTCTCCTTTTTATAATTGAACTAGCAACCAGCCCGTGCTTCGCACGGTGATAAACCGTCATTAATGAAATTACACCATGTTATAACAATAACTTTTGTATTAATATATTTTACTATACCTATTATGCCCATATTTATATTTTTTAATATAATTATTCAGAAGCTACAAAATATTTTTACATGTGGGGGCTGTTGTTGTACCCATCAGCAAAAACAAAAAACATGTTTGCGAGTATCAATTTTGTAAATATGGTAGTAATTTATAGACCCAGCAGTCTTGAAATTAAAAAATAAATAACTGTTGTAAGAAGATGTATTTATTAATTTCAATAAATAAAAAAGGCAAATTTTGAGATGTTGCTCTACACTAAAAACATTAAATGAAAAATCATACAAAAGAATAAACTTAAAAAATATAAAATCATGAGTGTGACAGACATTTTGAGATCTTGCGCTAGACCTAAAAAAGTAGTCAAGTTATTTATTTTAATTGAATAGCAACTTGAATTGACAATAAATTTTGAAAGAAGATATAACATGCTCTGAAATTTTGGAAATTGGAATTGGAATTTTGAATTTATCATCATTTAATAACAATTTAAATTTATAATCTGGAAAAATTAAATTATTCCGGAAAATAATTTCGGACTTTTAATGTGAAGTACCAGTATTGTGATGCCTTGCATTTCAAAAAAGAGGAGGTGAACGGCCATTTTAACAGATGCTGTCATAATGGTCTTCTCAGACTTGCCGAGCCTGGAATCGAAGACTAACTTCGAGACCTCTTCTCCAAACCTATTTTCATGACCAACATTTTGAGGTACAACAGTTGTATGGCTTTTGCATCTCTGTCTGCTTCCGAAGCTCATATAATTTTGAACCAAATCTTCTGCTATTGAATACGAAATTATGATACGCATCCAGTCATACCGCATTATGACTGGCCTCTCTCAACTTATATTCGTATGTAACGATAAACAATGGGACGCGTTTGCTACGGCGCCTTGATACAACTATATAACCTCGACGGATGTCTGTATTGCGTTCAAAAAATTGAAGGCGTTTTGACCCCCTGCTCATACTACCTGTAGTTGATTCGATCGACAAACGCGTTGGTCGGCGGTGACGGGGACTTGATGCATTTTTTTAAACTTGATGGATGTCCGTATCGCACGACTGAAGTGCGAAACCACGTATCTCCGTTGCGGTGTTTCAAAATTTCCCGTTCCTAATTCATCCCTTCCATGAGAAACAATCCAAATTTACGACTATAAATTTTGAACCAAATCTTCTGCAATCGCATACGAAAAATCATGGAGAATTTAAGTTTTTTTGTTAACCAGCTTCTCGAAAGAAAAATAAAATTTCTAAGGAAGTCTGCAACGTCGCAAAAGAAGAAACGTCGTCTCTCATTTTGCCCAAAAATATGTATGTATAAAATTGAAGGCATTATGACTGGCCTCTCTCAACTTATATTCGTATGTAACGATAAACAATGGGACGCGTTTGCTACGGCGCCTTGATACAACTATATAACCTCGACGGATGTCCGTATTGCGTTCAAAAAATTGAAGGCGTTTTGACCCCCTGCTCATACTACCTGTAGTTGATTCGATCGACAAACGCGTTGGTCGGCGGTGACGGGGACTTGATGCATTTTTTTAAACTTGATGGATGTCCGTATCGCACGACTGAAGTGCGAAACCACGTATCTCCGTTGCGGTGTTTCAAAATTTCCCGTTCCTAATTCATCCCTTCCATGAGAAACAATCCAAATTTACGACTATAAATTTTGAACCAAATCTTCTGCAATCGCATACGAAAAATCATGGAGAATTTAAGTTTTTTTGTTAACCAGCTTCTCGAAAGAAAAATAAAATTTCAAAGAAAGTCTGCAAAGTCGCAAATGGAGAAACGTCGTCTCTCATTTTGCCCAAAAATATGTATGTATAAAATTGATGGCATCATGACTGGCCTCTCTCAACTTATATTCGTCTGTAACGAAAAACAATGGGACGCGTTTGCTACGGCGCCTTGATACAACTATATAACCTCGACGGATGTCCGTATTGCGTTCAAAAAATTGAAGGCGTTTTGACCCCCTGCTCATACTACCTGTAGTTGATTCGATCGACAAACGCGTTGGTCGGCGGTGACGGGGACTTGATGCATTTTTTTAAACTTGATGGATGTCCGTATCGCACCGACTGTAGTGCGAAACCACGTATCTCCATTGCGGTGTTTCAAAATTTCCCGTTCCTAATTCATCCCTTCCATGAGAAACAATCCAAATTTACGACAATAAATTTTGAACCAAATCTTCTGCAATCGCATACGAAAAATCATGGAGAATTTAAGTTTTATGTTGATCAGCTTCTCGAAAGAAAAATAAAATTTCTAAGGACGTCTGCAACGTCGCAAAAGAAGAAACGTCGTCTCTCATTTTGCCCAAAAATATGTATGTATAAAATTGAAGGCATTATGACTGGCCTCTCTCAACTTATATTCGTATGTAACGATAAACAATGGGACGCGCTTGCTACGGCGCCTTGATACAACTATACAACCTCGACGGATGTCCGTATTGCGTTCAAAAAATTGAAGGCGTTTAGACCCCCTGCTCATACTACCTATGTAGTTGATTCGATCGACAAACGCGTTGGTCGGCGGTGACGGGGACTTGATGCATTTTTTTAAACTTGATGGATGTCCGTATCGCACGACTGAAGTGCGAAACCACGTATCTCCGTTGCGGTGTTTCAAAATTTCCGTTCTTAAATCATCTCTTCCATGAGAAACAATCCAAATTTACGACTTTAAATTTTGAACCAAATTTTCTGCTATCGAATACGAAAAATCATTGAGAATTTAAGTTTTATGATGACCAGCTTCTCGATGGAAAACTAAAATTTCAATAATTTTTCCATCACAATACTGGCACTTCACATTTAAAAGTCCGAAATTATTTTCCGGATAATCATTTTCGATAATATTATCAGTGCTCTGCCGAAATGAATTGAGGTCATTTCCTTGTTCACCCCTACGTCGTACATTATCTATCTCACTGAGATAGCCATCATGCCGCACTTTGCGTCGCGCGGATAAATTGCGAGAAACATTGCCACGCTTCGCCGGACGCCCACGTTTTCGACTCCGATCCATTCTCAATATTAAAACGAATACGCGCACTTTACTAAAAATTCGAGATTCTTCATACACGACAAATATTAACAAAATTCAAAAGACGACGCGCACTGTACGAAAAAATCGGAATTCTTCATAAACGACGAATATCCATGACGACGAACGCCTCGGGCAGCCGAGTCATCAGGTGACCGAGAACGAACAATTTCGTGAAATTACAGATTTCGTGATTTTGGCAACACTGCTCCGGTTCGGAATCTCCAAAATTAGACAGAAAAAACAGCTGATCGAGACGCAATAAAAGAAGGGAAACCACGACGACCAGACGACGACGATCGATCGCGCAACACCGCTCTAACACACGGGTCACCCTATTTTAGCGTGTTTTCAACCCTTAGAATCAAAATTTCGAAAATCGGACGACGAATTGCACCCCTTCAGCACGAACCGCACATGCGTACAAAGTTTCAAGGAAATCCGCCTTCGGGAAGTCGCTGAAACATTGGGTACAAAATTGGGGCCTCTCCTTTATAGTTTTAGATTGCTTGTCACATTCTGAGGTCAATCATATTAAATTGTAATTTATACATTTCTTTTTTTCCCCCTTCATTTTATTTTTTGTTTGGAGAAGTTTTGTTGATTTCTTCGGATTTCGAATACTGTAACTTCTCTTCTATTTGGCCGATTTTTATGAATGAGACCTCTTTTAATTCGTGTTTTAACGGAGAGTAAGGAAAAAATTGCTAAAAACTCGCGAAACAATTTTTTTTTAAAATTGGACGAATCCTAGCGTGACGGTGAAATGGTTAATGAAGCGTAAGTAATTTTTCGAGGGGCTGAGGATCCCGGCATCGCTTGGCAACCGTCATTAGCTATTGTTCGTCGAGACGCCGACGCAGTGAGCAAGAGCGTGGGAAAGAGAGGGGTAAGTGGATTCCTGTATGAGCCACGTTTAGCTAATGGTCTATTGAGTCTCGAGGCTCATCACAGATTGCACTTACACAGATTGCACTATCAGAGCACGGGTACCAACTTTTGGAAATTATAACCGAGGTTACAGATCTGTCAAAGCAACATTTTGAACAAAACGGAGGAGTTAAATTCTCATTTCGAGAGTGCCGACCTGCTCAGCCATCCTCGAATCAATTCGCTTGATTCTGCTTATATATGCATAATTTAAATCAGCGCGTCGCATTCTTAGGCTTTTTTTGAAAAAACCAAGTAACGTAGACTCTTGGTATTCACTGCACATAAACTAATGAGCCCCAGAATGAGAAACAACTTTAAATCATAATTATTGATGGATAAATAAACTTTTTACACGCTTTGGAAAATCTCAGAAGTTCGCGGTAGTCACTTTTCGGTAAGGAACTAAGGGACTCGGTTATTGTATCGAGCAGGGTTCGAAACGATCGCAAAGGCGGTATACTACGTATACGCGCCAATAAGGAAGTTGAAAGTGAGCAAGATTTCAAGATTTACTACAAGTATCGTCTCACTTCACAAACAATGTTCAGCTTAACTGATTTCATGCCGAAGACGTTTTTAAACATTGAACAATTTATATTAATTTTAAAGAGCCTTATCAGAATTTTAATTGTCCTCCCTCTGAAGAACAACATTGAGTCTCCGAGGTCTCGCAATAACAGCGAATCAACAACTCGTGTTTAGCCTTTTATTTTCATTTATTTATTTATTAATTCATTTATTTATATTTTTATTTTTCTTTGTTTCCAGTTGAGCATGAGAAGTTAATATTACGAAACGCCCCGTTTCTTTTTTTCGTCTTTTTTTGCAGCCTCCCCATCGTTGCTTCCTGCACTACGTTTAGCTGTGTATGAGTACATGTTCCTCACTCACAACCCACGCGCGTCGCCGCGCGATGCAAAGCTTGTCTCGGTCAGCCGCGCGCGGCGCGCGGCCGCGGCTCGACTTGCCGCCCATTTAAGTCGGTTTTCCGGCTGAACGATCAAAGATACGACCAAACGGACTAAAAAATGTTTGCCTTATAGGCGTTACTTCGTCAATTTCGCACCTAGGATTGACTATCCACTATACCAGAAATGAACGTTTTCGACTGACGCCCTTTAGGGCGCTTGAGAGAGTCCTAAAATTTTTTTTAAAATTTTTTCCAAAAAACATTCCTTATTTGTACACCTCATAGCACGTTTTGAGACCTGGGGAGCTTAACTTTTCTCAAATTTCAAAAATAAGGGACACCCTAGCGGAGGGGTGCCCTGCTCGGTAGGTCTGCTGTCTATGTGGCGAGATTGGATGTGCAGGTGACCCCAAGAAGGCGAAACAAGCCACCAAATGTCCACATTGTCTGTTATTCCGATCACAATTTAAAGACCCAGAGGCATGTATACTTCGAATACGTAACTCTTCACGCTCCTTGTCAGCTATGTGTTGATAAAGCAGTGAAACTGATTATGAAGACAAACTACTCCTTTTGTAATCTTTATTACGCAAGTGCCAGCTTGCGAGCGTAATCATGTTGAATAAATCTAAGTAATGAAATGAGGAAGATTTGGGACTTTAATTCAATAAATGTTCCTCCTAAGCATGCACCGGCGGATGTCGTAAAGTTGAGGGTATCATTGGAAACAATCTAAATGAATCATGACGAGAATGGATGTTATCGTCATCAAAACGAGGAGTTGAGATCAGAGGGCCGCTCATTTTATGAAAACAATGTTTTCGATTTTCATTGATTTTGAATTTATCAACGCTATACATCTAAAATTATAATGATATGATGCACCAAGTGAGTCGGAGTGGCTTTAGAAACAAAAAAGCCAGAGTAAAAGTTCAGTTTCGATTTTGAAGCCGTCGGATTGTGATGATATTTGTATATTCCCATCTACGACAATTACATAGAAAACGAAACCTCTTTTACATGACAACGTTGACCACAAAAAAACTAAAAGGATACCTAATCTAACTAATAATTTTATAATGTTTGACTCTAATTGCTAATCTGTAATGAATCTGCATATCTGATTCCCAGGATAGAATGTAAAAACAAGAGTGTTTTTTAGGAAATTGGTTTTCTTAAAGAACCAGAAAGATGATTCTGCCCATGCTGTTTCTGATCTTATCCGTCATAGTAAGTTCATTTCTTCTGTTACTTTTCATTGTTATACTATGGGGAGGAAATAGAACCACTAAGAATCTAGGGTGTATGCTTCATTACGAAATGAAACTCTGACTCTCCCTGAAAAAAAATTCTTGATACATTATTTTGACTTAAATCGTAATTTATTAGAGACAAACTTTGTTTTCTTACACTGAAAAAAATAGTAGAGCCGTAAAGACTAGATAAACTTGTTTAACCTGCCTAGTCTCAAGAACAAGACTTTTAGTCTGCCAAACAACTCAGTCTGTGTGGAATACAATACCCGTTTGTTAATGCAACAAGACCAGTCTTGTTTCGTTGAAGACCAGTCTTCAATCGTTCTGCTGCTACGGCTATGTGGATTACATTTTGCAATAAGGAACCACGATCCCTGGTTCCTCCATAAAATCACGTATCTGCACGGGGAAATCAGTGGTATTTATGTTGTTTCTAAAATGAGCCGGAAATAGTGGTTCCTTATTGCAAAATGTAATCCATGTAATTCCCTATGTCTCCGTGACCTTGAGCGAATCGCCCACTGCCCGGTCTTTGGTTAATTTTCGGATGTATCAAAAATCGTTGTGTTTTTTAGCCAATCATGTCTCTACGTCAGGTTGTGTAGAATTCTAAAATTCGCTTTCACCGAGTTTTTTTTCGTCTTAAGATGTCGTGTCTGACTGGTAAATCTGCGCAGAACCACCGAAAAACGAATTTAGGCCAATTCTTTTTTTGGGGAGGTTCTGATAGGTTATTTTTCGCCATCAATTTTCTGTTCGTTGGTGCAAACAATCGCTTTCCTCGTTGCTCTTGAGAAGCCGCCATTATCCCACTTCAAATTTTAAAAATATAAAAATAAAGAAATAATAACCATCGTACAAGGTGGAAAATTGCTCTGGAGGACCCGTTACGGATATATGAGCCAAAATCAGAGCTCGATTGATTAATTTAATGAGCCTCTAGACAGGGTAAGAACTGGAGGCTCTAAGCACATGAATCTGCATCAGAATTTCGCGTAGAATTCAATGGTACAAACGGGAATTCATGAAACCAACTAATAAGCGAGATATTTGCGTAAATAGACTGCGCATTTTTGTAAATCCCGCTCGCCTAATATACGAATGACGTCACATTTGTAGCCAATAGGATTGTCGCAGCGCTGCGCAGCGCCGACTGAGCATCGGCCATCGAAAACGTCCAACGCTCCCAACGCCGGGATCGTAAACAAACGAAAATTGATAACAGGAAGGACCCAAGCACCCAAGCAACTCGAAATCTTTTAATTTTCATTAATTACAGTCCATGTTCGACTTCAAGAAAGCATTTGACAACCATTTTCCTCGTATTTTATAACCTGGAGCCACAGCCTATCGGCTCATTGTAATGTGCACTCTGAGAATCAGTTCCACAAGTCCAAACCCTGACATTCTTTTCTTTGACCATTCTCTTTTCATTCTCGCCACAATTTAAGTGTTATGCAGTTTCTTTATCTAAAATATGTGGTCTTGAATTCATTCAGGAGTCAGAAGTTTACCTTTCTTTTAGTATTACAGCCCTTTGACCCCTCAAACTTCACCGATATGACCTCATGTAGTTCAAGGTTTCTCTGGCCCGAACCGAGTGATTACACATCTGAGGTGTGTCTCATGGTTCTTCAAATTAGCAGTTTAGAACTAAATTAGGGACTACAGTGACTCAATCCAGTTCTGCTTTCTTGTTCAATGTTTGTTATCAGTGTCTGTTCTTTTACGTGACCAATCTAGTGCATGCACTGTTACGCTATAAGTACAGGTATTATTGCTTTTTTCCTGCTGTCAGACCTTTTTCTTAAGCCTGCTGATTCACCACAGAATCTGCCCTAGTTGTGTAAATAATTTGGTGTGTAGTTATTGAGTTAATACCTCCTTGCGGTGATGCAAACTTTCTCAGATCCGTCATAAGTGGGTATTGCATTTAGACGATCACTCGGACCAGATGAAATCACTGCTCTAGCAGCTCCAAATTTATACTTTGATCTCTGATTCACTAATAAATAACACTTTATGGTGTCATTTATATTTAATCAGTTCAAAGCTAATTCGACAATGAATCATCAATGGTCCGATCGAAAAAGGAATTTTCTGGTGCGTGCTACGGCTGAATCGACATTACCTACAACTCAACTTTCGAAAGCATGAACCTTAAAAAAATTCATCAGGAACTGGTACTTGGTAAGTAATAATTATGTTAGCACTCTCCTATTTCTGAAGAGATGTGTGTCCTGTAAATTTCAGAATATACTCTCCTGCCATATATCTAAAGAGGAATACAACATCTCAAGTGGGTGAAGTTATAAAATTGTGGAAATTGGTCATTTAAAGGGCTTTTCTGCTCGAAGACATGACTGAACCAATCTGAAAGCTGTGAGTTACGAATGATGGAGGGTCCAAGGTGTCTTCCCTGCTTTAAAAGATAAGGAATTGTGCCTCAGGCCTTAAATGCTATTGGAAATTCCAAACATTGTGAATTCAAATGCACGCTACACTTCATCAATGAATATGGAAATTTGTCTCAGAGAAAATCTGATAAGACCATTCTGGTAGTTATTTATTCCTGGTTTCTTAATTTCAGAATTTTTGTATTCTAGTTATCATCAAATGCTAATCAACAGATATTGCACAAAACAGTTGCTAATTATTTGAGGATTCATTTCTTAATCAGTATGTTTTATGTGTTTCATGCAGCGACGAGCCTTACTGAATTTCATGAAATTAAGTGATCACACCTACTTACCTGCAACATAGTTAGATCATCCTCCAAGCGTTAAGAAAATATTTTTCCTCTCTTTTAAGAATTCAGGGCGAGTAAAACCTGCTCAACAAAAGTTTGTGTAAGATTGTTCCATTCAAAATCACCTAAGAATCATTTCAATGGTAAAGTTGCCAACGATTCCTATTGAAAGTCGTTTGGTTCACTGAATTTTTCAGGTACCGAAAGATGAAAGGATCTTGAAAAGTCATAGAATTACATCCCACCATGAAAACAAGTTGGGAAAAACAGTTCAGATTGACCAGGGATGACATTTGTAACATTTACTTCTCAAACCAATCTAATGGCCAAACATAGGTATCATTTGCAAAACGTGTAAATTACATATCCTGAATACGTTGCTCAAACTTTCTACATCCAGTTCAGATTTTCAAAGGGAAGCAAGTCAGCATATTGTTTGAATTAATTACTGAATTTTCTGCCCATGTAGAGGAAAAATATCACATTTCAGAGATTTTGTTGAATGATTTTTTAATTGAGAAATTAAGAGGAACAGGAAGTCTGAAACTTTGTGAATTTAGGTAAGTGGTTTCCCAGTTTAGCCTTGTCATTAACGTCCTCTTTTTGCCATGAATGATTATCCACAAACGTAAGCATACTCACACTAACTGTCCAACAACAGATCCGTATGTACCCTGGTGATACCTTAGTAACTTCAGATATCTTACCTTTTGAACTACTTGAATGGTTGAAAAATATTTTCACTTCAAGACGGATGGTCATGTCCTGATTGAAGCTTTCGAAAATTGAATGTAGTGTCGATTCAGCCATAGCACGCACCAGAAAATTCCTTTTTCGATCGGACCATTGATGATTCATTGTCGAATTAGCTTTGAACTGATTAAATATAAATGACACCATAAAGTGTTATTTATTAGTGAATCAGAGATCAAAGTATAAATTTGGAGCTGCTAGAGCAGTGATTTCATCTGGTCCGAGTGATCGTCTAAATGCAATACCCACTTATGACGGATCTGAGAAAGTTTGCATCACCGCAAGGAGGTATTAACTCAATAACTACACACCAAATTATTTACACAACTAGGGCAGATTCTGTGGTGAATCAGCAGGCTTAAGAAAAAGGTCTGACAGCAGGAAAAAAGCAATAATACCTGTACTTATAGCGTAACAGTGCATGCACTAGATTGGTCACGTAAAAGAACAGACACTGATAACAAACATTGAACAAGAAAGCAGAACTGGATTGAGTCACTGTAGTCCCTAATTTAGTTCTAAACTGCTAATTTGAAGAACCATGAGACACACCTCAGATGTGTAATCACTCGGTTCGGGCCAGAGAAACCTTGAACTACATGAGGTCATATCGGTGAAGTTTGAGGGGTCAAAGGGCTGTAATACTAAAAGAAAGGTAAACTTCTGACTCCTGAATGAATTCAAGACCACATATTTTAGATAAAGAAACTGCATAACACTTAAATTGTGGCGAGAATGAAAAGAGAATGGTCAAAGAAAAGAATGTCAGGGTTTGGACTTGTGGAACTGATTCTCAGAGTGCACATTACAATGAGCCGATAGGCTGTGGCTCCAGGTTATAAAATACGAGGAAAATGGTTGTCAAATGCTTTCTTGAAGTCGAACATGGACTGTAATTAATGAAAATTAAAAGATTTCGAGTTGCTTGGGTGCTTGGGTCCTTCCTGTTATCAATTTTCGTTTGTTTACGATCCCGGCGTTGGGAGCGTTGGACGTTTTCGATGGCCGATGCTCAGTCGGCGCTGCGCAGCGCTGCGACAATCCTATTGGCTACAAATGTGACGTCATTCGTATATTAGGCGAGCGGGATTTACAAAAATGCGCAGTCTATTTACGCAAATATCTCGCTTATTAGTTGGTTTCATGAATTCCCGTTTGTACCATTGAATTCTACGCGAAATTCTGATGCAGATTCATGTGCTTAGAGCCTCCAGTTCTTACCCTGTCTAGAGGCTCATTCCTGAATAAGCAAATTTTGCCTTAGCTCAACTGCCGCGATCGCGAATGCGCACTGGGATGAACCTCGAGACACATGCGCGAACCATGGCTCCTACAGAAATGCGCTTACTCCTTTCTCTCATTTCTTCCACTTCCTTCGCGAAAAAAGAAAAAGGAAAGAAAGAAAGTCAAGAAAATTCAAATACTTTATGATAAGTTCCAGATTTCTTTCAAAATAAAAAAATAAAGGCTTCCTAAAAATAGCGTCTGACGGAAAATAGTTCAACAAACTTTGAATGGCAATGCCCTGCTAAAAATGACCATGTTGGTAACATGTTGAGACCATGTTGTTACCAACACGGTCTAAACCGCCCATGTTGGTATCAAGATGATGTCAACATGGTATCAAAGTGATATCAACTTGGGTTAAAAGACCAACATGATACCAACATACTAGCAATATGGCAAGTCCCAATATGATATAAACCTGATTTTAAAAAATGTTGTGAACAACATTGCACACATATGGTAACATGATGATATTAATTTGGACTTTCTTACCATCATGATAAAGATTTGATGTAAAGTTGGTATCTGTTGGTCGCATCATGGGAACATACTGATATCATTGCACTGGAAAAAAAAAGTTCGGTGATTTTTACCGAACAAGTATTGGGTTTTGTGAACCGAACGGCATTACGGCGTTTGGAACACACGACCAACCGAGTTCTTTAAGGTTTTACCTAACTTTTAAGGTCACGGAAACCGATCATTCAGTTATTCGCACCGAACTTTCAGTATATATTCGGAGAAAGTCGGAAACGTTCGGTTCGCGTCTTATTATTGTATGTGTTGATCCATAGAAATGTTCCAAGACGATTTTCTTATTCTTGCCTTTGTGGCCTTATTAATTTTTGAAATCCATGTTGATATTTTTTCTGTGAGTAAATTTTCCTTTAGACTTTTTTTTTATCTATTTTACATTCAAAACTCGTTTAAGCATTGAATAAAATTTAATTTATATCTGCGGCTTAAAGTCAATAGAATGTTGCTCAATCAAGATGGGACCAGGAAGTAACTATAAAAATTATTAAATAATACTAGCGACCTGTACGTGCTTCGCACGTATGAAACATACAATCAGAGAAAACAGAATTCATCTCACAATAATCAATAATCAGTAGGACATGAATCGTTGCGATGTATTATACGACAATATAATGCGGCATTACTATTATAATGCATTATACTGGATTATAGGCATTATAAATCATCATTACCACGTGGGAATGAAATGTTGCAGAATGAATTGAAAAGCATGTTGGCAAAATTTATTACAAAAATAGTATAACATTTAGGTACATAACATAAAGGTAATACAAATTAAATGATTAGAGCGTGTATATTTTATTACATTATAGGTATATTATAATCATTTTTGTCATTGTTGAAAATTTTGATTGTTTGAAATTTGATAGTTTGAAATTTGATAGTTGAGAATGTTGGCACTGTATTTAGTTAAGGTGATTCGTAGAAATAGTTACTCCAAAAAATCATGTTAAAGCAGAGAAGTACGGCAATGACGTAAGGACGTTTTCATTGCCATACTGCTAGGAAAAATTTCCGTCCGCAATCCGAGCAATTCCAGAAGGAAAAAAACATATATTTAAATAAAGAATGATCACATAGAAACATTCACATACAAATCCATCTGTACCGAATATGTGAATGGCTTCGACATCATCTTGAGATACTATTCGGAAATCTTCAAATTTAGACGAATCAGCTTCATACAAAACAAATATCAAAAACGAATTTAGAAAATTGGTGCCCTCCGGTCTGAAATCACTTTATAGACCATTGAAAAGCCCTATGCAAAATGTCGACTTTAAAATCGAATTTTTAGGGGTCCCGCCCGCATTGGTCCTAAACATTAACGTGAATATTCCATGAGAATTTGCCAGAAATTGTTCAACAATGATTTTCTTGGCGGGGTGTGACAATATTATTGATTTTCTTTTTTAAAATAAGGGCGTTAAAGTTGGTTTGAGTTAAAAAGATTCCTGCTTGGCACGAAAGGCTAGGGTTGACAGAAAATCCTTCGGCGCGTGGGGAGTGCGGCGAGTCTGCAGAAAGGAAACCACGATGTTCCCGACTGAGCACCAAACAGTTGGCGATGGAAATTTCATATGAATAACGTAAAAATAAAATGACAAAAAAAACATATGTGAGCAGTTGCGGAATTTCCCGTTTCCACACGATGTACACGAACAGAACTCTCCGACCGCTGAGAAAGATCCGGCAACACCGCAACACTCGAACAATCGGGACGGTAGCCGTAGAAACGCTCGTTCCGTATACAACGTTGTATACAACAAAAGGGCGACCGAGCTCCAGTCGTCGTTTCAGAGTAGACCATCAGAGTAGCCGCGACGCCTACGCGGAGGGACTTGCGGCGCCCCCCCCCCCCCCCCCCCCCGCGTCAAAGCCGGCCGAAGGCCAGCTCCGCCGAACGCGCAACGAATGAAGGGACCGCACGGCAAAAACGCGGCCCCGATCGACCGACGAGGAGGGCGCAGAAACGAATTTCCCAGAAACGTTCGAAGGGCCCGAGAAAAAATGGATCGTTCAAGCTCATTCAGGATCGTTCGATTTTCAATGATCCTGAATGAGTTTGAATGATTCTTCAATGAGCATCAATGATCCCGAATGAGCTTGAATGCGCTGACTCGTTGGATCATTCAACTTGAATGATCCGGATCGTTCAAGTCGAACGATCCGGATCTTTGACCCAATGCGCTTGAATACGCTGGCCCATTGGATCATTCAACTTGAATGTGCCAACTTGTTGGATCGTTCAATTTGAATGTGCCGACTTGTTGGATCGTTCAACTTGTATGATCAGGATCATTCAATTTGAATGATTCAATTAATCGGCTTATTCAAACTCATTGGGCCAATGATCAGGCTTATCGTAGCTGAATCATTAAGAGCATTAAAATTGAACGGCCCAACATGCTAGCTCATTCAAGCTTATTAGGTCAACGATCCAGATTATTAAAGTTGAATAAGCCACTACTATGCCAGCGTCTGATTGGGTCACTTGGATAATTTTTACCTCCCACTATTCTACATTAATATAATTTTGCTATGTAACTTTAATAAATACTCAATCGGGTCAAACTCTGGGACCTACCACAATGATATGATCACTTCAGCAGATTCGGATATTCAAGTATCGGTCTGATGAGAATCTATTATAAAGAAATTGTAAGAAGTATAGACGCAAATGCACATGGGTAGCCATTTTCACTTCGCAGTTTTTCTTCGACAGAAAAATGAAGGAATAAGGGAAAAGTTCAAAAACACTGACTCGCCAGAAATTTCATCAAATTCCTTTTGAAGTAAGCTCATCATCCGCTCTATTAGAGTAACAGTGTGAATGTACCTTCAATAAAAGTAGATATTTTTGCTACAAACTATCTCCCACATGCTGTCAAGAATTCAAACCACAAAACAGTCATGATGGGAGAGGCTCGTAGCTTTGCCACCAAGTTGCAAAGCTGCTCTGCCGTGCTAAGAAAGAACGCCATATTAGCCTTCAGACGTTGCTAAGTTTCCTCCGATAAAAACCAAATTTACTGGGAAAATTGCGAATATTACTTTCCAAAATTTTTAGACAATTTTGTACGCAATTTAATCTAAAATATCTGAACTTTTCTAGAAAAAAAAATACATGAATATTTTCAAAAATACATGCTTTATCAAGGGAAATTTGGCAACTCTCGGATGTTCATCCGGCGTTCTTCCTTAGCACGGCAATGCTGCAGGGATACTTTCCATCGACAACTGAAGAATTTAACTAGAAAGAAACATATAAAAATAACAGCATAACCAAAAAAATGTTGAATTGAAGAATAAACCGCGCGTTTAGAATTGCATGAGCGATGTCACTGTTACTCTGATTTAAAAGAAAGATACCAGCAAAAATTATATTGGGATACAGGGGTATAAAATTGGCTTTGTCTCTGAAATAATTAATTTACCTTAGATTGTGCTTTGAAGTGATACAAGGCAGTAGGTAATTACAAATTTGTGCTTGAGTGTTTGTTCAAATGAAGTGTCATCGATGGAGAGAATTTTATTGAAGTAAAATTGTGTCCTCGGACCATAAAGTAGTGCATTTGATGACTGGAGCACAACTCACAGGTATAAGGTAACATCATACTGATAACTTGTTAAACGGTCAAGGGAAAAAAACAATAAATAGAATTTAAAGCGACATAGAAGAGAAATTACAGAACAGAGGATTTCAATTTTCGAGGAAAGTAGGGCCTCTCTCACTAGCTTTTCTGAAAATTCTTAAGATTAGCCTTATGACAGTAAAAAAAATGAGCCTTACATGATAATATAAAAAAAAGAGACGAGAAATTGACATAATCATAGCAATCCTTAAGACAGGAGGATGGGAAAATATTTCAGCAATGTGGCAACGCCGTTACTTCCCCGCCTCCCACAACTCGTTTGCTGCGTGAAGAAAACAAAAGAAGATGACCGTTGAGCCAAGGAAGATGGAAATTCCACCCCCGAACCTGTAAAGGCCGAGGGGTCGCGGTATTCGCCACTTGGTCTGATCAGTCTTGCTGCCTGCGTATCATTAGCGTGTCGCCGCTCAGGTTTTTCGTCTGTGTTGCTTTAAATTCTATGTATTTATTGTTTTTTCGCTGGACTGTTTAACAAGTTATCAGTATAAACTTACCTTGTACCTGTGAGTTGTGCTCCAGCCATCGAATGCACTGCTTTGTGTTCCGAGGACACAATTTTACTTCAATATTTTCTCCATCGATAACGCTTCATTTGAACAAACACGCAAGCACAAAATTGTAAGTACTATTGCCTTATTTCACTTCAAAGCACAATCTAAGGTAAATTAATTATTTCAGAGACAAAGCCAATTTTATACCCCTGTATCCCAATGTAATTTTTGCTTGTTTCTTTCTTTTAAATCAGAGTAAAACAGCGACATCGCTTATGCAATTCTAAACGCGCGGTTAATTCTTCAATTCAACATTTTTCTGGTTATGCTGTTAATTTAATATGTTCCATTTTAGTTAAATTTTTCAGTTGTCGATGGAAAGAATCCCCGCAGCAGCTCTGCAACTCGGCGGCAAAGCTACGAGCCTCTCCCACAATGACTGTTGTGTGGTTTGAATTCTTGACAGCGTGTGGGAGATGGTTTGTAGCAAAAATTTTCACCTTCAAACTACTTTTATTATAGTACCTACATTCACACTGTTGCTGTAATAGGGCGGAGGATGAGCTTACTTCTGGAGGAATTGGATAAACTTCTGGTGAGTCTGTGTTTTCTTAACTTTTCCTATCATCATATGTTTTTTTGGTTTTTTCCCCTTCATTTTTCTGTTGAAAAAAAACTGCAAAGTGAGAATGGATACCCATGTACTTTTGCTTCTATACTATTTACAATCTTTTTATAATAGATTCTCATCAGACCGAGACCTTGACTCACTGGAAATCAACGATCAGGAGAATTCAAGCTGGCTGGGATTCAACGATCAGGATCATTCAAGCTAGTTGGGATTCAACGATCAGGATCATTCAAGCTCGTTGAAATTCAACGATCAGGATCATTCAAGCTCGTTGAAATTCAACGATCAGGATCATTCAAACTCGTTGGAATTCAATGATCACGATCATTCAAGCTCATTGGAATCCAATGATCCGGATCATTCAAGCTCGTTGAAATCCAATGATCCGGATCATTCAAGCTCGTTGAAATCCAATGATCCGGATCATTCAAGCTCGTTGAAATCCAATGATCCGGATCATTCAAGCTCGTTGAAATCCAATGATCCGGATCATTCAAGCTCGTTGAAATCCAATGATCCGGATCATTCAAGCTCGTTGAAATCCAATGATCCGGATCATTCAAGCTCGTTGAAATCCAATGATCCGGATCATTCAAGCTCGTTCAAATCCAATGATCCGGATCATTCAAGCTCATTGAAATTCAATGATCAGGATCATTCAAGCTCATTCGGGCGCATTAAAATTCAATGATCAAGTGAACGATCTGGATCATTCAAATTTGAATGAGCTGACGAAAAACTCATTCAAATTGAATGATCCGGATCGTTCATTTTTCAATGAGCTTGAATGATCCATTTTTTTCTCGGGGGCACCAGCGCCTCCCCGGATCGCCGGATCACGATACCCGCCCTTATCGGACGTCGGCACCGTAGGACCCGTCCGCCGCCGGAACCACGAGCCCGGGGGACGAACGGGGAGGTACGAAGTGACCGTTACAAGGAATCGACCGACAAAACGGTCCGAGGGGCACCGCGCCCACCCCGGGAGTTCGGGGTCGAAAATTCAGCGGGGACGGGACGCCGGCCGGCCGGGGGCCCCCGCTGACCGAAACCCCAGGCCGCGGGCCGAACGTGACGGGAGCGGTGGCGGTTTTTCCGAAAACGGTCGCGGGGCCCCAGCGCCCCTCCCGGGTCGCCGGATCCGAAATCCGACCTTATCGGACGTCGGCACAGTAGGACCCGTCCGCAGACGGAACCCCGAGCCCGGGGGACGAACGGGGAGGTACGAAGTGACCGTTACAAGGAATCGGCCGACGGAACGGTCCGAGGGGCACCGCGCCCCCCGGAAGCGCAAAAAAAACGAAACGGCCGGAGGGACAAGGAGCCGATTGCCGGGACGCGACCGCACGTCGAAGCGCGACCGGAAAGACGCGCGCCAGGCCGAGGGACGGGCGAAAAACGGAACCACCCCCGGGGCCCGTAGCAACCCCCCTGGGGGTGGGAACGGGAACACCCGCGGGGGGAACGGAGACCCGGCCGCGAGGGGTCCGCCGAACGAACATGAAGGGCGCGGGACGCGCTGGGACGGCGTGGCGGGGACCGATGTTCAGAGGGTCGCGGGGTAAATCGTATAACTTTATATAAGAGAAAGATTAAGAATTTACATTGTTGATATGATAAATCATAGTATGATAAATATAATATAATAAAGTATAATATATTATAATAAATTATTATTAATATGATTATTATTTTATTAATTTATATTATTTATTTATCTTATTTCGTTTTTAATATTTTCATTTTTAATCACTATTTATCCGTCCATATTTTATTTATTTTTTTCATGGGTTGTTCGTACTCTCTCTTCAAATTGTCTACTTTATTATTTCGTATCCTTATTGTGAAACTGAATGATGTCTATTGCAAAATTCATTGCTTTAATCATTGAGCGATCGAGGACGTCGTTATCTATCCGTCCATATTTTATTTTATTTTTTTCATGGGTTGTTCGTACTCCTCTCTTTCAAAACTTGATCTACTTTATATTATTTTCGTATCCTTCATTGTGAAACTGAATGATGTACATAATTGCAAGAATATCATTGCTTCTAATCATTGAGCCAGATCTGAGGACGTTCATTAGTGCTAAATTAGCCACCTCCCCCACACGAGCGTCCGTGGCAGAGTGGCAGCGACACTCGGGCGAGCACCGAAGTTCAGCAACGATGGGCGTAGTTAGTACTTCCATGGGTGACCGCTAGGGAACTCGAGCGCAGCGCGGCTTCATTCTGGCGAAAATTGATTGGCGGGGTTCTCAGCGTCACTTCTCTGGTGTCCGCGATGAAAATTAAGCCTAAGAACGTGCAGCGCGCCTAAAATTAAGCAATTTGGAACTTTTTTTTTCAGTGTGTGATATCATATTGGTAACATGTTGATATCATGATGATAACATGTTGATATCATATATGATAACAGGTTCCATTCACCCTGTTGCTACCATGTTGAGCCAAACCAACTTGTCACCAACATTGTCATTTTTAGCAGGGTGCACAGTACATGCTAAGTCGAAACAGCAATACTAATAATTAAAAATTAAGACAAATTATTAAAAATACTGCTAGTCCAGTTGTTGTCTTCCCCTCAGAGGTTCCTCGCGTTTTTGCTTTGACAATAAAGTGGTATCATCAGATCGGAATAGCAAATCAATGAAGCTTGGAAAAATAGGAAAAAATAAATAAAAGAAGAAAATAAAAAAAAAATCGCCGTCATGCCGCAAAAAAGGAACAACTTCTGCAATTTTCTCAGCTATAGGTAAATGTTTTGACTTCTGCTGAATCAAAAGCAGATCCCAGTAGGTAATTATCATAAAAATGGTATACCCAATGCTAAGTGATTTATCAAACATTTCTCAAGTTCCCATGACGAGTATTGCTATCACACTGCGATTGCAGACACCAGCTTGTTTTAACTTGAAATTAAGGACATAGCCAAACGAAGCTTTTTTAACTAAAAAAAAAAAAAAAAAATTGTCGACAAGAAACGCCCCTTTAAGTCAAAATAATATCTCAAGAAAAATTGTTTTCAGTGGTACCAACTCTTGACTCGAATGATTTAACTATTCGAGAAAAAACTAAATATTTCGTATTTAGTTTCATGTTTACGCATGTATGTGCACGTATTTTTGCATAAGGCCGCAACATTAAATTCATCATAACATGATACATTCCGTGATGCATTCTGTTTTGTGGCAAAGTTTTAATATAAGTCAAGACTGTTCCATTTGTTTACTTGTTTTCATATGTTAGGTGTTAGGTTTCATATGAGTTGAGTTATAAAATGCTCAACCAAGCCTGTCTTCGGGTTTGTTGGCGCGTATACGTAGTAAACCACAAAAAACCCTCAAAAAGGGTAAAAATTCCGCCAAGCCTATGAGATCTTATCACAAAATTAGTAGGTATTTATCTTAACAAATTTTAAAAAAGGAGAGGGGGGGGGGGATAGTAATCTCTTGAAAATTACAGAAGGCGAAAAGAAAAGCAACTCAAATTCTGTTTTCCATTCAAACCTCAAAATGTCTGATATCATTTGAGGTCAAGATTTTGTAAGTATAGGTACGCCCCAGAACTAGGACGAGCAAACGGGAAATTAATTCTGCTTAGAGTCCCCTTCAGTTAGTCTCGGACGCAACCAGCTTACTTTTGAAGCTAGTTTGATTGCCTGGGTCACTAATACAAGGAAAGATAATTGGATTTTCTTCCTTCGAGAAGATGGCGAGGGATAAAATAAGCAGTTCTTTTTTCAGTCTCAAACCTCAAAATATTTGATATCTTTTGAAGTCAAGATTTTTTACCACCTCCTCATCTCACTTTCATTTTCGTTTTGCATTTTAGGAAATAAATTCCACTCTTATGCATTATTAAACTTTCTTTAATTTTTCGCTAATTATTCCCCTTCATTTCAGGTAGCCGCAACTCCTCTTACCTACAATAGCTATGTAAGGAACCATTGTATAATACTTACGAGACCTTCCTCGTTTAGATCAAGAATAGAATAAATGTTTTCAATTCAGATTCTGGCACACTCTTTGAAAATTAAAAAAAGAAGTCAGGTAGATGAAGGTAGAATTTTTAAAGAGCCAAAAAAAATTAGCTAAAAAATCAAAAATTCTGGCGAGACGGTCCCGATACTCTTGTGGGTGTGGTATTGCTGAAAGGGTAGTGCCAATAATAAGGGTGGTAGAGCGAGGTTCAAAATTGCCGAAAAATGAAAATGCATCTTTTTACCAGTTAAACTGCTTGTTTTTCTTTTGCAGAAAGCTACAAATATCGACGAAGAACAACCAAAATGCTTCACTTTCCAGAATCTCATATAAAGACACCTAAATTCATTGACAAATCCCTGCTGATCACACTTATTAGCGCCAGACACATCTACAAAGCGGCTCCACCACGTTCCAGTAAATCAACCAGCCTGCAGATGCTGAAGGAGTTTTTCGTTTTGGAGTTGGACTATGGAGGAAACATTACACTGCTCAACATGGGTTCTGTCCTTCGAACCAAACCAATTTTTTTTTATTTCTAGGTGATATAGAAGTCCGATAATGCCCATAATAACTTCAGGAAAATTGGCTGGTGCTCAGGGCGCCGCCATTTTGAATTTTCCAAAATTGCGAAAACCCTCGATCAGTTTTTTGGAAATATCTCCTCAACGGTTAATCTTACGAAAAAAACAAAGAAACCACATAACATTTCCTACCGAAACCACCCTCCTTTGTTTTTTCTAGCTTAATTTTTTGGTCGTAAAATTAACGTTTTCTTAAAAAATTAGCTTAAAAAAGGCGTATTTTTGCTGATTTTAGGAGAAACTTTGCTTCATATCTCCAGCCACGATTATCTGAGAAAAAAACTGTTATGCTCATTGAAAAGAGCTTAACATTTACTTCTAGAAAACATAGGTCAATGATTTCTAAACTTGATTTAATACTGAGAAAAAGCAATTTATTAGCTCCGCCGTTAAATTGTGATTTTGTCGATCATCTCCTTTAAAATCAAGAAAAAAAGAGGCAAAAACCTAACAACGTGACTCAAACTGTGTAACAAGGTAGTAAAATAGTGCTAGGCCCACACTATTTATTTGGGGGGGGGGGGAAGCCAAAAAGTTCAAAAATTTTCAATCAGATCCAAAAATGTTGAGCTCTCATGAGGATCAGTAAAAAACTGATGGGGGAGAGTGTTCAGCTCAGGCAGTTTGCATTGGACAATTAAGTTGAGGTCACGTCGAGAGATATTATCTAAGATCTAAGATCTAAGAGAGATCTATAATTTTGGGTCTTTTCATACCTCATCAGTAGGTCACACTCGTCAGTGAACCCAACTGAAAATCTTGCAAAATCAAAGACGGCATCAAAGCACAAGTTGGAAGTACAACTTTTGTACTGCAACACGGTAAGTTTTGTACTGGTACTCATTTATTAGAGCTCAAAATTTTTAATTCTGATTGGAATTTTTTTTTTTTTTTTTGGCTTTTGGTCTTACTGACGAGTGTGATCTACTGATGAGGTATGAAAAGACCCAAAATTATAGATCTCTCGACGTGACCTCAACTTAATTGTCCAATGCAAACTGCCTGAGCTGAACACTCTCCCCCATCAGTTTTTTACTGATCCTCATGAGAGCTCAACATTTTTGGATCTGATTGAAAATTTTTGAACTTTTTGGCTTCCCCCCCCCCCCCAAATAAATAGTGTGGGCCTAGCACTATTTTACTACCTTGTTACACAGTTTGAGTCACGTTGTTAGGTTTTTGCCTCTTTTTTTCTTGATTTTAAAGGAGATGATCGACAAAATCACAATTTAACGGCGGAGCTAATAAATTGCTTTTTCTCAGTATTAAATCAAGTTTAGAAATCATTGACCTATGTTTTCTAGAAGTAAATGTTAAGCTCTTTTCAATGAGCATAACAGTTTTTTTCTCAGATAATCGTGGCTGGAGATATGAAGCAAAGTTTCTCCTAAAATCAGCAAAAATACGCCTTTTTTAAGCTAATTTTTTAAGAAAACGTTAATTTTACGACCAAAAAATTAAGCTAGAAAAAACAAAGGAGGGTGGTTTCGGTAGGAAATGTTATGTGGTTTCTTTGTTTTTTTCGTAAGATTAACCGTTGAGGAGATATTTCCAAAAAACTGATCGAGGGTTTTCGCAATTTTGGAAAATTCAAAATGGCGGCGCCCTGAGCACCAGCCAATTTTCCTGAAGTTATTATGGGCATTATCGGACTTCTATATCACCTAGAAATAAAAAAAAATTGGTTTGGTTTGAAGGGCAAACGAAAACCCGAAATTTGTTAAGCTGTGTTATTGATCCGGCGAAGATTTTAAAATCGGACGAGACCTTCCAAGACGCCTTGAAGGGATGCGAAGGCGACCATCAGAATACCTCGACAGGACGCGGGACCTTTGTAACTGACACAAAAGGTCGATGTGTCTACGTAAACGTCACTTAAACTTTTGGCGCTTTTGGGAAGCATTTGAAAAGCTACGAAAGCAAGTTGGTCTTCCGCGGATCGTTGTGATGGGTAATCTTAGGATTAGGATTGACATTACAAATTAATTTAAGTACCTTTCCATTCATGATGTTCATCGATGATGAACAGTTGTATCGGTGAGATTATTTTTTGATCGAAGAAAATTTTGCTCGTGATAAAACCAAATCCCTTAAACATTTCCCGATTATGAAACGAATTGTTTGCATTTACTAAAATTATAGAAAGGTTCCATATGCAACTCACTAAACCTGCAGTAAAGCTCATCTCAGCCTTCTTTTCAAATAACCTTAAACATTAATTGCTATTTCGGATCGAGATTTTCTGTGAATATTGATAAAAATGGAATGTGGGAAAATATATTCTTTTAAAACGCAAAAGATTACTGCAAACCTACCTGCAAGCTGGTTGCTCGACCGACTCAAAAATCTTTTATATTTTCTTCTCACATTCTGGCATTCCAGGTAAGCACAAAAATGGCTGTTTTAATTTTTTTAAAAATTTTCCACACCGGTAGCAGCTTCCCAAAGTGGCTATATTCAGGGAAAACAGTGTTTGCGGTACTTGGAATTACTCCAGAACGGAATATCGGATTTAGGTTCGGTAAAAGCAGAATAAAAGGTATTGATAAAGCTTTCACATGGTGGTACATAAATTTTCTAATAGCGATTCGATATTTGGTTCTTGGTCGATCACCGTCATCGTTAACGTCAGCTGTATTGTTATTTTTCTTAAAGCGTTTAAATTTTCCACACCGGTAGCAGCTTCCCAAAGTGGCTATATTCAGGGAAAACAATGTTTGCGGTACTTGGAATTACTCCAGAACGGAATATCGGATTTAGGTTCGGTAAAAGCAGAATAAAAGGTATTGATAAAGCTTTCACATGGTGGTACATAAATTTTCTAATAGCGATTCGATATTTGGTTCTTGGTCGATCACCGTCATCGTTAACGTCAGCTGTATTGTTATTTTTCTTAAAGCGTTTAAATTTTCCACACCGGTAGCAGCTTCCCAAAGTGGCTATATTCAGGGAAAACAATGTTTGCGGTACTTGGAATTACTCCAGAACGGAATATCGGATTTAGGTTCGGTAAAAGCAGAATAAAAGGTATTGATAAAGCTTTCACATGGTGGTACATAAATTTTCTAATAGCGATTCGATATTTGGTTCTTGGTCGACTCACCGTCATCGTTAACGTCAGCTGTATTGTTATTTTTCTTAAAGCGTTTAAATTTTCCACACCGGTAGCAGCTTCCCAAAGTGGCTATATTCAGGGAAAACAATGTTTGCGGTACTTGGAATTACTCCAGAACGGAATATCGGATTTAGGTTCGGTAAAAGCAGAATAAAAGGTATTGATAAAGCTTTCACATGGTGGTACATAAATTTTCTAATAGCGATTCGATATTTGGTTCTTGGTCGATCACCGTCATCGTTAACGTCAGCTGTATTGTTATTTTTCTTAAAGCGTTTAAATTTTCCACACCGGTAGCAGCTTCCCAAAGTGGCTATATTCAGGGAAAACAGTGTTTGCGGTACTTGGAATTACTCCAGAACGGAATATCGGATTTAGGTTCGGTAAAAGCAGAATAAAAGGTATTGATAAAGCTTTCACATGGTGGTACATAAATTTTCTAATAGCGATTCGATATTTGGTTCTTGGTCGACTACCGTCATCGTTAACGTCAGCTGTATTGTTATTTTTCTTAAAGCGTTTAGGGTCATTGCACTGTTCCGGGTGTGACAACAATTTAACTTTAAACAAGAATTTGGACACTTCCTCGGGGTTTAATTAAAGAATAATCTGCACTAGTAGAAAGAACTTTTTTTATAGATCATTATGGTTTATCAGAAATTGTTTTTACTTTGTTCCGTTCCTCAGAAAAAATTAAAAGGGTGCGATACGGGTGTGACCAAGTTTGCACGGAGAAAAAAGTTATCCGACGATTACCGCGGTAATAATGTCACACGGGATTCCACGGTAGTGGAACCGTGGATTTTGGTAATATTAGTGATGAGCACAGTAGCATAACCATGCTCATGATAGTATGTCTTAGAGTACCTGTATAGCGAGAGTATGGATAGATCGCTTCAGGGAGGTCTTAGGGCCCAAAAAAGCAGCCATCCTTCTGACCAACTTCTAACACACAAAATTTCACTGCCAGTCTGCAGAGTCTGCAAATTCCAATTCTAACCAAGATTGCCAAGAATGAACAGAAATGAGCGTTCTTCCGCAAAAATGAGTAAATTTATGCAAAAACTGAGTCAAATACGTGCTTTATAAACGACGGGTCGTAACAATAGAATTAGTAAATCGTTCTAGATAATTGAAATTCATAGGTTGGCTGCATTTCTGGGCCCTAACTTTACTCGCGGAAGCATCGGTGAAGGTCTGATGGATTTTCGGAGTTTCACATCTGTCCATACTCTCGCTATACAGGTACTCTAGTATGTCTGTGCTGTGCCCACGGTAAAATTACGGTGAACAGGGTCGTATCACCGTGCTCATCGTTACAAGAATCAAAATCCACGGTTCTACTACCGTGGAATCCCGTGTGACATTACTACCGTTGTAACGGTAGAATAACTGTGTTTTTTTTCTCGGTGTGGAAGTGAGTTTTGCCGCAGTGAATGTAAAGCGGAAACTCAGCGAATTTTATGAATGTAAAAATCTGATTAAATTATAAATTAAATGATCTGTTTTCAATTTTCTTCTTTTCTTCTCTTGAAAAATGGGAACGTTTGCATTACGGGTGTGACAAATTGTCTCTCTGCATAAGGTCCATCAATTCCAAGAGAGTTTAAAAGTTAAAAAACTTACTTTTCTCCTCATAATCTTATTTTAGGCAATCCGAAGCAATAAATTAATCAGCAATTAGACGCATTTTAATGTAGAACATGCCAAAACTACATTTATCTACAGGGTGGCCCAGACCTACCGTGCCAGGGCTTTTTTTCGGTTAATTTAGGTCGTACGAAGTCCAGGATCGCGGGATCGAATAGGCAATCGACCCTGAGGAATCCGAATTTCTTGGTCCGAGAGTCCCCCCGGCTCCCCTTGGGGGAGGGGGGGGGGGTAAAAGGGGGGGGTCTGGACTTCAAAATTCAAGGTAAAGGTAAAAATTTTGAAATTATTTAATCGGGATCAGAGAGTACGGAATTTATTAATTTACATCGACACCAAGAAATCCAAAATTACCCCATCCATCTCCAAAATACTGACCCCTTAAGGTGGGGAAAATACTGGCTCCTAAAGGTGGGGGACAAAGCCCCCTTCCAAAAAATGCAAGTTCGCGAAATTGACGTAGAGACTTGGAAAAAAGAGGTTTTCTTGATTAATAGACCCCAAGAAATCCGAATTTGAGGGTCCCGTTGGACCAATAATCTTATCTGATGGGGCTCAGGGGGGGAAACCCCCCCCCCCCCCCCACTGGTCAAATTAACAAATTCAGGGTCCCCTGAGCGACATCAGAGAAGACTCTCTGGACAACGGGACCCTCAATTTTGGATTCTTTGGGGTCTATTAGCCATGAAAACTTCTTTTCTCCGAGTCTCTATGTCATTTTCGCGAAATTGTATGCTTTGAAAGAGGGCTCTGTCTCCCACCTTTCGGGGTCAGTATTTTGGATTTCTTGGTATCGTTGTAAGTTAAAAATTTCCGTACTTTCAGATTCCAATTAAATAATTTCAAAAGATTGACATAAACTTCGACTTTTGAAGTACGGACCCCCCTTATAGCCCCCCCCCCCACAAGGGGAGCCGGGGAGACTTTCGGACAAAGAAATTCGGATTTCTTAGGGTTGATTCCCCATTCTATCCCGCGGTCCTGGACTACGTACGACCTTGATCAATTTAGATAACTTTAAAAAAAAAAAAAAAAAAAAAAAAAAAAAAAAAAAAAAAAAATCCTGCCTGGCGTAAAATTTGTAGAATCAGGCGCCTTATTACAAAGTTAGACTAACATATCAACGCCATCCATATTGCTAATAGAAAAAATCTAAAATATTCAGAGAAAAAAAAGCACTTAGATTTTTCGGGAAAATCCGTGACATAACTCGAAAACTTAGACGACGTTGCGTGCGTTTGTTTCTGCCCGGCCCATTAACTACGCCTTTTCGAGCGAGAAAAAAACAAGACGACGACGGTTCCAACGTCTTAACGTTGGAGAGGGTTCACCCGTTCACCGTAGCACCTCGTCAATGTGTATGAGTGGTTTTGCGCGGACGGAAGAGAGCGCTGCAAGACGCTGTTGAACTAAACGTGGAGCGTAACCTAGGAAACATACATATATACAAGAATCATAGAGTAAAATATAGGGGTCATTAATAAGGGGGTACTTTGTACCCAAAAAATTTTCTAGAATTACGACGACAAAAAATTTGAACGATGCTTGAAAGAATCATTAAATAAAAGTACGTTGCAGAGTTTTAAAACGTAAAGATATTAATTTCTCAAAGACAAGCCTACAGACATTACGTAAAGTGGAAAAAATGGAAGAAAAAAGATAGAAATGGTACATAAATAAAATTGAGAAACTAGGTATTGCTTTCCGCCCCGAAAAATGGCGCCGATTCCCATAAGGCAGTGCGGGCTATTACCAATGGATCCATTAGTAACATACCCGCTGCAAAACGGCCGGAAAGAGCGTACACCATGAACGCTCAATGCTCAATATTGAATACCCAGAAAGGTGTCAGATTTAGGCCTTTTTTGCATTAAAAACTTTCGGAGTTCCACTCCAGAGTCGATACCAGATAACACTCCGAGTATGATCCACCTTTTTTGCCCCTTTTTCGTACCTCTAATTGCATACGACTCGCGACTAAAAAACAGACATATGCATACGCCTACACTTGAATTTTAAAAAAAGCTTGGGTTTCCCTCTGCCTCTGCGCTGTAATCCTTCAAAACCTCGGGTTGGGGTTTCCAGCTTCCCAGTCTGCGTGCAAATTTAAGCGGTGATGGCAGCTGAAACCGCGGTGAAAGTGCTGTTATGTTCACTTATTTGTTTCGCGATGATCGCTGAAATTTACGGTCCTCCGTGGTTGCCCAGCTGGAGCACATCTTTGGTAATATCGCATTTTTCTTTCTGTCAAAGATATATCTATTGGATGGTGTGCCACTAAACATTGTGTTTTTATTTGATATTCTTAAATCATCAGATGAGTGGATTACGTGGTGATTTATTGTGCATTTATATGGAGCCAAAATCGCGGATAAGGCCGCGGTAAGTGAAAGTAGGTGTGGTCTTCCCGACCCGTTTGGCCGGAATAGAGTCCCTTTATAGAGAGAGTTAAGACAACGCGGCTCATGGATGTCACAAACGGGAATAAAGATTACACAAATTGGACTTTTTTTGTAATCATTGATCAACCCATTCCCAAATTCCTATCTCCGTTCCCTCTCTCACTCCATTTGTTCCTTGCCGTACCGCGTACCCCCAATGTCCCGGTCCATTCCAATTTATAATCTTTGCAATTGGTGAAACTGTAATCTTTATTCCCGTTTGTGACACTGCGAAGGCCTGAAATACGGCAACCAATCAGAAATTGATTCACATTGTCTTTACTCTCGGTATAAAGGGACTCTAGGCCAGAACTTGCCTTTCGGCTTCCACCGCTAAAGCTGTGCCTCGAAATTTGAATTTCAACAACTTTGCAATCATGGCTGAGAACAAATATGACTGTCTGCTGCTGATAAAAATGAACAAGCAGCCACTTTACTATGCAAATGAATTTTCATTCGTGAAGAATTTGCTCGCACTGAATTTGTCCGTTTTTACCAATGGCAGATGGTCATATTTGTTCTTGGCCAAAACTCGACAGAGCACAGGGGAGAATTTCATGAGCCGCCCTGCGTCGTCCGAAGTGCACTTGGCGCACGGCTCGCCTTTCATTATTACACTTCATCTAGCGTTCCCGTATGGGGGACTGATGTCACAGGTTTAGCAATCCTGCGGACCCCAGCTGGTAACCCCTGCCTTATGGGGTAGTGGAGATGGTCACCGGCTTCAAGGCGTATGAACCACTCATTGGAAGGGCAGACAGGGCTCTCAGCTGTAGTGGAAGCAACCTGTCTAGGAGAGGAAACTCCGAAATCAAACCCCGGTCCTCCAGGTTGGGGGTTGAGTCATCGGGCTAACTCCCCGATACTCGGAAAAAGAAATACTGTTAAAAGACCCAATAACAATTGCCTCGGTACAAATGGAAATAAACGGATTTATCGGAAAAAATTACGTAAACGGATGATGGTTTTTGGAACATGGAACGTACAAGGAATTTCTACGAAAATGACGGAAGTGGTATCGGAGATAGGGAGTCACGGATTTGATGTCACAGTATTAACAGAAACGAAGAAGAAAGGACAAGGCTCTGTAAGTGTAAAGGAATACGATTTGTTTTATAGTGGCGTGGAAAAAGATCAGCGAGCTCAGCAGGGTGTTGCAATTCTTATTCGCAAGAGCCTACGGAAGTGCATCACTACATGGGAAGCTATTAACCCCCGAATGATAAAGATGAATATGGCAGTGTTTGGCCATAAAATCACCATTTTGGGAGTGTATGGAGTCAACGATGATTCTACTGTCGCAGTGAAGGACCAATTTTTTGAAGAATTGAACGAGGAGATCGGCAAGATTGGATCCAGGAGGGAAATCATTGTGTTGGGAGATCTCAATGGTAGAATAGGACGTCAAATTAAAAGTAAGATCGTCGGCCCTTTCGGAGAGGCGGCACTAAATGATAACGGAGCCCGTATCATTGACGTATGTGAGCAAAGGGACATGAAGGTGCTCAATGGGTTCTACCAACACAAGGATATCCATAAATTTACTTGGGTTCAGTCTACTCGCGGATTGAAATCAATCATTGATTATGTGGTTGTTAGACAAGACACGGGAATGAAGATTCAGCAAGTTAGAGTGTGGAGAGGTCTTTCCTGCGGCAGTGATCATTATTTCCTCGGGGCGAAAATAGCTTTCCCAGTGAAAGGGAGCCAGGAGACCAGGCAAGCACAGGAACAGGTTCACCAACAAAAAGATCGTGTCAAGCTTGTGAACTATAATATTGACAGCTTGCAGCATCCAAGTGTAAGGGCTTTATATGGAAAGCGCTTGGATGAGAAGTTGGGCGAATCAAGGGACGGTGATACCGAACAGCAGTATCAGTTCTTGAAGGATTGCATTCACTCGGCAGCAATGGAGGCTCTTGGTGTCGCTGATGATAGGAAAGTTAGCGAAAAACCTTACTGGTGGGACGAAGAAATTGAGAAGGAGATTCAGGAGAAACGGAAAAAATATCATCAGTTCCTTTCCTCTAAAAAAACAGAAGACAAAGAGGCGTATAAAAAAGCTCAGACGCAGGTACGAAGGCTCATAACCAAGAAAAAGAACGAATCTTGGGAGAGGAGCTGTAACAAAATAGACACGTACATAGGAGGAAGGAAAAGCACTGAGAGCTGGAAGTTGCTGAAAGGGCTGCGAAGGGACATGAAGCGGGACTTGATATCTCCGATATCCATTGATAAACTGGAGGGTTATTTTAAAAATTTACTGACAGAAAGGCGACCTGAATTTCAAGATGGAGGTGTAAGCTTGGAGTATACTAACGATAATCATAACTTGGAGATCCATATGGAGGACGTGGTAAAGGCCGTACGAGAGCTGAAGAACGATAAAGCTCCGGGTCCGGGAAATATTCCTGCTGAGTTGATCAAGTGTGGAACCTGCAAGCTGTTTCAACGGTTGAGATACCTGATGCAAGATTGCTTGGACGGTGGAAAGGTACCGACAGAATGGAAAGAGTCTTGGGTGTCACCTATATACAAGAAGAAGGGTAGAAAAGATGAGTGTGATAACTATAGAGGACTGTCGGTTGCAGGTACCCTAAGCAAAGTGTATGGAAAAATCCTGAAAGCAAAAATCGAAGAGGAGTGGAAAGAACATGAAGCGGAAGAGCAAGCAGGTTTCAGAGCCGGTCGGTCAACGATTGATCACTTATTTACCATCATCCACGTCATCGAGAAAAAGAAGGGAGTTGGCCAGGAATTACATCTAGTGTTTGTGGATCTCCAGAAAGCTTACGACAGTGTGCCATTGATGAAACTTTGGGAAGCCTTAAACAAAAGGGGTTTTAGTGGGGGACTAATTAGTGCTATTAAGGAATTTTATGGTGGGGCTTTTTCTAGGGTTAAATCGCATGGGGACTTATCGTTGGGGTTTTTAATTACTAAAGGACTGAAACAAGGGTGTTGTTTGTCGCCAACCTTATTTAAAGTGTACCTGGAAGAAGTTTTAAAGGAATGGAAAAGATGCTGTTCGGGAATGGGCGTCCCGCTACGTGAAGATGGCACCCTTTATACTCTGTGCTTTGCTGATGATCAGGTGGTAATAGCTCAGGACGAAGAAGATGCGAATTACATGACGCGGAAGCTAGTGGAAGTATACCGAAAGTGGGGAATGGAAGTAAATGTGGTTAAGACGGAGAAGTTGGTTATCGGTGGTGATCAGCAAAGCATTGAACTGGAGGATGGTCGGAAAATTCAGGACTGTGAAGAGTATAAATATCTAGGAGTTTGGTTAACTAAGGACGGAAATTTGGATCGGGCTATTAAAGATCGGAATGTGCAAGGCAGGAAAGCTATCGCGATGCTAAATGGGGTTCTCTGGGACCAGAGTATCTCCAAGGAGACCAAAAGGAAAATTTACAACGTCATCGTGAAGAGTATCGTAACTTACGGGAGTGAGGTCTGGCAACTCAAGAAAAGAACTGAAGACATGCTTAGGGCAACTGAGATGGACTTTTGGCGGAGGTCTGCTGGCATCTCAAGAAGAGAGCGTATCCGCAATGTAAAAGTACGCGAGATCATGGGTGTAGAGAAGGACATCGTGCACGATATCAGGTCCAAGCAGTTGGTCTGGTATGGACATGTGCGAAGGATGGCAGACGACCGGTTGCCCAAGCAGGTCTTCGATTGGGTTCCTCCCGGAAGGCGACGGCGTGGACGTCCTGTGAAAGGTTGGCGACAAGGGGTGGAGGAGGAGATCAGAAGGTGCCAATTGCCTGATGATCTCTGGGAGGATAGGGGGCAATGGCGATTGGGCGTCGCAGAGCGCGAGGCGGCGCTATAAAAGCGACTTTATGTATGTATCAACAGGCAAAACGCAAATTCCTAACACATGCAACATCTCCATTCTAAAAATTCGAATCTCAGCACAAGAATCTCCATCATTACCTGCTGTAGTTTCACCTTAAAAAGGCTACCGAAGCTTCGCAACGAGAGGAAGCCAACGCGGCGAATTGCGGGGGTGGCGAGGGAGGGGTGGGGCGGGGGGTGGGGGGGGGGGCGCTTGTGACAGATCTAATGATATGCACGTCGTCGTGGAGGCCGCGCGTATAGCTGCCCGTAATCAATCTCCTTTTGCCGCAGCCCCCCCCTCCTCGCCTCCCCCCTCGTCCGCCAGAAACCACTTGACAAGATTTTATTTTTCATGTTTGCACCCCCACAGCCCACACCCCCTCTCGGCCGCGCGTAAGATGTCTCATCTCTCGCTGTCGCTTTCCCCGGCTAGGCAACTAAGTCACTTCAACCCCCTCCCCCACCCAGAGGGTGTGGGGGACGGATCCAAGATGTCCCTGTCCCTGTGACAGGGGGAGTCTTATACAGGGACGGGATTTTTGTTATTCAGAACGAGTATTGCCGTGGTCAGAAATGATTCCTTCGAACCCCCCGCTCCTCTGGCTTTTGGCTCCCAAAACTAATAAAATACATACGAGAGATATTAATGGAGACAAAAAAGAGACATCGAAAAGAAAAGATACAGAGAAAAGATACGCCCTTACGTCAGAGAAGCGACGATATGTATAATCTATACTAATAAAGCAGACTTCACGTTGATTGACTCACTCACTGACTGACTGACTCACTCACGTATCAGCGGATCTCGTGAACGGGAGGCCGTGTGACCCTGAGATTCCGCACTGGGATCCCTCTCTACCCCGAGGCGCCGGATAAGGGAGGATTTCGGGATCCGCCCGCCGGTTCGCGGGATATCGCGGTTCGCGTGGGTCGATTTTTCCGTAAGAACAACGGGTGCGAGAGAGAGTGCGAGCGAGATAGAGCGATTTCCGCGTCTCGCGCTGGAAGACAGCTGATAAATTTTACGTACGTTCTTCTGGTACGCGCAACGGGTGCGAAGAAGATGGAAGGAGTTCGGCGTCCAACGAGTGCGAGGAGGATGGAACGAGTTCGGCGTCGCGCTGTTGGAAACGCCGCGCCATGATTTTTGCGAGCTCCGACTCGTGCATCCGTTGCCGGGCTACTCTCTCAGGGATGTGAAAATCTGGAAAATCTGTCTATGCATCGGCATAGAATAAAGAGACTGGCTTAAGCCGGCTCCAGACTACGCGGCATTCGCCGAGTACCGAGCCGAGTAACGAATATTCGGGGTTCGGGAAGCGACGGGCAGATTCGAGCGTTTCCACGAGTGTACAGCGCCACACTACTCGTGAAAGTCGTACTTGGCTCGTCATTTGGCAAATAACGAATTTCTGATGGAAGGACAATTTCGCCAAGTGAAGAAAAAACACTGGAAAACGCTGCACCTCTTCGCCCCCTTCCTACAAAACCTATAGCGAACATTCGGCGAGTGAGGACGAGTAGTCTGGATGACACCCCGATGTCGCGATGGACGCTCGGCTTCGTGCTCGCGATCCCTTTGACTCGTGTCACAAAAACCGACTTTTAGCGGGTTGGGGCGAATGCCGAGCCGAGTGACTCGCCTCGCGTCAACACGAGCCAAGTAGACGCGAATGTTCCATCCAGACTACGCGGGACTTGCCAAATATTCGGTATTCGGCGAGTAATATTCGGCGAATGCCGCGTAGTCTGGAGCCGGCTTTAGTCTCTTCATTCTACGGCATTGGTTCGCGATTTTCGCGATTGGTTCGCGCATTGGCTCGAGTGCCCTTCCGTTTTTTTTTTTTTTTTTTGCAAGATTAGTGAAAAATGTGCTCCGCGGAACCGTTCGTTTCGTTTTGTTTTGTTTTGTTCTTTTTTTGAAAAAATTTACCTGCTCAAGTTCGAAAGTAAAAAAAATGTTGTGATTTAGTCTTCACGTCGCCTGGGGTTACTTTTTGTTACTTTTATCTTGTTTTGAAATGATTAAGGCAAATTCTCGGGAAATTTTGAGAGAAGCTGTTGCTTGGCTTCATTAATAAAATAAATAAATAAAAATGGAACATAAAGACGGTGTGCAACGCTTCAATCGGAGGAGAAGCGGGGGTTTCGCGCGCATTTCATCAATATTTGACTCCGATCGTGGAACCGAAACACATGAGTCTTACTTGCAAAATTTTAAATCATCGCTAATGCTCTTTCTTTTTTTTTTTTTTTTTTTTTTTTTTTTTAATTTCAAAACATTAAATCTTATATAGGGAAACCGATGGTTACATCCCATAGTTCTCGTGAAATTTAGATTGGATTCTTCCAATTCGTCACTTTTAACAAGCAGAATTGAAGCGAGCAACTATTTGAACTCCGGAGTAGGTATGTGGTATCATACAAAATTGAAGGAAAATCATACGTTTTCGCCCATCTCAAGTAACAGATGTTTATGAGTTTTATGCGCACATTTACGTAGTCTTAATTGAGTCAGAAATTCGCGTGTATGCCACGATATTGATGTGAATAACGCGCAATTGTAATGATCTTAAAAATTCGCTAGGAACACGACGTATTTGCCGTGATACCGTGGTGATTATCGTGTAATTTCTAATTTGTTTTACAAAATCCCTGGAAAAATCAAGTTTTCTCCGCGATGTAGATCACAAACCCGCCATTGCTGTGAATTAAACGAAACCGCTGGCTAAATCCCGTAATTTTCGCGGCTGAAACTCGCCAGCTAACTTCAATTGAACATTGAACTGACAAAAGTAACAAATCTTCATGAAAATAACCAACTTTTGATTGGGTATTTTTTATTATTATAATTATCATGTGAGCTTATTGTAGAACGGACCAAAATAGCAGCATACTACTAATCTCTACTTTTTAAACAAACCAGTGCGTCTCGCCAATTTTGAAATAGTAGATAATAATTCAGAAACACAATTAGTAACTGATCACTAATCACAGTGATTGCTGATGGTGGGGTTTTCCTGTGCGTAGCACGGGTTTCCTGCTAGTCTATACTAATAAAGCAGACTTCACGTTGATTGACTCACTCACTGACTGACTCACGTATCAGCGGATCTCGTGAACGGGAGGCCGTGTGACCCTGAGATTCCGCACTGGGATCCCTCTCTACCCCGAGGCGCCGGATAAGGGAGGATTTCGCGATCCGCCCGCCGGTTCGCGGGATATCGCGGTCCGCGCGGGTCGATTTTCCCGTAAGGACAACGGGTGCGAGAGAGAGTGCGAGCGAGATGGAGCGATTTCCGCGGCTCGCGCTCGAAGACAGCTGATAAATTTTACGTGTGTTCTTCTGGTGCGCGCAACGGGTGCGAGGAAGATGGAAGGAGTTCGGCGTCCAACGAGTGCGAGGAAGATGGAACGAGTTCTGCGTCGCGCTGTTGGAAACGCCGCGCCATGATTTTTGCGAGCTCCGACTCGTGCCTCCGTTGCCGGGCTACCCTCTCAGAGATGTGAAAATCTGGAAAATCTGTCTGTTCATTGGCATAGAATAAAGAGACTGACGTAGTCTTTTTATTCTATGGCATTGGTCTCCCACATTTTGCCGATTATTGTTGAATAAAGTGATAATAATGAAAAGATTGCTGAACAATCGCACCTCAAAAGGTTTTCTTTACTCAAAAAATAGGAACTTTGAAAGAAAACCTCAAAAAAATGAAAGTTTACAAAGGTTGAAATTTTCACATGTAATCCTTATGGGCAAGACGCAGCAGAAATGGAGATTGAGGTTAGCTATACTTGGGCTCCCACCCCCCTCCTGCCTTCAAAAACCGGCCCATGCGCGTTACGCAGGTTTGCTATCTCGCGGCCATTCTAGAGGTGTAGTTCGTTGGTCTCCTCTGCGCACATTGCCGCTTGCTAGATTGAAGGCGTTCTATACTGTGCTGACGGCTCGGTCACACTGCGCCTGTAGTCGCGGTGCTGACAGCGACAGCGGAGCAAACAGAACATAGCTCCGACATTCTTCACCTGCTTGAAATGAAGCGAGAAACTATTTGAACTCCGGAGTGGGTATGTGGTATCATACAAAATTGAAGGAAAATCATACGTTTCCGCCCATCCCAAGCAACAGATGTTTATGAGTTGTATGCGCACATTTACGTAGTCTTAATTGAGTCAGAAATTCGCGTGTATGCCACGATATTGATGTGAATAACTCGCAATTAATTATAATGATCTTAGAAATTCGCTAGGAACACGACGTATTTGCCGTGATATCGTGTAATTTCTAATTTGTTTTACAAAATCCCTGGAAAAATCAAGTTTTCTCCGCGATGTAGATGACAAACCCGCCATTGCTGAGAATTAAACGAAACCGCTGGTTAAATCCCGTAATTTTCGCGGCTGAAACTCACCAGCTAACTTCAATTAAACATTGAACTGACAAAAGTATCAAATCTTTATGAAAATAACCAACTTTTGATTGGGTATTTTTGATTATTACAATTATCATATGAGCTTACTGAAGAACAGACCAAAATAGCAGCATACTACTAATTTCTACTTTTTTATCAAACCAGTGTGTCTCGCCAATTTTGAAATAGTAGACGATAATTCAGAAACACAATTAGTAACTGATCACTAATCACAGTGATTGCTGATGGTGGGGTTTTCCTGTGCGTAGCACGGGTTTCCTGCTAGCATATAATAAGTGGGTAAATTGGAGACAAGAGACAAGGAATGTAACTGTAACCGTGGTTGGATTGGAAGAAAAGGGTGGGTTAAAGTGCGGTTACCACGTGAATGAGTTGCGCTATAGGGCGGGTTAAAAATGGGCTGTTTTTTTTTTTCAAGTTTCGCAGTAATACAAGCTAAAGTGTGACAAATTCCAGTACTATACAACATTCGCCTACATGGAGTTCCGGGGGCTTGAAAGGATAAAAATCAGAATACGCATTGAGAAAAATTTCCACATCAATGAACTAAAAAAGTAACTATTTGCGGCACTTGGTCCGAAAATTTCAACAATTTTGACACGCAAAGAAATGGGAGTTTTGGAGATGACGCTTTTGGATGCAAGGAAGTTTTTGCGGACGCTGGTAAATTCCGCCGAAAGTAGTGAATTCCGTCGATTTTCCAAGCCACGAAAAATGTGAATTCCGCGTACTGTTCTCCGCGAGTAATTATTGTTAATTCCGCAGAAGGTGTAAAAGATAAATGTTTTTGGAACGGTACGGAGTCTTTGTCAAGTTGAGTATTCAAATAGCTCGATTAAATTTGGCAATAGCTGGTGTGGCTTAGTTCCTTTCTGCTTTACGTGTTCTCTTGGGACTGCATTTTGCAATTTGGATCCATAAATTCTGGCTCATCTGAAAAAACACTCATGTGCATAGGGAAACTAATAGCACATACGTTGTTTTTAAACCGGGCTAGAATTCATTTATTGTTCCAAATTGCAAAATGCAGTCCATTTAGTCCTGAAAAACAATGATGCTAATGAATGATAACCTCAGTAGAATGTAAATACGTGCGTTGGTCTACAGCGCGGAGGCTGACCTCTCCTTTGCAGTGGCGACGCATGAATAATCGGCTATCGAAATTCTCCCCTTTGAAGGTACAGTAAAGAATCGAATATTAAGGTGTACCGTGATAATCGATCTGTTCCCATGGATTTAAGATGCAGATAGATCGATTCATCTCAACGTACGAGGCGATACACCACTGTTCGTCTGCTCTTTTGATAAGAGCTAGGGAGTGAAAGTTACGACCGCTGAAAGTTCAGAAACCACAGAAACCTTTCAAGGAGCGTTGTGCCGCCATAACTCTGTCGGGTTACCGGAGTGAAGGGTAACGACAAAATTTCCGACAACTAGTTTTCTTCTAAATATAATTTTCAATTACATTAACTGCAAAAACGGGGAAATCTTCTCAGAGCTAAATTTCAGATTATATTACTCTCGTTCGTAACATGGTGCAATCAATTAATGCAATTAATTTAGAAAAGCAGTTTGACGGGTTTTTTTAGGCTGAACAAAGTTTAGTAGCACAATATTTATTCACCTGAAGCCTATAAAATGAAAAGCCATAGGTTAAAAATATGAATATTTCAGCTTCACCAACGAGCCATGAATGAACTCCAATTTTCGCGAAATTTCAAAATGTTCGCCGCCATTTTATTTTTTCACGGAGGAATTGTTGGTTGAATCTGCTTGAAAAGTTCACTTAATTTTAAAGGCAGCACGAAGGAAATTCAGTAAAATTGTCGGAAAGTTCGTTGAACAATTCCTCGGTTAAAAAATAAAATGGCGGCGGAAGTTTTAAAACGTCGCATGGCGCTTGTAATACTTTAGTCGGATGGTGACGATATATTGAAATATTTTACTTCGTTTTTAGCGCTTGAAGTGAGACGCGGTTTAAAGGTGAAAATTGGCAACCCCGTTTGACGAGATCAGTAACGATCTGGGCGCACTGGTCTCTCGTACTCCGGGTCGGGGTGGGTCTTGATTTACTTCGAAATTTATGCTCTGAGGCAAACAATAAAAATCTGATAAATTGCACGCAAAGCTGGCGAGCCTCGGCGCCTTTAAACTGAAATAATTCAATTGCCCCCGCTGGAGCCGGTGCATCCACCCACCCTCCCTCGCCGACCGTCACACCATGGTTCAGATTCACGTTTCCAGGGATGCAAATTGTTCTCGGTGGCGCGGTCCAGAAAAAATTATTGAGAGGTCTTCACAATTATGAGGGCTGAATGTTTCCGTTTTTGATTTTTGTTTGGCGGCCGTTCAAGTATGTATTACGCGACGCACTTTTTCCGATTTTTGGACCCCTCTCCCCCCCCCCCCCCCCTCGTAACACATCCGTAACGCAGTCACCCCCCCCCCCTTCTGAATTACAAAACGCTGGCCTGACCCCTCCGGGCCTCCCCCTCCCATTTTCATTCGGGAAAGTTGATATTCTCAATTTTTGACATGTTTTTTTTCAAAGTTTTTTTCTTGCCCCAGCTCGAATTTGTTACGTAACGCCGGCCTGAACCCCCCCCTCCCATTTTCATTCAGGAAGGGCCTGACCCCCCCCCCCCCCCCTCCCATTTTCATTCGGAAAGTGCGGGATTCTCAATTTTTGGCGTGTTTTTTTTTTCAAAGTTTTTTTTCTTGCCCCAGCTTGGATTTATTACGTAACGCTAGCCTGACCCCCCCCCCCCCCCCTCCCATTTTCATTCAAGAAGGGTGGGATTCTCAATTTTTGGCGTGTTTTTTTTTTTCAAAGTTTTTTTCCTGCCCCAGCTCGGATTTGTTACGTAACGCTGAGTTTGCCCCTCCCCCCCCCCCCCATTTAAATCTGTTTTTCTTGACATCTTTTACAGGAAGTCTACGAAAATTTAATTTTGGATTTTCCTGATATGTGGACGAGATTTTCTGATTTTTCGCAGGTAGTAAATTGACACTTGTCCTTTAAAAAATCAATATATTTCTTGAATCGAATCAAATGTTTGCCTTTTACACCTCAGAGATGACAGCAATGCAGGGTTTAACTATGCTGTCTCTATATTGGAAACCCCTTCAACACTACTTTTAAGCTCGAAACGTCTCTCACTGAGGCCTTGTCCTCTAAGATAGCAAGAGCTTTCGTGCAGACTTGAGGTCAGAAACAACGCATGTGGGTGTCGAGCCATCGTAACTTCAAAAGCCTTAGCCACAATTCCGAACCACTTGCGCAAAAGTCACTTTCGTAAATTCTCATGTCAATCATATCTAGCTTCGTCCTGTTGCACCTATTACTTAATTGCCGAATACAACTATATTACAAGATAAACGCGCATCGATTCCCCACGAATTTTACGTAACTAAGAGGAAACGTACCTCTGTTGATATCGAGACATTTTAAAGCTCACTTTTTAGAGTCTACCTTGACATTGATCAATTTAGATAATTTTTTCTCCTACTTTTTTTTCTTAAAAAAAAAAAAAAAAAAAAAAAAAAAAAAAAAAAAAAAACTTCTGCCTGCCGTAAAGCGTGTAGAATCAGGCGCCTTGTTATAAAGTTAGGCTAACAAGGTTAACGTCATCCATATTGCTAATAGAAAAAATCTAAAAAATTCAAAGAAAAAAAAGCACTTAGATTTGTCGAGAAAATCCGTGACATATCGCGAAAACTTAGGCGACGTTCGAATATTCTCTCAGCAGAAGAGTTGGGTTCTTCTCTAACTTGGCAATATGCATGCACTTGTTTCTGCCCAACGCATTAACTACGCCTTTTCAAGGGAGAAAAAAAATATTGATTACCCGGAAAGGTGTCAGATTTAGGCCTTTTTTGCATTGAAAACTTTCCGAGTTCCCCTCCAGAGCCAATACCAGGTGACACTGCGAGTATGAGCCACCTTTTTTGCCCCTTTTTCGTACCTCTAATTGCATACGACAAGCGACCAAGTCATCAAAAAAAAAAAAAAAAAAAAACCCGACTAAAAATCAGACCAATACGTACGTCTACACTTCAATTTCAAAAAAAGCTTGAGTTTCCCTCTGCCTCTGCGATGTAATCCCTCAAAACTTCGAGTTGGGGATTTCAGCTTCCCAGTCTGCGTGCAAATTTAAGCGGTGATGGCGGCTGAAACCGCGGTGAAAGTGCTGTTATGTTCAGTTATTTGTTTCGCGATGATCGCTGAAATTCACGGCCCTCCGTGGTTGCCCAGCTGGAACACATCTTTGGTAATAGTTAGTTATTTAGTTAGTTAGTTAGTATAATTTTGAGACATTCAGCGTCACGGGCTATTAACGTCTTGACAGAGAATTTTGAAAAAGGGAGTATGTATACGAAAATTTAGATTTTTAAATTAAGAGAGGTGAAGAGTTTCAATATCGCATTTTTCTTTCTGTCAAAGATATATCCATTGCATGCTGTACCACTACACATTGTGTTTTTATTTGGTATTCTTAAATTATCAGGTTAGTAGATTACGTGGTGATTTATTGGGCATGTACATAGAGCCAAAATCGCGGATAAGGCCGAGATAAGTGAAAGTAGGTGTGGTTTTCCCGACCCGTTAGGCCAGAACTTGCCTTTCGGCCAAAGCTGTGGCGCGAAAGTTGAATTTCAACAACTTTGCAATCATGGCCGAGAACAAATATGACTGTCTGCTGTTAATAAACATGAACAAGGAGCCACCCTGCTACGCAAATGAATTTTTATTCGTAAAGAATTTGCTTGCACTGAATTTGTCCGCTTTTACCGATGACGGATGGTCATATTTGTTTTCGGCCAAAACTCGACAGAACACAGGGGAGAATTTCATGAGCCGCCCTGCGTCGTCCGAAGCGCGCATGGCGCACGACCCGCCTTTCATTACTACACTTCATCTACCGTTGAGAGTTCACTAATTACTTCACATGACCAGTGTGTCATTATAAAAGTCGAAAATTAAAAAAAGAAAAAAATTATACGGTATACGAGTTTTTCCGCCAGGGAGCTCTCTCCGCTAGTACTCCCTTACTGAGGAAAATCGCCGTATGAACATTCGAGAGTTGCCAAGTTTCCTTCGATAAACACCGGAATAACTGGGAATTTTGAGAATATTTTTTCCCACAATTTTCAGACAATTTCGTACGCGATTCAATCTAAAATATCTGAAAATGTCAAGGAAAAATGTGCATAGATATCATCAAAAATACTCATTTTATTAAGGGAAATTTGGCGACTCTCGAATGTTCATACGACGTTCTTCCTTAGCACGGCAGAGTAAGCGTTCATCGTCCTCTCGCCGCGGCGTGTTGCCAGCGCGAAACGCGCACTAACGCTTACAAACCTACAGAGGTACTTCACGCATTGCGCAAAGCTTGAAGTATCCCTTAAGGTTTGTAGGCGCCAATGTGCGTTTCGAGCTGGCAGTACGCCGCGCCGCAGCGTGCCATTAACTTGCCCACTTATTAAGTACGGGTGTTAGAATCTTGGCAATTTTACATCAATTTCGAAATTAGCGACTCAAAAACCATCAGTTACGAAACTTTCGCAATCTTTTAGTCATTATCCGACTTAATTCTTCCGATTCTTGAGTTTTGTACCATAGTGCACCGTGGACGGCGGCTCATGAAGTTCTCTCATGTGCTCGATCGACCAAAACTGCGAAGTTGTTTGAATTCTTTCGCGCCGTGGCACAGCTCTAGCGGAGAAAACTCTAAGCCGAGTTCTGGACGAAAAAGTCGGGAAGAGCGTACCTACGCTTCTCTTGCCTTAGAGCAAGCCCGCTAAGTCCGAGGACTCGAAGTAATTTCAAACGCACCAAAATGGCGGGAAAATGATGGCAGTGAAGTACTACAGCAGTCAATTCTCTATCTCCTCTCATTCGCCCATGATATTTGCTCAAATAAAACGTAATTCTATGTGAAATGGAGATGTTGCATGTGTGAGGAATTTGCAATTTGACTGATGATTCTTAAGTAAAAGTTCGCGAGAAACACGATGGTCCCACTGGTTTTCCCTGAAATCAACTCCCAAGCTCAAAAAAAAGCTCTCAAGTTGAGGCCAAAATGGAGGGGATATCCCACGCTATCCTGAGAGTCCACCTCTACATCAAGACAAACTCTCCATGCACAGATAGGGAGCAAATACATTGACAGGGCTGCCTCTTTATTTGGGGACTCTAAAACTGAGAACACGGCATCACTGCTAATGTATTTGCTCCCTATCTTTGCATGGAAAGTTTGTCTTGATGTAGAGGTAGACTCAGGCTAGCGTGGGATATCCCCTCCATTTTGGCCTCAACTTGAGAGCTTTTTTTGAGCTTGGGAGTTGATTTCAGAGAAAACCAGTGGGACCATCGTGTTTCTCGCGAACTTTTATGTAAGAATCAACAGTCAAATCGCAAATTCCTCACACATGCAACATCTCCATTGTTGCTTGTTTGCTATTGATAACATTCGTACCACCCAAGAACATTAAGCTGTCACCAACGCGATTCAAGTACGATTCTTGCGGCTCACCCCTAATTTTGAGTGAGGTTGCAAATTTTCAACCCAAAGATTTGATCGATGTAACCCAAATGAAAACTGAACACAAAATAAGGTTCCTTTACGCTCTTCCCATGTACAGAGGCAGATCCAGCAGTTTGGTAAAACTAGATTCCCACCATTTAAACCTATGTTAAATAATCGATTCTTGTCCGAACACCTGGCCCATCCAAGAATCGATATATTTCCTAAGTTTAAATGGAGGAAAACAATGTAGCCAATTTTCTGGATTCACCAATGCCCATATAACACAAAATGTTGATTCCTTCTCCTTACTTTGTGCGGGATTTTGGGGTTGGTAAAAGGCGCCGCTGGGACGCGGTGTTAGGCGGGGCCTTCGAGCAGCAGCAGGAGCAAAACCCAAAACTTATGCATCCTTAGCTGTCAGTATGTGTCTGATGTACAATATATTATGCCAACAATCAAAGGGGCCCCGCATTTACCTCTCCAACCCACCCCTCGATACGGTGGCCGGCGTCTTACCATGGAAGAATCAGGAATGGCTGGACAAACTCAAAGAACTCAAAGAGTGGCACCAGAAACCGGGAAACCATGAAATGACGGTAATATCCTCTTATTTCGTCATCTCTCTCAAATACACTGAAAAAAAATTCTCGGCGTTTTTACCACGGTCCGTTGGTACCTTTACCATCTCACTTTTTTTTACCAATTATTGGTAAATTTACTAAGACAGACTGGTAAGCGTACCTAAAAACCGGTATTTTCACTGTTTTTTTCAGGTAAGAATACCACTTTTATTGGTAATCAATTCCCGGTAACTTTGCCATTTTATCTAGGTAATTCTACCACAGTCGATAAAAAATATTGGCGTTTTTACCAAGGTCCAGTAAAATTACCGAGAAAGTTCAATAATTTTACCGAGATTTCTTGGTGAAATCATCAATCCTTTAAATGGTAATTTTACCAAGAAAAAACTGGGATCAAATAGAACCCTGATTTCTTGGTAATTTTACCCTTTTCTTAGTAAATACACAGAGATTTTTTTTCAGTGTTATTTCTTCATCTCTCTCAACCAAGGGCGCATCTCAATGGGTGATTTGCGCTGGTTACACACCGAGAAAAAAACTTCGTGCATGGGACCCGAAGTTGGGGTCATATGGATCTCTGAAATTTCCTGATAACGCATCCGAAAACTTGAGGTCGAGCTGCCGAAGTCCGGGTTAGATATCGAGGCACTTCGGTCTGTACCGGAGTACTTCAGATGTGTGACCCGAACCCTTCGGCAGCTCGACCTCAAGTTTTCGGATGCGTGATCAGGAAACTTCAAAGATCCATATGACCTCAACTTCGGGTCCCACGCACGAAGTTTTTTTCTCCGTGCAAAATCGAGTTTTGATGCTTGATTCTTGTGGATCGGCTAAGAATAATGAAAATAATGATAAGATGATAGCTCGCGCGGAAAAGCTCCCTCACTTAAAAAATTAAATAATTTTTCACTTCTCATAATTTTAATAATGTTGGTCTTTGTTGTTGGTACATTTCGCTTAAGATTTGAATCTTTAACCTAATCGTAAGTTTTAGATTGTCAAGTTTAAAAATCTATCTGAACTATTTTGCCACTAATTGGAATACATTTTGCGAAAAAGAACTACAATTTCTGGCTCAGTTTAGAAACGACGCATGTACCATAAGTTTCCATGCGCAGATGAATTTTTTTTCAGACAGGCTAAAAATTTTAGTTCAAAATTGCAAAATTTAGTCTATTTGGACCACGTTGAGCAGAAAGGAACCAAGTCGCATCAGCTATTGCCAAATTTGATCAGGCAATTTAATTTTAACATGAAAACGGTTTGCGGATTTTAGTGCACATTTCAGCGAATTTCCTGCTTAGTACGAGAGGAATCCCTTAAAATTTTCAAAGGAATTCGCACAAACGTTGCCTGATAAAAAATTGAATAGCCCAGTTAAATTTGGTAACAGCTGATATGGCTTGGTTCCTTTCTGCTAAACTCCGTCCAATGGAAATGTTGCATAAGTGAGGAATTTGCGATTTGACTGTTGATTCTTATGTAAAAGTTCGCGAGAAACACGATGGTGCCACTGGTTTTCTCTGAAATCAACTCCCAAGCTCAGAAAAGCTCTCAAGTTGAGGCCAAAATGGAGGGGATATCCCACGCTATCCTGGGAGTCCACCTCTACATCACGACGAACTCTCCATGCAAAGATAGGGAGCAAATACATTAGCAGAGTTGCCGATTTTTCAGTTTTAGAGTCCCCAAATAAAGTGGCAGCCCTGTCAGTGTATTTGTTCCCTATCTTTGCATGGAGAGTTTGTCTTGATGTAGAGGTGGACTCTCAGGATAGCGTGGGATATCCCCTCCATTTTGGCCTCAACTTGAGAGCTTTTTTTGAGCTTCGGAGTTAATTTCAGAGAAGAGCAGTGGCACCATCGTGTTTCCTGCGAACTTTTACAAAAGAATCAATAGTCAAATCGCAAATTCCTCACACATGCAACATCTCCATTGATACCGTAATTTGTCGATTTGCATTCCATTTTCAGCTGAATGAATTGAAGGCGAAAAAGAATTCCCTGGTCGAAGAGCTAAAGGAAGACACTTGCCACGAAGATGCCACGAGTGGGAACATCCGTTGCGCCGAGGTCTTAAGGGCATTCCAAGATATTTACAAGAACTGGCGTGGCGTGTGCAAGTACGCGTTTATGGGTTGGTGTCAACCGTGGGCTTCTCCTGCCGGCCCACAATCCACGATAACCTATAAATGCTCTTTCTTCATAAAAGTCGATCGAGGATACGCCCCACCACTCCACGGATATTCCTTCAAGGCGCAGGATTGTGTCGATCACTTGGGATTAGAAATTGAAAAATTCGAAAAGTCTACCACCCCAGAGGCTAATAAAGCCATCGAACCCGCTGCCTCAAGCCCCGGTCGGAAGAGAAGACAAAAGAAGGGAAAAACAGGACAAATCGGAGGCAACTGAAGAAGATATTCTACCTCGAGAAGATCTTAAAGAAGAATAGAATAGGACTTCTTTCATTTAATTCTACAAATGAAAAAGAAGTAAAAAGTATACGGGACAGCGAAGTTTACATACTTATTAAGCCATCTATTTTGTTTGTAAAATCTGTCTCTGTTTCTGTATCTATTTAAAAAACCTGTAAGGTGATTCCTCCCAGGAAGTAAACCAGGGTGTCTATTAAAACAGGCTGCTCAAAAATAAGTGCTTTCACGTTACTTTTTCAGTACATTCTCGAGAAATACAGTACCTCCTCCAATAGAGAAATTCCGTACTTTTCCAGTACCTCCGTTTGACGAAATTCGAAGTATTTCAAAAATTTGAAATTGCGACAAAAATTACAAAAAATTAAAAAAATTCCGGACCTTTTGGCGGAATTTCCGCACTTTTCCAGTACTTCCGAACCGCCTTTAAAAAATCAGTACTATTTCCGGAAATTCCGGACTTGTAGACACCCTGTAAACAGACATCGATAAAATATCGAATGAATTTTGCTAAAATACGAGTTTTGCTTTTTACCATTCGTAAAACAAGAGCTGAAACACCGGTAAATCCGGATAATGTACAGGAAACATGCAGGATTGCAAAATCTTTACAATTCTGTGATCCTAGGATTGGGAGCTCGCGGTGTGCACTGTTCGGAAATCGTGTACATCGGGGTAGGTCCGACAGCCGACACCAAGAAAATACGACTTTCCAACGACTTGAGCGCGCACCGTGCTATACGCGCAATGCATGAAGTATCCTGCAGGCTTGTAAGGCGCTATACTATGCGCGGCGCGCACCTTGCTGTACGCGCAAGGCATGAAGTATCCGGCGGTCTTGTAAGGCGCTACTATGGGTTCCGCGCCGTGTGCGCCCGCCGCACTGTGTTGGGTGCGGTTATTCAAACTTGCGGCGTCAGCTGTTTTCAACTTATGATTTTGAAGTTAAATTTTTTTTTTAGAATTACTGTCATTTCAAATGACATCGAATCGAATGCGATAAATCGCGTTCAGTCTCAATGGACCACTAGACAAGGTACGAATTTCAGCATTCTGATAGATGTTTCTTAACCAAAATTTTCCGTGGAACACGATGCGCACCATCAAAATTGCCGACATTAATTCCTTACGAAGATATTTAATGATTCCTGATGCGTGAATTAAAACCACCCGCTCATGTAAACTCAATGCTCTACGTGATTCACATCGTGCGCGAAATGTTATCATGACAGTCTCTGCTGAATAAAAATCTGGCAACCTAAATCTTGACGCTTTGGCTCGGCTATAGCAAATTGCTAATAGTTTGAACAACACATGGTGGGAAATGAACATTGCTCGATTGAGAAGCTCGCTGAAACCGTTGTAGTGCGCGATTTGACTCACGTAGAGCTTTGAGTTTTTTGTGAGCGGGCAGTTCAAATTCCTCGTAACCAATGTGAAATTAAAACGTTAACATGTACGTTAGGAGTTGGTTTCGGTAATTTTCGTTGTGCGAATCGTGTTCAACGTGAAATTCTGGTTCAGAAACATGTATCAGATTGCTTAAATTCTTACCTTTTCTATAGTAGTCCATTGGCTTTGATTTAGCGTTTTCAGACGTGATTTTTCACCGAAAGACAAGTCAGTTTCCTATGCTTCTATACTGTTACAGCTCCTTTTTGGCAAAGAGTGAACAGCGAAACTCGTATTTTAGCAAAATTGTTCGAGATATCCATATTGTTTATTTCCTGGGAGGTATCACGGCGGAAACAGAGTGAACAGAGTCCCCTAGAGGAAGCTGTGACGTATCGGCAACACCGCGTCCGGGAAAAATTGATGCGTCCGCGGAAAAGTCTCTGGGAAAACATTCCCGCTTTTCCACGCGATAAAGCAGTCCGAGTTCAACCGAGCAGATGACCGCTTGCTCGCTGGACGCCTTTCCAGAGTTACGAACTCACAACTCGCTAATTAAAGTCTCGAAAACAGAAGGATTTACACTAACAGTAATATTCGTGAGGAAATCTTTCGCGGTAAAGCGCATCACTCTAGGAAGAGGGAGGGGGGAAGGGGGAGAGGAGGGAGAGAGGAGAAGGGGAAAGGGGAATGAGAGAAAGGTTCAGCGATAAGTGATGATGCACTTACCTGTCCAACTTGGAAAAATTAGTAACACTGAAAGAAAAACTTCTTGAGATCTTATTTTGACTTAAAGCGTCGTTTCCAGTCGACAATTTTTTTTTTTTTTTTTTTTTTTTTTTTTTTTTTTTTTTTTGTTAAATCCGTGCGGATTCAATCCAACATCGGTTTGTTTGGGGTTAAAAGCATATTTTTGCTATCGTTAAGTTAAAGCTAGAAAACGATAAAAAACAACGTTTCTTTAACTCAAAAAAATTTTGTCGACAAGAAACGATGCTTGAAGTCAAAATAATATTGCAAGAAATTTTTTTTTCGTTGAACGCTTTGTGCAATGCGGAATATCGGGGTCCATTGATTAACGTTTGTTCGTTACCAACGTTTAATTTGACAACTTTGATTCAACTTTCATAAATTCAATTTCACCTAGTGTTGGACTTTAAAATGGACGATTTCAATAATTGTGAAATGCTGTTGATGGTACCGGCCGATCGATACCATGAACAGCTCTTTTATTGCATAATATACGTATCCTTTGTGTACCCATGTAAATATCCATCATCATCTATTTTAGTGCTCTGTGTAAATAGGAGTTAGTATGGATGAACGAGAAAAAGTAATTTTCTATGACAAAATATAGTCCAACAACGACCACGTATGACACCTCACCCGGAATGACGATCGATTAAAAATAAATCACAGAATAACACGAATTAGAACTTCGATCATTACAGAGTTATATTGTTTCAAATATTCAAGCAACTCGAGGTTCGTACTTACGCGGCTGCGATCCAAAATGTAACCAGAAAACCAGACTGAATGAACACTTACCTACAACAAACAGAAAAAGAAATGATAAGAAAAGAGAGGAATTTCAACCGAGAGAATCATTTTTCAAAAGAACAAGTGCGACAGAGTTGCTGTGATCAATTCAAAAGTCCGTCAAATTAAACAAGGGGAAGATATTTTGAAGATGAAGTGAATAAACTTTGAAATGCATACGTCATGAATGTAATTAACCGTGGTCCGGCTATATATTCTCCTTATTAATTTGTATAAAAACCACGCATAGTGTGTCTCTGTTCGTCCCTGTCAAATTATTGACAGTTTTCCATTCGAGCCATTGTGGCTGATAAAACAGGTTGTCTTTGAAATTACAAAGAAGTGAAAATAGCAATAGTAAAATGTCTTGTAAATCCTGGATTTATTATTTTAGTTAGAAAATAACTCATTTTTGTTATTAACAATGTTATACCTCTGCTTTAGTTTTAGCTTGCAGAAAAAAAAGTATGTACTCATTTTGCACTGCTTTCTTCACGTTCAGAGACGCGTTTATATTACTTTTGCTGCTTTTTTTTACTTTTATTGTTATGCTTGTGTTAGATTTCACGACTAAATCATCCAATTATTTCGTCAGGCTATGCCAACCATTGTTTAGTTATTTTCTTGTTGTTTGTTTTATTTGGTTTAATAACATATGCCACACAAGCTCACTTTTGGCATATGGAGCTGTTTTATTGTGCTTATGTAAATTTAAATCTTTGGAATAAATAAATCTTGAAATCTTGAAATTTTCCCTGACATTTTCGCCTTTTGCCCTGACATTGCCAGGTTTTCCCTGACTATAGCAACCCTGATTGTTGCACCCCTGTCGACCTGATTCGATAACAGGAAGCTCGCGGAGTGACGTCACAACGAGCGCCGTCTATTCCCGGATCAAACAGGATCATTGTCGAATACCGCTATTCGATTTTCCAGCGCGGTGAGTTTAAATGTCCTGTTTATACGTGTTCCCTCCGGTCTACTTTCTACTCGGAGCTCTTTTATTATAATCTCCCGAACGAACGGTGAGGAGATCGGATTTTAAAGAGCCAGTTCCCGGGGCTCCGCCAAAACCGGATCATCAAAACACTTTCCGCGCGCGCGAATTGAAATAACCCCAGCGACGGGGCGTGGGAGAGGGGGGGGGGGTCAAAATGAGTGCGGGAATAGCGAACGGTGCGAGTACACCGTCGATCGATAGCCCTGTTGGGAAACCGGGGGGGGGGGGGGGGGAGCGCCCCCTCCCGCTCGCGGAGTGAACCTGAAAGTTACGACCGAATGCGAGTGCAGGGAACATGGAGGTTAGGAGGATCCCTTGAGGAGGGCGCGAGGGGGGGGGGCGGCTACTGCTACGTCATCTGCATGTTCCTCGGACGACCCAGACCGGGGTCGAGCCCTTGCGGGGGGCGACGGGGGAGGGGGAAAGTTTGGCGTACTAACAGCAGACATCAACGATTTGCAAGCCCCTTCCCCGCCTCTTGCGGTGAATTCGGAGGAGTGTCGAATCGTTAGGGATAATTCGCGATTCCGATGGTTTTACTGGTGGGAAAGAGCGATTTCGTGCGAGAATTAGAAGCGATGGTGGTGTTACACGCGGTGTGGTGGAGAACAGGGTGCACTGGAAAAAAAAACACATTGGATCTAGAGTCCAGACTCTTGAAAACATTGACAAGAAAAAGGACTATTGATTCAATCAGATTTAAGCTTCAATCAAAAGGGTATCCGCTCAAATTAAGAGGCTTAGTCCTTGATTTAAGCTTAAATCTGATTGAATCAAGAGTATTTTTTCTTGTCGATGTTTTTAAGAGTCAGGACTCTAGATCCAATGTGTTTTTTTTTCTAGTGTAAAACAGGCTAGCCAAAAATCAGTACTTTTCCGGTACTTTTTCAATACATTCCCAAGAAATTCAGTGTCTCATCAACCGAAAAATTCAGTACTTTTTCAGTACCTCCAACTGACGGAATTCGAAAAATTGCAATAATTTGAATTTACCGCTTAAATTGCGTCGAAAATGACAAAAAATTAAAAAAAAATTCGGACCTAATTGAGGAATTTCCGCACTTAATCAGTACTTCCAGATCGCCCTTATAAAATCAGCACTATTTCCGGACTTCCTGGAAATTCTGGACTTGTAGACACCCTGGAGAAACTCCGAATAAAATCAGCTGTTCCTTCGCCACGGTTTTATTTTCAGAGGCGTGAATGATCGATGATCGATTATCGATATTTCCCCTTTTGAAACTATGGTGCAGAATCGATCATTGAGGCGTTCGTTGCGAACACACTGTGAAACGATCCTTTTTCATTGATTTAAATGGCAGAGCAATCGATATATCGCAAAGCACGCCATGGCACTGTTTATTTTCCGTCGTGAGGTTACTCGGATCAGGGTTTGTTTGAACCCCGGAATTGTTCCGGTGTAAGGGAGCAAGATCCTGGTTGCCAAATCGAACATCTTTCATTGACTTTAGAAAAAAGTTGAATAGTTAGGCACAATCTAGAACATATTCAGGGTGTCTAGAGGTTTTGGCTGGAGTAAACCGGCATTAACTTACCTGCATTTCATGTTGCCCAGTTTTCTATCCTATTTTATTTTAATTTTAAACAGAACTTAGATTATGAAGATCATTTAAAATGGTTGAAATTAGTTTTTTTTTTAAACTCACCACTTTCACTTAATATGTATATTTTATTGTATTATTTTATAATATAATATTTTATAAAATATATTAAGTGAAAGTTGTGAGTTTTAAAATAGTAATTTTAACCATTTTACAAAAAGCTTTCACTGTTTGTTCGAATTGTTTAAAAATATGAAGAGTATACTCACAAAAGTTCAATTTGTTGCTTGTTTGTTGCTTGCTTTCCTGTTTAAAAAATTACACAACTGAGAAAATTGGGCGACGTCTGATGTGAATTGACGTCGTTTGTAATCCCAGTCAAATCCGCTTATTAAAATGAAAGAAGAAAAAACCCAAAATGCCATGATTTTGTCGACAAAAATGCACAAAATCCCCTGAAAATCAGCCAACGTCAGAAAAAAAATCCAAATTTTCATGATTATGGGAGTCCAATAGCAGAAAACTCCAATAATACATTCTTGGATGGAAGAGAAACGCTTCACAATTTTATGATAGTTCGGCACAAAAATAGAAAGATTCCGTTATCATTGGTTTGTTAGAAGCTATATCTTTTAATAGATGCTGACCTTATCTTTCAAATACTTGGACCATACTCTTGGTGATAGGCACTTATAATCATGCGATAAATTAGGGATCCTTTTCTTAAGTTTGGTTAAAAAATATTTTCGGAATGTAATTTTCAATTTGAGACCAGTGCAAGTTAGAGATCATGATCTTTGTGACTTGAAAAAGAGAGCATAGCAGGAAGAAGAAAACTCCTTCAAAAACGCACGATGCACATTCGACTACATCAGAGCAGCAATAGTTGCTTGCTTGTGATCTCGACTTCATCACCTGCCTCAAACAGTCCAATAGCAAAGCACAGGTCAGTAGATCAAGCGAAATGGAGAAAATCGGTCATGTCTTTGAGACTGAGACTTTGAATCCCATCTCTCCAACTCAGGATGAAAATCTTTCTTCAAATTGTTCGAAGGAAAGCGTTACGGGAGAAAAACATGTACTTAGATACGAATTTTCATTATTTTGGTCAATCATTTTTCATTAACTTACGACCAGAATTAAATTTCATTCCGTACAAGAATTGCGTAATGCGTGGAACTGCGTTTAGCAGAAAGGCACCAAGCCACATCAGCTACTGCCAAATTTAACTGGGCAATTTAATTTTACATTAGAGAACATTTGTGCGGATTCCTTTGAAAATATTAAGGAATTTGCTTCGTACTATGCAGAAAATTCACTGAATATTGAACAAAAATCCGCACAACCGTTTCTACGTAAAAATTTAAATTGCCCAATTATATTTGGCAATAGCGGATGTGGCTTGGTTCCTTTCTGCTTAACAAGATCCAAATCTGTGGGCTGATCGTTAAAATTAATAGGTAATGCGAAAGACAAGGAGGACATAGGGAGTATGGAGCGATCCTATTGATTGAAATGGTTGGTTCCTATAAACTAAGGTAGAGTACCTATATTGAGAGAGTATGGCCACTGGAGTTACCACCTCTGATTGGCTTAGCCATCTTAGGCTGAATGGAGCCCTTAGGACCCAAAAATGGCGGACGCCATGAAGTTAATGTAATGCAAAATGATTCAAAATGTAGTTGTCTTTGCTTATCGTAACGAGAAATTTACCCAAATGCACTATTGCGACTTCTTTACATATTTTTTAGGGCTAATCGTGTGCAATTTTTGAGAAAAATGATCTTAGATGTAGTAAGGTTGGCAGCAAGTGCGGTTGGTGATAACCGTCAAAAGTTGGCAATGATCCCCCTCCCATCCTCAAAAACCAAAACAAAGCACCGCCATTTTTGGGTCCTAAGCCTCTCCATAGGACCCAGTGGCCATACTCTCTTAATATAGGTACTCTAAACTAAGGGAGAAAATTATGCACTCACTATTAGGTCTCTCGTGGGTTGCCGTTAGTTAGTCTATAATCCACCTTCTTTGTCCATTGCAACCACCCGTTTCCACCAATAGGATCCCTCCATATCAAAGCTCTCATTGCATGTCCGCCAATTGGTTGTTCCGATTTTTCCCTCTTCATGACCGTTAAAAGTTCCGGGATTTTTTTTAATGTTTTTAAAAGTTCAAAAAAAGTTCCGGAAAATGCAAAAAATCCGGAACATTTTGGGAATTTCAGAAGTTCCGGGAAAAATTCATTAGCATTTTAGGAGATCCAAAATTCGGCACTAGTTCCGGGAACTGGGAGCACTGCTCCATATCCCTTTTGTCTTCTGGTCCAGTTACACGATCAAATTGAAGCTCTGATTGGTGAAAAAAGACCTGAGGTGAGGATGCGACCAATGAGAGGCCCAATTTGACGGCTCAATTTGATCGTGGAACTGGACCTTTCTTGGTCTACAGTTTTGTCTATAAATTTCAACAATCAGCCCGCAGATGACTTCCTCGACACTGGCAACGTTTTATCTTTGACATTCTTCCCTAGCATTGACGATTCTCCTCAATTTATTTACTTTTCGCCCTCTTCTTCTCCGTTTGACTGTCCTAGCACCCTCTTCTGCATCTCTCTTTTTTCAGGTTGTTTTTCTTTCGCTCGGCGGAGCTTAACCGCAATTAATTTCCCCCCTAAAGCTAACGCTCTTAGCGGCCCGCTCGCGTGGTTCCCTTCTTTTTCATTAATACCCCTTTTTGTGGTAAATGTAAACCCTCGGCTCTCAAATTACGACCATTTTTCTTCCTTTTTCGCTTTTGCAAATAACGCTCCGTCTCGGCGCTCTCTTACCGGATGCGGTCCGATTCCTGGAAACTCCTCAAGTTGAAATTTCCAACTCGGAAGCGTCGGCTCCCGTTTTTGCATAAAAAAATCGTAAATACTCCAAGTCTGGCGTAATTATTTTTCTAGATGATTGCTCCATTTAGTCACTTCACAATGGACTCGGTGTTGAAGCGCGCGCAATGCAAGTAAAATGTCGCGATGAACACGTCTTTTCTAGCTGTATCTTCTTCGTAGTTTTTTGGAAAGGAACTAGATGGACGGATTCTCCTTCATTTGTCAGAGTAGGCAAAACGTATTCTTATTCTCATTAGATAACCGACATTTTGTGTTTGTATGGGAAGTAGAATTCAAAGGAACCTAAACGTTTTCTGGTTGGTTTTCCTTTCGGTGATGACATTAACAAATTCTTTCGGTTATTTTCCGCTTTTAAGTTTTTTTTTCTTCGGAGGCAAACCGAGTTCCGGAAACTATACTGCTCCCATTGGCAGACTCAAACAATTGGCAACACTGTTCTCCGTTTAAACCTATGAAAATGTATCGATTCTCAAAGGTGCCCCGCCAAGAATCGATTATTAGATTTAAATGAAGGAAAGCTATTGTTGCCGAATTGCTTGATCCGCCTCTGACCAGGGTGTCTACTAAAACAGGCTGGTCAAAAATAAGTACTTTTACAGTACTTTTTCTGCACATTCTCGAGAAATTCAATACCTCCTCCAACAGAAAAACTCCGTACTTTTTCAGTACCTCCGTTTGACGAAATTAGAAAAATTTCAAAAATTTGAAATTGCGACAAAAATGTCAAAAAATAAAAATAAAAAAAAAAAAAAAAAAAAAAAAAAAAATCCGGACCTTTTAGCGGCATTTCCGCACTTTTTCAGTACGTCCGGACCGCCCTTGAAAAATCAGTACTATTTCCACCAGTTAATCAGTAGACACCCTGCTGACTGATCCAATGTCCCGGAAACAGCAGCCAGTCCCATCCGTTGGCAGCCTAAAAAAACTTTAAACCGGGTTCGTTACTCAATACTCAAGTCGCAAAGCTCCCGCTTTTAAGGGGGTAGAATTTAACCTCTGACCTCACCGAACACGTTTCTAATAAAAAAAAGGAACGTAATGCGGCTGCACCCACATTCTTGCAGGTTGCCGTGGATCATCGATTAAGCCGGATAAATAAAATATCATAACTTCTAAGCTCACCTTGGGGAAAACTTCCCCACTATCCGATTATACAACGAGGGAGCAAGCTGGGATGAAAGTCTTTCTGCTCCAATTCCATCCTGCTCTGGGTCCTTCAGCGCCTTTTAAAGTCACGACTCAAGCGTTGCGCTCAATCGCCGGAGTTGCCAGATTAAGAGAAATTCACAAGGTTATTAATTCGGTTAAGGTAATAAGGTTAATTAAAGGTTACGTATGAAAAATATCTATGGTGTCTAGGAATTTTCACTAAAAAAATCGCGGAAAATTGAATGATTTTCATGACCGAAATGCACACGATACCCATTATCATCGGCGATTTTCATTAAAGAAATTCGTGATTATTCTACGATTCGTCGGTTTCCTCACAAAATGACGTAATCCTACTTCAATGCTGCTAAATTTGCCCTGGCAAAGTGCACATTAACCAGAAAAAATTTGGAAATTTCTGACTGAGAATTTAACTGATTTTTTCAGATTTCATGCAAAAACAGAAAATTATGAACAAAAATTGCTCAGGTACGTTTTCGCAATGTAAATTAATTGTCTGAGTCGATTTGGCAACCTTGGAATGGAATTACGTTCCTTCGTCCGGGAGACGACGAATTACTGGAATCAAAAAGTATAAAATTCCGAAATTGACGATCTTTTCCAAGAAGGAAAGCCTGGGCGATTCTACAATTTTGCGTCAGAAAAATGAAATTTTTCAGATCATCGATTTTTGAAAGGCGATATAACGCAAAGGACACTCACTTTAAGTTTCAAGTACTTGGAACAATACTACTAGGAAAATACGAAAGTTTAAAGTGAAAAACGAATGCATTATCGTCATCATCCGGCCAAAGTGTCGCAAGCGACATGCAACATTAAAAATTTCCGCCGCCATTTTATTTTTTTAAGTACAGAGAAATAGTAAAACGGAGCTGTCCTAAAAATTTCACTGAATTTTTTTTGTGCAGCCGATAAAATTCAGTGAAATTTGCGAGCAGATTCGACCAGCAATTTCTCTGTTACAATTAAAAAAGCAAGCGGAAACTTTTAAAAGTCGCACGGCGCTTGTGATATTTCGGCCGAGAGGTGACGATGTGGGCCTAAAGTTTCACATTGCTAGACAAAGTTCCCTACTAAAACAGGCTAACCAAAAATCAGTACTTTTACGGTAAATTTTCAGTACGTTCCCAAGAAATTCAATACCTCCTCAACAGAAAAATTTAGTACTTTTTCAGTACCTCCAATTATTGACGAAATTCAAAAAATTTCAAAAATTTGAATTTCGCTGAAAATGAGAAAAAATTACGAAAAAATTAGAAAAATTCCGGACCTTCTTGCGGAATTTCCGCACTTTTCCAGTACTTCCAGATCGCCCTTGAAAAATCAGTACTATTTTCCGAACTTGTAGACACCCTAAACGTGTATTTTTGAAGAAAATTATGCGTATTTTTTTTTTTAAATTTTTAGAAGTTTTTGGTAAAATTGCGAACAAAATTGTCTGAAAAAATTGATGAAAAATATTCACAATTTTCCTAGTAATCATGGTTTTATTGAAGAAAATCTGGCAACGTTTGAAGGCTCATTCTGTGTTCTTCAGCACGGCAGGATACCTGAGATCCGGCAACCTCGAGCGGAAAAACCGAACAGGCCCCGGGAATCCCCGCGATCCCGAAAAAGCTTTTAAAAGGCGACAAGCCACTCTCGAGCGAAAGTTCGGGGCGCAACCTAATGCAAACACGGGAGGATAAAAGAATTAATGTGTGGATTGGGAGCGACCCTGCTGGGCTAGACGGCCGTGGTAAGGAAACACGCCGTATAAACCTTCAGGCGTTGCCAAATTTCCTTTGATAAAAGACGAATTTCCCGGTAAACTTATGAATATTTTCCTTCCAGTTTTTCAGATAATTTTGCTTGCAATTTCACCTAGAGGTCCTGAAAATTTCAAGGGAAAATAATCATAACTTTCCTTTAAAATAAACATTGTATCGAAGGAAATTTGGCAACTCTCGAATGCTCATACGGCGTTCTTCCTTAGCATGGCAGTAGAAAAGCCTAACGCCGCACAGTGGATCGAGTCAATCAGAGAAAACGGACATGAAATTTGTGACTGAAACTGCAAATTTTGGTGTTTATTTCGTCACATTGTACATTTCAAGAGGTGCTCAGAGAAGAAAATTTCACGAGGAAACCAATGGAACCACTTTTAGAACCTCAAAGTTTTGTAAAAACGGAGTTATAAGCGTTTAAAATTTCCATATTTTGTCCTACTTCTCCTACTGACTCGATCCACTGTGCGTCGGCGACGACCCCGTATCGATGGGAGATTTTCGCTTGACGAGGGAGGGGGGAGGAGGGCATCCGACGCGCGTGAACAAGTTGTGTCCGACGGACGCATTTACAGGGCCGAATTTACCTACTTGCCGCCCATGGGCCGCCTGTATTTTGCCGCCCCCTTCTCATTCGTTTTGGAACATCAATAAAAACCATCGAGTGAACGTGCCGGAGGGGGAGGGGTGCACAAGACGCGTTTACCTACTCGGGTTGGATACATTTTTTGCGAAAGCCCTGTCAACACTCCTTTTTTTTTTTTTTTTTTTTTCTCTCTAGTTGAGGGGGCCTTAGCCTAGCAGGCCATACTACTGCCCCCTCTAACCGGCAATCTTTTCATTTTATGGCATCTTTTTCCAAATTTCCTTACTTAGTTTCTTTTCTATTTAGCTCCTCCTCAATCTCAGTGTGCCTTCTATTTCGGTTCTCTCCTATTGATCTCGTTTGTGCCTCTTCGCTTTTTATATTTCTTGACTATGTTTTCTCTATCGGTAATATTTCACATTGCTCGCGGCTTTGACTTGGCTTGCGCCGCGAGGACATAAACACTTATAACAAGTGTCAACACTCCTAGCAAAATTTCACGGAGCTTTGCGCGAAAGTTAAGTTCCGTAAACATATCTCTGTGTAGACAAGGTCCTCCATTAATAAGAAATGAACCGAAAAATTGAAAGAACAAGCATAAATGTGGTTTAATACTTTTAACGTCCGCCGCTGCGCCGCGCCGCGCGGGCTGGTCGCACTCTGTTTGGCGCAATGCGTGAAGTATTCCTGCAGTCTTGTAGGCGCTACGCGTTTCACGCCAACCGCTCCTGACCGCACTGTGTTTGACGCAATGGGTAAAGTATTCATGCAGTTTTGTACGCGCTAATATGTGTTACATGTCGACCGCCGAGCCGTGCTGACGGCTTGTCCTTTTCATCTCAAGTCCTCGTCATCATTTCTCTCTGCGCTGAGCTCCAGGCCAAACTGCGTGTTTAGTTCCTCTCTTAACTCGACTAATTAAAGACGCTGTCTCTTTTATCACCGAAAAACGATAAAATTAGAAATTCGTGTTTTATCTAGGGAAATTTGGCGACGCCTGAAGGTTTATACGGCGTTATTCCTTAGCACGGCAGTATCTTCCGTCAGTGGCAAAGTTGCGGAATTTGCGGGACCTTCAGGGCAAAAACAAGATTTATGATTAATGACAAGAGTCTTTGATTTAAAATTCTCAGCTTTTCAAAATAAAATTATGAACATAAAATTTTTAGAATTTCACCGGGCTTTTCAGAGTATTTTTGGAATGGTTTCTGATACAATTCTAACCACGAACAGTTCTGAGCGCGAAATACGTCATCATTTTTGCTACTTTTAAAAATCCGCTTAACTAGCAGTGGAGAACGATTCTACGACACGCGTCTATCTAAAGTTCATTCATTGATACCTTTTTCGAATCAGCAAATCGTTTTACAGTTATTTTCAATAGTCGTATCGTGATCAGGAGATGAAAATACTGCCGTGCTAAGGAAAAACGCCGTATGAACCTTCAGGCGTTCCCAAATTTCCTTTGGTAAATCACGAATTTTTGGGAAAATTTGTAAATATTTTTCCTCCAATTTTTCAGATAATTTTGATCGCAATTTTACCTGAAGTTCCTGACAATTTCAAAGACAAAAATTCATAACTTTTTTCAAAAATAATTATTTTCTGAGAGGAAATTTGGCAACTCTCGAATGTTCATACGGCGTTCTCCTTAGCACGGCAGAACAGATGTTTTGCTTCGTCACCTGGCATCGCTGCTTAGTGTCAAAGTGTCTCCTTATCAGCATTCACAGCACGTACAGCTCCGGCATGTCCCGATTAAAACACATTTTTTTTCTTTTTTTCCTTACATATTTCTTCTCCGAGATCGGAGGAAGAGGAACTGCTCTCATCATTGGTCTCCCACCAGGAAACTCGCTCTTGCAAACTAAATAAGCAACAAAATGCTCGAGGGAAGTTCGAGATCAATTTCGTGGGATTTCACCGAGTCTAGAGACACTTTTCAAGCGGTTTTTGTGTCTGAAAGAATGAATATACACGAGGAAAATATTGCGGCCGCAACTACCCTAATAGCTAGCGCAATGACGCTGAAAGGACGTTTTTAAAATATCTTGAAAAAAAATGAAGTGTTTCATACATGTTTCTTTCCTTCTGGGCAAACTCGAATATTTATGAAATGACTTAGAAACGTTATGGAGATAGTTCTGTTTGGCGTTACTGTTGGCATCTGCTGACATTAGGTTCTGGTGGAATTCATGCGGTTTTAATAAATTTTAAAGTCCTTTTTGAACCATTTTAAAAATTCAGAAAACTTTACACGCGACATGAGAATTTAGAAAATCATATTTAGTCATTTTGAAAAAATTCCTAAAAAGTTGCATGAAAATATATTGAAAACTTACTAAGAAATAAACATGAAATATTTTTTTACACTTTAAAAATGTTTAAAAAATCGAGCAAAAACTTTTCTTTTTTAATTTTTTTTTTTTAAAGATTCAGTTTACAAAAACTGAGAATTCCCACGTTCCCACTAGAATAAACGTCTCCTCTAAATATTAAATATACCCAACTCATTCGGTTGCACAGGTGCGTATTCCGTATTCCACCCAGACCAGCAGTGGACTAATCGATGTTTTTGTATGAAAATACTTTAGCACTGGACCATTCAGTTAGATGAGTGGAATTCTGATGACCCTTTGCGGAAAACGTTATAGCCTTGTTTCAGCCACCACAAGTGCTCATGATTTTGCTCGATAGATCAATAGTCGGAACACAAGGCATGGTTGCGGTAATAGTCAGCAAAAGTCAATGCCAGCACGGAACGCGCACTGGCGCATAAAAACCTAAAGGGATACATCACGCATTGCACAGTGCTTGAAGTATCCCCGTAGGTTTGTAGGCGCTAGCCGGCCGCTCGCCGTGCAGCTGCGCCGCAGCGTGCCACGGCGCGGCGCCTCAAGCAACTATTTCACAACAGAGGTGTTGCACAGCAGCATACGAAATTGAAGGCGCTCCAACATATTGTAAATAACAGGCATCTTTCAAGAGTGCGGAGCTTTCCTCGCAAATTAAATCAAGATACTACGGCACAAAAAGAGAGCGGTAGTCCAAAAACTCACCAGGTCCTAGCATCCGTATTTAATAGAGGTTTAGCATAATTTTTGAATTACATTAGAGTAAAAAGTGACTCGATTAAGGCAGAAACATTCTTGAGTATGTCGTCTAGAAGGTTTTATTTTGGATCAAGAATAAAATTGCTGAATGAAAGCGGGTTTCTGCTTGATGTAAGTGACTTTTCTTTTTATATAAACATTTGTTCTACTTTGAACAAGCTTTATTTTATTTATTGATACAAAAGGAAGTCTTCTCGGCGGTAAATTTGAGCATACTTAAATTCCTATAACATTTATAATTATTGCACAACACTTTTTCTTAAAGATTGAAATAAAACTTTTTAAAACAAAGTGTCTTTCGGTGCGCTATTGAGGTAAATATCGGCTGGAAAAAAGAGCGCTTTTAAGCGCACTAAGAAAATTTAATCAAATTACCTGTTTCTTAGTAATCCCAAGTGACCCGGAGCTTCCAGGAATTTTTCTAGCTTCCATCTTTCCAGATTATTCATTTTCCCTGTAATTTTATCGATTCTCGGGGAATCTTACAAAACTTTTTTCAACAGAAAATGTAAAATTATCTAGAATGCCCGCTAAGCAAAAGCAGATTGTTTTTTGGACTCTGCTCTCTCATGGCGATACTGCCGCAGAGAGAAAAAAAGACTAAATTCAAACGTTGCCTTTCTTCGACAAAATCCGACTTTCTTCAAAAACTTGTGGTTATTTTTCAAGTTTTTTCCCCATAATTTTATTCAACTTCAGTCTGCTGGAAAAGAAAATAAATGATATTTATTTTTATGACTGTCCGTTAGCATAAAGACTCTCCCGTATATTGGTACCAGTATTGATTTTGCAAGTTGGCAACACTATTTTCCGTCATTTAAATCCATTAAAAATATCGATTTTCGGTAAAGCAAGGAGCCTCGCCAAGAATCGATCGTTTCATATGCAGTTACATAGAGAAAAAAACAGTGTTGCCAACTTTCAAGAGTTGCCACTGAAAGGTACTACAAGCTTGCTGGCAGTCTACTACCCTTGACAGGTCAAAGACTTTACGCTCTAAAATAAAGCTGCAGGTTCAACTCGCGGCAGCAATGAGGATAGCAGTGTGGAACAGGTTTGTCACAAAATTTGGAAAATTAAATTCCCTGACATTTCCCTGATTTTTTTAACACATTTTGGTTAAATTCCCTGACAAATGAACAAATGCAAGAGTGTTAAAAAGACATCGTTAGGATCGGGCTTAAGGCAAAATTTGTTGTTCGAAATGTCAAACCCACCCGAGAAAGCAAATAAAGGTGACTTGACGATTTTCCTCAGACAGTTTCGTCACTTTCGCTGACATTTCCCTAATTTTTTGACACATTTTGGTTAAATTCCCTGACAATTGAACGAATGTCAGTGTGTTAAAAAGACTTAGTTAGAAACGGGTGTCAGGCAAAATGCGTTGTTCGAAACGTCAAACCCACCCGAGAAAGCAAATACCGGTGACTCGACGATTTTTCCCTGACATTTCCGTCACTTTCCCTGACATTTCCGTCACTTTCCCTTACATTTCCAGGTTTTCCCTGACTTCTAAAAAAATCTCTGAAATTTCCCGGTATCTCCTGACTGTGGCAACCCCGGTGGAAGGCTCAGGTGCAAGCGCGGGCTGGAATAACCCGAACCTCGAAGAATCCTGCGAGTTCTCGACAAATTACTTCCGCACAGCCCGTTCTTTGTGACGTTCGAAATTTTGCGCAATTCCGCGCACCGCGAGAACTACGCGATCGAGTAAACCGAGAGCCGGCGCGGATAGGCGGATCCAAAGGTTGCCGGATTGTGCGATGAAATACAGATTGTTTACAATGGTTTAAATGGGGAAATATGCTGATTTTTCAGCACCATCTGGCGACAATAGCGGATCCTCTATCGGCACTAATTTGTCAAAGACACCCATCCGGAAGACGGGAGGAGAAATAGCCGACAACCTGCTTCCACTCGTTAACAAAGAGATTGGGAACGCAACATCGCAGCTTCCGAGGGAACGCGATATCGGAATTCGGGTTACCCATAGTCCCTTTTATATAGATAGTTGAGACAACGCGGCTTATGGATGTCACGAACGGGAATAAAGATTACACGAATCGGACGTTTTTAGTAATCTTTGATCAACGCATTCCCGAATTATTATTTCCGTCCCCTCTCTAATTCCATTTGTTCCTTGTCGTGCCCTCTGTTCCTCGGTCCATTCCAGTTTATCATCTTTGCAGTTGGTGAAAATGTAATCCTTATTCCCGTTTATTGCAGCAATCACACGCTGAATATATCAGCTGAATGTTGAAGTCAACAGTTACCGCCCAACGGCTGAAATTTCGCCAATTCGAGTTATTTTCATCCAGATGTGTGTCAAATCTATTAGAATAGCTCAGACAAATCCAACATTAGTCCGATGGTTGCTGAGAATCGTTGCTGAAGTTTGCACGTCTAAAAGAATAAACTTTTAGTGTACTGGTACACAAAATTTGACCAAAAAGCATTTTGAAATAGCTTTAAAAGTGCATCTTAAACATGCAGAAAAATGCTGCACTGCTCTGGAGATTGGCCCAATAAGCCGAAACGCGTCTGCAGTTGCCTTCCTGAATGGTCGTCACTGGTGTTGCACCAAACAGCGTATTTCTTTGAGGGAAAATTGTGCTAGCGTGTGAGCTTCTTCCCTCTGTCTGTTTTTTAACGCACGCTGGATAAAAAAATCCAGCATGCAAATAAATGTTATAAGATTTACGATATCAATTATAAATATTATTAAATGGTTTAAAAATTGACAAAATTTCACAAAATGATAAAAAAAATATCCAGATTTCCGAACAAATGTTATATGCCATATAGATATAAGGAAAAATAAGGACATCTTCAGAATTTTTGGTGACGAAAATAAGCTTGTATAACGTCAGCGCGATCTGATATACATATTGCATTATTTATTTCTTTTTTCCTGCCACATTCGCGAAATCGTGCTCCTGACCCATATGCAAGCGCCTATAATCCGTCTCTTTTCCTGGAAGCATCAAAGAGTTCATTCGACCGCACCAGACGGCCGGCCCTCCGCAATCGCACACTCGACAGTCGAACTCGCCGTCTGGCTCAAGAGGCCCTTGCCCTGCCCTGACACGATCATTTCTTTTGACTTATTCCCGCTACGAATCTTCCGGGTCGTTTCACACTCCGCGATTTCCGCCGCGCCGTGGCCGGCCAACTGCAAACAGCAGTGGCGTGGCGTGCTTTGCGATATATCGATTGATCGACTATTTAAACCTATGGAAAAGTATCGATAAACAGGGTGTTCGCAGCAGACACCTTGATAATCGATTATATACTACGCTTCAAATGGGGAAATACATCGATAGATTGCAAAGCACGCCTCGCCACTGGCAAACAAGGTGGCCAAAAATAACTGAAAAGCGTGCGCGATTTTCGAGAGAAAACACGAAAGACGCAGTGCTCCCCTTTCACGGATTTATTATCAAATTCCGGAACTTTTGAGATTTTCCTAAATTTTTCCCGGAACTTTTGGAATTCCCGAAATGTTCCGGATCTTTTCCAAATTCCGGGACTTTCTCCGGACTTTTGAAAAGAAATCTAAAAAAATCCCGGAACTTTCGACGGTCATTAAGTAGGAGAAACAGGAACAGAAAAGTTCCGAATCCCGGAACTTGTGACGGATATGGAATGAGAACACTAAAAAGACGTTAGAAAATGTGGCTGAAAGCTTAAACGAACGCACTCGTCGTCAACTATACTGTCGGAATATTTCGTGCGCAATTTAATCCAAAATATCTGAAAATTTCGAGGAAAAATACTAACGCATAAATAACGTCAAAACACATGATTTATCCGGGAAAATTTGGCAACTCTCAAATGCTCATACGGCGTTCTTTCTCCGCACGGCACACACTGGACCGAGTTAATAGGAGAGAGCATATATTTTCAAAAATATGAAACAAAAAAGCTAACAAGTGATTTCATTGGTTTTTTTGTGAAATTTCTTCTCAGAAACACCCCTTGCAATTGAATTAGTGAGGGAATTAACATCAAAATTTGAAATTTTAGCCATAAATTTCTTGTCCGACCTCTTCTATGACCTCGTTCCACTGTACGGCAGTCCCCCGAGGGGTACCCGAGAGGACGTATAGCTTACAATCCTACGAAACCCATTTTCTACTGAGCCCTGACACCCTTAAGAATTCATACAAACCAAAGCCCATCAAAACCTGAATATGCAAGATTTTAACACCGACCGATTTCGGACTGTGAAACTCGCGATGAAAAACGGGGCACACGTGATGGGCTTTTCATTCGCGAACTCCCGCAACACTTTCAACCGGGGGGGCTTGTTAACCCCCCCTCCCCCTCTCCACTCACCCTCCCACACCCGTCCGTTCGGTACAACTGCGTTGCTGTAGTGCGGTCAAGTGCGCTAAAATGGAATTGCCAGATTAGTGCCGTTCGCTCTGCCCATTCCCCCCCCCCCACCCCCATTTCGACAGGTTCAATTCCAGCCGTTCAATTCGACTCATTAACCCCCCTCCCCCTTTGGTACATCCTCCTTTCGCGGTCCGCGGAAATTTTACGTGATGTTCACCGCAGCATCTGGGTTTTCTACGGCGCGGCGTCTGCGTTTTGAGACGGATCAAATTTCGAGTGGGCTACAAGGTCGTCCATAAGAAACGGCAGAGTTTAAGGGAGGAAGGGGGCCAAAAAGTGCGTGACGTATAGTTGACGAGGAGGGGGTGGGGGAGAGGATCAAGCCGAACCTGACCGGGGTGACTAAGATGGAAATCCGGATTTTCCTGATATTTCAGGCGAGCTTTCCTGATTTTTCGCGCGAATACATTGGCATTCGTTTGATTTACAAACTCATAACATACTTGATGACATGAGTTGAGCCGCATATTGCGTGATTTGTTAGTACTCTGGAGACCAACATTTAGAAAGTTATCAGACCACGATGTTTTTGGTTAATTGTTTACTTACAAGATGAGTGAATGCATGTCGGATACACAATCCATCTTCAGCACACGTATGATCGTACAAGAAGCGAAAAATTTCACGAAAACTTGTCAAAATGCATGCTATGATTAATTAGAATACAAAAAAGAACAGTAAATTATTAAAGAATCATCACTAATTTGTTAATTATCTACTGTTCTTTTTTTCTATTTTAATTAGTCATAGCGTGCATTTGACACGTTTTTCTGAAATTTTCCGCTTGTTGTACTATCATACGTGTGCTGAAGATGGATTTTTCTTATGTATCCGAAATGCATCTACTCATCTTGTAAATAAGTAATTAACCAAAAACACCATGGTCTGACTATAAATTTCTAAAAGTTTGTTTCCAATACTCAATGACTTGAATCAAGTGTTTGACAAATGCTTGAAGCACTCAGAATTTCCTGATCCGGAACCAATTTTCCTAATATTATCGAATTTTCAGATATTTTCCGGTTTTTGCTGACGGTAGCCCCTGCTAACGTCTGGTTCCCGATAATAATTAAAGCTATACGCGAAACCTGAAAATTTTTAAAACTCAAGAGTTGAAACAGCAGGAAAAAGAAACATTTTATTATTATCTGTTCGTTGTATCAATTACGGAGGAAGGGAGTTTCAACTGTTTACAATATAAAACGGTCCATTCCAGGAGGTGTTCCTTAGAGAAGCGGAAATGTAGCTCACGTATTTAAGTATAAATACGTACACAAAATTTAAAAAATAAAATACAATTATCATTATAATTATTCGAAAAATTGAAAACAGTAAGACGGAATACACAAAAGGAATGATTTCATGGTGTCAATATCGTTTGGGACAGGTCCGTGACAAACTTGAGGATACCTATGCACTAATGGCATTTATCTATTAAAACTCATTTAATGCTATTTATTTATGTTTTAAATTAATTACCTGTATCCCTATTCTGTAAGTACAAACGTAGAACTAAGCAGCACTTGGAACCAAAATATTTGTCAAAGAAAAAACATGCATTTAATCATTCATATCCAATTAAAAGTACAGAGTAAAAGGGACTCTACACCTCCGAAGGTTCTCGATAGAACCGGTAGATGGCGCTGTACCCTTTCACTTGATACAGTCTCATAAAACTGGAAATTCAGTTCCTGTCGGTGCTTCAAAAGTAGCTATTCTTCCAAATGTATACTTAAAAAAGTATAATTTAAAGGAACTTGACTCACATCTGGTAGCTTTGGACATAGGAAAATAATGAAGAGATGATGTTTTGAATGTTTGCAGGGTAAAAGGGGCTTAATAGAAATTGGTTCAGGTTAGTTACTTCGCTTCCACAGGGGAGATCCAGAGGGTTGACACTATCATACCGTGCGAAGCACTTACTCCCAATCGAGAGGAAATTCGTCGGTGATTGGAATTCATTATGACAAGGCTTGGATACCTCCAAGCAGAGTGTAGTGGTCAATTAACCACATGATCTCCAAAATACTATAAATTCTAATATTGGGTGCCATCTATATACCTGAAAGTTTGGGAAAAGAAGCGCTGTACTGCAGCTGTAGTGTGAGTAATCAATGAGCGACGTTTGAAGAAATTCCGGGGGGGGGGGGGGGCGACAAAAGCCGTTTTCGCATCAAGCTCTTTAAGTACATTCATCAAGAGCGTGAATTTTGAGCCTTTGTAGTTTCTAATTTTTATAATCGATTTGTTTGCCACGATTCAAACCGGTGAGATCGGATTCTCGGAGAAAATCGAATCGATTCGATTAAGAGATCTTTTCGGAAAAATCATCAGCATCATCAGCAAATGCGCGACTATTGCTCCATCAGGGGTAAAAGATTTATATTTTGAAGCAGTGTTGTTGATTTTTTTTTCGATTTTCGGAAGAAATCGATTTTTTGCACTTGATATAGCCGCTGAATCGATTTTTTGCACAAAAATTGAAGGAAGCCATTGACGTTGCTCCAGTTCAAGGGACAATGAAACTCAACGCTCAATGAGGCGAGATTTTAAGAAAAACGAACGGCAGAGTACTTTTCTTGAAAATCGATTTTTTTTCTCAGAGCGATTGTCTGGAAAGTCGATTTTATGGTCTCAAATTTTCTGCGCACGATCGATTTTTTGAACCGGATCAATGCTTCCGAACCTAGTAGGTTAATGGGGTAAAAGCAACAACACGGTTTTGGGGTATCGTAATCAGGCTGGGCGCCGTAGTAGGGTAAACTTTACAAGTCACCCCCTTTGGTTCGAGTGCTTCACGTTGGCGAATAACCTCGCAACCGGGAGTACAACATAGTTAGGATGACAACGCCAGTCCTGCGGATCCCATTGACAACAAACCCCCCGAAGCACCCCTACAACAGGATTGTAGCCGCATCTCCGCGGTCACCAACTTCTCAAGCTATCCTAGTCAAGATTACGATCAACTGTTGACAAATTTGACGTGAAAACACGTAAGTGCTCTGAGTCGACCTCGCCTGACGAGGACAGAGAAAAAATATGCAGTGAACTCGATGGGAACCGGCATTTATTGTCCGTATGCGCTGGGTACGAGGGCAGCGCTCTCCGGTGGTCGAAAGGTGAACTAACTATGTGACAAACAGCTTCGTGCGGTCCAAAAAACTATACTCTTTGAGTGGCTGCTAGCTGCCACACAAAGATGCTGTGTAGCGCGCTTAGACTCATGGTGCGTGTGGGTGTGGTTCAGAATAAGGGTGGCTTATTAAAATTCTTTAATTTTCAGTGTATTTTCCGAAGGAAAAGTACACTATTTTTTTAAAATAATTGTGACATATTCCGGGATCGACAATAGGCTTGAACTTACAAGTTTTAAAATGCAGCTTATCAGTCGCGTACTAAATAATAATAAAAATTATTTCAATGTTATTTGGAAATATCATTTTTTTCTCATACTCATTCCTATCCCAATGGGATTTGGGATTGGCTATACATGGTGATCCAGGGTTAAAACTAAGGTCAGATTGCAGGAGCTGGAACACCTCCAAACCCCCTCTGTAAATTGAGATTTCGATTTTTTTTAGATCATTTATGAATTCAGGGCATTATAGTACAACAGAGTAAAAATTCTCATGAGATTTGGATCACAACCGTTGCAAAAATTCAGGAAAAACGATTTACTTTCCGAGATTTTGGGGGGCCGTAGCTCCCACTGAAGGCACATTTGGAAACAACCTTATACAACAAAAAAGTCTTCATCTTGACCCATGGGACACGCTCTTGCAGTCTGGCCATTTAACCCTGGATCACCCGGTATAAGAAAAAGTGAAAAAAAAACCTCGCAAATTTTAGAAGAGTACTCTTTCAAACAATTTTGAAATATCAGAGTTAGGAAATTTTTTTTTGATCTTCTTGAACGATGGGAAAAAATCTAAAAAAAAATTAATGAAAAGGACCCCTTATATAAGCACTTCACGCTCTGTAGGATTGGTGTACCTACACATGATGGTCTAAATGTAAGCCTAAAATGATTAAAGGAAATTGACCGTCTCATTTTTAAAATTATCAAAATGACGGCCGTTTACGACGGACGAAATGCTTGGTATTTCCTCTTTGAAAAATTTAAACTGCGGAGGTTCGTGATGTTAATACGCTACGAGGCTAAATAAAAGCGAACTAGCAACAGCGTTTAGTGAGAAAAGTCTTTTCACATCTTTCCCCTTTTAGTTCTTATGTCAGTGCATTCGACCACGCTAAAGGGTGTCTAACAATAAGCTCGCCAATTTCCTTTTCTTTCCAGTGCTTTTTTCACTGGAGGTGGTGCTCCCTGCACAACTTCACTGGCATTTTCTACGTGCTTTCTGCCCGTCCATTTTTGCGCCTTTGCTTCCAGTAACGTGTGAACTCCCTATCTGTTCAAAGGGATTGGAAGGAGAGGGGAGGGGTTGCTAGCGTTTCATTCGGTCATTACTTCTGCATTTTTATCTTTCGGGGTTACGCTACGCCTCCAAGTTCCCACGGCCATTTCGTTGTGTATTCCCCCCCCCCTATTTTTTATGATTTTTCTGCACTATTGTCTGTAAGTTTTTCTAGAATAGCCCAGATCCAGAGCAACTCGCGGTGAAACTAGGAATTTTCTCCGGTGTAGTGCCTCAGGGCGGTACCGGGATGTCAATAACGCGGGTCGATTACGTTTTAGCCGGTCGGTGCGGACCTTTTTCACAGATTACGTCTAGATTGAGCCCCAAGCAACAGTGCCCTTGCAATTTCATAGAGGAAATGAATCAGTTTTTTCAAAAGGGAACGAGTCCGTTTTTGCATGAGCCTTGGCTTGCATAAGCAGACATGCTAACTAAGACTCGTCAAGGAATGGACTTGTTCCCTTTTGAAAACAAATTCAAATGATGAATACTCACGGGTAACCAGAAAGGGGATGAAAATAAGCAGCAAAAGGATCAAGACTTACCTGAAACAAAACAAACAAATGAGATTAATGTTGGATTTATGTATAATGGGAGATTACAGCTGACAAAAGAGGAGAACACTGGGAAAAAAACACATTGGATCTAGAATCCAGACTCTTAAAAACATCGACAAGAAAAAGTACTCTTGATTCAATCAGAATCAAGCTTAAATCAAGAAGCAAGCATCTTAATTTAAGCGAATTTCGTTTTGATTCAAGCAAAAATCCGATTGAATTAAGAGTATTTTTTCTGGTCAATGTTTTCAAGAGTCTGAACTCTAGATACATACATACATTAAGTCGCTTTTATAGCGCCGCCTCGCGCTCTGCGACGCCCAATCGCCATTGTGCCAATGTGCCAATTGTGTTTCGCCAATGAACTCTAGATTCAATATGTTTTTTTTCCAGTGAACCTATCAATGCAACTACATCAAAAAATTTTAAAAAAATAATAAAATAAAGAAGGATAAACATACAAAACTTTTTTCAAAAATTCAATTTTCATCCGACGAAATTTGGCAACCCTCGAATGTTCATACGGCGTTTTTCCTTGGCACGGTACACCAGAGAATCGAGCTTAGGGTTCTTAAAAAATAAAGAGGAGAAGAAATTAGATTACATGCGATGTAATTACGCCGATGCTTTATAATGTCACGTCTGAATATGATAAGAATTTTGGAACGCCTTTGTCGGTGGCGATACGAATTTTCGACTTTAATACTGGATACTTTGCAACCTTCCGCCTTCCCCTGACGCTCTACTTTTCCGAACCGTTTAAGTTTTGCACATTATTTTCGCACTGACGTTTTGAAATTAATGTTCCAACATCATCCTCCAACTTATCGATTAAATTTTTCCCTCGTCCCATCCGAGAAAGGGAGAAGCACTTCTCCCGCGAACAGACAGCTGGGCAGACAGCTTCCCATAGTTTCCAGTGTTTTAACGAAAAGTACAGTATGAAAGCTCAGACGCTGCCCGATTTCTCCCCGATAAGTATTTACACTGAGAAAATATGGTAGATTTTACCATACTATGATACAGTGATCCGAGTATGGTAATAAACAATAGACTCTAGGGTGCCATTTACCATACTATGGTATCACCACAGTCCTGGTAAATACTACTATAATTCTGGTTATTTCCACTAAATAGTATCCCTGTGTAAAAAATCAAGTAGATTTACAGTGGATGTTACCATAAATAAGTTTCAGTGTCGACGAAAACAGTTCTACTGAAAACCTTCCCCTTACATATACACAAGTTCCCCGGAAAAATCGTGTTTTATTTGGACGTATTTCTACCGAACAGAACTATGTGCAGGTGGGACAGGTAGGGTGTGCTCGTTAGTTCTCGAGCGGTGAGAATGAATGGAAATGGAGATGTTGCATGTGTAAGGAATTTGCGATTTGACTGTGGATTCTTATGTAAAAGTTCGTGAGAAACACGATGGTGCCACTGATTTTCTCTGAAATCAACTCCCAAGCTCAAAAAAAGCACTCAAGTTGAGGCCAAAATGGAGGGGATATCTCACCCTACCCTGAGAGTCTACCTCTACATCAATACAAACTCTCCATGCAAAAATAGGGAAGAAATACATTAGCAGGGTTGCCGTGGTTTCAGTTTTGGAGTCCCCAAATAAAGTGGCAGCCCTGTCAATGTATTTGCTCCTTATTTTTGCATGGAGAGTTCGTCTTGATGTAGAGGTGGACTCTCAGGATAGCGTAGGATATCCCCTCCATTTTGTCCTCAACTTGAGAGCTTTTTTTGAGCTTGGGAGTTGATTTCAGAGGAAACCAGTGGCACCATCGTGTTTCTCGCGAACTTTTACATAAGAATCAACAGTCAAATCGCAAATTCCTCACACATGCAATATCCTCATTCCCATTTATCTTACCGCCTGATAACTAACGAGCACACCGCATCTTTCCGACTTGCACATAGTTCTGTTTGGTAGAAATACGTCCATTTGCGGTAATTAAATGGCAACATGTGACGGTTCATACGGAAATTTTCCTTGGGGCGGCAGCGCTATAGTCCGCACCTCTGCAGGAAATTAAATGAACTGCCAAACACCGCCGATTATCGATTAATCAACTCGCTGTATTTGCACAACTGCCGGGCTGGCAGGGTAATGAGGACGAGGCGGCCCACTGTAAGGTGTACGCTATTACTTATTAGGTGTTAACCGAGGGGTTGAATGGCCACTGGGTAACTGAGCAGCTGAGTGGTTCATTATCTATTGGTCGATTCAGCTTGTAGTTGGAATCGAAGCAAGGAGGGTTCCGCATCTAATTGGCCACTCAAGCAGTCTCATGCCGACTCAGTAATTGACGTACCAATTTTCGGTTGTGGGACTGTCACAGCTTTACTACGGCGGCAATAAGGAATGACTATCTCTGGCGTACCAATAGAAGCTCTAATGTGCGTAGGGAAATAAATAGCAGATATGATGTTAATAAAATAAGCCAGATATAGGGGCTCCTTGTGGCAAAACACAGTCCGACTGTGCTGCCGTGTTAGGGAAAAACGACGTATGTACATTCGAGGGTTGCCAAACTTTCCTCGATAAAATGTTTACTTTGAGGAGAGGTATGAATATTTGTTTTTGAAATTTTCATCTGATTCAGATCTAACTTCGAGGAAATCTAAAAAATTGGAGGAAAATACGTTTCATAACAGCGGGAATTGGGCAAAACTGATGGCTCATACGGCGTTCTTTCTTAGCATAGCAGTATACGTCACACTATTCTGCTGTGATAAGGAAGAACGCCGTATGAACATTCGAGAGTTGCCAAATTTCCCCAAATAAAATGTTTATTTTCAGAATATTTTTCCGAGGAATTTTCAAGAACTTCTGGTAAAATTGCGAACAAAATTATCTGAAAAATTAGAAGAAAAATGTTTACAAACTTTCCCGAAAATTCGTAATTTACCAAAGGAAATTTGGCAACGTCTAAAAATTCATACGGCGTTCTTCCTTAACACGGCAGTACTGCGGTAAGTGGTAGTTTCAGAGATGAGAAGTGCTGTGTGAAATTGCGCCTAAATATTTAGCACATCTAAATATTTAAAATCGTGGCAAAATTTAGCACTTAAATCTCAAAAACTCTCGGCTTTTGACCTTTGAAAATATTCCGTTTTTCCATATTTTTAGGACCATTCCACATTCTCACGTACCTACTCAGGCGCGTGATTGGTTCCAGGGGTTGGGTCACATTACAGCTACAGGGGTTTGCACGGAGGGAAGGGAGGGTGGGACAGTTACCTTATTCGGTTGCATAATATAGAATTCCCGCCTTTACATCAACCGAGCGAGGGTATTGGGCGAGTAATTCAGGGAAGCGAACAGCCCGCAACTCGAAAAGCTAATTTCCGGAGCTTATTTGCTTTTTCCCTTGCGTGCGATACATCTGTGACGACCACCTCGCACCACCCACGATTTACAAATCCATCGCACCACTAAAGCTAAGCATGAACTTTCTACCTCGTTTTTTACAAATTTGTCGTTTTCCAGACAAAAGAACGTAACTTCATTCCCATATTGAAAAGCTTGTCGTTCCCCGGACAAAGGAACGTATCTCCATTCCAAGGTTGCAAAATCTAATTACTCGACTGATTTTTATACAGAAAAATAAAGCTCAAATCCCGTCCCAATTTCGTTGATTTTTGACGACAATTCGTAGAAAAATCTGTGAAATTTCCAAGAAAAAAATCCCAAAAACCTTTTGAGTAAAAATAAAAATTGTAAAAGGAAATTTTGCGACGTTGGACTGTAGTTACGTCATTCTGACTAATAGACGACAATTGAAAGGAAAAAAAAAATATTTCAACGTTTTACAAGAATATGACTGCAATTTCTGTTGTTAAGCCAACGTTTGCGTGTGATTGGAGGAAGAAAAAATCAGTGAAATCAGGGTGTCTGCTAAATCAGGCTGGCCGAAAATCAGTACTTTTCCAGTCCATTCCCAAGAAATTCAGTACCTCCTCATTAGAGAAATTCAATACTTTTTCAGTACCTCCAATTGACGATATTCGAAAATTTTCAAAAATTTGAATTTCTCGCTCGAATTGCGACCAAAATGACGAAAATTCCGGACCCCCTGGCGAAATTCCGCACTTTTTCAGTACTTCCGGGCCGCCCTTAAAAAATCAGTACTATATTCGGAGTTTCCGGACTTGTAGACACCCCGGAAATTATCAGTCAGAATTTACCTAGTAATATTAAAATTTACAAGTGGAAATTCTCCGACGTTGAAATGTAGTTATTTCCCTTCGTCTGGCAAACGACATATTTGGTAGATACGCGGAGAGCTATCTCCATACCCTGTAGCATAAATAGATCAACTGAAATCGCACGCTTAAATCCGTACTGTGTGTTTACGTATCGTTTATTTTGCGCTTGCAGGCTAATACTAAAAAAAAGGTTGAACTCAGAACGAGAAGAATAGAAAATCCAATGAGCGACGGAGAGGAGGGGGGGGGGGGGGTGTAGAAAAAACCAAAATTTCAAAAAAATGACTGAATAAACAGAGGCGACGGCGGGGCTGGATCTCGATGTTCGACCCATCGTCGTACGATTTCCTATTCGCGAGCCTTGCAAAAAGTCGAATATCGATCTGCGATATATCGTACGAGGCTGAATCCCAATAGGTAGACCGTGGCTTACGGTTAAGCCAGCCTCGCGCAAGGTGCGTTTAATGAGATATGTGTGTTCTTTCGGGGCATCCCGTCCCCCTCCAGGGTTGCCGAGTTGGGCAGGGATACAGGATTATAATACGAGTTGTGTTACAATCGAGGGCCGATCTGTCAGCGTCGCTAGCGGCCCCTGTATTTTGTTGTCATTGAAATTCCGCGTTTTAACGCAGATAAACACGTTATGGGCGAGCGCAGGCGGGAGATTGTGTTGCAGCCTCCCTTACAAAAGGACTGTTTCGTTCGCTGCTCCGGCTTTTGTGTGCGGTATTCACTCCTCGCCGAGGAAAAAAATTCGGTGTGCGTCACAGAATGGTTTGTGGCCGAATGTCGTAAAAGGAATTTCCAGTGTGCTGCTCAGCATGGATTTCAAAAGTCAACGAGAAAAAAAGATGAGCGCCGCTGTTCGCTTAGGAGTATTTTTTTTTTTTTTTTTACTTACATTTTTCGATTCGGAAGAAAAGTTAAAAAGGGGGCCTGATTACATCTCCCCTATCTTCGGCTGTGCTGCATACATAGCCCTTGAAGCACCATCACTATGAAAGAAACAGACTGACGGAAGACGGTACCAAAACTACAGAGAAATAGAGCAAGGGAAAGGACTCGCGTTGATGACGGCGGAGAGATACAACTATTCGTGTTCGATGGACGTCCATGTTGCATCTACGAAATTGAAGGCGCGATGGCGCGAGGCGTAAACTCGCAATGTTCCGTTCTACCTCGGTGGAATAAAAATTTAAAAAACGAGGCCCGATAACATCTCTCCTATCTTGGGCATTGGTGACTCTCGATTTTCAATTTTTTTTTAATTTGATGTCTTTTTCTTTTCTCAGACCACTTGTCGTGATTTAGCACTTTCGCCTCGCGGTAAGTGGCGATTCTTGAAAGTTGGCAAACACTGTTTTCTCTCCATTTAAATGCAGATAAAACAATCGATTCTAAGTGAGGCAGCCTGTCTCACCAAAAATCGATATATTTAATGGATTTTTATGGAGGAAAAACAGTGTTGCCAACTTGCAAAATCGCCACTGCTCACGGTCAAATTGCAGTTTCGTAAAGTGAATTGCCTCACGGAAACAGACTCCTTGACAATATAAGCTGGAGTTGAGTCTCAAAAAATTTAACGTACTCCTTGCCACTGCAAATTTATTACCGCACAAAATAATTACTGCAGTAATAAAATAAATTGAGTGACCTATATACATATTTATTGCTTTATCACTGCGCCAAACGAGGTTATAGGTTTTTTTCTTCTTTTATTATGTGATTGAAAAAACTTCACAACTGGATGATGCAAGTCGATGTTTCATTCAAACGTCGGGCATGACAATGGCGATTATGAAAAACGCTCATTCTTGGTGAACATTTCAAATAACAAATATAAACTGTAAGTACCATAATTGAGCTGATTCAAGTCAATTGGACGCATTTCTGTCAAACGGAACTATGTGCATTAAGACATGAACCCTGAGACCCATAAAAATATATGCATAACGGAGCTCAAGTCATAATGCACATAGTTCCATTTGATAGAAATACGTCCAATTACCGCTTGAGGCTCCCGCATTCTAAAACAAGAACTACTTGATGGATTCAAGTGTGGGAGCCTCTTAGATGAGGCTAAATTAACAGAGGTCGTTCGCTGGTACTTACTGTTGGTTAAGGCCACCAACTAACGGAGTTAATTTGGAATGCCAAATGAGCCGAGACGGTGGACCGAATGGTAAGAGAAGGAGTAAGACTGTGGTGTAAGGAATTTTTATAAAAAGAAAAAGAGACTTTATGTATGAAATGAATAAAAACAAAAATTTAAAATGTTCAAAAACTCACTCCTTTCCCTTCGTTCTTTGCAAAAAAGACGCGTTCATACACGAGAGGATGGGTCGCATCAATGACCGTAACACGTCTTACTGGTAAATAAAAAAACGAGATAGGTGAGTATTTAAATATTTTGAATTTTTAGTCCGAGATGGACAAACGCTGTGTTTTCCGAAAGGTGACATCTCTCCGTTGATATTGGAAGTAGAAATTATTGGACGTTTGGACAGCTTTCATTGCTTTTTCTTGATCTGTGAGCTTAAACCACCTAAATACGACACTGTGACTAGCGCAAAAGTACAGGAACCCTAGCATTTTTACTGAAAAATTTCTAAGCACAATAAGAATGATGCTTATCTTACGTCATTTTTCACGTAGAATCCGAATTTCAACTTTGACAACGAGAAAAACCCCGGAACATCCACCATTTCGGACAAAATGTTGCCGAATCTCGTTTTCCCTCAAAAATTCAAAATATCTCGCGAAATTTGTATTTATAAGCGAAGTGAGTTACTTCAAAATTAAAGAGCGTAAATTTTCCGATAAGAAAAGTATTCTTTTTTTCGTGGAACCAAAGTGAAAACTTCAGCGGACCGCTCAAATTTCAGCAAAGTTGCAAATTTGTCACTTTTTTCAGGAAACGCTAAATTTTCTGGACTACTACCACTAACTCGTTGTCGGAAAGTCCGACAACCTTTTGCAATGCACTCATTCCACGCGGCCGGCGCACGGTGGATCGAGTCAATAGAAGAGATCGGACAACATTTGCAACTATAATCTTAATATCTAATTTGAAAAATAGAATGAAATTGTGAATCAACCACTGTACTAATTGCGAGGGGCGTTGGTTCATTTGAAAGGTGTTGTTCTCAATGCTTCGGGAAAACTATAAATTATTTTCTGGAGTTCGTCCCCGATTTTTAAATCCCTAAAAACTCATAAATTGGATGAGGGGAAGTAGGGGTTTTTTGTTTTTTGTTTTTCGGAAAAGTTTTGTTACTACGCATCTTACTTTACTGTTTGCTGTCTTTTTATCAGCTGTTTTCATTCACAATCATCATTAAGTGAGGTTACTTCCAACACTCAACTGCCATCAACTTACATTTTTCTTTTCCCGCGTTTTTTTTTTTTTACTGTTTTTCATGATTGGTTCCATCTTTTTCCTATTGCCAATTTTTCCTCATTAAGTCAATAACCTCCAAGTTTTTTTCTCATTTCCGATCAGAACTTTTCACGCTGTTTCTTTTCAATGTGTATAAATATGTTTATTATTAATTTCCATTTTCATTTCATCCTTTTTCTTCTGATTTATTTTTTTAAATTTAAAAATTGAACTTTTCAGTTATGATTTTGTTAAAATAATAGTAATTTTTACTAATTTTAATTTTAAATTTAACAGTTGTTATGAGTGAAATTTTCAATGACCGAGGCGGTCGTCCTCCAAAACGTGGTTGCGTTTTCCAGAATTCTTCGCATGTTCGTTTAGTGAAGCAAGAACTTAACTCTGTTATTAGTATAGAAAATCAAAGTTTCATTTCTTCATTTCGGAAGTATAAAATTGATGATCAGAACTTTGATGAAAATTTTGTTACCAAATTTTCAGTTGGTTCAATGAATATAATTTGTCATCATTGTGATGCTCGCCATTTGCAGGGTGAAATGATCAATGGTCATTTTAATAACTGCTGCCAAAATGGCTTAATTTCTTTACCGAGTATTCGGACAAATACCGATTTGAAATCATTATTTTTATATTCTCCAAATTTCATAAAGCATATCAGAAATTATAATAGTGCTGTTGCTTTTGCCTCTTTCTCTGCAAATCGAATTGATATTCCGGGTGATGGACCTTATTGCTTTAAAGTTCAAGGATCCATATATAGGTAAGTTTATTTAATATTTACCGTTACGTAACGTACTTTTTTCAGTTTCTCAGTCCGTCCCTCCCTCCTTCCCACCCCTTAACGCATCCGGAATGCAGCTGCATTCCGGATACTGCATTTAAATCTTTCCTCCTCTGTTAGTTACTATTTGGACAAATGTAAAACCTAAAAAATAATTTTGTATGAAGATTAAAACAAAATTTTAGTTTAAAGTTTACTAAATAAAATTACAATTTTTGGAAACATTTGTTATATTTATTCTCTCAAAGAAATAATTAGACCCGATTCAAAGACAAAACAGAAAATTAAATGAAAATAAATAATAATAAAAAAAACATGTGAAAGTGAAAAGTGTACAGGAAAAATAAGGGGCTGCGAAGCAGCCCCATAAGCCCCTAGTAGCTTATAACTCCGTTCATACCAAACTTCCAGGTTACGAAATTGGTTAAACTGGTATCCTCGTGATGTTATATTTAAGAAACACCCCTTAAACTACAAATGTGACGAATTAGACATCAAATTTCGCAGTTTTTGTTAAAAATTTCATGTCCAGGGTGTCTACAGGTTTTTGAAAACCAAGTTCAGGACTTTTTCGGGACCTTTTCAGAACTTTTTCAGGACCCTCGGAGTATTTTTGCCAAGTCAGAGTCTACACTTACTGCTAATTTTAATGGAAATCGAGTCCATCTTTATGAAAATTGCTGATGTCTAAAAGAATCCATGATATGTATGTATAATCGGGGGCATTTTTTCTACGTAACAACTACACTTTGACTCGCGAAAACCGTGAATTTTTAAACTTTTCGGGACCTCGAGTTAAATTTCCGGACTTATTCGTAACTTCGGGACCGGTCAAGCAAATTCTGGACTTTTTCAGGACTTTCGGGATTTTCGGGACCTGTAGACACCCTGAATTGTCCAACCTCTCTCACTGACACGATCCACTGTGCGGCGCTTCGGAACCGCGACACGAAACTTCAGTTTCGCGAAGTCTCGCCGCCGACAGACGCGAAGCCCCGCAAGTGACATAAACACAAACAGCGTTGCCACATTCCACACACGAATCACCGGCATAACCTCGATTCCTGCGGAGAAATCCGCAATTTCGCAGACGTCTTCAACGTCGCCGCTTCCTCCTACCGCGGTGCGATGCAATCATGCAAATCAAAGCTCATGTCTCCTCGTCGAGCGGTGCGTCCGAAACCGAAACAACCTAACTTCATTCCGGATTTCGCGTACCTCCCACATATTACGCAAAAACCTAATCACTCTCATGCTTCATTTTTTCAATATTAAATTCCGATGGTGCGTCGCAGTCTCCCTGAAAATTTGAAGAACGAATGTTTAACGGGCCTCACGTTATGGGACGTTTCTTTGGGGACGTTGAAAATTTAGTTACGACGTTTTTGTTATTCTCCGGCCGGATCACTGGATCCTCGTTAATTATTTGGTTTTTCGGACGGCTCCGATGATGATGTAAATCCGGGCGATAAACGTCGCGGTGACCGGCTGTGAGTGGTTTGACGGCTACTCTCTCGTTTTACGTCTTCTTTTATTGGGTCCTGTCGCTCCGTCGAGGTGAGCGTGAGTAGTATGCTGCCGTGCTAAGGAAAAACGCCGTATGAGCTCTCAGATGTTGCCAAATTTCCTCCAGTTAAAACCGAATTTACTGAGAAAATGGTGATTATTTATTTCCGAAATTTTCACACAATGGAAATGTTGCATGTGTGAGGAATTTGCGATTTGACTGTTGATTCTTATGTAAAAGTTCGCGAAAAACACGATGGTGCCACTGGTTTTCTCTGAAATCAACTCCCAAGCTCAAAAAAGCTCTCAAGTTGAGGCCAAAATGGAGGGGATATCCCACGCTATCCTGAGAGTCCACCTCTACATCAAGACAAACACTCCATGCAGAGATAGAAAGCAAATGCATTGACAGGGTTGCCGTGATTTCAGTTTTAGAGTCCCAAAATAAGGTGGCAGCTCTGTCAGTGTATTTGCTCCCTTTTTGCATGGAGAGTTCGTCTTAATGAAGAGATAGACTCTCAGGATAGCGTGGGTTATCCCCTCCATTTTGGCCTCAACTTGAGAGCTTTTTTTGAGCTTGGGAGTTGATTTCAGAGAAAACTAGTGGCACCATCGTGTTTCTCGCGAACTTTTAAAAAAGAATCAACAGTCATATCGCAAATCCCTCACACATGCAACATCTCCCTTTTGTACGCAATTTAATCTAAAATATCTGAAAGTTTAAAGGAAACATAATATGCGTAAATTTCTTAAAAAATGAAGGTTTTATTCCGGGAAATTTGGCAACGCTCGAATGTTTATACGGCGTTCTTCCTTGGCTCGGCAGTATGTACGACGGGTATTTGCGGTGTTGAACTTTCCGGCCGGCACTAATTCGCCGGTCGATTGTGGTTATTTGCACGCACTGGAGACCCAGCGCGACTGCTATAAACTTTTACTATGGCGAAAAGAAGAATGGGCCTGTCGCAAACTTCAGCTAGAGCAAAATGGAGTACACCTGTATAGGAAGAGTGCGAGCATATCGGTAATTTTGAGGTTAGGTGATGGAACTCTTCGGACCCAAAAGGGCAGCCAATCTATGAATTCAAATTATCCAGAGTGATTTATTATTGGTTACGAGCTTTAGTTTGTAAACCACGTGTTTGACTTAGTTTTTGCATGATTTCATCCATTGTAGCGGAAAAACTCTCATTTATGAACATTCCGGGCTACCTTGATTTAATTTTGAATCTGGAGATTGGTAGTGACATATTTTTTATAAGAGAGTTGACTGCCTTTTTGGACCCTAAGAGCTCCGTATTTCGACAAGTCCGTACTCTCCCTATACAGGGTAGTTCAGGATTAAACGGCCAGACTGCAGAAGCCGAAACACCACTAAACTCCTTTTTAAATTGAGATTTTGATTTTTTAGATCATTTATGAATATAGGGCATAAAACTACGGGGCAGTAGACATTAGATTTCGTTCACAACCGTTGCCAAAATTCAAGACAAACAATTTACTTTCCGATTTTTTTTTGGGGGGGGGGGGGGGGTAGCTCCGACCAGGGGCACTTTTGGAAAAAAACTTCTCACGACAAAAAAGTCTTATTTGGACCCATAGAATTACACTCCTGCAGTCTGGCCGTTTAACCCTGGATCACCCGGTATAAGAAAAAGTGAAAAAAACTCGCAAATTTTAGAAGAGTATACTCTTTTAAACAATTTTGAAATATCCGAGTAAGGAAACTTCTTTTGATCTTCTTGAACGATGGAAAAAAATCTAAAACAAGTTGGTTTTTGCAATCGCTAGCGATAGCAATATTCGTCATGGGAACTTTTGCTTCTGGGATATGAAAATGTTAAGGTACAGTTCGTTTGTAGTATCTTCAGAATTGAAGGGGCTATGTAATTTTGTGTCGACATCTCTTTTTTAACAATTTTAATTTTTTTTCTTTGCATACAAGAAAGCTGTTATTTACCAATTATTTATTTTCGTTGGATTATGTATGGTTTTTGGAAGTTAACGCATTTAACTTTCAGTTTCGTTTTTTCGGCGTAAAGTATGATATTTTTACTCTACGCATATGCCCGAATACGCATCATAAGTGACCTATGTGCTTCCTAAGTTGCCATTTTTTTCATTCAAATAGGTAGATGTAACTGAAATGTTAGATGTGTACTACCTATACTACTTTCATGTCATTGCTTTATATTTATTTATTTATTTATTTATTTATTTACTTTATGCGTAGGTATAAATTGTTATTTTTTGCTGAATTTTGGAGAAAATATTGCTTTAAGAACGTGGAATGTAAATTAATTTTATTGAAAAAAGAAAATACCATCATTAATTTGGGCGAACAGAGAAAATATACATCAATATTTGGGTCAACATCTCCCTGATTATATAAAGGATGAATATATTGGTATTTCTGTATCAAAAAACTTAGCTTTTGTCTTCAGAGATACAATGATTCTAGTCCCAGTCAATTTGTTTTTATTAATAAATAAAAAAAAAACAACTGAAATGTTAGACATACTATTTTCATGTCTTTCTATTTGTATCAATAGGTACTTTTTGCTTAACTTACGAACGTTGAATGCAAATTAACTTTATTGAAAAAAGAAAATAACGTCATTAATGTGGGGAAACATGTGGCTGATTATATGAAGGAGGTATATTCCAGTATTTATGTTTAACATATTAATTCACGAGAAAATGTTCGTACATTTATCATCTAGTATTAATTATTTTTTGATGATTAGTCTAAAACATTCAATACAACCATTAAAAAGTAACACCCATCGTCGGGTATCGAACTCCCGATTGCCTATTGCCCCCTCCTTTTCATAAAAATGTGACGACCTAGTCAACCAGACTATCACGGCTCCGCGGGACGTGGCGTAAAAATAGCATACAAAAGACTCTGACGGTGGGCGGGGCTTATCACAAGAGTTGTTTTCGACGCTCCGGGGATATGAAAGAAATGAGCTAAGCGCCTTTCTCTGTGAGACATTGTTTACCTATGCTATCATGTGTCTCAAGGTTCATCTCACCATGCATTTGCTATCGCGGCAGTAAGCTGAGGCAATATTTCTGTATTCATGGATTAAATCAATCAATCGAGTTCTGATTTTGGCTCATATATCCGTAACGGGTCCTCCAGAACAATTTTCCACCTTGTACGATGGTTATTATTTCTTTACTTCTATTTTTCAAATTTGAGGTGGGATAATGGCGGCTTCTCAAGAACACCGAGGTAGGCGATCTTTTGCACCAACGAACAGAAAACTGATGGCGAAAAATAACCAATCAGAACCTCCCAAAAAAAAGAATTTGCCTAAAAACGGAACTTCGTGGTTCTGCGCAGATTTACCAGTCAGACACGACATCTCAAGGTAGAAAAAAACTCGCTGAAGGCGAATTTTAGCAATCAACACAACTTGACGTAGAGACATGATTGGCTAAAAAATACAACGGTTTTTGATACATCGGAAAATCAACCAAAAATCGGAGACTGGGCGAAACGCTCAAGGTCGTAGAGGTATAGGGAATCCCATAGCGAAAGCAACGGAACGATTCTAATATCATGGGGAACTCCGTTCCCATGACAAAAAATTAATGAAAGGACCCCTTTTAAAAGCACTTCACGCTCTGTAGGATTGGTGCACCTGGACGTGACAGTCTAAATGTAAGCCTAAAATGCTTGCAGCCTGGCCAGGGTGTCTGGTATTTTTTCATTTTGAAAATTCCTGATATTTTCCTGATTTTTCAACAAAGACGGCGCGACGACTCCTGAAGGAAAAGGAAAAGGAAAATTCCTGATAAAACGTCCGATTTTTCCGATTTTCCTGATATTTTCCTGATTTTTTCCTAATCGGCCAAAATTCCTGATACTTTCCAGTTTTTCCGGATTTTTCTGATGCTAGACACCCTGCTGGCCGTTTAACTCAGGATCACCCTGTATAGGTACTCACGTTCTGTTATCGCGGGTCTCTCGGACAAAAGCGCGAGACGAAGTTCGGTGGTAACATTGCAGCAGCCCGGCGGATCGATTTTTGAATTACTATCGATCGAAAGAGCCCTATCCTCGCAACGATATCTATCGATGGGGATGATTCGAGAACGTTTCCACGATCGATCCGGAGTAGCGATGATGAACGAAGCGAAGGCGGGGGTGGCCGATGACAGCGACATCCCCCCGTCACGTAGCGAACATGTTGCTGAACGTGCTTCGCGCGTCCTATCGCTTTCATCGCGCCCCCAACCCCGCCCCCAACCCCGACCCCAACCCCTCAACACCCCCCCCCCCCGGCTGTGGCGGTGCCGCGCTCCCTAAATTATCTCATCATTCCATCATTTTTCCGGCCGCTGTGTTCCCGATACGGCGCACAGTGGATCGAGTCGATCGGAGAGGTCGGACATGAAACTTTTAACAAAAACCGCGAATTTTGATGTCTAATTCGTCACATTTTAACGTTTAAGGGGTGTTTCTTAAAGATAATACCACGAGGATACCAATTTAACCAGTTTGGTAACCTGAAAGTTTTTTCATGAACGGAGTTGTAAGCTATTATAGTTTGCAAATTTTTTCCGCACTGGAAAAAAACACATTGATCTAGAGTCCAGACTCTTAAAAACATCGACAAGAAAAAGTACTCTTGATTCAATCAGAATCTAGCTTAAATCAAGAACCAAGCCTCTTAATTTAAGCGGATTTCGTTTTGATTCAAGCAAAATCCGATTGAATCAAGAGTATTTTTTCTTGTCAATGTTTTCAAGAGTCTGGACTCTAGATCCAATGTGTTTTTTTTTTTCCAGTGCGGCCTCTTCTATTGACTCGATCCCACAGTGATTCGAGTCAATCAGAGAGGTCAGACATGAAATTTTAAACTAAAAACTGCAAATGTTTATGTCTATTTGGTCACATTTCAAATTTTAAAGATTGCTTCTGGAAGAATTTCACGAGGAAATCAATGTAACCACTTTTTTAGAACCTCGAAGTTTTATATAAACAGAGTTATACAGGGTGTCTACTGGTACCCTGTCATTCAAATTCCTTGCTTGTTCCTTACTTCCCCGAAAATTCTTTTTTTGGCGATTCTCAAAAATCCTTGCTTTTTCTTCACCTTTTCCTCACTTTTTCTTTACCTCACACGCATTTGTAACTATATTCGGATTGGAAAAGTGGAATGATGGAATGAAGAAGGAATAAACCGAAAAACACGAGGAATCGAATCGGGATATTGATAAATGGATTATATTAGGAAATCGCAAACGGCCAAGGCTACTTTCTTGAGTTGGTCACAAATAACTCGAATTTTCAGACCTTTTCGCGGAAAATCCGTACCTTTTCCGTACCTCCGTACCAACCTTCCAGAATTCGTGCTTTTTCAGTGAATCCGTGCTTTTTTTCGTACAGTAGACATCATGATTGGTTTATTGGTGAAATTGTTTTCTGGAGGCATCCCTTAGAATTCAAAATGTGACGGAAAAAACATAAATTTGCAGTTTTAGCCAGAAATTTCTTGTCTGACCTCTCCAGGGTGTCTCGTATTTTTTAATTTTGAAAAATCCTGACATTTTCCTGATATTTCATAAAAAAAAATACTGATTTTTTCACTTTGAAAATTCTGGATACTTTCATGATTTTTCTTGTAAAAACTATATTTATTAAGTAAATGCATGCAGAAACTAAATTTTCTGATAAAGTTCTTATGATTAGAAACTAGTATAAAATGATGAAACCGCAAGTGAACGTTGACGCGACGACTCCCGGCACGGTAGGCAAAAAGCAGTAAGACTTCTCCGCTGAGGAGATTCGCGTAAGAAAAATTCCTGATAAAACGTCCGATTTTTCCGATTTTCCTGATATTTTCCTGATCGGCCAAAATTCCTGATATTTTCCGGTTTTCCCTGATGCTAGACACCCTGCTCTCTGACTGACTCGTTCCACTGTGCGGCGCGGGGCGGTGGTGTAGCTGGCTCTGCTCCCTTTGTCGTCAGATTTTGCGGCGCTGATACATGAGATACACAAGTGATACTCGGGGCCTAAAGGGTACAGGGTCATTTCGACGCCTCCCGAGTTTGCTCTCCGTCGGTGGAAAATACATCCCATCTTCCGGTCTGAAGATTTGCCGCCCTAAGGTGGAACGCCGTATGAGCCTATAGCGGTTGCCAAATGATGAGGAGCGAATTTCACAGGGTTGCCACAGAATATAAAAAATGTCCCTGATTTCCCTGACACATTTTGGTGAAAATCCCTGACAATTGAAGATATGACAGGTGGTTAAGAAGACATAATTGAAAATAGTTTTTAGGGAAAATTTGTTATTCGAAACCTCGAGCCGGGGATGGCCGCATGGGCCGCGGCCCATGGCGGCAAATTTAGGGGGCGGCAAATTTTGCAATTTTTTTAAATATAGCTTTAAAGAAAAATCGGATTCAGAGAAAAAATTACAAACGAAAAAAGGTGACAAAATCTCTCATTTCCCGAGAGTATATCTCTAATTTTGTCGTCTTCCTGTGATACAATAGACACTACCTTTAATTATTCGAGTTAAGACTAAGAGAAACCGAACACGGAATTTGGCCTGGAACGGCGTGGCGCAGAGAACAATGATGACGAGAACTTGAGATGAACAGGAGAAACCCACGGCGCGGGCGGGCGCGGCGGTCGGCATGTAACACATATTAGCGCCTACAAGACTGCACGAATACTTCACGCATTGCGTCAAAGATAGTGCGGTCGCTGCGGTGAGCAGCGGGCGACGTGAAACGCATAACGCCTACAAGACTGCAGGAAAACTTCACGCATTACGTCAAATTTAGTGCGTGCAGCAGCGGTCGGCGTGAAATGCATAGCGCATACAATACTGTGGGAATACTTCACGCATTGCGCCAAACACGGTGCAATCAGCGCGGCGCGACGGCGGAAGTTACAATTATTAAAGCACATTTATGTTTGTGCTTTCATAATATTTTCGTTCATTTCTCGTAAATCGAAGGCCTTGTCCACACAGAGTTAGGTTTACGGAACTTAACTTTCACGTCAAGTTACGTGAATTTTTGCTAAAAGTGTTGACAGGGCTTTCGCAAAAAATGTGTCAACGTGTAACACGATTAAACGCGTCTTATGCACCCCTCCACCTTTGGCACGTTCACTTGATGGTTATTATTGATGTTTCAAAATAACTGAGAAGGGGGCCGCAAAATACAGGCGGCCCATGGGCGGCAAGCAAGTCAATCCGGCCCTGATACTAGGTAGTGTACTTCAGATTGAAATCAAAAAGCGCACCCTATCAGCTGAGCTTGAAAAAGTAGAGTGCACTGAAAAAAATTCTCGGCGTTTTTACCAAGGTCCGTTGGTACCTTTACCATCTCATTTTTTTTTATCAATTATTGGTAATTTTACCAAGACAGACTGGTAAACTTACCTAAAAACCGGTATTTTTACTGTTTTTTCCAGGTAAGAATACCACTTTTATTGGTAATCAATTCCCGGTAACTTAGCCATGTAATCTCGGTAATTCTACCACAGTTGATAAAAAATATTGGCGTTTTTACCAAGGTCCAGTAAAATTACAAAGAAAGTTCAATAATTTTACCGAGATTTCTCGGTAAAATTACCAATTCCATAGATGGTAATTTTACCAAGAAAAAGTTGGGATCAAATAGAACCCGGAATTCTTGGTAACTTTGCCCTTTTTAGTAAATAAACCGAGATTTTTTTTTTCAGTGTACTTCAGATTGAAATCAAAAAGCGCAACCTGTCAGCTGAGCTTAAAAAAGTAGAGTGGCGTATTTGAAATTGGAGTCCCCTCAAATTATCGCAAAAGCCGTAAATTTTTCGTTCAACACACAGCACACGAACTCCGAAGCAAGTCGCGGGAAGAAGGAAGTTTTACGGTGGTTCATTTCATCCGTCGGTTTATTCAAAGGCCTCCTCGCGAGAGAGTATAATCGCAGTTATCATTGTGTCGCGTTCGTAACTCTACAGGATCCCGAGGGAAAAAACACTTAACGTCGATGGAAACCATACGCAGGAATGTCGTTCTTCCGACTTGCCCGCGAGCGACCCAAGCGGGGACCGATGCGCCTCCTCACATCGCGTTACACTTCGGCTGTATAAATATTTTATGAAACTTTACATTTCCATTCCGGGCTCTTCAACAGGGTTTCTCGAGACGGGTTCGTTCGACATTTCGCCGAACATGTGTTCACAGACAGCGTTGTCACTGAAATGTTTCAATTATGAAATTTATGAAATTTCAGCGAAATATTATACACTGGAAAGAAAACGCATTGTATCTAGAGTCCAGACTCTTGAAAACATTGACAAGAAAAAATACTCTCGATTCAATCAGATTATTGCTTAAATCAAAAGGAAATCCGCTCAAATTAAGAGGCTTGGTTCTTGATTTAAGCAAAAATCCGATTGAATCGAGAGTAATTTTTCTTGTCGATGTTTTTAAGAGTCTGGACTCTAGATCCAATGTGTTTTTTTCCAGTGTACGTGTAACCTCACTAAAGTCCCTTTATACTGAGAGTAAAGACAATACGAATCCATTCCTGATTGGTTCCCGTTTTTTTTTTTGGTATTTTAGGCCTCCACAAAGTCACAAATTGGAATGAAGATTACATTTCCCCAGATTGCGAAGATTATAAACTGGAATGGACCGGGGAATTGGGGACACGGCAAGGAACAAACGGTATGAGAGAGGGGACGGAGACAGGAATTCGGGAGTCAGTGGATCAAAGATTACGAAAAACGTTCAATTTGTGTAATCTTTATTCCCATTAGTCACATCCATGAGCTGCGTTGTCTTAACTCTCTCTATTGGGACTCTAAAACCTCACGAGGCTGTGATATAATTAAAAGATTAGAAATTTACTTTCAGGGGTTGGGTATGCAACCCGCATTCAAATACCTACATCAATTTCCTAGTCAAATTCAGACTAAAAATGAAAATTAGAGACCTTCCTTTTTTTAAAAGTCAAATTTGCAATTAAAAAAATAAGTTATGAAAAAAATTGGCATATAAATTATGTTACATTCTAAAAATCAATATGTTGATGCTTAACACAAAATACTGCAAAATATTCAACAAGAATTTTAAAATTTTACATAAAGCTTAAGTAAAATTGTTAAAATTTACTCAACAAAAGTGATAAAAAAACATTTAAAAATCAAAAGTGGCATTTTTACACAAAAAAGAACAAAAATGTTCCTGACTCGAATTTTTTTTTACAGTTTTTCATGGAAAAAAAGTTTTGTAAGCTGGCTTCGTCATTTCCTGACAAATTGGGGGAGAGAGGTAAAAAATTCGGTCAAAACGCCATGCGTAAAACTTGAACGACCGTTTAACTGCTCCCTTCGACGACACAGCAGTACATACTCGGTTGTAATAGCGAAGAAAGCAGTAAGTTTATTTCTGCATGAACCATGATTAGCACATGCTTTTATGTGTCTCGAGGTTCATGCCAGCATGCACTTACTGCTTTCTTCGTTGTCACGGCAGTACTACCGTTAGGTTCTTTGTAGATGCCACAAATTTTCAACGGTGACCTTTATTGTTGTGCCCCGCTGTGCGGGGCAACAAGAGGACCTTTAAAAAACTCCGCAACGCTCCAAACGAACCAGTGCCCCCACCGAGTCACTGAAGAAAATAATAGCACAAGGGAGCAGGGGGGGGGGGGGGTGGAAATCAGCGCTGCCAATTCGAGGAGAAAAATCCTCTAATATACTGTCGTACGCTAAGAAAGCACGCCGTATGAACCTTCAGACGTTGCTAAATTTCCGTCGATAAGAATCGACTTAACCGGGAAAATTGTGAATATGTTTTTGTTTTAAATTTTCGCACAATTTTGAACGCAATTTAATCTAAAATATCTGGAAATTTCGAGGAAAAATATGCATAAATTTCGTCAAAAATACACGTTGAATCGAGGGAAATTTGGCAACCCTCGAATGTTCATACGGCGTTCTTCCTTCGCACGACGGTATATACACTCGGCTCGTATACGGGAATCATGAGGCAACGCGACAACGGCATAGAGAATGTCATACAAACGCAATTCGTCCCTGGAGCTATATAACCGAGATGAAAAATGAAAATATAAATCCGATGGCGCCGGTTTCTCATGCTTCTCACTATACAGGAATACCGATATTAAATAGCCGCATATATTGACAACGTTGCGAATATTCGAGGGGATGAGATCAAAAATGTTTCTGCGGAAGTTTTCCAGAACTATTAAACTAGACCGCGGCTGAGAAGTAGTTCATGCAGAACGGCCATTGAAAATGCGTGCATTATCAATAATGCGACCAAGTTAGGATGAAGTCCTGGTCGGCTAGCTGTTTTCGAATTGACGGGTAAAAGAAAAAATTCCCTCAAAAGGGAGCTAACGATGAAAGACAGAAAGAAGACCCAATTTTTCCCGCAACTTCATCCTTCAACACGGAGAAAAATATATGAATTTGTAAACCCATTGGTGGATTCATGTGGAACACTACTAATAGTCGTAAATGAACTAATGATTCTCGGTCTGTGAACTATACTAAGGTATTTCGTACCATAATAAGGTTTACAGCATCACTAACGTAACAAGGTAAAGAAATGGTGCGGGGTCCACACCATTTCGCGGGGACCTTGATATTTTAATGGCTGTATACAGGGTGTCTACTAAAACAATCTGACAAAAAATCAGTGCTTTTACAGTATGTACTTTTACAGTACAATCCCAAGAAATTCAGTACCTCCTCGACAGAAAACGCATTAATTTTTCAGTAAGTACCTGCATTTGACAAAATTCAAAAATTTTAAAAATTTGAATTTCTCGCTCACACTGCGACGAAAATGGCAAAAAATGAAAAAAATTCCGGACCTACTTGCGGAGTTTCCGCACTTTAAGTAATTCCGTACCGCCCTCAAAAAATAAGTACTATTTCCGGACTTTCCGGACTAGTAGACCACCACGGCTAGCTTTGATAGTGTGACACAGGCTAATAGGTGAGATATCAGTGCGGGGTTCCTAAAATACGTTGTCTCCAGGAAGAACTTTCAGCACCCTTGCGTCAGCCGAAATTGATCTGTCTTCACACGGAAAAAAAACTCCGGCCGTGGAAGCCGTACTTACGGGCTACATAGGCCGAAAGTTCCGGGCGTGGCACCCGGAGCAATCGAAGCTACGGCTCCAGCACTCGGAACTTTCGGCCTCTGAGCCCGGAACGGACGGTATGTCTATACAGCCCGTAAGCTTTTTTTTCAGTGTTAGAAAAACGCAACGTTAACGGGCGCTGCGCTGTTTCAAAGTTAGCGCCCGCCCTCCTATAGGCGAACCCAGATCAACGACCCAGTGACGAGGCGTGGATGATCGATTATCGATATTTTCCCATTTGAAGCTATGGTAAAAGATCGATTATTACGGTAATCCTTGCGACACCCTATCTATCGATCCTTTTCCGTAGGTTTGAATGGAAGGTTGATCGATAGATCGCAAAGCACGACCACTGCCGACGCCGACGGAGATCAAAACAGGAGCGAGGCCCACTCGAGTGCGACGGTGCTCGACATCAAGTGCTCGATTACTCAGCAAATCGAATCGAGAGGCAGTTGATTAGAGTTCCCGCCAGGAACGCAGCTCGTTCGGATTCTCCTTGTTTACGCGCGCGTTTGACGAGTTCCGATCCCAAATTTCTGCCCAAAACGCTAGGATCTTGCGCGTAGGGAAACTGTGAGCGCAAAATGTCGTGAAAAGTAAAGTTTCGAAAGGAGGGGTATCGATAAGGGCCTTTTTTTGCCGCCACCCCCCCCTCCCCCAGTGGACCTTTTTTAGCCCCACATCTGGCAATTTATGCGGGTTTTCCAAGTTGACTCAAAATATAGTCTACGGAAGTAATCATGATTTGTTCCATAGGTGTCTATAGTGAGATGATGTTTTTCAGCTCGAAAGTTGCAGCCTGCATGGTTCTCTAATTATTTATCGCAAGTGGCCATATCCTATTAATTGGCGTGCTTCTTTAGGGGAGACAGCCGATTTTTTTCGTGGAAAGGAACGGTATTTTTCCATCTGTTTCGTAAATTTCTGAATTCATGAAAATTTCACGTGAAAGGAGGGGTATCGATAATGCCTTCTTTTGGCCCCCTCCCTGCGGACCTTTTTGGCACCCACATAGAATCTGGATATTTATGCGGGTTTTCCAAGTTGACTCTAATGTAGTTTACGGAAGTAATCAATGATTGGGTCCATGTGGCCACTGGATAGTGTTGATTCGAGTTGCCTGAACATACGTCTGTAAGCGTAATTTTAGCGGAATGCGTGTGGGGTTTTATATCACTCCGAGGTTTTTTGACACCACGTCGCATCGTATACTTAAAAACGAGCTTTTGATTGTTATCAAGGAGGCTTTAGGACACATTTAACCCTGGTTTGGTTTTAGTTAGATGATGCGCTAATAGTTAAAAAAAATTTTAAAAACTCGAAATTCTAGGGGGCATCCGCAAAAATCTTAGGGAATAGTCTCTCCAACTGTATGCACGCTAGGTATATTATCGAGGGCAGTTATCAAGCCTTGTTAAACTCTTACAAGGAGATTTTCTTTAGTTGTAGCCAAGAAAAAAACTCAACGACGGAATTCCCTAAGATTTTTGCGGATATCCCTTAAATGTGACTTTTTGAAAAAGTCTTTTTTATCTATGAGCGCTATCATCTAACTAAAACCAAAACCAGGTGTTAAAATGTGTCTTTCTTAAAAGTCCCTTGATAACTATCAAAAGAATCATTTTTAAGTTGACGATGCGCTCGGTGTTAAAAAGCCTCGAGTGCTATAAAACACGCATTTCCGCTAAAATATGCCTGCAGACGTATGTTCAGGCAACCGTTTCACACGTATCCAGTGGCCTGTGAACTAAATCATGATTATTTACGTAAACTACATTGAGTCATCTGGAAAACCCGTATAAATTTCCAGATTCTAGGTAAGGTCGAAAAAGGCCCTTATCGATACCCCTCCTTTCACGTGAAATATTTCATGAAATTTCAGAAATTTACGAAACACACTGAAAAATACCGGTTCCTTTCCACGAAAAGAAAAAAAATTGTTGGTCTCCTTAAATAAGCAGGCTGATTAATAGGATACGACCATTTGCGATAAATGAGAGAACCATGCTGGCTGCAACTTTCGAGCTGAAAAACATCATCTCACTATCGATCCTGTGGCATGCAAGTTCTCATTGTCAGACACATTGGTCTATTCCGACAGGTTGCATATCTGATTACAAATCTGGCCATGTTTTTTCATACGTGTCTGTGGTGGGTATTCGATGATGTAAACCTCTATAAATAAAGCGACGAGTCCGGTTGCCGGCTTGGTCTTGGTGAAATGTCGAAAGGCGCCTCGGAGCCCGGAGCACTTCTCTCTTTTTCGGGAGTCGGAAGGGCACGTGCCGCAGTCGGGTCACCGGTCACCGGTCGCGCCACACAGTGGATCGGATCAATCAGAGAGGTCGGGCATGAATTTTTTGACTAAAATTGTAAATTTTGATGTTTAATGGAGATGTTGCATGTGTGAGGAATTTGCGATTTGACTGTTGATTCTTATGTAAAAGTTCGCGAGAAACACGATGCTGCCACTGGTTTTCTCTGAAATCAACTCCCAAGCTCAAAAAAAGCTCTCAAGTTGAGGCCAAAATGGAGGGGATATATACGACGCTATCCTGAGAGTCCATCTCTACATTAAGTCGAACTCTCCATGCGAAAGGGGAGCAAATACATTGACAGGGCTGCAACTTTATTTTCGGACTCTAAAACTGAAAACACGGCATCCCTGCTAATGTATTTGCTCCCTATCTTTGCATGGAGAGTTTGTCTTGATGTAGAGGTGGACTCTCAGGATAGCGTGGGATATCCCCTCCATTTTGGCCTCAACTTGAGAGCTTTTTTGAGCTTGGGAGATGATTTCAGAGAAAACCAGTGGCACCATCGTGTTTCTCGCGAACTTTTACATAAGAATCAACAGTCAAATCGCAAATTTCTCACACATGCAACATCTTCATTCGTCACATTTTAAATTTTAAAGGGTGAATCTGGAAGAAAGTTCACAAAGAAACCAATGGAACCACTTTTAAACCTCAAAATTTTGAAAAAAAACGGAAGCTTTTAAAGTTTCCAAATTTTGTCCGACCTCTCTTGTTGACTTGATCCTCTGTGTGCCATGAACGTGGACGCCTAAAGTCCTAAACGCAGTAGCGATGGAGCTTCGGTTGAATTTTAAAAATTTCATAGTGCCAACCGCAGCGGCGCACACTGGATCGAGCCGATGGTCGGACAGAATTTAGACAATTTAGAAGCTTATAACTCCGTTTTTAAAAAAACTTGGAGGTGATAGAAGTGAATCCATTGCCTTTCTCGTGAAATTATATTTTAGGAACACACCTAGAAAATTGAAATGGGACGAATTAGACATCGAAATTCGCAGTTTATGTTAAAAATTTTATGTTCTACCTCTTTGACAGACTCGATCCACTCTACGGCGCCGCGCCGTTGGTCACGCTTATGGTCTGTAGAGACGAAACAAAAGGCAGAAAAAGAGATACCTGATAGCAGAGAGGGTATGGATTTGATCGACATGAATCGATCGAAAAATACAAGTGTGAATCTATCGACAGTTAATTAAAAAAAAACCCGTGTACATACGATCGACAGTTAATTAAAAAACCCGTGTACATACGATCGACAGTTAATTAAAAAAACCCGTGTCCATACGATCGACATGAATCGATCGACAGTTAATAAAAAACCTGTGTCAATACGATCGACATGAATCGATCGTTAAATAAAATTAAGAGTCAATTGACAGTTAATTACTCGTAAAAAGTTCGTGTCCATACGATCGACATGAATCGATCGAAAAACCATGTTGATCGACAAACCGCGTGAATCGATGGTTTTTTGCAAAAAGTAAGGTAAATCCAGATTTACCTCAAACTTAGTAAAAATAGCAGGTTCTTTCTTTCTTCTATGTATTTTCAGCGGAGGTTATCGGCGGTTGATCATTTTAATCTCTTCTATCACACATTTATGTGTGGGATTACATGATTCAACAGTTTCATGCCATGAATATGACGGATTTGATTCGTAAATAGCTTCTTAAAATTGTGCTTTTTTGAACCGTAAACCTCAAGTCCCCGCAGCTTCAGTTTGATTTACCTTTCCGGGGCGCTTTCCCCCGAAAATGTGTGTAGAAAATACTCTTTGTCTACTACGGCAGGATAAAAGCCCTTTCAGTTTGTTGCGGTTCGGCTTGGTCGCTCACAAACGAGCTGGACAGTGAGGTCCAAGCTTTGCGATTTAACCAACAATTCCTTTGTAAAGTTCCGCGGAAAAAGCGACAATGTCACCGGTTTTGTCCGTAATCAAGTCTCATATTTTTTCAAGTTCTTCAGATTTTTAGGTTTTACTTCGTCGAGAATTTCATTTCATGCAAACACGAGGGCATAAATGCCAAAGTCTAATCCCACAACTTCTCCTTGCGGTTTTTGTTTTTTTTTAAAAAAAGATAACAAAGAACGTTTGGAGAATCGTGATAGAGGTATGCAATACATCTGGCTTGCAGTTGTAGAGAGGGCTCTGATGTATTTAGCTGGTGAAAGTTCAAAAGTTCGCATCTATAAGATTACGAGGCCTCAAAATTCCCGCTTCCATTAATTTTATTCAAAATATAAGGGACAATAACAATTATTTCCCAAAATATTTTTCGCGAAGAGAGCGAGAATCCCGTGCACGTGAAAAAATAACTCGAGGCTCTTACAATGCTCAAGTCAAATTTTATGGGGCGAAAAAAGTCCTAAAAATTCTAGAATTCTAATCTCAATTACGTTGTCACTCAAGAGAAAACAACACTGGAAAAAAAAAAAAAAAAAAAAAAAAAAAACCCACATTGGATGTGGAGTCCAGACTCTTGAAAACATTGACAAGAAAAAGGACTCTTGATTTAATCAGATTTAAGCTTAAATCAAAAGGAAATCCGCTCAAATTAAGAGGCTTGGTTCTTGATTTGAGCTTAAATCTGATTGAATCAAGAGTACTTTTTCTTGTCGATGTTTTTAAGAGTCTCGACTCTGGATCCAATGTGTTTTTTTTTCCAGTGAACCGTTCTGCCGGGCTAAAGAAGAACGCCGTATAAACATTCGAGAGCTGCCGAATTTTTTCGAATAAAACATGTATTAATGAGATGAAAGTTTCGCGTACTTTTTCTTGAAATTTTCAGATACTTTAGATTAAATCGCGAACAAAATCGTCTGAAAAATTTGAAAATTTTATTTTCGCAATTTTCCCGGTAAATTTGACTTTTATTGAAAGAAACAAAGCAGCATCTGAAGGCTCATAGGGCGTTCTTCCTTGGCACGGCAGCATTTCAGTCCGGGAAACGATGCTCCGCTCCGGCTTCAATCACGGTAACAATGCTGCATTCTTTAAAGATGTCAACTTCTTTTTCTCACGACTCAAAAAGTCATTGCATGTGAAATAAACTAAACCCGCCAAACGTAAGGGGTATGATTCGAAATATCTTACATAAATCAAACTTATTGAGCTGGAGATTGAGAGGAAATCGGCCAATTTCAGCTGTAATTGTTTATTTTAAACAAGATGTCTAGTATTTTTTTAAATTTGAAAATTCCCGATATTTTCCTGATTTTTTCATTTTGAAAATTCCTGATATTTTCCTGATTTTTCTCGGCTTTTGGCACGGTAGGTAAAAAGCAGTAAGACTTTCTCCGCTGAGGAGATTCGCGTAAGAAAAATTCCTGACAAAACGTCCGATTTTTCCGATTTTCCTGATCGGCCAAAATTCCTGATATTTTCCGGTTTTTCCTGATGCTAGACACCCTGTTAGTATAGTGTGGAATGGAACTAATTCGCGGGTGACAAAATCATTTTTTGGTTCTGAGAATAAAATGAACCCGAGCAAAGGTAGATGAGTAGATGCTTACTTACGAATTACATGCCGATCGAATAGAATGAAACTTACCTGCAACAGAAAAATGATAAATACATTAATTAATTGATTAGTCAAAAACACATTTCGTTAGGAATATTGTCTTGGTGTACAACGAAGAATAAGGAGGCGCACTACTCCGCACACCTAAAATGAACTGGCGGGGAATTACTTACGATATTTGTCCAAATTTAAAAAGCAGACAGAGCATTACGTAAATTGATATTTTGGGACTATTATTATTTAGAAAGAAAAAAAGAAAAAAAAGAAAAAAAGAAGAAAAAAGAGAATAGAAAAAAGAAAAAAAGAAAAAGAATGAAAAAAGGAAAAAAAGAAAAAAAAGGAAAAAGAAAAAAAGAAGAAAAAAAATAAGTGGACAAAATTAGTATTTCGTAGCTCGAAATTCTAATACATTTTCGGCTGAAGGGTTTAAATTTGACTAACAATAAGTACCGAAATCCTCATTTGACATTACGTAAGTAGGGAAATAATCTGTCAAATTGATCACTGACTCACTTGGAGCCGCGGGAGGAGGGATGGACGGGGGTGGTACAGAGGCGGATCCAGCAATTTGGCAACACCGGATTTCCTCCATTTAAACCTATGTTAAACAATCGATTCTTGTCGGAGCACCTAACCCCTCCAAGAATCGATACATTTCCATAGGTTTAAACGGAGAAAAGACAATGTTGCCAACTTGATGGATTCGCCAATGGGGTGGTAAAGCCAAGCTTCGATGATTTCCTGTATTGAAGACTCTATCTGAAGCTTTGGATGGATCCGAGACATTTTCCAATTCAGTGTTTCAAAACCTCCTTCACCATTTTATTCATAGTCAAATTCCCTTCTTAGAGGAGACTTTCCACCGAGCAAGAGTCTCATGGGCACTAAGTGCACGCCGTGAGCTCGAAGACGCAATTTACATTAAACGAGTTACATTGCATACATGAATGCATAAAAACCTATTTGTGCGGGTGTCGTACTCGACCGTGCTAAGGAAGAACGCCGTATCAGCCTTCAGACGTTGCCAAGTTCCTCCGATAAAAACCGAAATCACTGGGAAAATTGTGAATATTATTTTGCAAAATTTGCAGACAATTTTTTGAGCAATTTAATCTAAAATATCTGAAAATTTCAAGAAAAAATAGGCATGAATGATGTATAAAATGCATGTTTTACCGAGGAAAATTTGGCAACTCTCGAATGTTCATAGGGGTTTTTTCCTTAGCACGGTAGTGCTATCTATCGCACAGAAAGTGAATTGCTTCCGTCGCTTTCTCCACGGATACTGAAAAGTGAAGCTAGCCCGTTTGTCAGCGTTTTTATCAGGCCTCATTAATGCTAATTTGGACGTACTTATGCTAAAAGGAACTATGTGCATAAGGTTTGCACTCAACATAGAACCTTTTGGCAAAAATACGTCCATTCCTAGCCTTATCCACCATGACTTGGAACGAAACGTCCAAAGAGTTTTCACGGCGATTCTTGAGGTTTTAAACTGCGATAAATCACCGCAAAAATGCTACTTCCAACTTTGATATTGTGGTCACTCGGGAAATGACATTATTTCGTCACATTTCGGCCAAAGTATCACAAGCGCCATGCGACGTTTAAAAATTTCCGCCACCATTTTATTTTTTTATGGAGAAATTTTTCACCGAAGCTGTCCGAAAATTTCACTGAATTCTCCCTGACTTTTCCCACGTATTCCTTGACTTTTCGTCGCAAATTCCCCGACTTTTCCCGGTCGTCGCTGATTCCATCAGTGGCGTGGCGTGAATCGCGATGTATCGAATGTTCTGTCATTTAAACCTATGATAAAGAATCGATTATTAAGGTGTTCGCTGCGAACACGATCTTTTTCCATGGGTTTAAATGGATAACAATCGATACATCACAAAGCCCGCCACGCCACTGAGTTTCATGACTTTTCCCGATCGCCCTCAAATTTCCTGTCTTTCCACTTTACCTAATTTCTAACCGAAAAATTTACTCAAACACACTCGAAGTAACCATAAAAACTGACACTTTTAACTGTGCAGGTAGTTTCTGCTGCCGAAATTTCCCGAGATTCACAGAAAAAGACTTTGAAAAGGGAAATCATGAAATTGAGGAGGGATCATGGAGGACTGAGTACCACATGTGGGCTGCAGCTTAAGGCTCGCAGCTCCTAATAAAACATTTTCCGCAATACATCGATGAATAACCTCTCGATGGGGTGTCCACGCAAATCGCAATAAGAGGCGGCATCAACCGTCGAATCCCCCGAGCTGCAAGCAATTTCATGCCCACTTAAAAATTACTCTCTTTCGTCGAATTCGTGAAGGGCTCTGATATTCTCACAAAGGCTGATGAAACGAATAAAGCGAACATAAACTACGGATAAAAAAACGATCAAAAAAGTCTGCTCCGAATAGATTTTACGAATTCCTGAGCATAAAATTGATACTAGTCCCTGAAACAACACTTCTTTTGCGGAGTGGAGGTAACGAAAATGTCGGAGCGATCTGGTGGCGAAAATAGGAACTACTCTCGGACGATGAGGTGATATTGGCACTGCCAGTGGTGATAGTTCCTCATTTCCCAGGCAAAAAAAAGCGTAACTACGACCACTCGTAAATTGAATTATTTTAACTAGGAGATTTTTGGGCATTTTTAACTGAAAATTTCACAGATTTATCTTCTTGGTGGCAATAAAAAATTTGCAAGATTTTACTCAGAGACTGCAAATTCATATTTTTGCGTAAAATTGAGATATTTGAGTAGATTTTGCGGCCTCGGAATCGAATTAAGTTCCTTCGTTTGGGAAACGAAGAGTTGCATGTCCTGAGTTCGATTGGTAATTTTTTATTACATGCTTAGACTTTTAGAGATGGGCTCGTAAAAGTTGAAGTTAGACATAAAGACGCTTAGCTAGAAGATAGCCGCGCGCTCAAATCATACAGATACCCGATAATGAAACATAACCTCCAATTGGAAAAGTTAATGTGAAATACATGATAAATAAAGACTTGTGCTGAACACCTAACTAAATTCATCAGCTAAAAAACTGGAAAAAGACATATTACAAAAAGTTATTAAAATTAGAAAAGAATTCGATTACTTTTTTTTTCACTTGTATTTTTTGTCACGTAAAATGTAATGTATGGATTTGCTTTCCGTTGATGAGACGGCTCTTATTTAAAAAAACAGTTTTTAGGAGGCATGAGAAAAATTAAACAGAAAACTTCGAAAATAGATCTGTGCACGATATTAAAATGAATCGCCACAAGAAAAAAAAAACCAAAAAACACTGGAGGAAAAATCCTATGCTTTTGACGAACTCGTGTGTAGGCACAGCCATACTTTAAAACTTTGAACCTTTTAAGTCTTTCAGAGTATTCTCCGGAGAAAATGCATTATTTTTCTTTCGCGTTTCACACATTCTGTCACATCAAATCATTGTAATCCCTCGAGGGGTTTTATATTTCTCAAGTGGTCGAGTTAATTTTTCTCAGACTTTTAAACATATTATATATGATGCTATGTTACAGGCCTACTTAAACTTCCATTTATCACAATAAAGACCATATGGGACATTTTTCAGGAAATAAGCTGTTTTAGGAACGATTGTAAATATGGTCTTAAGGTTTAGAAAAGATGTATGACTTTGTGTATTGAACTACCAAAACAGAGGAGGTACTTTTCTAGTCTACAACTCGATAGAAAGATTTAAATACAATTTCCTGGTGCGGAGATCTTTTAGGATTTAGAAATAAGTAAAATAAAAAATTACTTAAACTTTAGTCATTCAAAAATTGAAATAAATAAGCAATTAAGATAAAAATATAAATTAATTAGAGGTAAATATATTGATCTTTTACCTTTTGTACTAGGGTTCGTTAAAAAATGATACAAAATTCTAGAACCTCGAAAATTTATGTATAAAAATTTAAAAATTATTAACGTTTATGTTACATTCTAGCAAAAACCGTAATATTCCACCAAGCTTCTGGGTAAATTCCAATCGGAGTCTTTTAAGATCAAATGCAGCGACGCGCGATGCCCCAAAAGCCAAAAAAGTGTCCCATCCTTTATTTTTTCTTCATAGAGTTTAAGTTTGGACACGTTGTTTCCTGATACCGAAAATAATAATCTTAAATCTTGATATTTTTACTACGCTAAAAATGTCTTTCCCCCTACAGGATTGCCAAGTTGACATTTTTCGAACTAAGTACTTGGATAATAAAGAGATAAAACCGTTGGGCTGTGTTTTGCGGCAAAAAAATCTTCCATTCACGTAAAATAGAGACACTTTTTTCTGTTCTTTATCAAGTTGTTTTCTTTTTCAAATTTTAATTCTAGACGTCTTTGCAATCTTATAGAGATGGTAACACAAAGATGGTCTTAACGATGGTAAGATGGTAACGTTTTTATTCCTCTGGTTATACATACATTTTTACAATTATTCTTTAGCAGAGTTTTTGATTAATAATTTAGATTGTAATGCAAAGATTAAATAAAAAAAAACTAAAAAAATACAAATTGATATACCTATCAAATACAATTCCAAAAGTGAATGTGAGGTGAGGAAGATAGTTATAATAAAAACGACCAAAGTTGTCGAGATGCTTAGAGGTGTGTGACGGTTATCCCGAATAAAAGTCAAGTAAGAGGACAAAAACTAGAAGCATGAAGCATGGGTATTATTGATTCAAGCGTGTTCCAGCGCGCGGCCGGCGCAGTAGTTCCTTTCGCGAGCGACAGAGGGCGCCGACCATTTCACGTCATGATTTTTTGACTACCGGCGCGGCGCACCCCAGCCTAACGAATTTCTACGATAAGTCGGGAAATACTTGTGTCACCCTGAAAAATAGGAAAAGTTGAACCTTCTTGCGATCTTCCGCACGGCTGCAGTCATTTAGATTTGAAAATGCGTACTAAGTGCCATGGAAAGTCTTGCATAGGCTGAGGGCTATCCTGCTGTGCTAGGGAAAATCGCCGGATGAGCATTCAAGAGTTGCCAGATTTCCTCCGATAATATGTTAGCTTATGAAGAAAATTATGTATATTCTTCCTTGGACTTTTCAGATATTTAAGCCCACATTGTGAGGAAAATTGTCAGAAATATTGAGGGAAAAATATTCACAGTTTTCAAAGTAAATTCATTTTTTATCAACACTGGGAAAAAACACATTGTATCTAGAGTCCAGACTCTGTCATCGACAAGAAAAAGTACTCTTGATTCAATCAGAATCTAGCTTCAATCAAGAACCAAGCCTCTTAATTTCAGCGGATTTCGTTTTGATTCAAGCAAAAATCCGATTGAATCAAGAGTATTTTTTCTTGTCAATGTTTTCAAGAGTCTGGACTCTAGATCCAATGTGTTTTTTTTTTTCCAATGAAACGAAATATAGCAACCTCTGAAAACTCATAAGGCGTTTTTCCGTAGTAGCGCAATATTACGGCTACCCAAGAAAAGTCAATCTCCATCACGATTGGCAAATCAGAAGGAGATGCTACCCCCAAACGTCGCGTGGCTGCGTTTACCTACCCGAGGGATAGTATCCTTTAGAAAAAATCGATTGATCGAACGATTTTTTTCGCGAATTCGATATCATCGCTTAAAATCTTGAACGAAAAATCGATTTAAAAAATCAGATATTACGATCTTTTTCATAATTCGCACTCTTTGAAAAAAAGAGAAAAAAAGAGAGTGAAATTTCGAGGGAGTTTGCTATAATTTTGGTCCAAAAATCGGTTCATGGTCCGTCTTAAGAGATCTGGGTAGCGAAATTCCGAATTTTCGGTTTTGAGGAAAAAAATAGATTTACACGATTAATCGCACCCGATGCGACACCGGTGCGATTCTATCGATCTTTTCGCATAAAAATCGATTTTTCAGGAGAATCGATTAAGAGTCCTCGACATTTCCGTGAGCCAAAAAAATTCGAAAGCAAAATAGAAGTGACGAAACGTCGCGTGGGACATGGGACACACTTCAACGCACTGGAAAAAGAACCACATTGGATCTAGAGTCCAGACTCTTGAAAACATGGACAAGAAAAAATACTCTTGATTCAATCAGATTTTTGCTTAAATCAAAAGAAAATCCGCTCAAATTAAGAGGTTTGGTTCTTGATTTAAGCAAAAATCCGATTGAATCAAGAGTATTTTTTCTTGTCGATATTTTAAGAGTCTGGACTCTAGATCCAATGTGTTTTTTTTTTCCAGTGCGACGTTTTTTGCTCGCTTGAAGTAGGAAAGCATGCTTAACACGATTCCCAACATGTCGTCGCTTAGCTGACATGAGGGCGTAACTACACATTGAGATGAGCCCGGAAAAGCATTGAATTGTATGGGAGACAGGGCTCATTGCAGAGTGTAGTTACGCCCTTGTGTCAGGTAGGCGAAAATCGATCACCGGACAGAGTGAGCGATGATTACATTACCATCTCACATACTTTGAAGGGAAAATCGATTTGCGTGCTGCGAAGGGAAAGTGTCTTCATTACTATAGAAAATTAAAATTAATTTGAGATTTTAGGAAATAAAGTGTCTGATGAAATTATTAAATTGTGGCTGTAAGTATATCTTGAATAGGTTTCTTTATTTAAGTTACACACAAATAAATAATAATAATGATGGTGATGGAACGAGAATTTGGAATTTTTATCACTGGTAAAAAAAACCTCTTCGTTCAAGAGTGCAGTTTCTTGTCGCCGGATTTAAGAGTCTTGGACTCTTGTTTCAATGCAAAATCCGCTTGAATCAATGCAAAATCCGCTTGAAACGAGAGTTCAAGACTCTTAAATCCGGCGACAAGAAACTGCACTCTTAAGTCAATGCAATGCGGCATTGGTCCAAGAGGTTTTTTTTTTACCAGTGATGCAATGGAAATAGAAATACCGATTCTCTAGTTTCACCATCGACCCATTTCCATAAAAGTATTAGTAAATGAGGAATTGGTATGTGTGCGAGTCTAGTCCTAGTCCTTTTTGAAAGGAAGCCCCGTATTGTTTATTTACATTTTGATTTTTTCTCTTTTTTTCAGATAAACAGTGAAAGCGTGAAAGAAACTCCACTACACGGGTTTTCGGGATATTTCTTCAACTTTTAAACAGCTATCGCATTGCAATTTGACCGATTAATGAATGAGAACGAGGTCTTTTTGGGAAAAATAGACTAAATTTATTTATTTAGCCATTAAATCTAAAAACGAAAAGAAAAATCTAAATACTAATTGAAAAACATTTTCTTTCAGCTTTTGAGCATTATTCTGGTTTTTGTTGACTGACTAGTTGCGGAAAAATTGTATTTATTCAATTAACGTCGGAAAACTGCCGAACTCTTGATTCATTTTTATAAAAACGAACATTTCTCTACCTTCAAAAACCAATTTCCGAATTGAACTGGCCTGATTTTCACTGACAATGAGTACTTTCTTGAAAGGGTGAAACACTTAAACAAATATAATTAAAGAAAAAACTATTTAAAAAAAAAAAAAAAAAAAAAAAAAAAAAAAAACCTTCCTTTTGACATGAGCCTTGGACCTCAGCCACCCCACGTGGTTTGCACCCCTCAAGAGGCAGCAAAACTTGAACGGAAGGGGAGTCAAGTTCACCTGGCAGCGGACCGCATGCAGTGAGGGTGTTTCTCGTCGTGCTCAATAGAGGCCGCTGCCTTCTTGCTCGTCATTGTAGATGTAATAACTCCCTTCCAGGGGCAACGAAAAAAGTTGCGCTTTCGGAGTTTTCTCAAATTTCCGAATGACCGAAAGAGGCAACCGACCCTTTTCACAATCCCAAGCTGAATCAGAACTAGTTAAATTATACACCGATAAAGCAGAGAAACTCAGAATTTTGACGTTTTTGAGTATTTACTAATAACTTGCGAATCCTCACGCGCGCGGGGTCGGAAGAACTATATCCATCAACTGTACTCAGTACACGTTGAGAGTAAGTCCTAAATGGCAGTGAAAAATACCAGGAGACTTGGGTTGCTAATCCTTGTTTCATGGATAAGAACATAAAAAGGGATTGGGGACAATGGTCCACAGTCTGAATATGGATGATAGTCATAAATTGATCCCCCACAATCGACATAACTGCCTATGAGAAAACTTAACCTGTAAAACAGAAGATGATCTGCCTAGCTAAGGCGAAAAACGCCGTAACCTTCAGACGTTTCCAAAATTCCTTTGATAAGAAACCAATTTCCTGATGATCTCATGAATATTTTCCTTCTAACTTTTCGGATAATTTTGTTCGCAATTTCTCCTGAGGTTCCTAAAAATTCCAACGTGAAAGTTTGGTTACTACGGGAAATAAAGCACAAAACAACCCCAGCCCTCGGTTGACAGTTCGAAGAAAAAATGAAAAAATTTCTATTCTAATTTCTATTTTTCTTGAAGAAATTTTAAAAAAACCAGGGGTAAATACCGACGTCGCAATGCAGGGGTGCATTTTCCCAGTCTCTTCATAGTTATCTTGATACTTAAATTCATAGTCTCTTCATAGTTAAATTCACCGCAAACTGTTTCAAAACCAACACAAAATTTGTGTTGGTTTGTGTCTCGCTTCCTATATTAACCAGAAGTAACACAAGAACACGAATGAATCGGTCAGTTACAAAAGGTCTCAAGCATCAAAAATGAGAATTCGAGAAAAATAGTGATGACCATTTAAATTGACCCCTCATAAATCTCAGAGCTCCAAAGCTTTGAATTAATTGATCACATGATTAATTAATCTGAAATTTGAAACGGATTGGTTCATCCAGTTTCTACCGTTTTTTCGAAAGTTTATATCTGGCGTTTGAGCCCTTTTATAGTTGACCAAATATTTTTATTGGCGTAGTTTACTCTTGTCTATTCATTGGTTTGAAACGAAGCTGTTGCTTTTTCTTCGATAAAATAATGTTAGTTTTTAAAATGTCTATCCCTTTCAAAGTTGCAAATTCAAAATTATTGGCTCGGATCTTGGGATGCAAGGATTCAACCCCACACTTCGAATCCATCCAATCTAAACTTTTATAACTAACCGATTCAAATATTTTTATCAGAGTAGTTTACTCTTGTCTACTCACTGGTTTAAAACGAAGCTGTTGCTTTTTCTTCGATAAATGTTGGTTTTTAAAATTTCTACCCCTTTCAAAGTTGCACATTCAAAATTATTGGCTCGGATCTTGGGATGCAAGGGTTTAACCCCACACTTCGATTCCATCCAATCTAAACCCGGAGCCATAAAACGACCACCTTCCTCCAATTCCACGGCTCACAGAATAAAGGCAAGTTTCCAGGGATAGTGGGAGGAGGAGGGGGAGGCCCAGGGTTGCAGGGAAAGGGATAGCGGCCGGGGGGGGGGGGGGGTTCGCCGCACAGTGGATCCAGTCAATCGGAGAGGTCGGACATGAAATTTTTGACTGAACTGCAAGGGATGTGTATTTCGTTATATTTTAAATTTCAAGGGACGTTACTAGAAGATAATGGAGGTGTTGCATGTGTGAGGAATTTGCGATTTGACTGTTGATTCTTATGTAAAAATTCGCGAGAAGCACGATGGTGCTACTGGTTTTCTCTGAAATCAACTCCCAAGCTCAAAAAAAGCTCTCAAGTTGAGCCAAAATGGAGGGGATATCCCACGCTATCCTGAGGGTCCACCTCTACATCAAGACAAAATCTCCATGCAAAGATAGGGAGCAAATACATTAGCAGGGTTGCCGTGTTTTCAGTTTTGGATACCCCAAATCAAGTGGCAGCCCTGTCAATGTATTTGCTCCCTATCTTTGCATGGAGAGTTTGTTTTGATGTAGAGGTGGACTCTCAGGGTAGGGTGGGATATCCCCTCCATTTTGGCCTCAACTTGAGAGCTTTTTGTTGAGCTTGGAAGTTGATTTCAGAAAAAACCAGTAGCACCATCGTGTTTCTCGCAAACTTTTACAAAAGAATCAACAGTCAAATCGCAAATTCCTCACACATGCAACATCTCCATTTCACCAGGAAACCGGTGGGACCACTTTTAGAACCTCCAAGTTTTGTATAAACGCAGTTATAAGCGTTTAAAGTTTCCATATGTTGTCCGAACTTTCCTACTGACTGGATCCACTGTGCACCGCGAGAGGGAGCGGGGGCGGGGGTCCAAGTTCGTTACCCCACGCTGGCATTTCTGTTGTCTTCCCCTGCAATTTGTTCGGCGTCCTTTCGAGAGAGCCCAACGCTCCTGTATCCCTGCCCCCGCAGGCCCGCCGCGATGCGAAGGAGACCCGACTCCACCAATTTATCGATGAACGGGGCGCTGGCTCATCCCCTCGTCACCTTTGGTTCGTCTCCAAAAGTCCGAACGCACAACGCAGAGTTCGGATTACCCAGTGGCGTGGCGTGCTTTGCGATATATCGATTGATCTGCCGTTTAAATCTATGGAAAAGGATCGATTATCAAGGTGATCGCAGCGGACACATTGATAATCGATTCTTTACTGCAGCTTCAAATGGAGAAATATCTATAATCGATCATTCAAGCCGCGCCGCGCCGCTGGGATTACCTTCTGAGGGAGAACAAGCGTATATAGAAAGGGGGGAAACCGACGCATTTTGGCAACCTTGGAAAGAGGCCAATGAAATAAAACCGGGTAGGTACAGAAATCAGGTATTGTATGTTAGGAATTTTTCAAAAACAGGAAAGGATTGAGTCGATATATCCAACTGCATTAAAACCAATGGCTATAAAATTTGTCGTTTCCCTTAAAAAAAAAACGTAAGGGAGAAGAGGGAGCAGAAATCAGAATAAAAAGACGCAGAAGGAAGATAGAAGAAGGGAAAGAAGAAAACGAAGCAGAAGAGGAGAATGAAAAGGAGAGGAGGCAAAGGATAAAAGTAAGAAAAATAAATTGAATAAAAAGAGGGAGAGGAGGTAGAAAATAATAAAGAAGAAGGGTCCAAACGTATGTAAAATTTCTGTTTACTTATTGTTGTGGGAAGGGTAAAAGCACTGGTAGTACTGGTCCGAAGATTTTGATACCACTATTCGAGCTCTGAGGGCGCATATTGCCTACCCTCTCTAATGAAGGAAAACTGAATGCAAGAGGCTGCTCAACGGACAAACCCGGGACATTATTCACGGCATTTCATTCCCCGTATAAATAGGAACTATATAGAATTGGAATTCCCACCATTAGATCGTTAAATTTTACTTCGAATACGTTTCCCTTTTCCACCTCTTTATTTAAAATTCTCTTCCCTTCATTCACCGAGAATGGACCAGAAAGGGCGGAAAGTGCGTATAGTGGTGAGCCTTAATCCACCAACCGATTCATAGATTTCAGTCAAACAGGTACAAATTGCAATTTTGCATTTGCTTCATGTAACATGAACGTCTATCAGTTTGCGATTAAGATGAATGAAGTAAAACTGTTTAGATAGTTAGCGTTTCGATAAAATCGGGGCCTATTTTGAACATCATAGATAACGGAACGCTCTATTGACTCAAAACAATGCGAAGAACAAAGGAAGAATATACGAAATTGGATTCGAACCCAACACACAGCTTTGTATTTTAACTCCGCGGTGAGCCGGGTTGTTGGAGAAATCAAAAAAGTTACCTCTTCCACGTATGATAATTTTTAAAATTGCGTTTCCGAATCTCAATCAGATAAAAGTTGCGAGAAACTGAGCGTAACTCCTGCCCAACCTAGTATAAAACGTGAAAGTCAGTGGCAAGGTGTTAATGATCGATTATCGATAATTCCCCATTTGAAGCTGTGGTAAAGAATCGATTATTATGGTGTTCGTTGCGAACACTCTTTTTATTGATCCTTTTCTAAAGGTTTATATAAAAAATCGATCGATACATCGCAAAGCACGCCGCGCCGCGCTACTGGTGAACGTAAACCATCGCATTAAAGATGGAGTGAATTGAGGAAATTAATAGCCCTGGGAGTATTTCTGAGAACTGAGCGAAAAGTTATACTTCGCGCTATAACGGTTGTTACACAGTATCGATCGAGTTCATGGAATACTCAGTGTGATTTTACACCACTCAATTCTTTATTATTGCATCCATAACGCGATGGTCAACTTTTCGTAAGTATTTACGATCGGTGATGATCAAATCTAAACTTGATTTACACCGAGAAAAAAAGTCGGTGGAATTACCATGTATGTTGCCTGAGTCAACGCCAAATAAGTTTATACTTTCCTAGACTACGACAAAAGATCGTCTGACTTCTTTTTTTTCTGACAAGAAACAAGATGGCGGATCTTTTGTGGCAGTCCAAAAGTGCGTAAACTTATTTGGTGTGGACTCAAGTAGTCAAAGTTTATACTTTCCTAGACTACGACAAAAGATCGTCTGACTTCTTTTTTTTCTGACAAGAAACAAGATGGCGGATCTTTTGTGGCAGTCCAAAAGTGCGTAAACTTATTTGGTGTGGACTCAAGTAGTCATTGATCACCGAGATTCCCATCTTTTTAATACTTTTACGAAGTTCAAGTGGTTTTTTTTTTTTTTTTTCAATTTCGTCAATAACCGACTGAGGCAACCAGGGCCAGATTTACCTACTTGCTGCCCATGGGCCGCCTATATTTTGCCGCCCCCTTCTCATTCGTTTTGAAATATCAATAAAAACCATCAAAAGAACGTGCTGGAGGGGGAGGCGTGCATAGGACACGTTTACCTACTCGTGTTGGATACATTTTTTGCGAAAGCCCAGTCAACACTACTAGCAAATTTTGACGGAACTTTGCGAGAAAGTTAAGTTCCGTTAACCTATCTCTATGTGGACAAGGTCCTCCATTTATAAGAAATGAACCAAAAAGAACAAACATAAATGTGGTTTAATAATTTTAACTTCCGCCGCGCCGCTGCGCCGCGCTGATCGTACTGTGATTGGCGCAATGCGTGAAGTATTCCTGCAGTCTTGTAGGCGCTATACGTTTCACGCCAACCGCTTCTGACCGCACTGAGTTTATCGCTTCTCCTAAACGTACCTAGAAAAATTCCCTGACTTTTCCAGTGAATTTCCTGACTTTTCTCGGTCGCCGTAAATTCCCTGACCTTCCTAGTTTTCCAGACCGTGGGCAAGGGTTGCCACCAAATTTAGAAAATGAAATTCCCTGACATTTCCCTGATTTCCCGGACACATTTGAGTAAAACCCCCTGACAATTGAAGGTATGTCAAATGGTTTAAAGACATATTTTGAAATAGTTTTCTGGCAAAATTTGTTGTATTGCATCAAACCCATTCTAGAAAGCATATGTATAAAGGCAAATTAACAATTTTTCCCTGTCATTTTCAGGTGTGTCCCGACTTTAAAAATTCCCTGACATTACTCGGTATTCTCTGACTGTAGCAAACCTGTAAAAGCCAACCAACATAACCTCTCCTGGTGACAGAGACAACCTGATGATGACAACGGGAATAAATCGATACCTATCGAATAAGACTTAGGAGGAGCAAGGGACAGATCGGAGCGGAAACAAACAGCCGCCCGGACCGAAACTTTCGGAGGTCTCCGAATAAAATCCGGGGGGCCGCAAAGGGGGGGGAGGAGGGATAAGGGGAAAACGATGCGCGCCGGGAAAACGCGGGCGGGACACGTTAACGAGAGGCTGACTAAGAGAGAAGGCAGACATTTATTTCGCCGAAACAGAAGCGCGGGGCGACGATAATGAAGTTAGTGAAACGCCGAGTGAGAAAATAAAATTATCCCAACGCATCGCCCCCCCCCCCCCCCCCCCGGGTCGTCGTCGATACTGGTTGTCAGAGCCGTACTTGTACACACGTAACGTCATCACGATGATATTAAAAGTGGAGGGATGGGAACGAACGGAAGGATCCGAACGGATGAGAGGGAAACGTCAAGGAAGTGAGGAAGCTTTGTGGGACTTTCGTGAAATAGTCCGTTAGACAGTTCCGAAATGTAAGTATTATGTAATCAGGGTTGCCACATAATTTAGAGAATGTAATTCCCTGACGTTTCCCTGATTTCTTTGGCACTTCTGAGTGAAATTCCCTAACAATAGAGAATTTGCAGGTGACTGAAATTTGATGAATTTCGTGTTTAAGTGGAAAATGGGCCTGTTGCAAACTTTTGCTAGAGCAGAATGAAGAGTTGTTTCTTATAGATAATGCCTCAAAAATCACGATGAGCGCATCGGCAAAGTCTGAAATGCACTCATAAATTCACAATCTGCGTAAGAAAATTGCGTTATTTTGAGCTTCCCGCTTCAAAAACGATACCACTGCACAGGGGAACATTTTGTTAGAGGAGTCGCTCCATCGTCGGCAATATTCATCATGGCCGACGCTTGCGCAGTTCCTCGCGTAATTCGAGGAGAGTTCAAGGTCAATTAAGGCGGGCGAGGAAAATATGAACGTAAACACGCCGATTGTTATGTGGTTTAATCCTGTTCAGGTGTTATCTCGTCCCATCACACGTGTTTTGGCGGACTGGCGTCGGCCATGATGAGTATTGCCGCCAATGGAACGACTCCTCTAACAAAATGTTCACCTGTACCGTAGTATCGTTTTCGAAGCGGGAAGCTCAAAAGACCGCAAATTTCTTACGCAGATTGTGAAGTTATGAGTGAATTTCAGACTTTGCCGATGCGCTCATCGTGATTTTTAGGGCATTATCTGTAAGAACCAACTCTTAGTTTTGCTCTAGCAAAAGTTTGCAACAGGCCCATTCTGAGTGAACTGAACACGAGGATACCCTTGGTTCATGAATTGAACGATTATTGGAGAAGATATGAAAAAATTATCTAATCTGCTAAAATACATGTGTTTAAATGGGAAATGCCGCCAGATGACGTCACTAGGCGGTGCATTTTCTCACTTTTAAATCTACTTTTATACTATTTCCCTATTAAAAAAAGGGTACGATACCGCTCCGAACTCATACCACTCGGCTCTTCAGGAGCGAAATAGGCTCCGTAGTGAAATTCACACCGAATTGCACTCCAAGCTCTTAGAAAGCGTGTAAAAGTCTTCATTTTCGCTTACACTCTAGGCTGAAATTCATCACCCTTATCCTGGGTTCCCAGCCCGCTACACCCCCCCTCCCCCCCGGGGAAGACTAAGCCAGGGCAAGGTCTGCGGAGATATTTGTCTCCACGTCCAATTACATTTGACTCGGATGAAACAATTCCCATCAGCGACCAATCAAAGCGCAGATCCCCCGAGGCGAAATTCTTCCACCGACTCCGCCGACGTAGAAACCTAACTACAATTCCGGACAGGCCCTCCCTCCCGCATACCCCCACGCTTTCCTTGGCTCGTATAGAGGCGGGGATACGTCCTTTCATCGGGGGAGCGACGAAATATTTCGCGGACGGAAGACTCATTAACCGCGAAGCGTCGTCGTCGCCCCGGACGTCTCGTGGAAACCGCAATCGAAGACAGGACAATGGAATGCTCGCGTCAAAATTAGAGGGATTGGGATCGCCTCGGGAAAGGAGTAAGAGGGGTGGGGGAGGGGGGAGGTAGGGGGAGGGAAGGGGGGATGGGGGGGGTATCAAAGGGACGAGGACGGACGGGGTGATGGAATAGAAACATCAGCGACCGCAAGACGTAGATCGGTATGTACTCGAGAGCAAACAAGAGGTCGCTTGTGTCCACAACGCGTTTTTCCGTTTAGCTTTCGGGTTGGCGACGCGACGGTGACGAGAGCTGAAGGGATTCGGCTCGCGGTTTCGGGCTCGTCCCGCTAGCCGTAATTAATGACTTAAGTAGTGTCCCTTGACCCTGGTCCCGAGGGCCCATCCGTACTTCCGGCCTCGATAAATGGACTATTTTGGGATAAGGAACCACTATTTCTAGCTCGTTTTAGAAACAACATATATTCCATTGGATTCCCTATGCAGAAAAGTGATTTTATGGAAGAGCAAGAGATAGTGGTTCCTCATTGCAGGGTGTAATCCAAATGTGAAACGACTAGGAATGATCGTATTGGGACGATAAAAAATAGTGGTGGTTGTTGAACTGGATCGCATCCTGCAATAGAGAACCACTATTTCTGGTGCATTTTAGAAGCACCATACGAGTCATTGGTTTCCCAATGCAGATACGTGCTTTTATGGATGAGCCAGAGATGGTGGTTCCTCATTGCAGGGTGTAATCCAAATGTGAAACGACTAGGAATGATCGTATTGGGACGATGAAAAATGGTGGTGGTTGTTGAACTGGATCGCATTCTGTAATGAGGAACCACTATTTCTGGTTCATTTTAGAAACGACATAGGAGCCATCGGTTTCCCAATGCAGATACGTGCTTTTATGGAAGAGCCAGAGATAGTGGTTCCTCATTGCAGGATGTAATCCAAATGTGAAATGACTATAGGAATGATCGTATTGGGACGATGAAAAATGGTGGTGGTTGTTGAACTGGATCGCATTCTGTAATGAGGAACCACTATTTCTGGTTCATTTTAGAAACGACATGGGAGCCATCGGTTTCCCAATGCAGATACGTGCTTTTATGGAAGAGCCAGAGATAGTGGTTCAAAAAACGTTCAATTTGTGTAATCTTCATTCCTGTTTGTAACATTCACGAGCCGCATTCTCTTAACTCTCCCTGTAAAGGGTCTCTTCAATGAACAATCGTATTTTCAACTCTGTCGCGTCTTTCATGGAATATCTTGAGTCCTTTTATACCCATAGTTACTTACGACATCTCAATTCTGGTCAGGCTTGGTTGGGCTCAGAGACAACTAAAAGTGGCATAAAAAAAATCCAATTCTGATTGGTTCTCGCTCATGGAGTCACAAAAGAGTGCGCCAAGATGGCGGTGGCTCGAATGTGAACAACAATAATGAAAATATTACCTGATTGAGATTTATCAAGAGTAAATTGTTACTTTCATCGCACCAAAATGAAAATGGATTAAGAAATTATTCACAATTTAATCTCATTTTATTGTATTGCAATTTTCTTTGGTTAGGTTTTGATCAGTTTTGTTGGTGGTGTTGTTTTTGGATGACAGACATCGCAGGATTCCTTGTTCCTTGTCGCTCCATATCGTTTGTTTGGGTGCACACTTTTGTTACACTATGGCCAGCCCAAGCCAGCTGATAATCGAGATGTCTTAACTCATGGGTATAAAGGGACTCTATTTTCAACTCTGTCGCGTCTCTCATAAAATATCACGAAACAATTCACATGGAATCTCATGAGATGTTCCACGAGCAACGCGGCTTTATTTTTCATTAAATCTAACAACGCGGACTCGAAGGGATTGTGACTCAAAGCGTGCCCGTTCCGAGAGGCCTCTGTTTGCAGGACGGAATTAATAATTATTTAAGTCGGGGAACAATAGGGGATGCGACGTTTCAACGATGCTGTCTCGGTTCGCTTCCGCATTCCTCATGATTACGCGACCGGGTAAACCGAGCTTGGAAATAGGTCGCGGCAGGGAACGCAGCGCCGCACAGTGGAGCGAGTCAATAGGAGAGGTCGGACAGAATTTGGAAACTTTAAAAGCTTATAACGCCGTTCATACGAATCTTTGAGGTTCTCAAAGTGGTTCCGTTGGTTCCCTGGTAAAATTTTCTTCTAGAAGCTACTCTTAACATTTAAAATGCGGCGAAATAAACGTGACAATTTGCAGTTTTAGTTGGATTGCATTTTGCAAAAAGGAACCACTGCATTGCAATGTTGCTAAGATTGTGCAACTTCTTTTGTCTTGGAGGAAAAACTCGATTATCCATTAATAGTTTCTCTTAATCCGTGAAAATTTGTAAGCCCGAGCATGGATGTCTACCAAACTCCCTGATGTCTTCGGACAATAAATAGTGCCTATAGATGGCTGTAGATTCCTAAAGGAATAGAAGCCACTAAACTCTCAATAATAATAAAAAAAAAAAAAAAAAAAAAAAAAAAAAAAAAAAAAAAAAAAAAATAGTTTCTATTTTACTCACTAAAAACTGTAAATTTAAGACAAAAATTACCATCTAAATTTCATAGTTTTTCACGATTTCCGCAATTTTATTGCAAAAGATGAAGTTGCACAATCTTAGCATCATTGCAATGCTAGTGGTTCCTTTTTGCAAAATGCAATCCAGTTAAAAAATTCATGTCCGACCTCATCCTCAAACTCGTCGCACAATGGATCGAGTTCGAGGGTAGGGTAGGGTAGGGATTCAATCAGAGAGGCCTAGACATGAAATTGTTGACTAAAAACTTAATTTTTTTTTGTTTATTTTGTCGCATTTTAAATTTCACGGGGTGCTTCTAGAAGAAAATTTTACGAGGAAACCAATAGAGCTACTTTTAAAACCTTGAAGTTTTACAGAGTTATGAGCGTTCAAGTTTCCGAATTTTGCCTGACCTCTCCTATTGACTCGATCCACTGTGCGCCGCGCCGGCTCAAGGGACCAAAACCCAGCGCGCCCTCCAAACTTCAGCCTCGCGGTCCGGGGTTCGCGTCTCAGTTTAGCTAGGTTTCCAATTTATTGTGTGAGGGGAGACCCTAGACCCCGCCAGGGATCGTCGATCCGCGGCTCACAGTGGATGAGACAATAGTAGAGGTTGGTCAAAATTTGGAAACTTAAACGCTCATGACTCCGTCCATATATAATTTTGATTCTAAAAGTGAGTTCTTTGGTTTCCTCGTGAAATGTTCTTCCAGAGGCACCCATTGAAATTTAGCATGTGACGGAATAATATCAAAATTTGCAGTTTTAGTCAAAAATTTCATGTCCGACCCCTCTGGTTGATTCGATCCACTGTGCGTTACTCTTCCTCAGGTGGTGCTTCCAGAGATGGAAAATTTCATAAAATTTATTCGAGTGAAATTTCATGAAATTTCATAAAATTTATTCGAGTGAAATTTCATGAAATTTATTGAAACTTTTGGGATACATTTAGGAGGCTAAGAAACGCCTAGAACCAGTGATTCTAAATTTTGAAACTTTTTACCCCAAGCCTAAAACATTCGCGCGTTGCAAATGTTTTCGTTTAGTTTAGAGGCTAGGTTGGGATTCTTCCCTCTAAACTCCCCTTTTTGCCCCCTCTTCGTGTCTGGCACCTTCAGTAGAGTAGCATAATACCGCGGCATCAACAGAAAGACCATCTGAAACGCTTTCAGACCTCCAAAAGTTTAATCAATAATTCTAAAATAAATTATTAAATTTCAACTTTCGTGAAAATTCGAGCCGTACGAAATTTCAAAACGTGAAATTTAACTTTCCATCTCTGGGTACCTACTTCTAGCGCGGCAGGTTTGGCGCATAACGCCCTATGTGGCACCGGATCTATACATCGTAGGCTATTTGCTCCGCGTTTCCTTCAAGCCCTTTAAACATTAAGAGCACTCGACCGCAAAAAGGTCGCCAATAATTGAGGACACTTTGCTGCAAAGAGGCTATCAATTATGTGGAATTTACCGCAGAGAGGTCATCAAATAAGACAGATCAATGGCCCGTTAATTTACGGGCAGGAGTGACAGAGAAGAACACTCCGCATACCTGGCAACTTCACGCGATAGAATAACTTGAAAATGGACTTCGAGGATTAGAAGTTCAGCTCGGTCTTTTTTCGTCAGACTGAAATTAAAAATACCTACAACGCAAGCTGTAAAAAAGCGAGTAGGAGGGATCTTTTCTTTTCAATTCCATTGGCCGTCGATTCGTCGTTCGCCGCACAAGTGCTCTGCCGTGCTAAGGAAAAACGCCGTATGAACATTTGAAAGTTGCCAAATTTCCCTCAATAAATTGGTCATTGTTGAGAAAAGTTATGAAAGTTTCTCCTTGAAATTTTCGGGGACTTAAGGCGAAATTGCGAACGAAATTATCTGAAAAATTGGAAGAAAAATATTCATATTTTAACCAGGAAATCCGTGCTTTATCAGAGGAAATTTGGCAACGCCTGAAGGTTCATACGGCGTTCTTCCTTAGCACGGCAGTGCTGTCCTCTGCATACATACGTGGTTCTGTTTTGGACACCCAACAAACTCATTTCCGAATTGGCAGAAGAGGGCGACACTTTACTTAAAAGTACTGTTTTCCTGGAGGAATAATGTCACTTACTGCTGTCTTGCCTGAAACTACGCCTGCACTTACGGCTTTAAATAAATACGGATACGACGTTGACTTTGTATAGCTCCGTATTAACCTATGAGAAAGAAAGAGAGAGAGCGAGAGAGCGGATAGTACTTACAGATTAGTTTCACTGAAACTATCCGCTCTAATTTCTAGTTTATGGAGTGATTATGATGGGCTCTAGCAAGAAGTTCAACTGATTTGTATGAAATTTTGATGAGAATAAATCTCATTCCGTTCTATAAGAGGATCGAGTTTATCAGAAAGGGACCAACCGGCATTTTCGAAAAAATTGAGTTAAGAATATTTTCGAGTTCCACTAGCCGAATATTTTCCCCTGCCAAAAACTCGATGTCGAAAAACAGAAAGAAATTAGTTTGTGAAAAGAGGGGTTAAACTTTATTTTCTACATTGAGCCTCATGCATGATAATAAAACTTCAAACCTCTTTTTCTCACTTTCAACTCAATAAGGGTTGGGCTGGTTCCCTTCGGGTGAACTCGGTTCAATTCTTGCCCTGTCTTGCGATCCATTGGACACTTTCGTATAGATCACCGCGCCGCGATACTAAAGTTCCTTCATTTCGTCGAGTATGCAATCTGATTTTCGGGGAGTTAAAATAGTTGCTTGAAGTCAAAGCGTACTTTGATCCACAAACCCCGAAGTTTCCGGAAAAAAGGGCTCTCATGCGTCTAAGATTAATGTATATCTGTGTGGTTCTTGTGTATGTAAATTGCATGCATGACTGTTGATTCTTATGTAAAAGTTCGCGAGAAACACGATGGTGCCACTGGTTTTCTCTGAAATCAACTCCCAAGCTCTCAAATTGAGGCCAAAATGGAGGGGATATCCCACCCTACCCTGAGAGTCCACGTCTACATCAAGGCAAACTCTCCATGCAAAGATAGGGAACAAATACATTAACAGGGTTGCCGTGTTTTCAGTTTTGGAGTCCCCAAATAAAGTGGTAGCCCTGTCAATGTATTTGCTCCCTATCTGTACATGGAGAGTTTGTCTTGATGTAGATGTGGACTCTCAGGATAGCGTGGGATATCCCCTCCATTTTGGCCTCAACTTGAGAGCTTTTTTTGAGCTTGGGAGATGATTTCAGAGAAAACCAGTGGCACCATCGTGTTTCTCGCAAACTTTTACATAAGAATCAACAGTCAAATCGCAAATTCCTCACACATGCAACATCTCCATTCTCTCCGTACACTTCTTGACCGGTGCGGCATTTTCGGCCGGGTATATCAAGTGCGCAAAAGCTCCAGTACGATCGTTCGCGCGTGTAAACAAGCCAATTCTGTCAACCCGATTCTTCCGCAGCGAGAGCGAGACCTCTAATAAACACACCCATTTATAACTCCCCGGTTAAGTATCCGCGCGGCGTGGAAAGCAATAATTCCACAAAATAGAGTTCGCAGGAAATAACTTTCCTCGGGATGACAGTTGTGAGCAATAAGCAACAGACTCGCCTACAAAGATACGACAAAAAAATAACCCAATCCAGTGATAGAGGATCGACCCGAGAACCAGGGGACGGAAATGCCTTGTAAAACCGAACTGACTATACTGTCGTACTAGGGAAAAAACGCCGTATGAACATTCGAGAATTGCCGAATATCCTTCGATAAAATGTTTATTTTTGAGTAAAAGATAAAGCACAAAAACATGCCCAAATATACGAGTAAAGAATTGGGAGAGAATTAAAATATGGGTAAACAAGGCTAAAACATTAAAATCACTTAAAGGCAGGACGTTTCGAGCTGTTACCAGCTCATTTTCAGCTCCAAAAACACATAAAAACAAGTAAAAAATTGAGTGGCAACCTGACCCCGGCCGTTGTAACATAAACACGTGATCCGTAAGCCGTTATCACGTTGTTTTTTACTTGTTTTTATGTGTTTTTGCAGTTAAAAATGAGCTGGTAACAGCTCGAAACGTCCTGCCTTTTAGTGTTTTTAATGTTTTAGCCTTGTTTACCCTTATTTTAATTCTCTCCTTATTCTTTTTTGAAGAAAGCTATGAATATTTTTCCGATAAATTCTCGAGAACTTTCGGTAAAGTTACAAACAAAATTATCTGTAAACTTGGAAGAAAAATATTTACGAATTTTCCCGAAAATTCGTGATTTACTGAGGGAAATTTCGCAACGCCTAAAGGTCCATACGGCGATTTTCCTTGGCACAGCAGTATAGCGCTGAGTTTAATCATTTTGTTTCGTTCAGAGGAGTGTACAAATTCATCTACGGAATCTTCATCTCGCAGGACTGATTCAGAGTGTCTACTAAAATTTCATTGCGCATTTTCTTGAAATTTAAATACAATTTCCTGATTTTTGGTGCGAATAAATCGATAGTTACCTACGACTTGCGAATTCAAAAAGGAGGAAAATGTGCGGGAAACAGACGGATTTATCGATTTTTTAATACGCACTAGAAAAAAAAAAAACACATTGTATCTAGAGTCCAGACTCTTAAAAACACAGCCAAGAAAGAATACTCTTGGTTCAATCGGATTTTTGCTTAAATCAAGAACCAAGCCCCTTAATTTGAGCGGATTTCCTTTTGATTTAAGCAAAAATCTGATTTAATCAAGAGTACTTTTTCTTGTCAATGTTTTCAAGAGTATGGACTCTAGATCCAATAAGTTTTTTTTTTTTTTTTTTTTTTTTTTTTTTTTTTTTTTTTTTTTTTCCAGTGTACGACTTGCGAATTCAAAAAAGAGGAAAATGTGCGGGAAACAGACGGATTTATCGATTTTTCAATACGATGAGAAAGAAAATACAGTTAAATGTAAGTTGGGCGCCGTTAAAAGAAAAAGAAAAAAATTAAAACTTTGGAAACTTTTTCAAACCGAAAAAAATTATTCGGGACCGATCCAAAGGGCCGGAACCAGTCCACAAATCGTCACCTTCCGTCCGAAGTATCACAAGCGCCATGCGACGTTCCAAAATTTCCGCCGCCATTTGATTTTTGTGCAGAGAAATTGTTGGTTGAATCTGTTTAAAGATTTCACTGAATTTTATCGGCAGCACAAAGAATATTCAGTGAATTTTTCGGACAGCTTCGTTGAACAATTTCTCTTTAAAAAAATAAAATTGCGCCGGAAATTTTGGAACGTCGCAAAGCGTTTGTGATCCTTTCGCCGGCAGGTGACGAAATCTTGATCTCAGGAACAGCAATCTCTGGAATTGGAACCAGTTCCACAAATTCCATCGGGTTCGCAGCCTTACGAGATGGTATTCGATTTTTTCATAAAGCATACCCCTTACGTTTTGCTTGAAATGACAGGCTGATGGCATACACTGAAAAAAAAGTAGTTAGCGTTGAGAACTAATTTGGTAAGTTCTCGCCAAGTAGAATCAAAATTAGGCTTCAGAACTAATTTATTGTACTGAAGCACCAATCAATTCGCTTCATACGCTGACTTGACTTTACTAGAGCGCGAACCAGAATTGGAAAACAGCACTAGCTGTAAAATTAGCGCTGTGGTAAGACAAATTCACCTTCGGGTCAAACTAATTCGCCCTCAACACTAACTGCCACATTGTCCGTTACATTTATTTAGTTTCGAAAAAGTGGCGTCGGTACAACAGCCTCAATCGCGTCAGCTCGTGAAAATCAATTAAAATGTGAAATTTCGGGCTCGTTTGACAATGTAAATACTCCCGGTATGATTTATATAGTGTCCTCTCTTTCTTGAAAACTTTCGAAAGCAACATAAATAAACCTGTTAAGGTTAGAAATCGTCTGTTCGATTCAAAACGTAAACAAGCATGATATTCGTTGGAGTCGTCAATCTTCTATATTAAATTGCGATTAAAGCGTTCCGCGTTCAGTTTATATTTTACGAAAATCTGTGAACTTACTGCTTACTTCTATAGTTCGTGTTTCTCCCGTAATTTCAAAAGAATATCTCAAGTGTTCGGACGAGATATGTTTATTCAGTGTGAACATTCGCTACCGTTTCATGTGTGAGTGTGTGTCTCTCTAAAGGATAATTCTGTCTACTTGCACATACCTATGGGATATTCCTTTCCTCTGTCGTTCATTTGGAACCGGTCAGTTGATTTTTACCTCTCATCTTTTAAGAAATCTTCTTTTCCTGAAAGTATGGTCCAGTTATCATTCGCTAAGCCGTTTTCTCCTCTCTCAGTTTTGAGGTTAGGTTGACCCAACCCTACCGAATGCGAATTAGAGTAGCGGAATTAGTTCCCAGCACTAATAGTGGTTAGTGTACAGAAACCAAAAATCATGTGTGTCCAAATCACACAATTTGAGTTAGTGTATAGAAACCATTTTTAGTCATCTGACGCTAACTCATTTTTTTCAGTGTAATATTCTCATCAGCTTCATTTGACTTCTTCATCCGTGATACCCTTCAGTTCCTGCGTAAATGAGCTGCTTGCTGCATTATTGCTGGTTGTTCTGATCACGGTTCATTAACCCTTCCAACCGACTTTAGGGGTGCAAACCGTTCTTAGTTTTGTAAAAACCACTCACTTAACCGCATGGATAGTTAAATGAGCGGGTAGCCAACAAGATTTTTAAAGGTGCAGTCCAGTGGCGTGGCGTGCTTGGCGATACATCAATTTTTATGCCATTTAAACCTATGGAAAAGGATCGATAACTAAATAATCGATTCTTTACCATATGTTTAAATGACATAACAATCGATGTATTGCAACTCACGCCATGCAACTGGTGCAGGCGTGCAGAAAATGCTCGATCACGCGCCCGGGCTGCCAGAAATGTGGAAAGGTTCTGAAAAATGTCGAAAGGAGGGACAATTTAAGAGGGGGGGGGGGGTCTGGAGTGTTTGAAAAATTGAAGGAAAAATATGGATAACTTTTCTCAAAAATTCTTCAGTTATCGGGGGATATACGGCACACTCGAATAGTCAAACGACGTTCTTCCTCAGCACTGAAGGGCAGCAGCAATTTTGCAAGTTAGCAACACTGTTTTTCCTCCATTTAAATCCATAAAATATATCGATTTTAGGTGAGCCAAGCTGCTTCGCCAAGAATCGATTGTTTTACATGGTTTAAATGGAGATAAAAATGTGCTGCCAACTTTCAAGAATCCCCACTGCTATAGGGTGTATCACGGAGATCGGTAGATCTCCCCGCCAAGCTAAAAATATAAATATAAGGAGAACAACCAAATAAAACCTCCCAGAGTAAGACCGGAAAACGCCTTCAAACGACTCTGCAGCAACCACACACACGCGGGGCGATAACCCGATAACCGTCGGTCGACGGTATACATTACAGAAAATATTAGGAATTGCCGATTTTCGCTGCTTTTTAACTTTTATCACCCCGTAGCAAAAAAACTACTCAAAGGATCATGTTTAAATTTGGCATGATGATTCCTCACGATTCAAAGGCCATACCTTTTGGTGTCTGATGTTTCAAAACTTATTATTAACGGAGATATGACGTTTTAAAGATTATAAAACGCCACCGGACTTCCTTCGTTAATTGCCGATTTTCGCTGCTTTTTAACTTTTATCACCCCGTAGCAAAAAAACTACTCAAAGGATCATGTTGAAATTTGGCATGATGATTCTTCAAGATTCAAAGGTCACAATTTTTGGTGTCTGATGTTTCAAAACTTATTATTAACGAAGATATGACGTTTTAAAGATTATAAAACGCTACCGGACTTCCTTCGTTTTCTAGAACTCCTGGCCTGGTTATAGCTGCCGATTCTCATTGTTAGCGCGCTTTTTTTATCAAATCAAAACAAAAACACTTGAATAAACTCATTCAGTGTCAATAAAAGAACAATTTGGGAATTTATTCGGAATATATTAAAGTTTAGCGGCTTCTTTCATAAGTTCCCGGGTCGTAAGTTATTTCTGACGCTAGAGTTCGCATGCCATTACGGCACGGCGGCCATTCGTGGTTTTGTTATTGTTATCACAGGTGTTCAGTGTCAAGTGTCAATTATTGTCAAAAAACGTGTGAATTGTAATCGTTTTAAAGTTATTAATTCTTTTTCTCTGTAGTTCATATGTTGCTAAATGTGATTTAGTCCTAAATAATCATAGTTCAAGCACTTGAAGCTTCCACCGGACCCCAATCGTCTTTGAGGAAACAGCTGATACAGACTACAAACCTAGAGCCCCTTTACCTATACTGTTGCTATGCTTTGACTAAGCCTTTGTTTTCTCTTACTTATTTTCATCATCATCATGTACCTTTATACCATCATGAATTCTGAGTGGAAATTTTCGGAAGTGCGTGGTTTACCTATTCTTCGGAAAAAGTTGATGGTGTAGCCACATCCAAACATCCGCGTCTCAATCTCAACTAGGTACTAGCCATAAAACCCCATGGTTTATTATTTCATTCCTACTGTACTATCTACATGTGATTTATAGGAAAGGAATATCTCTTTCTCTCAGGTAACTTATCAAGCATTATAAACGATACCCTCACTTGATTGTGATTCGCCGAGTTGGCAGCTGGTCTCCACAAGCGCAAGTTCTATCGAGTCAATGTTAAGCACTCGACACTGTATTAAACTGATTTGTGACTATGACGATGATATTCTTCTTCGTCTTCCAGATACTGAACATGATTTACTATTAGTTTTCAACGTGGCCTCTAAAATCATGATCATTGTCTGCATTGAAAGTGTTTCGTATCGCTCATGAAAATCTGATCTTATTCTAGTAAGCGTTGCGTTGTTGAGCTCGCTGAGTGTAATGTTTCTATAAAGCTCTTGTATTGTTCTTGTCACAACTCGCCAATGGTGCCATCTGTTATCATGTATTAACGTGTTATTAAGTGGTGCTGATTCAGAGCTGATCAGAAAATTGACATTAGTCTCAACATGCGATGAGCAAGCTCTAACAGCATCAGGCGCCGAACTGATTGCATAATCAAGGACTTTGTTATCATGATGCTTTTCTTTGGGTTGGTATGTTAAGTGCTTAAACTTCTTTGAAATCAAGATGTGCGTGGTTTGATCCCGGCCCTAAGTTATTAAAGTGAACCCAGAATCTGTACTTGCTGAGTCCTATTCGCTAATCCTATCTCGTCGCAGCAAAGGGACATGGTTTGAATGCTATTCTCATCAAGCGTCATATTCTAGAAATTACCAAGATCGCCAATTCTTAGCTGCCTTTTCAGAAAGCAATTTACCTTGTCAGTTTGCATAGGTAGCTAATGGCTGTCTCATTCAAAAATCATGGTTCTCCGCTGATTTGATATTCAAAAATTTGCGGAGACCATGGATTGATTGTCCACAGCTGTCAATTTCAACGCAACACATCAGCCTCTGAATTCTCTTATCCATATACGCTCTCATCCTTCAAATCTTCTACAATATCGCGTGGAAAGAGTTCAATTTCCTGTGAGTATTTATGACATCATGCTTTTCAACTTTCCCTCTTCCAGAGCACAGAGTTTTTCTTTTAAGCTCCTTGTCAACCTTGACTTGAAACATGCATTTTCGTTTGAGTACCTGCTTTGCTATAATGAGTTTGGTGAAGGTGCGCATAAGTTAAAAGTGATCTCTTTCCCTCTCCTCAGTAACATTTGAATTCCTCAATCAAATAATTTTTTTTGACGTACAAAATTGATCTATGTTACTTCAGGATCTGTGAATAGACTACTCAAGTAGGTAATACTTATTTTTTCATTTAATTCTACCCTGCCTTAAAAACATTTCTCATTAATTCGTTTCTTTTCTAGTTTTTATGGTAATTTTATTTTATTTTTTGAGGGTCAAGGTGCACAATGTCAAAGGATGCGTGTCCATATTTTTGTTAGTGTCCTTGTGCATGCTTTCAAATAGTTCATCACTGTTTTAGCAATACCAGGTACCCATGCTATCACTGGATTTTGCCTGATACATAAATTCTAATTGTCTCAAGGAGTTCATTTCTTTGGAGGCCTAACCAGTGGAAATTATTTTTAAGTATGTTCCTGTAAGACTCATTTCTCCGTTGTTGGGAATCTGAGATCCATTATTTATCCTTTCTTGGCTTCATTTGACTGAAAAAGTATGGCCACGTTTGATCCGATGTGTTAATTTTTGTGTTTATTTTGTAGAGAGGCACCTAGAGATGAGAGGAAAGGATGGAGGAATAATGAGTTACTCAGAAATTTTTCTCACTAAAAAACCGAAAATTCAGTGTTGGGTAGTTTAACCACAGACCAATCAGAACTTACGTCGTTTTGGAATAGCGTGGCTCTCAAGTCATGTAAAAAAAAAAAAAAAAAAAAAAAAAAAAAACCTAGTTTGTAAATCTTACTTGAACAATAAAAATACAGGATCGGATGACTTAGCTCGTTTAAAAAAAAATGCCCCTTAAGCCATTCTAGAACATTAACCGAAAGCCACGTACGTCTTTTCTTGTCAGAATGTACATAGGTTTATGAGGCAAAAAGCCTCAGGCCGCTCACATCCTTTTTGACGAAATAAGTGCGTAAATGACAATGAAGGCATAATTATGTCGTCTCCAAAAGCGTGTCACTCAAGTCATTTCAGAAGCAAGACTGGAGTTCTCTTAAGTCTTTTTTGAAAAAGAAATAAGAACACAGCAGCTCAGTATGACTTGATGAATGATCGACAGCTTGGATAAAAGTGGACATCCATGACCTCTAGTCTCTCTTTAAAGGAAAATATAGCATAAATTTATGGAAATGTTTCTAGAAAAAGAAGGAGAATCAAGACAATGAGAAAAAATTTCCTTCTACGCTTTTTTTTCTCGCCCACCTGGTGAAAAAATTACAGCCAGAAAAAAGAATCATCACTTTTTTTAAAGTTTCCTCAGATCTCCATAAAGGGGCGTCAGGACCTCCCTTACGAAAATCTCGAGACTTCCTCCAGCGATAGTCCCTTGAGGAAAGTTGGAGGTGATCCAAACGAGGTCTCGAATCGAGGAAGATGCTAAAATTCGGGCCAATATTTTTATTAAAAATGTGCTTTAAATGTCAAGAAATTACATTATATTTCATTAATTAGGCACCTTTCAAGTGCTCATCAATACCTATACCCTATCAGACACTGCAGAAGTTTTCAAATCTCTCTTAGATTGAAAACGAAATAAAAGTACCTAGGTATAAAAATCAGACTATTCTGCTCCTTTTATTTGTTTGTGATCATTTATACGAAAAACTTCATGATATCACACCAAAAACACTTCCGTGTAAAAATGACCCGCCAAGCTAAAAATATAAATATTCGTCGCCTCAAAAGCAATGATATCAAATGAAGTAGACGCCAAGCAAATTTCCTGAATATAAATTGTAAGTTTCTCCTCCCTTCAACATTATTACCGGAAAAACGAAAATTATAGACAAAAAAAAATAATTTAAAAAAACCGATACAAATTTATCATTTTTTTTGTACAATTGTACTACAAAAAAAGGTGATAAATTTGTATCCCTTTTTTAAATTATTTTTTTTTGTCTATAATTTTCGTTTTTCCGGTAATAATGTTGAAGGGAGGAGAAACTTACAATTTATATTCAGGAAATTTGCTTGGCGTCTACTTCATTTGATATCATTGCTTTTGAGGCGACGAATATTTATATTTTTAGCTTGGCGGGTCATTTTTACACGGAAGTGTTTTTGGTGTGATATAGCATACATGGAAAGTGGGTGTCAACTAGGAACTGATTATTTGCGTATTTCACATGAGTTGGCCTGGAATTTTTCTGAACTGGGAACTTTCAAACTGAGATATGGTAAATTAAATTGTGATAAAGAAACTTTCATTGGCCACTGTAACCGATTTGACGATTTTTATCATTTCAAAGATTCAATGAGAGAAAAAGAGGGCTCCTTAATAATTATATCCTCCACTCCTTCTCAAAGAAAATTATATCATTAGACAACTCGTGTAATTTACATTGCTTGGGATAGAACTACTAGTCACCATTCTGAAATTTTACCATATTATCAATTTACTAAAATTTTACTACATTATAAATTTACTAAGATTTTACTACATTACAAATTTCCTAAAATTTTACTATAGGTATTATAAATTTACTAAAATTTTACTATATTATAAATTTACTAAAATTTTGCTATATCATAAATTTACTAAAATTTTACTATATTATAAATTTACTAAAATTTTACTATATTATAAATTTACTAAATTTTACTACTTATTTAAAGCTAGGAAGCACACTATTCTGTGGATAATGTTTATTTATGCTTACTTTCAATCTACTTCCTTCCTCAAAGTTACAAACAAACAGTTGTTCGTAGAGTAGTGAATAGATGATCGACGGCTCATTTAGATATGAGAAGTTTACAGCTTCTTAACGGTGGAAAACTTCTGAATTCTGAATCATGAAGATTAATTTTTGGGAATATGCTATGGACTAAGGAAGTGTGCGTGTGCGTGCAGAGAAAAACTCCAGTACCCTACTTATGGGGTTTTAAAATTCTCTCTGCTGAATTACTTTTATATGGAGTGGAGTACAAATCAACATCATGCCTTAAAATATTCACTTGTGATATTTCACACAGAGAAGGAAAATCGCTGGGGCTTTTAAGGATCGACGCATGTTTTTCCACTGAACCACACAGTAGCTAGGATATCTTCGACGCCAATAACCCAGGTTTGTGGTTTGGAAATTTTACCAACAATACCTACCCATGATTGAAAAGTACATGGCGCTCAGTAAATAGCAAATGATTTGCGAAGCAACTACTTATTTAGGTAGGTGCTTTATAAATCAGCAATAGTTCTGTTGATTGCCAGGAAATTAAATTAATCGGTAAATGATGAAAAAAAATTCTTCAAAACTCTGTCACGAATTAAGAAGTGAATCGTTTTTGACTTGTCAAGGAAGTTAGTAATATCTTTACATCATTTTATCTTGCGTCATTAAACCCACAAACGCATATTGATGATTCCTCCTCCAAATTTAGAATTGAAAATCACTACTAAGCAAAATTTACAGAGGAGCCTTGCAAAGCACAATAATTTCCATATATCTAATGCCCCACATCATACTCTAGAGTATGTACCATGAGTTGTGCCAATCTATGTACATACAAGCGATGAAATTGAGTAGACTTGTGTATTTACAGTTATGATATAAATTTGGATGCTGAGATAATATTCATTCCACTACATATAAGAGTCGAAGGGATCTATCAATCAGTGTTATCAATTTTGCGGTAAAAGCTTACGCAGTGGATTAAAGCGAAGTAAAAGTTGAAGATTTTGAAGAACTGAAAAATTTCGAAGATCTACAATGTTGACCGAAGATTTACACTTGCCACTTCTAACAAATATCTCTTGATGAGGGATTTTACTGACATTTGGTCAGATGTAATGTTGTTGTCATTACTTATGAGGACAAAATTATACCCCAGTGCCTTGCAGTTCTGGCCATAAAATTCTGCCGAAGATTCAAATTGTAAACAGATAGACCCATGTACATCAGTACATAAAATACCTACCCAGTTCTTAGAGTTTAATGACCAGAACCAGAAGGCATCATCATGAATTTTGTGCATGACATGTGTAACATTTTTCTGAAGCTTCAACTGGACATGCATGAAACGATACATAGTGTCTGGCATGGGAGTGATGGTGTGGAGATTTAGGACATCTGAGCGATTTCGTGCCACACATTTTCCTTCAGTCAAACTCGACATTTCTGACAAGAAAGGAAGGGAACTTAGAGGTGCAAGTCACACAATTTGCATGAACACATGTGTAAATATTTAACCATTGACTGGATGCTTGAAATTGTCAACTGTGCTGGAATCACAGTCAGACTTATCAACAACCTGGTTGCACCAGACCATTTCTTCCAGCCAAAAGTGAATGGATGTAGTAAGGGATAGGAGTCAAAAGATCAAATAAAAGATATTTTGCAATAGATCCTTTCTGATTGAATGCAATCTCAATAATAAAAAGGCTGCTTGACATTCAGACGCTTCATAACATTCTGGTGTGCGAAGTCTGTGTTACATTCTTACTGATAAGGTTTGTCGATGCAAAAAAGGAAACAATCATCAAATCTCTGAACCAGGGCAAATTAGAAAAACCTGTTAGACATCTGAGATTCGAACAAAATCAGCAGGAAGGCGATGGTTGAGTTGACAAACGGTACGGGTACGACAGACAGTAGTATTTCAATGTAAACAAAAAGTTGTACAAATTCTATCAGGCATTTACTCACTTTCCAATGATCTCACAGAGTTCGTAGACTTCGTCGAAAAGAATCTCGTCTGCCATGGTGAAAGCTGCAGATGTCACACTTGGAGAACACAAAATTGCAAAATTGCTTACGATATCACAAAAACTAAGGACGCACTTGGAAAATGCACACCGAAAATCGAATGACTTAACCTAGTATATCACCCGTGATTTATCACCGCAAGAAAAGTTACCACTACCGGTGCTTCCAAACTGGTAATTGGGATGGGAAAAGATGATTATTCCACTCAGCAGATCACACAAAACCGAAAACACCTCGCGATTGCCCGAAAACACGAGAGACGAGACGAAATTTCGATCGCGTTTCTGGATATTTGAGGCACAGAACGCTTGTTTTCACGAACGCTTCAGACGCACACATCACACCGTAACACCACGGCGCACGGACGCGAGTACACTGCTGGATCAGCTGTTTTTGCACTGCCGATTGATTCTTGGAAAGAACCCCTTGCCTTGCGGCACTATCCAGCATCACGGGAAAGGATTGATAACGCTACGCCCCCTATCGGTGAATATCCTAACCAACGGTCACACCTCAATCTGTTATCACTTGCGCATGTCCCGTAATCGATGTTGCCGCATGTGTGTCAAAATTTAGTAAATAATGGATTCCAGGTTTCAAGCGATTCAACTTCGTGAGAAAACGAAAGGAGATTTAGGGGAATTACTTTCCTGGACGGACATAAGGGTCGACCATGAAATACGCGAAGCTGAATTTGGGACCTTGCGACACCCCCCCCCCCCCCCCCCTAACGCATGTGACATACGCTCGTATCTTATGACACGCATGAACAAAATGGCATGGTGCTTTTCCCGACCCTCCTCATCCCTAGAGCGTTACATAACATTTTTGGAACGGCCCTGACTCTCCTGGGAGGTAGAAAAAATAATGATTCATGATGCCAGCGAAATTTGAATGACTTTTAGATAAATAGTTGTACACAATTTCCCAGAGGTAGTTTTCATGGCGACCTTCACTTCAGTAGACTTAAAAAAAGTCCTCATCGTGTTTAAATTGCACATTAATTTTCTAAGGGAGCGTTCACGAACTTTTTCGGGATTTTTGACCCCCCTTCCCCATGTAACTCTTCGTAGGTAACGCAACTTCGGAGTCCGAAGTCGCACTCTTCTAAGTAATTATGCAACGCTTGGCGGACCCTCCCCCCCCCCCCCCCTTAAGATCCCAAAAATTGTTGGAAACTGTTGAACACACAGCTAGCTAATGGCGCTCACCATGCTGTATACACCCTTCTCTTCCTCGCCTTTTTCTCATTTTCCCCGTCTGTTCTATCAAGGACCGGATCAAGGGTAGTCCCTTTATGCTGAAGCATGTAAATCTTCATAACTTCATGTATATCTCTTTCTCCAGAACCATTGAAGATATTTGAACGATTTTTTTTTTTTTTTTAGGTAACCTACTACATAAATACATATAGTCAAACTATTCTTTGAAAATTTTGAAATTCAAATTTTGACCGGTTTTAGAACTTTTTCAAAGTAATTATGAACTTTTTTTGACTTCGGCTTCGGCAACCTCTATAAATTTCAATTGTACAAAATTGAAAAAACGCTTTGGTCTGTATTAAACTTCTGTCCCACGCACAAAGTAGGGGCTTCAAAGAGGCTCATCGATGGAACTGTTGACTTACCATTCAAGAATCGTCGGCCGGGCGATTATTGATGGTACCTAACCCATGTTTTCAGGACACATCACAGAATAGATCTTGAGCGATTTTTAAATAATTTCGTGCAGAATTGACTGAGACATTGAAGAATTAGTGCGAGTTTGAAAGCCCCAGTTTTTTTGCGTGGAACAGACGCTTTTTACAGAGAATCGGTAATCTAACAAAAATAAAACATTGAAAATATCTTGATTAGATCTCGGAAAAAGGCGCGCGAATGTTAAGAAAATAATCTTTTCAAGCGCACGATTTGAAAATTCACAACTATTAAAAAGGAGGGTTCAAACAGAGGATGGGTGCTACTAATGGACTACGCTTACTAGTGTCAGCTGACAGCGTTCTAATCGTTGGATTGAATAAACTTATTGGTGTCAAATGAAACCTGGGAGTCTGATCTAAAGAACGTGAAAACTAAACATTGAAAAATTTGAAAATTGTTGCCTTGTGACTCGGAGTCTTATTGGCAGCGACCCATGACAGCAAATTGTGTGATTTTATGAATTTTGGGATCAAAAACAAAAAAAAAAAAGTCAGGAGTAGAGAAAATTTACTAACGAGAAGAAACGGCAAAATCTGTCATTTCCTGAGATTAAAAATGTAGTAATTTTGTCATCTTCCGGTGATACAGGAGACAGCACCTTTAATTATTCGAGCTAAACGAGAAACCAAATGAACGCATATTAGCGCCAACAAGACTGCATGAATACATCACGCGTTGCGTCAAACATGGTACGGTCGGCGATCGGTGCGAAACGCATACCTATTAGTAGCGCCTACAAGAATGTAGGAAAACTTCACGCATTGCGCTATGCACAGAGCGGTCGGCGCGGCGGAAGCTAAACTTATTAAACTACATTTATGTTTGTTCTTGCATAATTGTTTAATTTATTTTTCATCAATGGAAGACCTTGTCCACACAAAGATGGGAGATAGGAAGAACTTAACTTTCGCACAAAGTTCCGTGAACTTTTTCTAATGTTGACACCCCCCCCCCCCCTCCGATACATCCATATGATGGATCTTATCAGATCTTAATGATGTTTCAAAACGATAATGAGAAACTAGGGGGCAACAAAATACAGGCGGGCCATGGACGGCAAATAAGTAGATATAAATCCGGCCCTGTTGTCTTGTCTCGGAGAGATTTATACTGCTGAACTGAACTCGTTGCTTCGAAAGTTCGAATAAAATTTTAGAGACATGGAAGCAACAGATACTTACTTATTTTAAAGTAGATAAAATGCGATCATTGAGATGTAAAATTGTAGGGAAAGTCAATCAGTGAGCTTGGAAATTGATTTCGGAGAAAACCAGTGATGCGTGCTCTAGTGTTACTCGAACTTTACATAAGACAATCACTTAAATCGCAAATTCCTGACACATGCAAGAACACCATTATTGTATGACAAACTCCGAGTTTTTTCAACAATTTTGTGGGTCTGGGTTTTTCCTTAACAGTAAGGTGTCCCTCCAACCTGGTCCACAAGGTGATTAAATCAATTGCGCACGACGTAAAACAAAATCATAGATACGGTACCGAATTCTGGTATAATGCAAATTTCCCCCGCTCATCATGCATGAGGCGGGGAGAGAAGCAGGGTGGTAATATTGCATGAAAAAATAAAATCTTGAAATTTCACGTGAAATATTTTATGAAATTTCAGAAATTTTTAAAAGATATTGAGAAAAGCCGGTTCCTTTTCATGTTTCGCAAAGTGTAGAAATTGTGACTCTATTTTTGTGTGTGTTGAGTGCGGGTAGCACGCTCTAACCCCTGAAAAAATATGATAAATTTCACAGTCTCGTGAAATATCATGAAATATTTCACTGAAATTTCCAATCTTTCATTTCTCTCTTACGTTTCATGCCACCCTGGTGAGGAAGGATTATCAGGGGAAAAAATGCGTAGTTGGGAATTAATTTGACAACAGTGTGGATTTACCCCGTGAACGAAACTCGAAAGAGATTGGAGGGTACAACCTTGACGTCATCATTCGCGTGTACGTAAACAAATCTCAACTCCTGTCAGTCGGCAAATTTCATTCCTACTTTTCCATTTATTTAAAACACTATATTCTAATGTTTTACTTAAGTTGATACTGTCTAAAGTCTCAGATCAGCAAGAATTGATATAATTGCAGATGGTGGTGGTAAAGAATTTCATTATTGAAGAGATAACGGTACGGTGAACCTAACCTAACCAAGCAGGAGAAGCTTTTGCCAATGATAAAGAACAAATCTTTGAAGTTTCCAGCTATTAATTCTCATCAGTTTGTAAGTTTTATTATAATTGATGCTCATTTCTGCGTATTTTATTGAAATCACGTTTTTCAGCTCCGACGTTTACTTACATTTTCCACACAGTAGGACTGTAGACGATGGATCAACATGCTGTTACCAATTCAGCATCGTTTAATAGTTACCTAATGAAAACTCTTGTCATTTGCTTCATGATAAGGTTCAAAAGCTTCCTAATTCTGCAGTCATCAGTGCTACTGGGACCTGCTGTATGTCTGGAAATAAATTGGGCTCCTTGTCGAGAATGAGTGTGAACCATATTGTCCAGGGTTTACGTATGGAGGCTTTGGAAATATGCCCACCTTAGTACATTTAATTAACATATAAATTTTGTGAAAGATAAAAACCATCTTTTATTTTTCGCGGTGTTGAAGTTATTTCCTATATCCTTTTGTGTGCATGCACTTTTTATCTGTTCTTTTTGAAATTGATCAGATAAGTAACCTTGCTTCAGATTTGTTTACAATTAATGATACTATCAGCTTTCAAGGATTTAGCTTGTTTAGCTCAGTCTGAGTTTTTCCTTACTGTATTCATCTTAGTATAGTGCTCTAATTAAAAATGGTTGCTGACAATTATTGTAAGTAAAAATTTAGTTGCCTCTTAGTTTTATGGGGAAATAATCCTCATCAATTTTTATTCAGACTGCAGCAAATACATGATTTCCCTCTGGAATTCTCCCCTGTGTTATAAATGTCTACTTCACATATTGTAATCTCCAAGAAGGTTGCACTGAGTTCTTTCGCTCTTCAGTGGGCTTCTTTTATACCTCGCTGAAGTTAGATTTAGAAAGAGAAATTTTTAACTGAATTATTAATGTTGCACTTTTAAATGAATCTGGTTTCTGATCTCTTCCGCAGAAAACTGAACTAAAAATGAGATGATCCAAAACTGACTTCTGAAACCTTTTAACGGAAACAGTAATTCCTTTTGGTAAGTAGAGGGCTGCTCCACATTTTTTAGTTATCTTAACTTATTTTTGGATACTAAGTTGAAGGAGGACTAAGGCAAACGAAAACAAAACTTTTTTGAAGGTCCCATATGGGTGCTTTCTGTAGGTAGAGGGCTGCTCCACATTTTTTAGTTATCTTAACTTATTTTTGGATACTAAGTTGAAGGAGGACTAAGGCAAACGAAAACAAAACTTTTTTGAAGGTCCCATATGGGTGCTTTCCAAATTAGTGAATCTGCTCTATCATAATCAACGTTCTTATCACCAGAGGACTCAGTAATGGCACCAGTCAAAATTTTGGGAGTTTACCTTTGAATTTTCAGTTTCTTGACTTGATTTAGTCAAAGCATATGTTGTTCAAACCTCTGTAGAATAGTATATTTACATCTGGAAAAATCTTGTGATTCTTTTTAATCTTTGATCTGCAAATCCACTGGTGGTACTTCATCTATCTTCATCTAGGCACATAGTTGCCTCCGATAAATCATTCTTGATCATTATTGTTGTTCCGGATGTTTGGTTTTACCTACGAACGGTCAAAGAATGTGATAGAGTGTGAAGAATGATTGTACCAAAGGTCAGCTCTAACCTTTTAATGGAGTGGTCAGGATGATAAATCGATTGACAGTGGCTCCATCGGGTGTGACGTCATCACCTATCAATCAGTTTTAGAATGTAGTTAAGTGACCGGTGGAATGAAAAAAAAAAACCTCATTGAGCCCAAATAGAATGAAACAATTTTCCTAGAATCTTAGGTACAGAGATGATTTAAGATGCAAGCTGGAATGATCAGTACTCAAGTATAAAGATAGCGAGATGCTGCACTATGACTTTTTGTGCCCCGCAACATTTAATACCCAACAAGTTGGGAAATGATGTGTGATGAGTGAACCATAGCTCTTGTTTCTTGGGAAGCGATTTTATTCAACTGTATGAGATTACATTATTTTCATTTTTAGCAAATTGATGACACTTTCTTTGTTTTTTTTCAGATTACTGGTTTTACACTCTTGCAAAGATGTTGCCATTATCACATCGAGACACAGGCCCCTCGCTGAGTTATCAAGCAAAAGAAAAGCTACAAGGGTATATTCGACTTATTTTCTCTGATAAAAATTCTCGGAACTTATTCCTATTTTTCCTCCTCAACATTTCATTTGCTTTTGTTGAACTATTGTATGGAATATGGTCGAACAGTCTCGGCCTCATCTCCGACTCCTTCCATATGTTTTTTGATTGCCTAGGTTTAATCTTAGGTCTTGTAGCCTCCGTCATAATGAAATGGCGTGCCAACGAAAAATTCTCATATGGCTATGTCCGTATTGAAGTTCTGACTGGCTTCACACAGAGTTTGTTTTTAATATTCATTGCATTATTCATCATGTCAGAAGCTGTTGAGCGAATCATTGAGCCACCTGAAATTAAGCATGAGAGGTTATTCATTGTCTCTGTCTTAGGGCTCCTAGTTAATTTAGTTGGTATCTACGCTTTTCAACATGGGCATGGCCACTCACATGGCGGTGGTGGCCACGGTCATTCCCACGGCTACGCTCCTATGAACAACCATAACTCTGGTGGCCATAGTCACAATCACCATGATGCAAACCATGGTCATAGTCACTTCTCGCATGGACATTCGCATGATTCAAATGATTCACAAATTATGAAAGGTGTCTTCCTCCACGTCCTTGCTGATACTCTTGGGAGTGTAGGTGTAATTGTCTCTACTGTTCTGATGCAGTGGTTTGGGTGGATGATCGCTGATCCAATCTGCTCTATTTGCATCGCTCTATTAATTTTCCTTAGTATTTATTCTTTAATTAAAGACTCCTACTGTGTATTAATGCAAAGAACACCCGTAGCGTTAGATCATGTATTGCCCCAGTGCTATCAAAAAGTTATGCAGTTAGCAGGGGTATACAGTATACAAGAACCGCATTTTTGGACATTATGTAGTGATGTATATGTAGGTGCTTTGAAATTAGAAGTTTCTAAATCTGCTGATCCTAAATATTTAGTTAGTCATACTCATAAAATTTTTGCATCAGTTGGTATAAAGCAACTATATGTTCAACTTGACTATACTGCGATGTAGTAAATCCTTGTAACTCACAGTTGATAGGTTTTCCCAAGTTTTGTTTCAATGACAAAGGGACTTTGCACAGAAAACCAAAGAATTAGACGTTGGTTGATTTTCAGTATTGTTTGATGACATCCTTTGAGACCTCCGAAGTTTTTGTAATCAAACCATCCCTGTGCCAGTTTAGAGATAAGCAAAGCCAAAAAGTGCATTTCACAATGCATTTTCTATTAGCAACGGTAGAACATTGGATTGGTGATGGAGAAGAGCCTTTATTTCGTTGCTGGCCAGGATCATAAACCAGACAAAAAGATTCCAATTCTGCCAAATGATAACGATGTGTAACGCAGGGAACAGATACACACAAGGACAATCTCACATCTTTACAAGAATTCAAGAAAGCATAGGTAAAATTCACTTTTCAGTCCTGCTTTTCTTAACATTGACATGTATAAAGTTTGATTTTAAAATCTCATCATGCTCAGAGAGTCCTGAAGAACATCATATCAAATATTTAAACAAAATTCAGTCAGCACTGAATTTCTTAGTATTCTGTGCAGGGTCCTTTTACTGTGAGTTAATTTCAATTTGCCTTACAATCTAGTTTAAGATAGGTGCCGAATTTTAAACTATTTGAATTCTGTAACCTCAATTTGATGAAAGTCAGGTGCTCTAAAAGCTCGGAACATTATAGAGAGAGAAATCTAATAGAAGTTTTGGTGGATTTTCTGTTACTATTATTCCAATTCAAGTATCTTAATAGTCAGTCAAAAACTAAGACATGGGTCATCTTAATTATTTCTATTTTTTCCTGAGATAGCCCATCATAGTAATACAAGGATTTTCCTTCTAATATTCTTGGAATTATAAGATATCTTTCAAAAATCTTCGGATTCAAACTAGCGAATCAATTGAGAAAAGATTCTTTGACACCACAGAGCAATCTTCTTTGATAGAATATACTTTGTGGTCGTATATTGCAATCAAAGAATGGAATAAGGTTGTAAGAATGTTGTAAGTTTATGATGGAAACCTAGTTTTTTTCAAAGATAAATCTGGTTTTGAGGATTTAAATTTTTTTGAGCTGCCCCATGAAACCAATCCAAGTTGTCTTGAAAATTGAAATAACTGCCAAATGATAGGAATAAAACAAATCCTAAAAGTGTTCAATTATGAAACATTGCTAGCTGTTTTGTTTCTGTTTCACATTTTGTTGCGGCAATTCTTATTCAGTGTCTGAAATGTATCATATAATGAAGAAATTTAATCTTGGTTTGTGCAAAATTTTCGAATTTTGATCACTTGGGGTGATACAGTAGCTTCCGAGACGCCCAAAACCGGTCGCCGTTTTGCTTAGAAGCGCCGGGTTGCGACGTTGCCATTTTTTAAAGTGGAAACCTTTAAAAATTCATATCTCCGCCGCATCTCAACCGATTTCAATGAACTTTTTTTTAAAATGTTCCTCTTAAATAGAGCTTTCTAGTGATGTATAGTTTCTTGGGGTTTACTTGGCTTTAAGTGGCACTTACGCGGTTTTAGCAGTTTTTGATAGACACAAAAATTTAGTTTTTATTTTGCCACGATCGTGGAATCGACGGAATCTAAACAAAAACCAGTCTAAATGAAAGTTCAGATTCTCACCTTTCTAACGAGCACAAGATCATCCCGGGGAAACGTTTAGTTCCCGAGATATGACCGCTCAAAGTTGGTCACATGCTCTTTTGCGCAATGTGAATGCGTGTTATCACTAAGTCATTCGCGAACTAGGGGTCCCTTACGTTCAATTTACGTTGAAATAATTACACAGAGCAGTAAGGTGTACAACACGAGCCGTATTTTCACCTTCGGCTGCCGATGTGCGACGTTGCCATTTTTTGAAGTGAAAACTCTTAAAGATGCATAACTCCGCTGCATTTCAACCGATTTCAATGAACTTTTTTTTAAAATGTTCCTCTTAAATAGAGCTATCTAATGCATTTAGGTTTCTGGATTTTATTTACCTTAGGGAGGCACTTAGGTCGTTTATATGGTTCCTTGCAGAGAATTTTCATACAAAAAATAGTGTTGCTATTTATATTTTTTTTTTTTCTCGGCGGATTGTGGGAGGATTTAAAATGGCAAAATTTGAAAGAAAGAACTTTTATAAAAGGGATTCTTTTAATCACTATTCTTACTTGTACAAATATTGAAAGCGACGCTCTCATTGTACAGGAGAAGGTGGTGTTGCTAATTTACCAAGATTTTTACATTATACTTTAAGCGATGGTGATCTTCCGATCTAGTCTGAATGTTAAAAAAAATCGGGGGAAATACAGACCCCCTCCTGAAAAAAAAGAAAAAAAAATAGCAACACTATTTTTTGTATGAAAAATCTCTGCAAAGAACCATATAAACGACCTAAGTGCCTCCCTAAGGTAAATAAAATCCAGAAACCTAAATGCCATTAGATAGCTCTATTTAAGAGGAACATTTTAAAAAAAAGTTCATTGAAAATCGGTTGAAATGCAGCGGAGTTATGCATCTTTAAGAGTTTTCACTTCAAAAAATGGCAACGTCGCACATCGGCAGCCGAAGGTGAAAATACGGCTCGTGTTGTACACCTTACTGCTCTGTGTAATTATTTCAACGTAAATTGAACGTAAGGGACCCCTAGTTCGCGAATGACTTAGTGATAACACGCATTCACATTGCGCAAAAGAGCATGTGACCAACTTTGAGCGGTCATATCTCGGGAACTAAACGTTTCCCCGGGATGATCTTGTGCTCGTTAGAAAGGTGAGAATCTGAACTTTCATTTAGACTGGTTTTTGTTTAGATTCCGTCGATTCCACGATCGTGGCAAAATAAAAACTAAATTTTTGTGTCTATCAAAAACTGCTAAAACCGCGTAAGTGCCACTTAAAGCCAAGTAAACCCCAAGAAACTATACATCACTAGAAAGCTCTATTTAAGAGGAACATTTTAAAAAAAAGTTCATTGAAATCGGTTGAGATGCGGCGGAGATATGAATTTTTAAAGGTTTCCACTTTAAAAAATGGCAACGTCGCAACCCGGCGCTTCTAAGCAAAACGGCGACCGGTTTTGGGCGTCTCGGAAGCTACTGTATCACCCCAAGTGATCAAAATTCGAAAATGCCTTGTTTTTTCAGTATGAGTCATAGGTCAAAATGTCCAAAAAAAAATGTCCAAAAGTCAAAATGTCCAAACCCTGAATGCCCAAAAATTTAAAAAGGCCAAATATCAGTAATGTCCAGCAGACAAATAAGTCCAAAAGTAGGCGAATGTCCAAATATGGAAAGAGTAATTATATAGGTACTAACTATTTGTTGTTATAGACAAGAATAACTTTTTTTTTATTATTATTTTTTATTTTTTGCTTTTCATGCCAAACGGGGTAATATTAGCCATGTTTGTTATGTTTGTCAATTCCACTTAAAATTTGGAAAATAAATCATTAATGCATTTTTAAAAGTAAGAATTGGCCTGCGCTCATGAAAAATTGTATCACCATTTTTTCCTCACCTGCATCTCTCCATTATCCGACGCATCTGTTTCTATGGCTGCATTCACGAACAGCTTGCAAAGCTGCACCCAAAACTCCAATGACAACTCAACCAATGCCTAATCTCACATTTGGACGTTTGCCTACTTTTGGACTTATTTGTCTGCTGGACATTACTGATATTTGGCCTTTTTAGATTTTTGAGCATCCAGGGTTTGGACATTTTGACTTTTGGATATTTTTTTTTGGAAAAACTGTACTCTGAGTCTTGCAGGAGTATCCCAAACGAATATGTTTAAATTCCAAGTAAATTTTCGTGAAACCGATGGTTACATGTTCAAAAATGAAATACATGAACCTAACTCGCAGTCTTTTAAAGTTTTTGGATGGACCCGTCTCTTCTTTGTCATTGTCGTGAAGGCTGATGCACAGTGAGCCACGCTTGATGTTCTTGCAAATTTTTTTCCCCTCAAATTTTTTCAATATTTCTTTTATAACTTGATCGAAATCTGATATTTTTGTTCAAATTATCAGCATGAAGAGCACACTCAATCTGACTTTGATAATGATTGAAGTGAATTCTTCTTTTAATTCACCATTTCATAGCTCTCCAATTTTTATAAAATTTATCTTTCAGGCATGGTAAGATTCCTAAGCTTTTGCATCAAAATATTAAGGAATAAGAGTGTGATTTAGATTTTCCCCCAAGAGATTTAGTTTGAAGCTGTTCGTGACTCCGAATCTGTTATCCAAGTTTTTTGGAAAAAAAAATCATGGAACAAATTTCGTCCCTTATCAATGTGTGATAATTGATTTTAGGTATCTCCAAATTGTGTAGTGTACACTCAATGTTTCTTCGGTGTGTTATTTCTGAAGGTAATAACCTTTTTTTTTCTTCAAACAAAAAGAAGGAAGAAAAAATAGGATATGGAGGACAGTGATTGAATTCCATCTAATTGAATTTCAAGGAAGTCAACTTTTCTGTTGAGTTAAGGTTTTTTAGTTTTGATGGTGAGAGGATCATGCTCCAAACTAAGGAAAAGCCTAAGACAAAACTAAAGGTTCACAGAGAATTATTTACAGGTCATGTAACAAAGTAATGTAGGGGCACTCATTGTGTAGACAGGATGGAAGATACATTGTGTTAAGGAATCATCATACTTTTATTCCTATGTAACCAAGATCTGTCAACTTGGATGACAAAAAATAAATTTTGTATTTTCTATACTGTTTCCCTCCCTTTTTTGTGTGTGTGCGCTTCAAGCGCCCTAATTATAGTTCCTTTGACCCGAGTTTCTCAACAAACAGCCACTGCATTGAATTTGTGAGTTTAATTTGGTGGAGTCTCCTGTAATATTTTCCTGAATTGTACATTTACTTTTGAACAATCTCATAATTGAACCAATATTTTTCTTAAGGGCCCAAGCTCCAAAAGCAAAGTTTCAAGAACAAGGAAAACGGTGCCATTCAGCGTACGTTCTCTCTTCTGAGCCCCAAAAGTGTAAGAGTCTAAGAAATACCTTTTGAAATTCGGCTCGAAAAACTGAACGCGTACCAAATGACAAACCTTCTTCCATTTTCTTAAAACTTGGATTCTAGCGCTTGAGTCCTCAAAAAAATATTGTTTCAGTTACTCAAGGAAGAAAAATGTCCGCCTTCAATCGCTTGGCTGTGACATGATCTGCATGGAAGTACATGTAAAAAAGAATTGTAAAGCTGATCAGTTGCTCAGGAAATTTTAAGATGAGGGTTTATACCAATGCTATTCTACCTGTGGAAGCGAAGCCTCAAGACTCATTCGGTTGCATTTAAAAACAGTTTAGTTGTTGCCGTTCTGTAAGCTTGTCAACATGTCTGTAAAAGAAGTCAAGCTTTAACCTTGCTCAGAAAATTTCCTTTATCCAAGAAGGTCCTAGTATGTAATCAACCCTCGTTTTGTATAAAATTGTCTTCCGTAAAATGATACTTTCATTGTGTGCATCATGAATAGTCTCTACCACTGAAGCTTGAACCTTCCTCTGAGATGTTTGAATAGAAATCTTAAATTATTGTTTGAACTTTCAATCCTCTTTTGATACAAGCATAAATGTGCTTTTGTGTATTCGATTCAATGCATTTTTTTGCTTTCTTAGGAGTTCTACTTCTGAATTTGTAGTAAAATGTTTTTAATGTGCAATGCAAATGAACAAAAAAAGAAGTGTTTTTGCTATCGGAAAGTACTTGTGAAAATCGAAGGTCACTTCTTAATTGTTCAAGTAGTATAGGCAATCATCTGTTTCCTGTTCAACATTTTTGCTTTGAGTTGTGATAAGATTTCACAAGCACATTATTTGACTCTAATTTTCAACTTCCGATGTAACATGTTTCATCCAAAAATGTATTCATCAAACATGTCGATGTGCCTAGGGGGAAAAAGCTGACACAAAAATTTCAACCAAGGCGAGTCGGAATGAATTATAATTTTGCTGTTTCACAGAATTTCTCTTTTTCCAATTGTTATGAATAGAGTACTATTTTTGATGTAGTGGTTTATGCCCTCTGTCCTATTCATTTTATTTCACGAATTTTACTTTTTGCTCTTCGCATCCCTTCTTTTTCCCTCTTTTAATTTTGGCCAGATTCATGAAAGTTACTGGAGGAGAGCATTATTAAGTTCCAAAAATAATTTATTATCTCCTATGAACCATCTCATTAGTTTTAATGTGCGGCTTGCTGCCTTGTATATTTAATTTATTAAGTTTGTAATTTGTCATACATTCCATTATCTTATGAAGAGTAGAGAAATTGAAAGTTCAATTTTATTTGCTGCAGCAATTCAGTGGTGAAACTAAATGAACTTCCTAATGAACTTGCATCTTCATTACTTTCTTTCATGAAACTCAAGAACATCCTCAATGAAACGAAGAATCTGATACAATGTATGAATATCTTGGAAATTTGACTTCATGTGTAGCTTCTTGTACTTGCTACTTCATGTGAGTGATTAGTTAGTAATGTATGTCAACTTGATGACATCAAAATTTCAATTTTCCATCGGTTTGTCTATGTACGTATTACGATTCAAAGTCCAAATAGAATTTGCATTTTAATAAAATAAGACAGCAACAAAAAATTTTGTTTGATAACTTGATTTAACAACAACATTCCAATAAGCTTTTTCATCAAGATTTGTATTTTTTGAATCAATGGTTTTTTTTTGTCTTGTTTTTGTTTCAAATTGAATTCTTTTTTATACTTTTGGAACATGGAAAATCATTCAGTTTCATTTCTAAGTATATCAGATATGAATCACAAAGCATAAAATTCACTTGTTTCAATGAGCATAGGAAGTATATTTTATTTGGTACAGTTCGCCTGCATGTGTTTATTTTTAAGTCAAGGAAATCCATCATAGTTGAACTTTTAAAATATTATTTGGATAGCACTAAGCAAACCAGTTGTAACCAGGGCTTGTCGAAAAAAAGCATATCTGCTAAGTAGAGAAATTCGAGTTACTCTCAGTTGTATGAAAGCAGGAGTTGAGATAATTCTATACAATAAACATCACATTGAAGTTTTGACATTTTTGCAGATTTTACTTTATACCTATTTCTAAATTGTGCTCAAGTAGAAACAGCACCAAACAAGTCAGCGATTAAAAACACCGAAGTGGCTGTGGAGTTGCATAGAACCTTGAGTGGTTTTGAAGAGTCCTTTCTAGCATATGTCACCAGTCCCACACTACAGCATTCTCATAATTCTCAATTTAAAAGTGACTGGTTTGCTTCAAGCTGTCCATTTGCTAGTCTATATTCATCTTACTGTAATGTTTTTCTCACTCGAATCATTAAGACAATGCCATTATTATAGTAGATTTTCAAATTTTATTGTCTTAAAGATCAGAAAGACCATTGCTTTTAAAGAGACTTTGTGCAAACATGAATATGCACTGGTATCTAATTTTTTTTTTTTTTTTTTTTTCGGTGATCATTATTCATTATTTTCTGGAAAAATAATTTAGCCAAAGAATCATTGTCATCAGGGAAGAATTCATTGTAAATCGATGGTTTGACTGCAGAAACGTTTATCTCCGTTTGAAGCTTTGCAGACTTCTTGTCATACTTTATTTTCTGCATGGAAAACTACTCAATTTCATTTCTTGAAAACTTCGATAATTTTTCCTCTCTATGTGAAGAACAATCTATAAAAATTTCAAGCAGCGATGTTGGTTTGGTCACCCTGTAAAAAATTAAATAGAAGCGGAAATTTTGAAGCAGCTTAATGGAAATACACATTTTTGCAGTTTCACCATCAAAATGTTGGGTTTATCACCGAAAATTTACACTGACAGCGTCGAAAACATTGAAACTCTTTTGCTCTCTCTCAATAGAAGAAGAAAATAAGGGGGACCATTGGGATGACAGTATAAGTATTTTATAAACCTCTCTTGTACCTTAAAGGTACTGTTTTTATTTTTTCAGATGATAAAGTTCGTATACTTTTTCACACCAATGTTTTCATATTTTATCTGTTCGTGTGTCAATGCCTACTGATTTTTTTATTTTTTTTTAACCTCGAATCCTCGCTGTAGTAAGTACCTAAAACTTTTTAACTCATTGTAAAATTATTATTTTTTACTTGGAATTTCTTTTTTTCTTTTTCTTTTTTAAACAAATTTTTATCTTTAAACTTGTTTCGTTTGATTTGAAAATAATTTTACTGTAAAAAAAAAAATTGAATTAGTAAATCTGTTGTTTGTACTTTGCTTGTTGATGAAATATTTCAATCCTACCCCTTGATTCTTTTATTTCTTTTTATTTTTAGAAAATAACTCTAAAGTCTCTTATTATCAAGGAAACAATGGTGCCAGTGAAAAAAAAAAAAAAATTAAACGAACGATTAATGCAATAGCATTTTAATTACCAATTATGGCTCATATAATTTTTTCCAATGAATTCATCAACACTATAGTTAAATACCTCTTTAAACAGGAGCTTTCTTGCATCCTTGAGGACATCGAGTCTGCATTCTTAAAAGGTAGCTTTATTTTTGACGGAAGAGCAGCTACTAACTGAATTGATGAATATTTAATATTACTTCTTGAAAATTTTTAGCGAGATTTTGATGTTCGTAATTTTTTCATGCCTATAATTATAATGATGGTTAGAGAAAAAAATCAGCTGGTATAATATAAGTACAGCTATTCATTGAAACTTTAATTCTGATGTTGGAATGAAGAGAGACACTAACATGCATGTTTTTCTTACATCTTCCCACAAGTAAATAACTCCAATATTTAGACTGCTTTTAGTTATACTAAAAAAATCCACTCTGAAAACACCTTAAAACTCCACCGAATGGACTCAAACTCATTCTGTCAATAGATTGAGTGCATAACAATGTAGGTACCTGTCAGTATTGTAGGACGAATTTCCAGTTTTATATCTTCGGGGGAGTCATAACCATCAGTTCTCATCTTCACTATGTCAAATTTACCAATGCTAAGGTACCCACTCTTTTTTCAAGTTCTACTGGATGGATTTTCAAAAAACAAAAACATTGTTCGATTCCAAAGACTTTCTAGCTTTAGACGATAGGATTGTTTGAAATTCTGAAAATCGAAATTTGAAGAAAAAACAAAAACAAGTTTTTGAAAATCCATGCAGAACCTAGATCCTGAGGAAAGTGAACCTTTAGGCCGATGAACATTGTTCTGAAAAAAAAAAACCCTTTTTTAAGTTCTCATGATCAGATTTTAAATAAACTTGGTCTGAAATTGCAGCTGAGGGTAGGTATGTAGAATTCGTATAAGATAAATTCGAAAAAATAATTTTTTGGACCCAAAAATGACTTATGACTCCCCTGGACATCTAGACATCTAGTCTTGGAGCCAAAAGTGAGGGAGATGGGATTGGTCTACGATCAGTGAACTCTCATTTCCAATTTCAGATCCCTTCTAAGGCCGCAGTATCCCCCGGGTGTATCATACAAAAAAAAAAAAAAAAAAAAAAAAAAAAAAAAAAAACCAGGAAGCCAGAGGGATGGGTCATAAGGTTGAAAAATCGAGTGTGAAGTTAGTACTTAGGTACTTTTGATACAATGAATCGGAGTTGATCATATTTAGGATAGGATTAGTAACTTCCGAGCACCTGACGTACTTATAGTTCGTTTTTGAACTCCAAAACGTCGGCCAAAATTTCTAATTAAATTCTGAACCCTTCGCATGCAAGGAATAAAAAGGCCGCAATATGCAGGGGTGCCAAAACTTCTCAACCACGCGACCGGCGCGCGGCGCGGCGCCGAATTGCGTGTGAAAATGGATTGGCCCTGATAACGGTGATTCTAGGTAGATGGAAAAGTCGGAAAAATCGCGTTGTTTCTGCAAAATTGCGGCGGAAATTGCGTTTTTTCGCTAAATCGCAGCTCGAATCACGTGTTTTTCGCAACATCATGGCAATTTTTTCGAACAGAGCCGGACAGATCTTTTTTGTGGAATTTCTAAAGGAAACGGGGTACTTAAAATGGTTGGAAAATGGGAAGGCAAAGAACTCTCTGCGCCCCTGCCGCAATGAAATTTTGCAACGTTCAAATGCAGTCATGCTTGATCAGACAAGGACAAGAACTTCATTGAGTGCGAGTGGCGGGTAGGGCGGTTGGCATAACCCTTCATTTGAAGGCGAACTGAGACTTTCTGGTTGCAGAGGGGTCAATGAACCCTAAGGCACGAGGTTCAAGATTCGATAGAATCTTCGCTCACGTACCCTGCGCTGGATGTCATTCGTCAATGTTTTGATGACTCATACAGGGTGTCAAGACATAAAATGTTTTATTGAAGCGTGAGAAATGATGAAAAGCTCTAAAAAGACTCTCACACGGCGCGCCCCGCCCCTCACACGCGCGCACCTGACCAGAGAGCTACATCGAAGTGAAATACTGCGTGAGGTATTCCCGAATCAATCCATTATTGAATTATACTGGAACAATGGCAATGCACTCTGTATCCTGAATAATTCGAGCACTTTAATGGTTATTGATTATATTGTTATCAAACACCTCTTGTCGCACTATTGACGGCCCTACATGCGCGTCGCCGCAGCGGGCAAGTTTATTACCCCGGAGTTTTTTTTTCAACGGCCTACATGTACTCGCATCGTGCTTCTCTTCTTCCCCTCTCATCATTACTCAACACTCATGATTTTTAAGTTTTCGTCTAGTTGCATGACGAATGAACTCGTGTGCAGTTTCTCACGGTTTTATCAAACAATTTGAGAATCACTAGTGCTAGTGCACAGCAAGCACTAACGAGAGGTGCCGGGGGTAACGAGCCGTGCGCTGATTGGCTGGTGATCTGTACGTGTTGGCAACTTCGTAAAGTGCGGGTGAAGTGGCAGAACGGCAGATGTGGAAGTTGTTGTCAGGAATTTCAGGTTATTTTATCGAAAGCACCGGGCTGCCGGCTCAGAAATCAGTGTTCCTTTACTTTTTCCGCAAGAATGGAAGTCCACCGCGTCAAAATGCGATGAATTTCGCTTCGTCCATCGAATTTGAATAAGTTTTAATCATTTATTTCCCGGTTGTTTTGTGTTAGGTGCAAGTTTCCGTGTGCCCCTCTGTCAATGAATTTTTTGTAGGAACTTACTTTCGTTCACGATGCAAGCTCCTCTTTCTAACTCCGCCGCTTGGAAAAGTTTAATCACGTTTACGATCCTCTTCCTAGCATGGGTCTCTGGATTTTCCAGCCGTTTATTCGCCGTCATTCGTTTTGAAAGTATCATCCATGAATTCGATCCATGGTAAGGATAGCTAATTAGTTTTTGTTTATTATCAACATCGAGATCACTTCTTCTAGCTTAGATCATTTGAACTGCTGGCTAATGAACATTTGTTGCATTTAGAAAGTAATTTTAACTCTAGTACGCACATTTATAATGACTCTTAACCTTAAAGTAATTCCAATTCAACGCAGCATCTGCTGTGCTCTTATCAGCAGCGCAATCACAATCAATGGGAAAGATGCAAGTGCAGTAATTAGAAAACATTTTAAGACACATTTTTTCTCACTGTACCAAGATGTTCTACTTTCTCTTGCAATTCGAATAAATGCAGCCTAATTTCTTACTTATTAGAAAGTCAATAATCCTAAGGTGCCACTTATGGCTATGAAACTGGAAGATGATTTTTATGTAAGCAGCCTCAACGTTCGTAGGGCTCCTGGATGCATGTTGAGACAAAAGTCTAATTCCGATTGGAAAATCTCCCAACTCAGCCCCATATCAGCACAATGGTAGCTTGTTAATTTACGCACGTAGATGGTATCCCTGATAAGCGTTGATTCCGGCAGGAATCAACCCTTGTTTCAGCATGCCATCAGTGAGCTCTCCTGAAAGGTTGTATAAGGGTTTTTATCATGCAGTGACAACTACCACAAGCAAGTAGTGAAACATTTTATGTATAAAGGAAGCTGCCCATCTTTTCGAGCGTATCCCGTCTTGCATCACCGTACGAAACGCCGCTACTGAATTAGAAATATTAATACTTTAAGTACAATCTTAAAGAATTCCATCAATGATTTCTGAAAATTTTCAAGTGTACATTCTTTATCAAGGATATTAATGAATGCTGTTTTCGTTCGCAGGTTCAATTATCGAGCAACTGCTTATATGGTTGAACATGGATTCTACAATTTCCTCAATTGGTTCGATGAGCGGGCCTGGTATCCTCTGGGACGAATTGTCGGAGGCACAGTCTACCCTGGTTTGATGATTACCTCTGGTAGTATTCACTACATACTACACTCCTTAAACATTCCTATTCACATTAGAGATATTTGTGTGTTTCTCGCACCTATTTTTAGGTAAGTAAAGTTACAAATTGCTGCTTTCTCCTTCAAAGATCTTAAAGTATGCTTTTTGGATAAAGAAAGCACTTTTCCAAACTCGTTTGTAACTGTCCATTGAACAGAGAACATGAGTGCCAAAAAACTCAAAATCAAGTCATTGGGACCTCTGCTTATAGTACTTAATGTTTCATAAAGATCTCAGCATGGAAATGCCCAAGCATGTCAAATGAACCAGGGGGTGGACGGTTCAAAGATTGCAGCTGAAAAATGTACCTAGTTTAGACAAAAAGTTTATTAAATTTTCATTTTGCTATGTTTGTAACTCCAAATTTGCAGAACAAAATACAATTTTCTACCTTCCTTTGTCCAAAGAATCAATCAAACCACGTTTTTCTCATTGTTGAAATACAACAGAATCATTTAGGTTGAAAAATCAAATTCCAATTTTCCCATTCAACTAGATTAAGATCACACACAATTAACATAATTTTTCTTTCTCTTTTCAGCGGTCTAACTGCAATATCTACTTATTTATTAACGAAAGAGCTTTGGTCAGCAGGTGCTGGCTTGTTTGCCTGTTGTTTTATTGCTATTGTTCCTGGTTACATAAGTCGTTCTGTTGCTGGAAGTTATGATAATGAAGGCATTGCCATTTTTGCACTCCAGTTCACGTACTATTTATGGGTAAGTTCAACAATGACTCTTGCATTCATATTTTGTGATACTGATGCTAGCTTTAATTATGTATGCATCTACCAGTCTATACGATGCAACCTTGGCTGCGTTATTAAAAAGATGAACTAATAAAGTAAATAAATGAGAAATAAATGGTGGAAAAAAACATAACTGGTTGAATTGAGTCAGATCAATTCGACCTGATCTTAAGGGACACACATGTGCATTTCTGCTTGATCAAAATTGTTTAAATTAAAAAATGCTCCAAGCTTTGAAGACACTAATATTTTTTTGTTGCCTTATATTATCAAATTTTAGATCTTTTCGTCCTATTTCATATTTTTCAGTGTCTTAATTTTCGTGTCTTTTCTCTGTTCCATCGCAGGTTAAATCGGTTAAATTAGGTTCAGTTTATTGGGCTGCGCTCACTGCTCTCTCATATTTTTACATGGTAAGTTTTTCACACAACGCACACAATAATCTGCACATCTCCATATTTTTAACATTATTTACAACAATCATATTCTTTATGAGCACACATCCACATTCTACCCAAACATCTGCTGTCTTGGCCAGTAAAAGTTTTTCAAAATTAATTTTCACCCTGTAAAGCAAAAAACCAATCTATTGTAAATGCCAACAATAGGACCCATCAAAAAAATATTTTTGGCAGGGGCTGATGGCGTTGCCAGGCGGGGGAAACACTGTTTGCTGATTAGATGAATTCAACTTCAGGCATCGCCTTGCAATGTCAACTTGACTGTCAGCTTTTTATCGGTCAAATTTTAATCAACTTTTTCATCCTCTCAGAAATGATTTTTTTTGGTTTTTGTATTTTCACGAAATTTTACCCACAAAGAACTATATAGATAAATGTACACTATGGCAGCGGAAGAACATAGATATAAAATAGGACAAGAAAAGGCCAGGACAAGGCTGAAAAAGCACACAATAATTTACAAAATATGGGACGTTTCGACTGGTCTTCTGGTGGTTGTTAATGACCGGAGACTGGTCGAAATGTCCCAAATTTTGTAAATTATTGTGTTTTTTCAGCCACGCCTCCGCCTTTTCTTTTCCTATTTTACAAGTAACTACCTACACTGCATTGACAAAAAATGAGTCGTATCAAAAACTCTTAGGTACTTTCAAATTACCTGATTTCAGCAAAAAGAACAAATTTGTTTCGGGAGCCTAACTGCTCCCACCTTTTGAGGGTTAGTTAGGCTTCATGGAAGCAATTAGGCTCCCGAAACAAATTTGTCCTTTTAGTTAAAATCAGGTCATTTGAAAGGTAGAGTTTTTGATACGACTCATTTTTTGTCAATTTACATTTTCAAAGTTTATAATCTCCTATTAATAGTCATAAACTATACTACATCCCTAAATTTTATCATCAAATCTAGGCAGTAATCAAGCTTATTCTGTTTCCAGGTCTCGGCATGGGGTGGTTACGTGTTCATCACAAATTTGATACCTCTTCATGTGTTCTTCCTACTTGTCATGGGACGGTATTCAAATCGCCTTTTGGTCAGCTACTCCGTGTTCTACATACTTGGCTTGATCTTCAGTATGCAGATTCCGTTTGTTGGTTTCCAGCCGATCAGAACAAGTGAACATATGGCTGCCCTAGGTTAGTCATCTCTTAAACTGTAATAGCCCTATTATTTTTAACCCAAAATAGTCACAAATGGAACTGGCAACTTACAAGGAAAAATAGGTGGTTATAGCATTCATGTGGCATCTATTAGAGCATGGAGCACATAGAGTCATAATGTAAATGGGAGAGCTGGCACCATGCTCTGCTGGACGAGTTCGGGGCCCAGTGTGTTCCAAGCTTCGGTCACTTTTTCGATACATGTTAGATCCAAAATGGCAGTGTGGAGTACATGCTAATTCCTATCTTCTTTTTTTACATTGGATGGCCAGGTACCCGTGTATCGAAAAAGTGACCCGGCGTCACACAGGGGTCTCGGAATTCAAGACCTGGAAAATGCTTGAAAGTGGCGCCAGCTTTCCCACTTACATCACGATTGTATGCACTCTATGTATTAAAGTTATGTACCTTTTAAGCAATGCTTTCAATCAATCTGACCATTTTTAGAATCGAAGGAAATTCATGGTAATTTTTCAAGTGAGTTAAAATTGTTAAAGAATAGATGAGGAATCGTTATAGCAGGGTTACCACGCAAATTGAACCACAAATTTTGATGGAACAACTCTTCAGACTTTCAGTTTAAAAGATTTTGAAAAAGTCTCTGCCTTTTCTGCCCCTGGTAACAGACCAATTGATTTATTTGTGACAAAGTATCCTATACAGCCAATTATCTTGAGGTTTTTTGTTTCTTCTAGTAAAATCCTCAATTGCCAAAATAAACACCTTTGTTAGCTTCCCCTGATGTGATTGTAATGCTGGTTCTATCATCAGGAGGTCCTAAGTCCAGTCCTCAGCCAGGCAACCTGGGTTTTAAGGGTTCTGACGACAGTTGTCTCGTGTGTATATGTTAGGACGTAATGGAGAAGTAGGTAAAGACGTACATAAATTCTCTTGGTACGCAAATAGTTAGGATTACTTTATCGGACATTCTAAGAAGACACCATATTCCATGATTACATTGAATTACTTTAGTTTCATTCAAGTTAATGTGTTAATTATTACGTTGCAGGGGTGTTTGTTTTGCTGATGGCAGTAGCAGGTCTAAAATACTTCCAAAGTGTCCTCTCAAAATCAGAGTTCAAATACTTTTTCATAGCGTCCTCTCTAATCGCTGCAGGAACAGTGTTTTTGTCCGTTGTCGTTCTCACCTATGCTGGCTTCATTGCTCCGTGGAGTGGAAGGTTTGCAATATTTACCATTTAATTTATTGTGCTGTTATAACGAACGTTTCAGAACTTGTGATGCCTGTAAAGATCGAAATGAGGAGCAATACGGCTTTTACTGAATAGAATTTTATGTGACGAGAAAGACACAAGCGGAACATCGGCTTGAAGGAAAATGACTGGATACTTAGTTGTAGGATTTAAGTAGTACTATTCAGCCGTCTCATGAGCCGCTTGCTTTGATTAAAGTAAAGCCGAAGTTTGAGGAGTTTTAATTAAATATTTTGTCCATCGCACTTAATTTTTCAGGTTCAAGTGTCGGAGAAATTATCTCCTAATTTATTGGTTTTAGACTCGATGCCCAATAAGTTCACGCACTTTTAGACTACAATAGAAGATTGTCTGATGTTACTTTAATATTGAAAGTAAATGCAAGAATCAAGATGGGGAATCTTGTGTTGCAGTTTAGAAGTGGATAAACTTATTCAGCATGGACTCTTAATAATTTTTTAATTCATTTTTGCTTCCAGAGCCTCATATCCACAGGGTTTCTTGGTCTCAAAAACCTGGGAAGTCAGGGAATCAACAGCAACTTGGGAAATTCAGGGAAAGTCAGGAAATCTTGCAAGTAGCGCTCAGCAACTTTAGGCGTTGCTATTCAAGAGAGCGCGAACAACTTCTGAGTGCCCTCTTTCGCAAGTCGAATTGCTAGAAGTGGGGATTTTGTCCATAGTTTAGCAAAAGACAGTGGAATTAAAAGGAAAAAGTTCTAAGTGAAGTCTTTTATTCAAAGTCAGGGAATGATGTTGATTGCTAGAAGATTTGACCACATGATCAAGTCAAAAAGATGAAAGAGTGATGAGTTTCACTAATCAAACCTCTGCTCTTTTTGTACTCAAATCAAGGGATATGAAATATGCAAAAAAAATTCGCTTCAATCGATTTCAAAATCGAAAGATACGTTGAAGTATGAAAATGAAAAGTAACAAAGCCTCGACATCTGATTTGTGTTTCAATTTTTTATTTACAGGTTTTATTCACTGTGGGACACAACCTACGCTAAGATTCACATCCCTATCATTGCCTCTGTCTCAGAACATCAGCCAACAACTTGGTTTTCGTTCTTCTTTGACCTTCATATCCTAATTACAACATTTCCTGTCGGACTTTGGTACTGCATCAAGAAGATCAATGATGAACGCGTTTTTGGTAGGTTCCTGTCCATTTTTTCCCATCTTCTCTTTCATATCTTTATATTCTGTTCAGTTATTTTAAAAGAAGAAAAAAAAGACAATTTCTCCTGCAATCTTCATTTCAAATAATGTCTTCTCAAATTATTCCTCAATATCACATTGATTTTTTTAAATTTTTTAGTGAGGGTCTGGGTCCTTAAGTTTTGTAGACTTTTATAATTTTAGTGTCACTCCCATGATTCTAGTTTGAGTTTTAGTGGCAATTTTTGTAAGTTGGTATTGCTGTTTTTCCTTCAAGCAAATCCATTATAAATTAGCAACTCTAAGCAAGGTAGCCCTGCTTGTTAATGAAGTGCTCATCTTAAAATGGTGCCAAGTCGGATTTTTTTTCGAAATTGAGTTTTTGACAGAAAAGTAATCTTTTTCCACCCTTTGTGTAGTTTTCTTGTCTCCTGAAAATATTTTGTTTCAGAGTTGGCACCTTTTCGAAATAAGCGCTTCAATTTCTTTAGATACATCTAAATAGACAAAATCCAATTTTATTAACTCGCGAGAATTCCCTTTGATGAGTCTTATATGTTCCTTTGAGATCAACAATCTCTGAAGTCGCAATCACCTAAGATGGCTAAGTATTTGTAAGAATACAGAAAGTAGGAGTATCAATTTTGTCTCAGTCCATCTCTTCTCCTGCACTGTAAAAAATTATTTTTTTGTTTTCAGTCATTCTTTATGCTCTAACGGCTGTATATTTTGCTGGAGTAATGGTTCGTCTCATGCTTACACTGACTCCAGTTGTATGTATGCTAAGTGGAATTGCTTTCTCGAGAATCTTCGAACTGTATCTTCGCGACGAGGAAGTTCCATCAAACAACAAAAATGAGAGCAACGCTCATCTCTATGATAAGGTTGGTGTACCCTATAGTGTTTTAAAGCCTAAAAAGTTCAACTACCTTTATGTTGTAAGAACTCTTGTCACGTTGTTCTTTTTTTGCTCTAATTGAATGCTGCAGGCTCAGGCACACGCCACACAATATTTTTTATTTATTGTCAAATATTTTCGTCAGTGTAGTACAATTTTTTTCTTTTTACAATTCATTCATTTTAAAGACTCAGTGATGATTCTTGAAAGTGTGGCAACATTGTTTTTCCATCATTTAAATGTAAGTACGTAAAACAATCGATTTTTGGTGAGGCAGCTTGTCTCATCAAGAATCGATAATTTCATTGGATTTAAATTCAGGAAAGATAGTGCTGCCAACTTGTAAAATCGTCTTGGACTAAAATAATGGGAATCAGATTTCATTATCTATTCATAACGAATAAGTAGAAACGACTTGGGATACAGAATAGTAATTTCATCAATTTAAATGACTTTTCTCTCATAATTTGAATTGAAAGACTGGCTGCCTGCTAGCATTATCCTTGTCTTTTTTTCCCCCTTTTTTTTGCAACCTCCAGATATCTTTGAAACCTTATCTATTTCCCATCGAAAGCAATAAAAGAAGTATTGTTTTGTTTTCCAATCATGAGAATACTCTGAGGACTGAAAGTTTTTGTTTAGATATATATGTACCTTCTGGCCAAAGTATCGCAAGCATCATTTACGTTCAGATGCTTCGTTGCCAGATATCTCAATATTGTCATAATTCTAATTCTAAAATTTTTCCCATACTTTCATGAAAATTTTAGACATTAACCATGATGTCAAAAGAAATTTTAGGTGACATTTTCTTGTGATTCTGCTCATCAGTTTCCCTGTAAAAAATTGGAAAAGTTTATGAAGTTTGGCAATGTAGCATCAACGCTTAAATTAGGATTGTGATACTTTGGTTGGAAGGTGACGATATCCTTCACAATGCAACAAAATGACTTTTTGTTTTAAATAATTTTTAGTAGCTATCTTTTTAAATAATTTTTTTTTCCATTTCAGGCTGGAAAACTGCGCAAAATGAAACATGAGCAAGAGAAGGAGTCCGATGAAATCGGAACAAATGTTAGAGGCATTGTTGTAATCGTCACGCTCATCTTGTTGATGATGTTTGCTATGCATTGCACTTGGGTAACGAGCAACGCCTACTCCAGTCCTAGTATCGTTTTAGCCTCTTACAGTAGTGATGGGTACGTTGTTATTTTCTTTTTTAAAGACTTTATTGAAATGTGATCGTCCACAAGCAAAGGAACCTTAGTGTTCAGGTAAAAAGTTGTCAAGAAAGCAATTTTTGCTTAGTTGACCAACTAATTGAGAACTTGATTTTCCAACAGAAAATGCGCTCTTGTATCCCAAAGCTTAAGTTGTGAGCAGCTCAGTCAATTATTTGCCAACAGAGAGCGCAATTTTTTATTATAATCCAACAATCTCAAGGAGAAGAAAAAAAAAACACATCAGTTCCCCCATGTCTATTTTTTAACTTCGAACACCGATAGGATTATTGCTGTTGAGTGCGCTTTGATATTCAAGCTGGTGCACAGTGACATCTGTTCAAACACAAGTTCAAGCACATTGTTTACTTAACGGGGTCAGGAATAGATCGTTATGTAAATGTTTTTCCTAGTTGAGTTGAGCATAGTTTAGCCCAACCCAGTACGGGCCTCCTGAATATTGCTCGGTTTTGACTGTTGTTTTCTGGGTTCATTTACCTGATGCTAAATTAAAACTGATCAAACTAAAGCGAATTGCGCAAATTGGTTAAAAGAAATCTTATTCTTCAGGAATTCAGTCTTAGATTAATCCCTTCTGTCCTGTAGTTTCCATCAGGGTGATGGGCAATCTAGAGGAACATTAAAAACAAAACCAAAGCTCTGAAAATTATTTTCACTAAACAATAACAATCTCAACAATATAATTAATATTATCATCAACAATTAATTTTTACAATTTTAACAGTATCAAGTAATGTCTTCAAAAATATTTGGAATTTTGGTAAAAAATGTATTCATTTAATTTTCATTTATTTAGCTTTTAGTATGTTGGAAGTCATTTGTACAGAGATGTTTTTGCACAAAGAAAGTAAAACTACACCCACAATGTAAATAACAGAGAAGAATAAGAAAAAGCACACCATGGCAGTAAGAATGAATGTAAAGAGAGCTAACAAATTATTAAAGTTAAACTTTGAGTAAAAAAATTGAAGTAAGATTATTAGTAGTAGACGGACAGTAAGAATTTCTTGAACTCATTCAGTGGACTGAATCAAGAAAGTTGAACATGTTTGAAAACTCCTTGTTCAATTAATATTTCCACGCACAAACTTAGATTAGTATCAGAACTCTGCAAAGGAACTGAATCATAATTTTTTTCCTTGAAATGAAGGAATACATGCTACCTTGATCGTTAATAAGTTTCAGTAGAAGACACTATACCGTATACCATTTTCCAGTCTCAAAAGTCAAATTGTCTTTATTAGAACACAAGTGGAAGTAATAAATGATATGAAAAAATGTGTCAGTTTGTGACGGAGCAGATCTCATGTAGTATTTTATATGTGTAATAATGATAAATCCTTGTTTTTCCTTGTATAATTTTGTATGATTTTCCTATCAAGATTATTCTTTAAAAATTTCATGCTTTTGTATCAGATTTTATCTTTTTTTTTTTTTTGAAAAAAAGAGAAGAAACATTTTTTTGGAAACGCCTTTATTTTTAAGTATTTTCCTTGCCTATTTTTCAGCTCAAGGTTGATTCTGGACGACTTCCGAGAAGCGTACCACTGGTTATCCCAAAACACAGCCAATGATGCAAGAATTATGAGTTGGTGGGATTACGGCTATCAGATAGCTGGAATGGCAAATCGAACAACGCTAGTGGATAACAATACGTGGAATAATTCACATATTGCATTGGTGTGCATCAATTTTTTTTTTCTCTCTTTCGTTATCTTCGAAGTTCACAATTTATTTTGTGACTGGACAGAAATTCTTTGAAGTTTCTGACTTAAAGCACAAATCTGTCAAATTGTTATGTACCGTGGCATTTGTTGTCATGTACGGGCTTGCCTATCGAATTTTCATCTATTGTTTCATAAGATCGTACAAAATCAATACTTTGATTTTTAGAGATGCTAGTAAGTTCAAATAGTTCAAAATGTATTTACTAGAGGTAGTTTTGTGTCGCCAAAGAGCCCCAAAAAAACATCAGTTCAATGATATTGCCCCTGATGGACCTCCGAAAACAAATCCCCCCCAATCCAAAAGGTCCGATTTGCATTTTTCTTAGAACGCTCTGTGGAGCCAGGATAAGCCTTAAAAGAGTGCATTTTTCAACTTTCACCTGGAGCGTTTATCAGATCCTTTGCGGTTTCAGTTATCTTGGGAACATGTTTGCCTGACTTATATGCTCTGTAAAGGATGCAACGTTTTGATGAATGAAAAAATAAGTAATAAGGTAAAACTTGGCAACACGACAAGGCTTAACATCTCCGGCTCTAACTTTCTCATTTGTCTATTTGTCTCGACACCTTACATACAACCTACATCATTTACAATGTCAAATCAAATCGTCACTGAATTGAAACCATGGTCATGTTTGTCCTTCCTATTCAGGTCGGTAAAGCAATGTCATCCACTGAGATTGAAGCTTACAAAGTGATGTTGTCGTTAGATGTCGATTACGTTCTTGTCATTTTTGGAGGTGTCATCGGATACTCTGGTGACGACATCAACAAATTCCTGTGGATGGTGAGGATTGCTGAAGGTGAACATCCCAAAGAAATTAAGGTAAGACAGAGGCCAATTTTCCGCCCAATGCCCTCGAGGTCTGTTACTCTTCATCAGACCTTTCTCGTAGCTGAAGAAATGGGGCAGTATTCATTCAAATCAAATTAATGTTTTTTGTTTTGCTTCTCAAGTCGGGAATTTTATAATTAAAGTGATTTGGCTGATATAAGAAGTTCCAAATGATTTGCATTCGTTGAACTTCACATCAAAATGTACTCATTACCCTAATTCAGTGTTTATTCGATCAGCCTTTTAATAAAATCTGGACGAAGAAAGAGTGGACTATAATTACATATTTTTATCGACTCCATGAAATCTTTGTTTGACTCATGTTGAGTTCCACTGTGTCCGTGATTATTTTCACTCAATCTGCATAATCATTTTTGACTTGTGTTGAGTCTCTTTGTGTCTGTAAACAACCTAAGTCGGGTTTCCTATTTTTTAAACCTCTTCTCGCCTTAAAATCTATATTCGCGGTAAACTCAAGTCGCCAAAATGAATTATAGAAGGTTAGTCAGAATATCCTCCCCTCCTCCACTTTCATCAGTTTTTTGATGCCAATATGATGCAAAAAAAAATCCGCTGTAATTTTTTCAATTTTTTGTTGTCTTATAAAGCGAGGCTTTACTTTCCCTCCCATAACACAGCCTCAAACCTTCCATATCCTAAGTGCTCGACGAAAGACTTGAGTATTGCCTAATGCTGTTTCTACTCTCAAAGGAGGACCATATATTTTTTTTTTGTTGAACTGAAGGAGAAAATTCTTCCGGCAACCTGCAGTAAAAATCAATTCTGATTAAACCTACCCTAACACTACTATATTATGGATAATCTTTGTTTTCCAGGAAAGTGATTACTTCACAGATCGTGGCGAATTCCGAGTCGATGAAGAGGGATCTCCTGTGCTGTTGAACTGTCTCATGTACAAATTAAGCTATTATAGATTTGGAGAGCTGAAGGTATGTTATTTTTTTGTGCCTACTTTGTTTTCTCGTACTCTGGGAACACTTGTTTAGGGCGATCATCGCAATTTTAATGCTTCCTCAACTTAACCAATTTATCTTGTTTGATGACCTCTATGTGGATGATTAAAATCAAACAATGCTCATCTTGGATTGCGACGTCATAGGTTTGCGCTTGTTTTTTATGTTTTTAAAGGAAAACTAATCAACAGTTTTCATTGATTTTTTGTGTGAATTTTCTGCACTCAATCTTAAAAAATCACAAAAAGTATCAAGGAAGCTTTTTGATTTGTTTACCTCGAGGGAGATGGAACATCATGGGAGATTTTTGAACGTTGGAATTGAGGTAGGGGTTTTTTACGTTTGGCTATTCATAGGACAATGGCATGTATGAATTAAGGTGACTCGGTAAACTGCTGTCAGTCAAGGTTAGCTTACCAATAGACCACCGAACAGGGTGAGATTTATATTATTAATTTTCCAGACGAATGAAACTCCGTTTCAGTGCTGCAAAATTTCCATTCTCAAATTGTATTTCTACCAGGAAACTCTTGGGGTAATCACTGATGCTCTCTCCTTATTTCATGCAAAAATCAGCAAAATTTTGGACAGGAACTACGTCATAATCTCGTAAAAAGTATTAACTATTTTTAGTAAATTTAGTTGACACTGAATGAAGTCATGTTCCTCTATATGACATGCTAAATATATTGAAAAAATCAACCTTCATGTCATAAATTACTATCTATTGTTTACAATGGAATTAATTGATTCAAGCTTCCTGCTCACAAAGATACCAATATTAACGTAGGTCAAAATTGTCTCAGGAATTAATCCATTTTTTCCAGAACAAAGTATCTCATCTGAATATCTTATCTGTTACTACCCTCAAACGACTTTTTAGACCAGATTATCGCAGTTACTCACTGAAGTAGTTAATTGATAATTACTGATTTTATCTTGTATTCTCTATTTACTTTTAGAGGTTTTAAAACTTGGAGTCTTTTGAAAATTAATTATCTCCTTATTCCAATTTTCTTTATGCCATAGCTGAGCTCAAAAACTCCCAAATAAGAGGGAAACTTTGCGTTTTTGCGCCTGCAATTTGCAAAAATAGCATGTAGAAGTGGGCCTAAAAAATTATTTGTCTTCGGTGACTGATCCTAGCGTATTGATGTTCACAGCTTGACTACAGGAGTCCAGCAGGTTACGATCGGACAAGGAATGTGGTGATAGGAAATAAAAACTTTGATCTCACTTACCTAGACGAAGCATACACAACGGAGCACTGGTTGGTCAGAATCTATAGAGTCAAAAAGCCCTCCGATTTCAATAGGCCAAGATTGCCGCTTTCAAATCGGAAGATTAGAACAAAGAGCTACATCACCAAAAAAGTAAGTTCTTCTGTTTCCTAACCGTTTATTTCATTCAAAAATTTCGTTTTACCCGTTAATAAAAGCAATTGGTTGTCTCTCAGCAGGATGGATCTATCTATACCTAGTTGTATCTGGTAATAACGTTTTCGAAGGGGCATTAAAAGTTGAATGTTGTTTCCTGAAAAAAGTTATTTTGAGAAATGTTACAATAAGAAACAAAAAGCCAGGACTTGAAAAAATGAACGTTGTTCTTGGGAAATTTTTTTTTCGAGAAACGTCATAAGGAGTTACAACTATATAAAGAGGACGCCATGAGCAACAAGTGACCTATCGTATGTGTTGTCATAAAATTCAAGAGTAGCATTGACTGTCTTGTTTGAAATAACATAAAAAAATTGTCAAAATGTACAAGTTAGATAGCCTTTTCTGCTCTTTTTTAAGTGAAATTTATGTTAAAAAGGAAAATCCATGAAATAAAAAGCTGGCATTAAAATCTGATAAACTCCAAAAGCTCTCACATTGATGCTAAACACAAAATAAACTGTAGAATAGGCAACTTAAATAAACTTAAATTTCATGTGAAATTTTTATTAAAATTTATCGGAACTAAAGGGAAAAAAATTGCAACAGTGTAAGGTGGCACATTTCCAAAAAGAACTAAAAGTGTCTTCTATTTCGGATATTTTAGCTACTTTTTAAGAGTTTTCACTTTGAAATTGATGAGTTTTTCAACTTCTTTCTGACCACTGATTGTACTAGGGCCCTTTGTCGGTAGATTTTTCTCTTCTTGAAGCCATCCAATTATCTATTAATTCTATTCATAAGTTAACCTAGTTGCAATGTTTCCATACTTATGAAGCCTCATGAATATTAGTAAGTGAACGTAGTTTCAATCCTAAACTTCAAACTCATTTAGCTCAGGTTTGGTGCACTGTTTTCGAGAATTTTTTGTATTCGAATTTTTGCAAAATGCTCCTCTTGTAGATCAATGCTCCAATATTTCAATTTTTCGATTTTTGTCTCTTCTCCCCATGTATCATTAAAAATCAACACAAATTAGAAAATATTGTTAAATATTTCGTGAGAGGGAATTTTTACAGTTCACTGGTTTCATTGGTGTCAAGGTCAATGACATTATTCTTGATTTTTAATGGTATGAAGGACATCCTTTATGAAACTCTCAGAATTTCACCAAACATTGGTCAAATTTTCATCAAATATTGAATCTCTTCACATGGCTAAGAAGCATGTCATTTCTTGGCTAAGCAAAAGTTCCCAAAGTGAGATGATCCCCAATTAAGGGCTAAGATGTAGCCCATATTTTGAAAATATTTTATTCTCTAACATATACTTTTTGTTTTTTTCAGACAAGCCGAAGAAAGAAAGGCTCAATTCCAGGAAAACCTCCCGTCATCAAGGGTAAAAAGCCTGTGAGAACATAACGAAATTTTGAATCGTGTTTCTTACTTGAGTAAGACTACGGCAATTACTATATTATCTTCTACAGTTTTATTTTTTCTTACTTTTTCCATTTTTTCACGGAGGCATCTTTCTTTTTTCACTTGTTTTCGTATCGTTCAGACAACAAGAATATAATTTGCAGGAGAAATTGCTTTGAACACAATCAGTCATGTGGCGTGGAAATGAGATTTAATCACGGTTCTTTTTGTGCAATCTCGATGTGAAGTGCATTATTATGATTTCGTTTTAAAGTTTCAAAACATTTTCATATATTGAGTAACTCAAATTTGATATTGTATTTTGATCTCCTTCCATTCCGCACTGCTAATTCGCATGACCTTAGCAACAGTAGGGCATAGTGCAATGCCGAAGCACCAGCAGCTAGATAAGATTAGTTTTCCACTGCAAAAAAGTTTTCTAATGTCAATTCTTTCATGATCAAAATTTTTAATCGATAAGTCCTTCAGCTGGTGTTTGCGTATTTATCTGTGAACAGCTAGGGGTTTTCAGTAAGCTATTGAAACAGCTCCGTTCAAAAGTAGACAAGACTCTGTTTCTGACAAGAGCGGCTTAACGAAGTGTATCGTTTTTTAAAACGAGTAGTAACCGATAGCTTATCAATAAGAATTTGTTTAGACACCCCTACGAGCAGCTTTAACTTAAACTTGGCTAAATACGACAAGTCATTTCCCAATGAGTTGAAAGTGGAGAATTGATGAAGGAACGGCCAACATTCCTGGATGTGTTTAATTTAAGTCATGTTTCATAGTGAGTTTAAGGAAAATCTATCTATCGTAGGATTTGGAATCGCTCAATACCTCCTCAGGATTTAGTTTAAACGCAGGAAAGAAATATATGTATACTGACTGAAAATCTGGCTGAATCTTAAAATTATAGTTACTTATTTGCAAGTTAAGGCAACATTCTTTTTATCATCAATTAATTTTCAACAACGATTCAAATTTTCCACCGAGGTAATCCTCTTCTTAAAAATCACAATATCAAACTTTTTGCCCATGTTGGACCTCACTATTGCATTATATGATGAGGATTATCAATCTCAACCATCAAACTTTAGTCTGCTCTCAAAATAGCCTTTAGCTCTCTTTGTGAATAATATTTTTATTGCTTTAATTAAAAAACAAATCCTGTCATTTAATTTTGACAAGTACCAAATTCTGGAAGTTACGCTCAAGGTATAAGAACGATCTCCAGCTGTGCTCAATGGGTCAGTGGCATCCATTTTTTTTAATTCATTGTTTTAAGTACGGAGTGAATTAAGCTTTTAAGAATTTTTCAGATTTTTCTTAACCCTAAATGGCAGAGAAATCCCTTTTGGAATCTGCCAAAAATGGGACCCTTTTGAAATTATATTTTAGGCAAGCTCTAATGTCGTAGGCATGCGGGAACTGATTGGTTGAACTCAATTTTAGGCATCACCTAGCTACGTTAACTCGACTGTCAGCTTTTCATTTGCCAGATTTTTATTAGCTTTTTCTCCCCTTTTTAATGCTTTTTTGAACTTTTTATTTCACTTCATGGTTATATCTCAAAATTTTACGTTAGAGATTCAAAACACAACCTTGCAAAAATTCCTCGCTGCTGCCCCATTCAATCAAACCTAATTCCATATTATGAAGAGCATTATAATTGGATACATTTATGGAAGTGGAGTCCAATTACATCAGAATTTTGGTGAGAAGACTTTACATTAGTTTTGGTCCGGTAACATATACTCAATAAAGACTTGTACAGTATAGGAAGACGACAAGATGGCAACCAAGAAATGAGAAGCATGCAAAAAGCTGTACTAAAAATCAATACCAGTTACAGATTTTTAATTGTTCTGCAGATAAATTTTTTTGCTCCAAGGAATTTTAAAACTTCCGAGCTTTGCTTGAAACTGGACAGATTCAACCAAAATCAGTCTAACTGCATCAAGTGTCGCCTGATTTCTCTCTTGAGCCTATTTTTTTCACAGAAATTTTAGGAACATTTAGCCTCAAAATATTGTGCACTTTCTGTATGTATACATAATTAAAGAGAAATTCACAAGAAGGTTTAAGGCAAAATTCTTAGTTGAAAGCCAAACGAATGTAACTGACAATTTTAGGAAAGTTATATTATTTGCATTCGGCCATGAAATGGGAAATTCCAAGTGCTTCAAACATTTTTAAATTACATGCATTTTAGCAAATGCAAAAGTTGAACGTCTAATTCACTTCATTCATTATGATGGCATAAAATCAAGAGTGTCAATTTGCTTGTGCAAAAGATCAGGAATTTCGTTCAAAATATCCGGAAAATCTAAAATAAAAGTTTAGTAGACATCCTGGTTTGCATAAAGAATGGTCATGATAAGTTACACCATGCCCAATATAAAGGACTCTTGAATTTGCGAAGTGCGCCACAGGCAACGGAATTTTTATTTGTCTTTAAGAAAAGAATATAGGGTTAGCGACAGAATAATAAAACATTTTATCGTCCAAGTAATTTTCTCTTTAATTATGCTTGTTTTTTTATTTTTCCACTTTTTTAATGTACTATTTCTGCACAGATTTATATTAGTTACTGGAGTAATAATTAAAGTGGCGTAGTGCAGCGAATGGTTTTCCCCTGATTCCTTGAATGGGTGAAAATGTAGTAACAGTTCCTTGGTCCGTAACTACAGATATTTACTCTAGTTTTCTCCTAAAAAAATTCAACATGAGGAGGAAACTAAGGCAAAAAGGATTGCAGTTAGGCCAATTTCAGTCTAATCGGTCCAACTATCATTTCTTGTTCTTCCCTCTAATGAGGTTTGCTCCTCTAAGCTAAAAGTCTGCTGATTGATCAGGTGAATGTAACGAGTAAAGGTGTTGTCGGCTTGATAATCTACAAGAATCTCCTCAAATGTGTTTGCTCTCTCAGCTCTTGCAACTTACGTACTTCTACTTTTTTCATCCTGTATCTCGGCTTTCTCGGAACTTTTCAATCCGTTTTTTTTTTAAAAAGGGGTTAGTTGTTTTCCTAAGGTCCTTATTCACTAGTTCGTAAGATTCGATCCTTAATTCTAAACTGTTCGAATTGTGTTTCGGTTCTAAATCACTGTGATTTACTCCTGATTTTTGTAAGGATATTTTTAAATATTTTTCATCCCATCATTCGGATTAAGTTGGAAGAACAAACCACGATTTGACTACCTTTTGTTCTAGGTTATTTCAATGAATATCTGATTGTTGATTTTGAAATAAAAATAATAATGATTTGTTAGTCAGCTTCGCTTCTTTTTCCTTTCCTGTAAACAAATTAAGCAAAAAACTGCAAGATTCTTGTCATCAAGACAATGCTCTGCATCGTACGTCAAGATTCTTGTTCCTCTTCATTCTTATTTTCGGGAGTTAAAAGAAATATGAAAAAAGTCATAACTCAGCATACGCTTTTTCTGGGAATAATGCTTCCATTTTTGAGCTATGAATTGAAGGATTCTTCAGCAAAAGTGCGCATTATGAAAATTGTAGTTTTGAGAAGAGGGCGTTTTGAAAATTCAGAAGGGTTTACTTTCTGAAATATTTAGTTGAACTGCTCTGAACCTCAAGGTCATTTTGACCTACATCCTTTGATACGAAAAAGTGAAGAAGCATACTGTAGCTGTCCATATCCAAAAGAAATTTCGTGAAAACCCTTACTTACTCGGAGCTGACCTTATTCAAATGCTAGAATTTAAAGATGTAATTGATTTATAGAAGACAATTCTTACAACTTCAGATACTTCTTCACTAGAGTTTCCGCTAGAGATTTTCAGGATACAACAGCTGGATTGCGCTATTACATTGGTCTGTTCAGTACTTTCCTAAAAGTTAACAGCAAAACCAGTGCTTGAGCAAAGTATATCGACGGTGAAACTACCAGACCGCATATCTCGTTCGTTGTGTTTAAAAATCTCCGTCCCCATTTTATTTTTGTGAAGGAGAACAAACTAATATCATTCCTTGAAGTTTTCACAGTTTTTTCTTCACACAGAAAATGAATATCACGGAAGTTATCAAGGATTGACGTTGAGTAGTTTTCCATCTAAAAAATAAAGTATGACAGGACGTCGCAAACCGGGATACGTGGTCTGGTAGTTTCACTGTTGATATTCTATATTTTGGTAGTTATTAACTACTAGTAACTACTAGTTTGTATTACCGGTATGGATGTACTTTAATTTGAACTCTGCAGCCCCTGCATTTGATATAGTTCAATTTTAAACCAATATTAAGACTTATGAAAAACGTGATCAGCAGGCTGATCATTGAAATTGATAGACAAAGGCAGAATTCAGCAATCACATTTTAGTGGAAGTGGATGTTTACAATAATATGAGTTATTACCTAGTCTCTTGTCAAACTAATAGCAAATCACAAGAGACTTTACAGTCAATTCATTATTTTCCTCCTTGCATGGTCTGTACCAATCACCCTTTTCCACCTGTAGGATTGCTCCATTTTTCCGCTGCCCATCACTTGGTCTATCAATATCGATTATCAGCCTGCAGGTTGTGGCCATTTTGATCCAAGCATGAAATGCTTATATTGACAGGTTACTTGTCATGAAACGACGCTTGCTGTGCAGATGGTAAGATAAAACTGTACAGTTAAAAGCCCTTTGAATAATTTATGAAGCAAATGAGGGGCTGTGAAACAATACTTTTGCGACTGACACTCTCTCTTCTATTCAGTCAAGGCTTTAATTTGAGCCCTTGAGAGAACATGTCAAATGTTAAAAGCACACAAAAGGAGACAATTCTTTGGATAGAGTAAAATCGATTAGAGCATCTTGGTGACAAATTACTTTTAAAGATTATTTCGCGAAATCTGATGCGCAGTTAATGCAGGTCAACCGAAGTCTTTTTGACTGAAACTTAAAATTTGAATTAGATAACGGAACTAATGATAAATTTATGAAGTGATTCCTTGCTGGATATAATTGTGAACTTGGAATGTTGGCTGATAAAACTAAAGTTCCTGCTGAGGGAGGATTTTTGGGGAAGTTTTACCAACATCTGACTAAAAAAGGTGAGATCTACTACTTTTAATTTTCTTTCAAGTAAGTAAATTGTCTTCTAAAGCATTCCATTTTACGATCGTTAAAAATAATTCAAACTTCAATAGTTAGATTTGACCAGAACGAGCCTTACTACAAGAGACGATGCCCAATTTCCTTGTACACTTGCTAATTTGTCTGATTAAAAGAAAGGAGAAACTGCTTGACAGAAATAAAGTCATACATAATTAGATAACGAAAGAGGAAAGAAAAATCCTTCTTTATTCAATCAAAATTAGAAAATAGAATAAGATCATAATCAAGTATGTACACATAAAAGTAATTTTTAAAAAAGTACCCTCCCAAATATATACAAAATAAAAAATACTTCAAATTTAGACTGTGGGATTGGATGTATATACAAAATAGGAAAATCTTCCTAAAATTTTTAGGAGCTCCTTTCAATTTGTTCCTTTTTCTTTACAGTGGAAATGGCCGGATTTACCAATGGGCTACATAGGCTGTAGCCTAGGGCGCAACATTCTGAGGGGCGCAAAATCTTTGAGAATTTTTTTTTTTTAATTTAACAAGTCTTTTGTTACTTTTTATTTTCCAAAACCAACTTGCAAACGAAAATGTACCTCAAAACTGTTTGAAATCGTGTTTTTTTAAAAGTGAATTTGAACATTTTCTTGACACCTAACATCCTCCTTCTGACCTGGAGGGGAGGGGCTTCTAGGGGACCCCCCCCCCCCACGAGAGCGCCTACTTTTAAGGGCTACTTTTAAGTTTAGCCTAGGGCGCTAAAAATGTGAATCCGACCCTGACAGTAGAAAATGTTAAAACATTAGAGCCTTCTCAAGATTGAAGGGCTCATATTAAATTAGTCTATTTAATTTGAAAGAAACAGAAAAATATCCCATTTTCATCTTTGCCTCATTGTTAGAAAGACTACGAAAGAAAACGTTATTAAGTGAAAATGGGCCCTGAACTTATGATTACCTGTATTATGGTATCATCACAGTAAAAGAAATCAATGACCGGAGAAGAATGAGAGCAAGCTCGAAATATGTGTAGTTTGATCAGCAATTCATTTTAGATCAGCAAATGGAAATCCAAATTGATGAGAAATCATCAAAATGCAATCAAAGTTCTATACAGAATAAGACGTGGATTTTTTTTACGAACATCATGAGATCAAACTTAACAAACAACATTGATGAAACTTTCAGGAGAATGGTTTTCAGCAAGTAGTAAATCTTAGCTCATTCGCTTTTTAGGTAAAGCAAAAATCAAACCGAAAAGTACCAATGCCGTGGATTTAGACACACCACGGATCGAGGAATGGGACGATGTGGAGTACTGCCCAAAAGATTCGTTTCGCCAAGCGTCTAGTTTGTTTATCTTCCTGGGCCAATGGATGTGTCTCATACCCTTGAACCACGAGGAATTTAGATGGCTCAGTTTCCGGGTTGCTTTCTCAATTGGGGCCATCCTCTGTAACTCGGCGATGACACTCGCTAGTATATTATGGTTGCGGGACACAGGAGCCAATATTCTTAAAGGAGGTAATTCCATTCTCGTAATCTAAAAACCGATGCAGAGTAATGAGTGGCAAACATCACTGGACTTGGCCCGGTAAAATTGACCCTCTGTGTTTTAGATTTAACAAAGGGTCCAAATAGTAACGTGACACAGATTATTTCTCTAAAAAAAAACAAATTCTGCTTGGCCGACCAGCTGCTTTTCTGCAAATTTTGAACATAAATATCATTCAGATCTATTGACTGAAATTGAATCGACTGAAAAGACTGAATCGATTTACTGAAGTTTTCTTTTTCAAATGGTGAGGTCAATTTTTTGGCTACAAGGTGTCCATTGAAGAGAGAGGACGCCTTGCAATAGAGGGTGAAAAAGAAGGAGGTGGTATTGAATTCCTTCCTAAAATTGTTAAATCAACTTTTCTTAATTTCAATCCAGGCACGATCTTTTTCTTTGGAGTATCCACGATTGCCATGACTCAGTTTCTTCGCTTGTCCATGAAATGGCCAGAACTGATAAAAAAATGGGAAGTGCTAGAGACATACTACGGACATCGAAAATATTTAAGCTACAAATACAATGTGCTAACATTATCCATAATTGCTGTCACTTTTGGTGAGTATCGGTCTACCTTCACTTTTGACTTTGAGAGCTCTAGAAGTGTCATGACATTAAGGAATTACAAACTTGCACATTTTATTACCTATTTCTTTTATTTAAAGGAGCCATAATTTTAAAACCAAGCTCTATTTTTGAAATAATTAAAATTTTCTGTTTCAAATGTATGGGGTACTTTTAATTTACTTTAATTCTGTCAAAATTTTCAAAAATAACTTTCAGGCTAAATTGCATACATTTCTAAATTTTCAGTGGAGCATATCAGCTCTTTGATAACGGGCCTCATTACGGTGAAGAAAGACTCGACAGAAATTATGAAGCACTACTGTGTCACGCGATTTCCACAAGTATTTATGCACGTTGAATTCGAGGTGTGGATTGGCTTCCTCGTCCTTATGATCAACATGGTAGCGTGTCATACCTTCGCGTTTGTTGACCAGCTTGTTATAATGTTCTGCATAGGCCTCGATGAGTTTTTTGATGATTTCAACAAGAGGATAGGACAAGAGCGAAGACAGGTAACTTTGATCACAGCGTACAATACATCTTGCATAGTCAAAATTTGGACAGAAAATCAACCAAAAAAGATTATTGCATATCACACCAGAAAAAAAAACAAACTATGAACATTCAAAGAACCCATTTAAAAAAAAAAAACAATGAAGATTATGGATATTCTGTCATGATGTTTGGCAAGTAGATTGACTGAAAATAAAGCTGAACTCTTTACTAATCTGAATTTTTTTTTTATTGTTCTGTGAGACGAAATTTAAGAAATTCAACTGACATTCTGATCTGCTTTGATTTGAAATGAGGGGTTTGGAGGTCAAGGTGCATGAAAGCTGTTTTTGAAAAAATTGAGATATTATTGATTTCAAGTAAAACTAGCCTTAATGCATATTTTTAAGCATCAAAACGTCAGTTTGAACTTTCTTGCCACCAAACGGAGCCATGTAATATCGCCACTTCAAACTTGTATTTCTGAAAATAACAAAAACTGCACTTGTGCAACTTGTTCTCCACGCCCTTCAAATCAAGTATGTTTAAACAAGGATTGGTAACATCTACTAACTAGGGATGCAACATGAAAATGTGAAGGGCAAGCATGGCGATGAAGGCATACGGATGACAAAAAGTTGGCTGAAATCACTGAAAACTCAATTAAGAGTCAGAGCGAAGGGAGAGCTCTACATCTTCTTGCAGATTGTTTTCTTGCTGATGCAACGCTACCTTGAATTTTGCCAAAAGAAGTCTCTTAACTTTAATCCTAAAATCAAAATTCTTTCTTAACGCCTCCAATGGATCAGTTGCGCTTGTCATAGAATCGTGTTTTGATGCTTGATTTTTGTAGAATAGCTAAAAATAAGAAGCTCTGTCTAAACAGCAACTTTCTAAGTTCAATATTAATCGAGATATCGTTCTTTGAAAAGTCAGGTTTTTGACGTCATTCACGGCAGTAAATCAGAATATGGTATGTACTACTGCAGTGGATGATGTTATAAATCGAGTTTTTTAAGGCGCAATATCTTGGATAATATTGAACGCAGAAAGTAGCTGTTTGGACGGATCTTCTTTTTTTAAGCTAATCTACAAGAATCAAGCATCAAAACACGATTCTGTGACCAGCACAACTGACCCATTTAGTTAAACTTTCATTGAATGAGTGCGTCTAATTACATTTTAAGGAATGATATATCTCAATTGAAGTGACAACCATTGTTCCAGAAACTACAACCCAGGGAATGGAGAACATTCCGAACGGACTACACGCGTTTATGCAACCTTGTTGCCTCTGTTGATAAATGTGTTTGCCACCTCCTCTTCAGCTCATTTGCCATGCATCTATTCACTATTTGTATTGAGCTTCATCATAGCATGTTGTAAGTAAACGTACAGCCTCTTAAATCTAATAGTTGCAATGCCAATCTGTAAATGCAACACGATTAGCATTTTTGCAGCAAAATTGCACAAATAACATTGCTCCAAAGCAAAACACGCAAGCCAACAGATTCTAAAGTAACTGATAGTAGCAAAAGTGATTTCGTATTCAAGACAAGCATATTACAAAATAGGTTGTTGCTCAGCTACTTACTAGTATGATGGAGGTATTAATTTGGTTTTTGGTTTTGGTTCTTCAGACAGTGTTTGGGTCTATGGAAATTTTGAACAAAGTTTGGATTTCTTTTTTTCATTGCATTTAGTGGTAAGCTCTTACTAGATTAAAGGAATTTTACTGAAAATTGCAAAGGCTCAATCTTTTGACATCCTAACAGGTTGAGCGCAGATCGCGAGGAGCGCAGTCATATTATATTTTCATTCATTATTGCTGGAGGACAAGCCTGCGCTCTTTGCTTCTTTACAGTTAGAGTCCACGATAAGAGTAGAGAACCACTGAACATCTTGTATGCTGTCCCTTCAATATCCTACTGTCAAGAGGTAAGTGAGCACATACATGTAAAAATTTGAAATATTGTGAATTTCCTTGGGTGGTTTTCCACCCAAAGTAGCAAGCCAACTAAAAATTTTAATTCCTGTGGGAACAGCAATAATCATAGTAGCTGAAGTGAAATAGGCTCGAGTATCTACGTCTATTCCATATTTTATGACATTAGGCAAAAACTGACGGACATTAATTAAAATATCTTTATCATTTTAAATCATCATTTTCTCACCAAAAAGTGCTCATTGACAACATCTAAGAAGTCACCAAATTAAATTATTGTTCGTTATTAATCATACCGCCTGACAAGTGCGAAAAATATAACAAAAATATAACATTCGAATCTAAATTCAAATTTAAGGTAAGGAAACGTAGAGGAAAAAGGGGCATATCTTCACCTCTGATGACCGAAATGCTGGGAATGCAATCCACTCAGATTCTGACACATATTGAGGTTTGATACTTATCAAAAGGTAATCGATCTGGATTGCACATTTTGTAAAACTGAAAAAAAAAAACAAAGATAAGAAAATATAAGCTCATAATGCAGAAAAATTGGGAGAACATAAGTAAATCATTGATAATGGCTTGGAATACAAAATTGTGTTGTTAAAATTGAGGAAGGAGGTAATAATGAAGTATTTTGGAGTAAATATTGTCACTCTTCAGATGTAAGGGCATATCTCGATTTCTGCATGAGCCTTAGAAAGCATGGCTTCATATGTAAAACAGGGATCAAGTAGATATTGAGTTACGCCCTTACGTCAGAGGGGCACCGATATTTGTGACCATTCAAGGGAGCAGGGGTCTTAGTGTACCAGAGGGCAAAATACGAGCAGAAATCGATACCAAAGCATAAAGGGTTTCCATACGATTATATTGGTACAAAAAAACACCCAAAACCAACCAAACTAAAGTTATGGTGCTTTCAAGTTTACAGTTCCAAAAGAGAAATATTGACAAAAATTGGTCGAATTCAAATCTGCCACATTCAAAGCCTAAAAGTTTCAGATTACAATGCTACTGTAACCCCTCTTGGAGAGAAAAATGAACCGAATTGCTTTCAACTTATTCCTCAGGCAGGACACAATAATAAAGATTTCTGCCAGTCAACATATGATTTTTTTACTCTATTGGATAAAAATTGCTCGGCTGAAAATTTCGTCCCAATTAGATTACTAAGGTCCTTTTCCCAAAGATGGTAAAATATTTTAAAATGCCGTGTTGGACACAGTCCTTCCTACAGCGTTAAACTCTCATAAAAATAAAAATGCCGCTGCAACAAGGTAAGAGTTTTTGCTTCTATTTACCTTTATTTACTTGACTTGAAATTTGTGAAACGAAAGTTTAGAATTTTGTGACAAGACGATGCGAGTTTTTCAGGGAACTCATTACAGAACTGAACAACCTAATGTATGAATTTTTCCTCAAATTAAAGGTACGACAGCTGAGAATCTCATGTTTTTCCCTGACGATTCATGTCAACACATATCAACACTTATCAGCACATGTCATCTCTCCAATTATTGTTTTTTGATTTTTTTTTCAAAAGTGTGGCGTTGCTTTTTCGTTACAGGTGGAGATTTTTCTTCTACAAATTCTGAAAAATCATGTTGTGCTGACTGGAGGTCACTTATTTTCGATGACTAGACGCTTCTTGTTGACGGTGAGAAAAAGTTTGTTCGAAATTGTAAAAAATATTCTTCCCCCTGCATGAATAAAATACCTAGTGCAAAGTTTTCGATGAAACCGATGAATGGACTCATTCCGAAATACAACTGGACAGAGCGCCTTAACATTAGAGACAGTTAATAATAGATAGTTTAAAAATACAGCAGTAATCTACTGGATTAGAATAGGCAGGTGAAAATATAATGGTAGAGAAACAACCAGAAAAATTATCTACGTGGATAAAAAAGCTACATCTCAAATAATGCGTCTGGTGCACGTAAAGAAATTAGTTAACTGAGTACCCTCTCTGCAATTAAAATCGCACGAAAATCAGGTTGAGCACATTATTAATGTCTGAAATCTACTCATTAATGCATAATTTGTATGGTCTATATCGCGCTTTCTCAAATTTAGCTCTTCCACAGACAGTTTGACTCAGTCACTAAATATCAGGTTTGTCCAGGGAGGTACGTTAGAAAATGAGCAAACTATCTTGTAAACATGTTTCTTACTATGATTTCAAAAGTTTTGAAGCGTTTGTTTCCTTTTCATTCTTTCATGTTGCAAAAACAAACATTTTAAATCAATTAAAACCATACAGAAGATAGATGCTTAAAAATTAGAAGAGTGCTAAAAAAAACTGTCCAAGGATACAGTAAATTTGCAAAAAGCTCAATACGGATCATGCCAACTGAGCATTGAGGAGTGAATTTTGGACATTTTTTGGTGTGCTCAACATGATTTTTGAGCAATTTCAAACTTGGAAAGACTGCATTGTTGGCTACGTACAACAAACCCGTTGAAGTATGTACACATTTGTTTGCAACACTGAAGTGCTTACTGTTAGGATTTCAAATTTCTGATGGCATTTTACTTTTTCTTGAGATTACTTTAGAGCAGGATTTTGTGGCAATTTTTATGATATTTTTTTGGCATAAATAAAAAAAAGTGTTGATGTTTTTAAATGTGTACTCGACATAATCATTCTAACTCAATTCATTGTTTTCAGATTGTCGGCACTATGCTATCATACGAAGTTCTACTCCTGCAGCTAAGGATTCTTACAGCAGGAAAGGCAACTGTGGGTGATGGTTGATACCAGGAGGGGATCGTCGTTGGCTAATACCACATGAAAAAAACCCATTACCTCATGGTATTTGAATTTTTACCTCATGGTAAAACAAGAGAAATATTGGTCTACATTTAAGTGGTTGCAGAGCTCCCATCTCTTTCTAACTCCGAGGGAGAAAGATAGTTGATCTGAACTTTGCAACTCTTTTTAATGGTATTCTTCGTGCATTGTGAGTATTTTCAAAAAGTTTCATGTTAAAATGTTGTTTAATTTTTTCGAAAAAATAAAAAATGTGAAAAATTTTGTATGATCACCATAAATATTTTTCTTGTTTCAACATAAATGAACATTTTTACTCTGATTGTAGTGCTTCAACTGAACTCTTCAAAATTTTACACCTTCATTTTTATCCCTTCATCAAATTTTATGGTTTTCTTTTCCTTGGAATTCGAGAAAAATAAATCCCAGAGATCTTGACCTCACCTAAAGATTATGCATTTTTTTAAAATTTCGAATGTTTATGTAATGTTAGACTTAGGCCCTCCCCCTCTAATTCCGAACCGCATTTCTGAGCCCCTTTCTTCCAAATGCAAACTTGAGACTTTGTGAAGTTGGAGAACTTTAAGGATGGCTGTTTTGGGCGGATGCAGGAAGAGGAATTATTAGAAAAATTTTCAAAACAAAGACCTTCCAAAATAAAAACAACCTGTTCTCAACCAAAAACTGATATTCTCTAAGAATAATTAATTTCAAGATAGTAAGGGAAGCTGGCAAAATTGAATAATGAAATTAAAGAAAAACAGTGGCCAAAGAGGAAAAATAATGCCAAAATTTAAGTTAACAAAAAGTAATTTATATAAAATGCGATTTACCGAGACTGGTATCAGGATCGAGGGACGAATCGGACATTAACTTTGCGGTTGGGAATCCTATTCATTCTGACCACCATTTCGATAGGCGCTGGGTTGCCATCATCTTTTAACTCATACTTCTTCAATATCTACCGAAGAAAAAATGTATCATGAAAAATAAAAACAGCAAACGAAAATAGATTTGACTTATTGAAAGACAGGAACTTTTGAGATGGAGAAAGTAATTAAGAAATGATGCAAATGATGATACAGAAGAAAGAATATTAATAAGAATGCAATGTAATTAAAATATAGAATTTAATAAATATGATACATATTGAACTTGTTCCAAATTACACATTTATTTTAGTTTTCCTCCCATTACTTTTGAAGGATTGGATCTACAAAACTAGGTATATATGATCTAGGTTTGAGGTCTGCACATGCACCAAAAAATGACCTTTTTTTAAAGCATAGACTAATTTGACCATTTATTTGGGACATATTCACTCTTTAGCATAGCTAGGGGGTAAGGTCTATTGAGACGCTTTGACGTAAAAGATCACAGAGTCCTTGGACCCAAGCTTCTGACAATGCAAAAAGCAACATAGATTCTTTTATGTTTTTGTAATATACTACTTCTATCTCCGCCAGTATCCAGGTTGGTAGATGACAAAATTGAATGTGAACTAGATGTCAATTTAATACCAGAGAACATTATAGCTGAAATGATTAGTTGTAAAATAAAGTGGAAACGTATAAGTGAGTTTATAAAGACTATTTTAATTGTTAAAAGGAATGTATATAGAATTAGTAGCAATAAGACTGTAACAATAACCCCGGCCGATGATATACCTGTTGGTAATTCCGGCGTGTCTCGGGACGCAAACACTTAATTGAAGTAAATCTTGAATTAATATGATATGAATGATATTAAAATGATAAGACTTGTAAAGTATTTGTAAAATTATGCATTTCTGAGATACAAAAGAAAAAAAGAAAAAAAAAAATCTCCGCCAGTAAACCCGCCATTATGCTCCTTTAGTAATAAAAATAAGACTTGTAATTACCGCTTTCAGTAAGATTGTCATCTCCAGTTCTGCGAAACGTTTTCCAGGACACATCCTCGATCCAAATCCAAAGGGAAGTGAAGCAAAAGGATGACTTTTTTCAGTTTCATCTTCTTTCAACCATCTTTCTGGCCGGAATTTATGGGGATCTCTAAAATACTTCTCCGAAAGCCCCATCACTGGATGAAACGAAGTTACGAATTTCTGAGGGAAAGACGGAAAATAAAAATGAACGATTTAAAACCTAGAATAAACTTCCACAACAAAAGCATCAGAGTGGAATCTCAGTTTCTTTCTTTGAAAAAAACTAATTTAATGGTTCCTTTTGCAAAAAGTATTATACTGTATAATATGTATACTGCAGTGCGTATATAATAATTTTCACATGAAGAAATCATACTAAACCTTTAAAAAAAAAATCATAAATGCTTTCTACCTTCACATTCCTGACCAACTTTTAGATTTCTCGAAGATAATCCTTGAAAAACAGAGAATGCTTGATTTTTCGGGAAAAATTTCAATTTTGTATTTTCTTTCCATTATGGTTGCTTTAAATTGACTTTCTCTCAATTTTTGCCTGAGAATTTCTTCAACAAGTCGGGCTGTACAATCAACTACTTTTTAGGTGTGATGTACTTATATATCTTATCCACATAAAAAATAGAAACACATTGAGGTTCTGCGAAAGTAACTTACCCCAGCCGGAATAAGATATCCCCCAATGACAGCATCTGCAGGTAAGATTCTGCCATTGGCGACAGAGGTAGGTGATAGGCGAAGAGTTTCCTTTATACACGCTGTGAAAAATCGAAAATTGTCTGCTTTTGCATTTTCATAGGCTACCTCTTGACATTTCTTATTGTTTGCTAGATAGTGCAACAGCATTGTCATTGTTGTCACTGTCTAGAAATAACAATAAAGCAAGAAAGAAATAATATTCACAGCAAGGAATTTTCGATTCTAAAAAATCTGAGGCAGGCACAAGGGTGCATTAAGTTCTCAAATGTTGACCGTTCGCTTTGATCCATTATTTTTGTCTCACAATCATGTTTCTGATTTGCCTCACGGCCAAATGTCTAATTTTATGGCAAAATGTCAGATTTCATGGTGATATGTGCAATTTGCCACACTTTTTTAGTACTAAGCGAAATATAAGAAAACAATTAAGGATTTTTTAAAATTTGTCTTGTCCAAAATATGCATCACTTCATTTGCCGTGATTTTACGATCATAAGATCACACATTTTCTCCACCTTTGGACAAGAATATTAAGTTTTTGAGTTGATGTGGTTAACCAATGATTTCTATGAAAAAATGTGGTAAAATTAATGCATAAACTGAATATACATAGGGCTAAGAACTTTGATTTGTAAAAATGAGAAGAGTTTAATTCACTTGAACTTTTATTTGCTATCACATTTTTTATTCACAATAAATTCCTTTTTTAGAAATTAACGTGAAAAATCAAAGACTAGCCACACGGATTGAGATTCAGATGAGTGGCAGTGTCCCATGACATACTTTGAATAGAGGGCGACTAAGATAAGCTGGAGATATTAGTGATAAAAGTAATTTTTCAAAAAATAAAGCGATTTCTGAAAATGTTAATGCTGATGGAACACATTTAGCTTTGAAAAAACAGGGAACCATATGTCATCTTTGACTAAGGAATATGAACCACTTACAGCATCGATTGCTCCAGTGAATAATTCCATGGCTACGATAAACTGATCTTTCACAGTTAGATTTGGACAGGAAAATAGGTGCTCCATGATTGGTGAATCCTTGAGTGATCCAGACGCATGCTTTGTCCGGACAACATCAAGTTCATCTTTTAACGAGCTGGGGGTGAAATTTTACGTGAGTACAGTGTACAGAGTATGTGAGTAGTGAATGAGTACAGAAATCAATAGAGAGTTTGCATGTGGAAATTTTATTGTGTCATACAAAACTGCATGATGAGCTGAGTTTACAGTATTTTTTAAAATTGTCATATGCTATGAGAAATTGGAGTAGAATCTATTAAAAAGTGAGGAAATATACCACCTCATGATGTCATGAGGTGGCATCTCCTATTTAAACGTATGTATTTCAGCAGATAATATCATTCTGTCATCACTCTTCTAATAATGGGCCACTAAGCAGGATAGGAAATTTACCACCATAGCGCATGCTTTCTTGCCATACTTTTGCGTAAGTCAAATCTTTCCAAAATTAACTCATAATTGAGAAATAAACGTTTAGAGTTTGCATTGTAAACAGAAATTTTAAACTTACCACTCGCGCAAAAGCAAAAATCAGTGTGGGCCAAACTAGGCACTAATATCAATCTATACATAAGGCAAATAACCAGGGCTTAATTTCACACATATTTCCCTCCTCCTCTAATAAAAGGTATCTTTGATTTTTTCGAGAAAAAAGTTAGTGCGCAGGAAAATTCTTCCAAGTTAAATAAACCAAAATCAGTTTGGTGCTCGATTTGACTCGAGTAAACTCTGGTTTTGCTGTGAGCAGGAAGTGCAAACTAGACTGCATTTTGCTATTTGGAGTTACAATATCTGATTCAGTTAAGAAACAATGTATGTACCAGTAGTTTCCCTATGCATGTGAATGTTTTTACCGATGGGCCAGAAATTGTAGTTCCTGATTGCAAAATAAGTCCAATTAACAAAAACCCTTATTTTTCACTTTTAGAGTTGAATTCGGAAAGTAGTAATGCGTTCGTCGCATTATACGTATAATTCTGATTTGAAAACAAAGGCGCTTAATTTTATTAAATTGACTGGTGGTCCTTAAATAGATTTGGAAACTAAATATTTTCTCCAGCTTAGTTCACTGAGTAATTACCAATTGTGAATGAAATTTGTCCTATTTCAGACACCTGCAAGTTTGCAGCTGTGCAAACTTATATAAAATACGTCCATTTACGTCTGGAGATTTTTTTTAAAGAATAGCACTTTCATCAGAGCAGACTACCTTTTAAGAAGTGATTTTCAGGATCAAGTGGGGCTCAAGCAATGCAATGCATTGAGAGCAGAACATCATGAATTCTAATCTCTGGCTGAGAAGAAGAATTCCTCTTAATATTGTGAAAAGTATTTAGGTTGTACCTTCTTGGTTGAGAGGGAAAAAAAGAAGAGGGTCGAATATCGCAACAACCAAAATACTTTTCACCTTTTTACCTGACTTACTCTGGGCGAGGGATCAAAAAGTTAAATGAAGAGTCAGACTTGGACCGTTAAAAATCGTTCAGTTATGTGTATTGAGGAAATTACAGAATTTAGAACTACAATTATTACAAGTGATTGCTTAAGGTGAGCACAGAGAGAGTGGAATACAGAGCTTAGTTTATTAATGAATAAATCAGCACAATGGACCTGTTGCAAACTTTTGCTAGAGCGAAAATAAGAGTTGTTGCTTATAGATAATGTCTTAAAAATCACGATGAGCGCATTGGCAAACTCTGAAATGCACTCCTAACTTCACAATCTGCGTAAAAAAAAATTGCATTTTTTTAAGCTTCCCGCTTTAATAGGATACTACAGCACCAGTGTACATTTCGTTAGAGGAGTCTCATTCCATTTAATCCCTGCTAATCATGGCCGACGCTTCCGCGCGCAAGTTGAGGAGAGCACGAGGTCAATCAAGCCGGATATCTATCAATGTGAGAAAAATGTGAATGTAAACACGCAGATTGTTATCAGGTAGTTATAATCATTGTCCCGTCACATGTGTTTTGGCGGATTGGCGTCGGCTATGTTGAATATTGCGTAGTGTCCTTGGGAGCAGGGGTTGGATGGGATGAGTCCTCTAACGAAATGTTCACCTGTGCCGAGGTATCGTTTTTGAAGAAGGAAGCTCGAAAAAACGCAAATTTCTTATCAAAATTGTGAAGTAAGAAGTGCATTTCAGGCTTGGCCGGTGCGCTCATCTTTATTTTTCAGACACTTTCTATGAGTAACAAGTCTTATTTTTGCTACAGCAAAAGTTTGCAACAGGCTCATTTGCCAATATCTACTTGAAAAAATCCCACATGAGTCTTTTGATATAAGATTCCAACTTTCAAACTTTTATTGTTTTCTTCATCTCCCTCTTTAAATCTTCATTGTCATCCCCCTCAAATTAGGCTTAAAATTCCCATTTCTCGTCTTATGATTCCTTGTTGCTGAATTTAATCCAACTGTAAACTATTATCACACTTACTCATAAAATATCTGATGTGCATGCTCTATCTGCAGGTAGGGTTTTGTTTTCCAAACTTTCCAAAGAGGTGCTCCCATCAACGTTTGGTAGAGTCCGTCCAAAAAAGCTTGATTTGCATCCACAATCTTCATCGCTTCAGCTGTTGGCGAAGGTGACAGGACAGAGTACTTTATCCCTGGACAAACTACGGAAACAGCTGGAACAGGGGAAAAAATGCTCTTGATCATCAGAATATTGGTGAGCAAGACATGGGTAATTAATTTTGAGGGTGATCTCACTCGCCAACCATTCCGAGGCGCTAATTTCGTTTACTTAGGCAACACTTTAGCTGCCCTGCCACATATGTGCTTTCAGGTTTGATGCACACTGCTCCATGTGGGATCTGGGACCCAGAGAAGGGTGATCTAGGTTGCCACAGAATTTAGGAAATGAAATTTTCCTGCTTTCCGCATCACATCTTGATAAAATTTGGCAACTCTGGATAATCTAGTACATTATGGTAAAGGCAAAAAGGTAGGGACTATGAAAAAATATTTTAGAGAAGAAATTTACTTACCTTCAACACTGAATTTTGACAAATGACTACTAATATCAAACAAAGTTCGACAGGTTAAAACATTTCGCTCGATGTAGTCTACAAAATCAGAAGCAACTTCTTCCAGCAGCGATAGATATGGCTTGAGAGTAGCAGGTTTCAGAAGAGGGTTAACTGCTGGTCGAAAATGATGCCATTCTTTCCCATTGCTGAAAAAAAAGGAAAAGAAAAAAATAATTCTCAGATGATCTTCTAAAAGTGTGCATGATCTCTTTGCGGATGTCAACTACAAGAGAAAAATTCTACTTAATAAAATTGTCATCCTAAAGTAATGAAGCAGGGGCAAGGAATTTTAGTAATTGTATTGCGCAGTTTTTCGTAAATAATGTCTTCAGGGTGTTTACTAAGACAGGCTGGCCAAAAATCAGCACTTTTAACCAGCAGCTTTTTCAGTACATTCCGAGAAAATTCAGTACCTATTGAACAGAAAAATTCAGTACTTTTTCAACACATTCCGAGGAAATTCAGTACCTATTGAACAGAAGAATTCAGTACTTTTTCAGTACCTGCATTTGACAAAATTCAAAGGATTTCGAAAATTTGGAATTCTTGCTCGAATCAAGACAAAATGACATAAACATAAAATTTCATTAGTGGCTCGAAGATTAAGTGACCGCACAATCAAGATCATGTACAATCTTGTACCCAAATGCTACGCTAAGGATCAACGTGCAGGGGATTGCATGCTTTCCAGGCTTTATTAAAAACACGCATTGTATGAAGGAAAAAATTCCGGAACTTCTTGCGGGATTGCCGCATTTTTTCAGTAGTTCCAGATTCAGATTCACTTCAATTAAGTATTTGCGTCCCGAGACACGCCGGAATTACCAACAGGTCACTCTGATCAGTGTGACGATGAGATCACTCATTTTCCTAATTTTCGGCCTCCAATAATTATAGGTAGTACTGTGCATAAGGATTAAAGAAAAACAGAGCTAACCTAGGTGTAAGACCAACAGAGCCAAACTCTTTCTTCCGAAGATGATAGAGAGCCGGAAATGCAGGTCTTTGAGGATACATCCCTTCATTTCTGAACATCGTGCAGGTATTTTCAGCATCGGTTGTCACTATCATATCTTGAGGTCCCAATTTCAAACGAAAGATAGGACCATACTTTTCAGTCAAGTCTGCCACAGCTTCTGGAAGTCGTTCAAAGCTGTATGGTCCTGTAAAAATTGAGATCAGTTTGTTAAGTTTTAATAATCAGACAGGAACTTCATTAAAATGACGATTTTAAACCAATTAAGTTCTAAGTAAGGAATGAGTTAAAGTATTCTAATATTTTATGATAGGTGCTTCTGCCAGAGGGTGCAGATTCAAGAAAACCCTAGGAGGATCTAGCTTGTGATGGTTGGGTTTTTATTTTTTTTTTAATTTTGATATTTTCAATGGTTCCTCTTAATCATGTAATCACGCTTTCTATGAATTCTTTAAACCTCCATTTCAAAAATCACCGAGGACAAACTATGAATAACCGATACAACTCTTAAAACCAAACAGAATGTAACTTAACCAATGAGGCAGTCCATAAACTTAATTATAAGATATCAATAAGAACAAGTCTTTCCTCCCAACTCCCTATTAATTAACATTTGTTATAAAGAGTAATATTTTGCGTACGTTTCATCCGGGTTCATAAAATTACCTTGCTTTGTGATGATGTTCACATGATCGGTAGTGCTGGCCAGAAGTTGATTGGTAGGCGTGCAAGCTAAGGAGTCTAAAAGATTCCTCTGAGCGATTGCAATGTCAATTAAGTAATGATCGCGGATGAGTAAACAACTAAGTGTCTGCCAAGGAGTCTAGAAGGTTCCTCGATGCAAACTATTGCAATGTCGATTAAATGATCAAGAGTTATATGTAGGAATGATCGAGGATGAGGAAACAACAAAGTGTCTTTCCATTTGTGAAGCATCCCTTCAGGGAACAAAATAACGAATCATCATGGAGACAATGCTCATTGAGAGAGTAGTTCTGCTGTCCTTTGTATCTGGATAAAATTCTGTTGAGGATGTACAGTTTACAGACAAAGCAAAAAGCGCAACATGTATGTACATTTCTTGCTGTTATGAAACATTTAGACAGACCTCGGTTCGTAAAAAGATGGGCATGTCCAACAAGAGGCCAAGATGGAGGAGATGGTATATCAGTCAAAGGTTTAGTAGCCTTGGAAAAATACCTTAGAAGAATATTTGATAAACAGAGACTCATTACGAATTAGCTGTACGAAAAAAGAAAAACCACAACACACAGACATTCAGTAGAGGATGAGACTTGTCGCTGTCGCTCTGAAGGCTTTGGAGAACCTGCGATAGCATTCGTGGAGATGAAGCGAATGATATAGGAGTTCTGTTCTGTTACATATTTATAAATTCAAAATCTGATTAAATCTCCTAATAATTTATGCACTGGAGAGATGTCTACAATGCTACAAACACACCATCGAGCACTTTGCACACAAGCTGAGAGAAAAATTGTTTACAAGAAAAAAAGAAGTCAATTTTAAAACACCGGAAGGAATGAGAGGGGATATGACGATCCAAATTGGTTCAAATCATTGACGTATAATACAATCTAGACCGCGCATTACGAAATTCAAGCGAGACGATAGGCAACCCAGCAACACACAGCAAGTGTACCGGCGAGACAATGGTGGAATTCGTGGAAATGCCAGTCTTGCCAGTGCCGTTGCCTGATACGGGTACACTTAGCTCGTATATCCGGCGGTATCAACTAGGCTGAAGGCGCGTCTTTACCCCCCTAGCTGTCTTACCTTCCCCGCCTAAAGTCGGGCCCAATGCGCGGTCTAGATTGTATTATACGTCAATGGTTCAAATCGCTACATTTTCCCAGTTATTCCACTTTTCGAACAGAAGGAATCTTAACCGCAAATTCTGAACCAGACGTTTTGATTGGTCCAAGCGGTTCAAGTGTTCAATCGCTCTTTTCCACTTTTCGAACAGAAGGAATCTTAACCGCAAATTCTGAACCAGACGTTTTGATTGGTCCAGAGCGGTTCATTCCATTTATTCCGAGTTGAACCAAAATAAGCGGGAATTTCAAATAATTCCGGATATCCTGTTTCCTAAATGGTTTCCGTTTCCGGTAAAACAATGTTGACAAATTTACAATAATTCGTTGGGTAAAACTGACAACACTGTTTCACCGGAAACGGAAACGATTTGGCAAACAGGATATCCGGAATTTGTAAAACTGACAACACTGCCTTATTTGAAATTCCCGCTTATTTGGTTCAACTCGGAATAAATGGAATGAGCCGCTCTGGACCAATCAAAGCGTCTGGTTCAGAATTTGCAGTTAAGATTCCTTTTGTTCGAATAGAGGAATAATTGAAAAAAAGAGGGGGGGGCAGGGGGGGGGGTTACCTTTCAGGTCTAGGAATGATTGGGATGAACCCGATGAACCACTTCAAACCAATCAGAGTCATTGACGTATAATACAATCTAGACCGCGCATTACGAAATTCAAGCGAGACGATAGGCAACCCAGCAACACACTGCAAGTGTACCGGCGAGACAATGGTGGAATTCGTGAAAATGCCAGTCTTGCCAGTGCCGTTGCCTGATACGGGTACACTTAGCTCGTATATCCGGCGGTATCAACTAAGCTGAAGGCGCGTCTTTACCCCCCTAGCTGTCTTACCTTCCCCGCCCAAAGTCGGGCCCAATGCGCGGTCTAGATTGTATTATACGTCAATGATCAGAGTGCCTGGCTCAGAATTTGCCAATAGGCGGAATAAAATCGAACCGGAAATAAACAAACTCGAATCTAACCTAAGAACACCGACTGTCATAGTGTCAAAATGGTCCCAAAAGTCTTTTTTTTTCGATATTCCATACAATTTTTCACAAATTGATTCTACCTGTGATTTGATAATGCCTAATTTATTGTCAACAGAAGTCTATCATGTACTTCGAGTAGTTATTTTTTCAAAGGACATCGAATAATCCACCAAGGTACCTGACTGGACTGTCTTCAACTGTTTCTGATATTTTCATGTGTCTTACAGTGTCTGATTAAAGTACACACCAGCATCTCAAGATGAGTAACATCTACATTCAGGAGCCACCAACGCAGGGCAAGGTACTGATAATTTCAATTATGTATTCCTTCCTCTTTCTTGACAATTCTGGGCCGAACTAGAAAATGACAGCTAATTCTTTGATCCAGGGGCTGAAGCTTCAATGCGCAACTTATAGGTACATATCGACGGTGTAAGTCTGCAATCACATAACTCGGTTTGCGACGTCGCAGACTTCCTGTCATACTTTATTTTTTAAGAGGAAAACTACTCAATGGCAATTCTCCCAAACTGACATAATTTTTTTTCTCTGTGCAAAGAAAATGCCGCAAAAATTTCAAGGAATGCTGTCAATTTGTTATCCTTAAAAAAACTAACAGAGGCGAAGATCTTCAAACATTGCAAATGAGATATGTGATCACAAACTTATGACGTTGATATGTCATTACTCTTAAGCTAGAAACATTCAATCCATCTTATACCTGGCATCATAATGAAAATTCAACCTCATTTCAATTGGAGCTTGAACCGTGTTCTATCACACAGTGGTTTGTGGTCTGAAGGAGGCTCTTGATCCATCTATCACAAATGCCTTTAGCATCATCCACCGTGAAATTATTAACAAGGGGAATTTGAGGGACTATTGTCATAAACTACCAGCGTTTGAGCAATCTGATGGAAGCAAAGAATACCAGATTTAGGCAGTATTTCTGGATGCATACTTTGTAGGTCATACATTTGATCATGAGTAAATCATAAATGGGTACGTAATGAGTCTCGTAATGAGTTTGATCGTAAATGGATATATTTTAACAGATTACAATGTTAGCGTGTAATTACAAGTGAACTCAAATATTGAACAGTCAGAATCATATAAACCTTTGGTTCTGATTTGATCATTGGTTTTCATAAAAAATAGACAGAGTCCATAACAAGTAAGTCATTGCATCTTTAGAGTGCGACAGAAGGTCAGCTGTCCTCAGCTTGGCATGAAAAGTAAACGCAAGAAATAAGATGGCAGATCTTCTGTCACAGTCTAAAAATGTACCTATTTGGCATGGACTCCAGTATGTTCTTAACTGATCACACTTAATTTTCAATGAGCCTGTTTTGTATGGTCCAGGTTCTGCTGAAAACAACCGTCGGAGATATTGATATTGAGCTTTGGTCAAAAGAAACTCCGAAAGCGTGCCGGAATTTTGTTCAACTCTGCTTGGAAGGTTACTATAATGGCACAATTTTTCACCGAATCGTCAAAGGATTTATTGCCCAAGGAGGAGATCCTACAGGAACAGGCAGTGGAGGAGATTCAATATATGGAGCACCCTTTAAAGTAAGTTTAATTGTCTACTGGCAATCCATTGCCAATATTTTCATCACAATTTTGTAAATAGGTACGATAGAACTTGACTCAAACTTGTGTCCAACATATGTGATGCTGTTTAACGAAAAATACCCAGTAAGTAAACAGTAAATTTGCCGAGGAAAGGGCAGAAACTCTCTAAATAGAACAACCCAACACAAGGTCCTAGAAATGTATATAGTATTAGTGACAATAGGACTGTACCAATAACCCCGGCCGATGATATACCTGTTGGTAATTCCGGCGTGTCTTGGGACGCAAATATTTAATTGAAGTGAATCTTGAAATAATGACTCAATGTGATATGAATGATATTTAAATGATAAGACTTGTAAATTATTTGTAAAATTATGTATTTCTGAGGTACAAAAAAAAAAAAAAAAAAAAAAAAAAAAAATGCAAGGTCCTGCACACAAAAACAAATCCTTAACCAAACGTGTGATGTCTGAAGATTCAGTGTATATAATCAACTTAGATTTATTCAAGAGAAGTATAATTTCTGAATTATCTTTAACAGTAAAAAACAGATATTGATGGCTGAAAGCAAATATTCGTCTCCAATGTTACATACCTCCTGTCATACTTAATTTTTTTGTGGAAAACCAGTCAATGTAATATCTTGAAAAGGTTCAAATTTGCCACTCTGTTAGCAGAATATTCTTAATCGATTTCAAGCTGTAAAGTTGGTTTCCTTCTCTTGAATAAAGTAAAATAGGAGCGGAAATTTTAAAACACTGCAACGGAAATCTGGGTCCTACTCTTTGGCCTTGGACGTTGGTATTCTAGCAGAGATCTTTTGTACCTACTATGAAACAAAGCAAAAACTAACCGCTTATTTTTTCTTCTCCTTTTGTCTTTAATTTGGTAGCAAAAGGAAAGTCTTTAAAATTCACCTCTTCTGTATGTGTGGAAAGGGGTGTCTCGGAATTCCTCATGATGAAATCTCCAAGAATTGAAATTGGTATGCTCACAAGAAGCGTACCAACTAAAAACCGCAGGTGCTGGAGCTAGTCTGTAATGCATTGAGCTACTCCTTTCCCGTTTTGACTAGAATCCCATTTCATTACTTCGGCATCAGTTAATATGTATTACCTGAACAAAATTTCATAAAAATTTTACAAAGACAAATCCATTCTTATGAAAAAAGGTAATCCTCGATCTTTGATTTTAAAGTTGTAGAAAGATGTGTTTGCACTACTAAAATATGATCAGTATATAGGTAGATATTAATTTTTTCAGGATGAGATCCACTCTCGTTTACGATTCAATCGGCGCGGGTTGGTTGCCATGGCAAACGCAGGAAAGGATGACAATGGATCCCAGTTCTTCTTCACACTTGCCTCAACACCTGAGCTGCAAAACAAACACACCATTTTTGGGAAGGTTGCCGGTGAAACAATTTATAATCTTCCAAAATTGGATGACACTCTTGTGGATCATGTAAGTGGATACCTCTCTCAAAAATATCTGTTTGTAGTTTCAAAGAGCTCTGATGGGTTACTGACTTCTACTTTCCTATACTTAAAGTTGTACTGCGTGAGGAAGGTCTATTTCCGTACACAAATGAGGGGTTTGCGCTTGGAGGACAATGCTCACAAGTGCAGTTTTTGCCATTTCGAGAAATATGTGTTTGAAGTTTTGAAATCACATAAATCCTTATGGCGGACAGAAAGTTCAAACTGATTTTTTGATACATAGAAATTGGAATTTGGAAATGAATATTTCACAGAATAAGACTAGTGAAGACTAGTTTTACTTGAAAGCATTATATCTCAATTTTTCAAAAAACTGCACTTCTGCGTCTTGTCCTTCAAGCCCCTCAAATATTCTCTCAACCTGTTTTCGATTTTTGTAATAGCTGTTACCATCATCTCTGCTTCTTGCTGCTGAACCAGAGCTTGAGTAATGCAGCACTTACATTTTATACTTACATTTTATTTTACTATGTCTCCTCCTCCTACAAATATGATACGATCCCACCTCAACCTTCAACTCTTCAATCTAGTTGTTTACTGCTTTAATAGTGGTCAAGTTGAGCTGTCAATTGTAGCTGCTCAGAACTTAGCGTTGATTTGTTTGAAATGTGTCATTTTCTGGTGCAATTGATGTTTCGTTTCTTAGGTTAGAAGAGGTCTAATTTAAAATATCTAACTGGCAAAGGTGCTAGGTACTAGATTTTAGCCAGCTTGTTATCTACAAATGAGGCAAAAATAAGTTTTGGAAATTAAAATGAGGACATTTGATCAATGAATGAACATGTGCTGTTACAATCCGCTTTCTTCCGAAGCAATTTAGAGAGCTTTACCTATGTTTCTACACATAATTTTCTGGTGGGTATTGGTGCGAATATCATTATTCAATAGCACCATTGCAATAGCGATATGGGGAGCTGTTATCTCAAACTTGTTTTGACTTCCAAAGTGATACAGTCGAAACTACCTGTGATATCCATCACAGTTCGAATTTAAATATATCTGTAAAGATCTTTTCCTGTAAGCGCAAGATTATTTTCGTTTTCATCTTTTTTTCATTACTTTCAGGATGACAGGCCTATTTATCCTCCAAAAATCATCAAAACAGAAGTTATCAGTAATCCTTTTCCTGACATAGTTCCTAGAGTAACGCCCAAACAGAAGTCTTCAGACAAAGAAGAGAAGAAAAGCAAAAGTGATAAAACCAAAGCTGTCAAGTGAGTATTTGTTTTGATTATCATTCAGCATAAGTATTCAAAAGTAAACAAAAAAAATGTTATAGTTGCGCTGATGATGCTCAACAGGTTGGAGCAAAATGCTGTCAAAATTAATACGTGCAAGTAGTAAACGTTACATAATCTTTGTTTTCGACAGTAATCTATGGATCCTCCAGCACTATCTTCGCTTCTCAGACCTAGTGGCAAAATGAGCCATTCAGACTCGGTTTCATGATATTTTAATGAAAATTCCTGCTGATCAAAGATACATCAGTATATCCACTCTTGCATTAAACATTGCAATGGTCCAATATTTATGCCCCCTCCCCCTTCTTCATCCATTTCTTTGAAGGAACAAAACAAGAAATGAACAAGTTTTCTGAACCTAAAACTAATTCATTCCATGAAGCTTTTTCTGAAGCCCCTCATCAAAGGAAAAATGTAAAAAACCGTTTTCAAGAGAAAGGACTTTCAAGTGCTGAAGAGAAAAATCATTGCCAAAGCAAACATCTTTAAAATCAGTAGATGGGAAAATTGCCGAAACTCCCTGTTCCTGTGGAGAATCATGAATCCGGCTCGATCTTTGTGTTGTAACTGCACAAGGATGAACCATCGCTCAACTACTATTAATGTGCTTAGCCTTTCTGCAAGCACCAAACATATGGTACTGTCTTTGTGCAATCAAACCTTCCCTTGGAATGTTTCATCTGAAAGGAAGCTAAAAATGATTTTCCTCATTGTTATAACAGGAATTATAAGCTTCTGTCCTTTGGTGAGGAAGCAGAAGAGGATGAAGAAGAAGCCTCTGAGATCAGCAAAAAGCTTTCGGCAAGAGGGAAATCTAGTCATGACATCAGTGAAGACCCAACGTTGAGCAAAGAGCTAGCTGTTGAAATAGAGCATGGCAGCGACAGTGATCCTAAAGGAAAAACGTCCCCAAAAAGAGATCCGTAAGTATTAATTAGAGACTCCTCAAAACTCATACAGGTTTGTTTTGATTAAAATTTTTCGAGGCTTTTACTCGAAAAAGTTGCATGGTGATGAAACAATAATGTGCCATTAATGTAATCGAAATTCTCAGAACAGTTTTACTAATTTGTGACTGGATCTGTGAAAAAGGACCCTATCTTCTGGGAGAAAATTTTCCCTTACTTTTTGCGAACACCCTAACCACGACGTTTTCTACAACTGAAGAATTTCTATCATATAACTTCAAGACTAGTATCTTCTTTGAATCAAATTTCGAAGTTTCTTTCAGAATCCATGGATGATTGTTGGTTCCATACGCAGGCCCTGAAAAATTGTTGAAATTGCATTTCGTGTTCATTTTGCATCTCTGGGGTGGACGCGTGAGGATATGGGAAAGGCCCTAAATATGGGGAAGGAGGTACAAATTTTAAGTGTCAAAAGCCAAATGTCAAAGGGGAAAAGAAGTTAATGGTCATGCCCTTTGAAATTGGGGGAAATTCTATGGAAAGTCGATGGGAAAAATAGGGAAAGCCTGTGGACGGACGAATGAATATGTAGGACTTGTAGGAGTTTACGTTATCTTGCACTTCAGTCACACAGATAAGAATCTTAGAGACTTTCTTGGAGAAAAGATTTGTTGAGTTACAAATATAAAGAACTTCTAAAGGCGTTACATCTGAAAATCTGTATAATTCGTAAGATAGTCTGAAAAGCAGTAGTTTTTTGTCAAATCTTTCTCACCGTTCATTTTGTTTTATCTCATCTTGGTGATGATTCAATGCCTTTTCGAAGGTGAATCTTCTATTATTCTGTTTAAAATCTAGGTTTGCTATTTTCAGGGAAAAGATAGACAGAATCAAAGCGAAATTAGCATCGTCCAAATCGAAAGAGAGCAATGCCAAAGCAGAAGCTCATCACAGCAGCTCAGATGAAGAGTACGAATTTGGCAAGGAACTGCGAGAAGAAAAAAAACGGAAAATGTAAGATTCTTATCGTTCAATTCTTCGTACATTCTTACAACGAACTGTCTCAGTAGGCTCGATGAACTTCATCAAATCATATTTTTAATCTCTTTTAAATGAAACTGTTTTTCTATATTTTGTTATCAAATTTGAGTGAAAGGCTGAGGATCAAGAGCTGTAATCGTCATTCTGCTGTCTGACAATTTGGTAGTCGTGTTGGTGAATCATCAAGTGAACCAATCAACCTCTATCGGCGTAGTTGCTAAAGAGTTGTCTGCATATAAGCAAGAAAATTATGATAAACTAAATCAGAAATCTTGGAGTAATTAAGTTATTTGCATTCACAATGTACTTAAAAATGGAATCTGAATGTTTAAAAAAATTTGTCATGATATCTAACACCATCACATCTGAGGTCTTAAATGTGCAAAATACACTGCAGGCAATTGTTTTCCTGTGATTTACTCCAATCAGTGAAAACGTAGTAATGGTTCTTTGGCCCTTAAACACTGATATTGTATTTTTTTTCTTTGAAATAATGGAAAGATGTCTTGTAATGTGTTAATTTAGGGCTGAGATAGCCAAAGAGATCCGAGATTTAAAAAAGGATTATCAGAAAAGCAAGAAATCAAACTCGGCACCAGATCAACAGTCTGAAAAACCGGTTACATCACAGAAAGTGGATGAGACAACTGCAGCTTATAGAGAAGAGCAGAAGAAGTACAAGAAATTGAAAGAAAAAGTTCCTCTGAAAGGTATTTCATAGAAAAGTATCTTGGATGAAGAAGCTGAGTGGTATTTTCTTGTTCTTAGGAAAAAAGCTTCTCATGTTAAGAAATTAATTGTAATGAAGCTTAACTCACAAATCGATGGCCTAATTGTAGAACCACGTACCTCTCTTTGTGACGTGGCAAACTTTCTGTCATACTCTATTTTTCTTTGGAAAACAGATCAATGTTATTTCTTGAATACTTTCTTGATTTTTTTCTCTGTTAGCAAAATATTTCATGAAAATTTCAAGCTCTAAAGTTTGCTTGCTTTTCTTCAAAAAATAACATAGGAACAGTAATTTTGAAACACTGGAATGAAGGGACGTGGTTTTGAACTTCGGCCATCGGCTAACTATGGTTCAAATTTAACAGTGTGAAAGATTAAGCTGTTTAGTCTAGTTTTTTTCGCAAGGGTAACCTTAAGATGAGTTTTACGAGGAATGAAAAAAAAAATGCCAAGATTTTTTTCTCCCTCTGTTAAAGCTTTTTGCACCAACTTTGAAGTATGGTTAGTTGGAGTTGGATTGATTTTTGGAAAATGCCTAAATATAACCTATATGCCTAACCCTATATACCTAATAACCTAACTTAACCTAACACAAAAAACTGCAACAGAATAGTGGAATCTCAATAAGTCGGAGGCATTGACTTATAACACAATCTAGACCGCGCACTAGGCCCGACTTCAGGTGGGGGGGGGGGGGGTAAGACAGCTAGCGGGGCGAATCAGGGTAAAGACGCGCTTTCAGCTTAGTTGATATGGCCGGATATACGAAGTGTACCAAGCAAGACTGGCATTTCCATTGTCTCGGCACATATTGGTTTGCTATATGTACCGAGACGATCCGGGTTGCTATTGTCTCGCCGAAATTCCTAATGTGCGGTCTAGATTGTATTATACGTCAATGGTCGGAGGAGGTGGGGACTGTGGATTTTCAAGCCAAAATCATCAAAAATTTGCTGCAAAATGACTTAGTCGGGTGATTTTGTGATAACAAGAATATTTGCTTTGCCAGTCCAGGTTGTGAGGTGGGTAAATAGACCTGAACTTCAAAAATCATTCTCAAGACTAAGGCACATGCATCAACTGACTTTTAGCACTAGTCTTCCTTTATAAACTCAAAACAATCTTTTATTTTGTCTGATTGCTTTTGCCTAGAAAATGAAGATGACTAGTGATGAAGCCTGAACTTGCAAGATTTTTTAAAAAAAAAAACTTCTCAAGATGGTTGATGTCCGTCTATTCACACTTTTATTTAATGCCTAAGCATCAAATTTATCATTGTTCCCTAACAACCCCTTTCCTTAGGGTTCCATTCGGTTTACGCTGTGGCTAAGGGAGGTTTGAGGTCTTCAACCGAGCATCATGAAGAGGTCTATCTCCACGAATCTAGAGTAAAATTCAACAGAATAACTTTGGAAGTAGACCTTTGCAAGAGATTACAATGGTTTGCCTCTAAAAACATTGTAAGTATGAAACAAAAAATGTTGCAGGTTTTAAAAATTTCAAAGTAGGTTCTTGTGGTAATTGCACCTACCTTAAAGTTGGTCAAATTTTTAGAATTTTCTCCTCCACATTTTGTGTTTTTTTTTTTTTTTTTTTTTTTTTTTTTTTTTTGCCATGCCCATTACTTATTATCTTTTGAAAAGGCTTACTACCTAAGTTATTCTCTTGAATTTTTACCCGAATTCCGTGGAAATTGTCCTTTCTATGATGCTACTTTAAGGAACTTCTCAAACCTCCCATAATCACAATGTAAACCAGATGGGACCCCCTTAGAAAAGGAACTGTTTAAGGAACGACTACGCATCATTCAACCTTGTTTTTTACATTTATTAATTTATCTCAGTCATTCATTGACAAATCTTTTTTTGTGTGTCCATTCAGGAGCAGCAAGAGAAGAATATACTTTATCGCTATTGAAAAAATTCAGGAAAGACTTATCGACTGTGAAAGTTAGCACAAATGAAGACGGTGAAAGTGAACCTGAGAAAACAGATCTAGAAACAGATACCGACGGCAAATCTTGGTATTATTTAGTTTATTACTGTTTGTGATTCTTCAATGTTTTGAAAAATGTTGGGGGATTTCATTTTCAAAAAATACTCTTTTTCCGCCAGGTGAATTCTCAAATTTGGCTCATCAAATTGCAACAGTCCAGATGACATAGTAAGGTGATGCTTGAAGCTGAGTTCAGCCAATCAGCAAACGCCATTTCCCGCGTCTTGCTACGTCATCAACGCCTGCCGAAAATACTTTCATACACAAGTTCCATTTTTGGCCTTTTCAGAACAGGGTTTCTTTTCAATTTACGGTAAAAAAAAAAAAACTGAAAACTTCCTGAAAGCGTAGTTTACTTTAATGGGTCGCTAAACCTTGTGTTTTTTGTTTATTATGAAAATACCAGATGAGTAAATTACGTCGTAATTTATAGTGTATTTTTGGAACTAGAATCCTGGACATGCCCGCTTTTAAAAAGCCCAGACTTAAAGGAATTACAAATGCGCAGAAATGGCGGGAAAATTACAGAAGTGTACTACAGCTGTCAAATCGCTATCTCTTCTCATTTTCTGTTGATGTTCGCAAAAATAAAACGTGTTTCAATGTGGAATTGTTGCTTGTTTACTGGAGATAATGTTATTCTATTTTACTTTGTTACAGGATGGGTCATAAATTAGTTTTCGAATCAAATGATCCCGTCATTGCGAAGGATGCGAATACGAAATCTGATGATTGGTTCGAAATCTACGACCCCAGGAACCCAATCAACAAACGAAGACGAGATATGAGCAAAGAACAACTGAAAACTAAGGAAAAACGGACGCGTGACTGAAGATTTTTTATTACTTTTCACTCGCCATCTGAGGCGAATGTGATGGAGTCTAAAAGTTGACAGAAAAACTGTTAAGCAGAGGGAAGGGAAGGAAGAAGACAAGAAAAAAAGCGGGAGGGAGGAATAAAGGATAATAAAATTCAACGAGCGCGGTCAAGAATAATTTTATGAAAGGAGCTTACCTTTTTGTGTCTGTGAAACGGTACGGAAACTTTAAGGCACACAACTTTCAGGGAAAAAGCCAGTCAAATTTGCCCTTCAGTATCAAATGGAATTTCGTCCTTTCAACTTGGTAGGACCTGAAACTGAGGAATTTTTTGTCGTGTATAACTATTTTTTGTAGTACTCTCTGTCCTCAGCTATGAGAATAATGCATTTGAAGTTGCAAACTTGTAGATTCTAAAAATTATAATATCCTTTGAAAACTGACTGCCTTCAAAGTGGAAGGAGTAAGGAATTTTGGAAGGGTAAAATTTTGCAGCCTAAATTTTAGCTTGCTACAGACTTTTGCCTCTGATAAGGTAAATGAAAGCAGCAATTGGACGTATTTCTGCCAAAGGAACCATGTGTATTATAACGTGAGCCCTATTATGGATATATTCTTATGGGCCTCAGGGCTCATGTCTGAATGCACACGATTCTGTTCGGCAGAAATACGTCCAATTATGTCCTACATTGATGAGAAGATGTATGACACATGATGTTTTAACTATTAACTCGACCATTCATTTAGAGAAGGATCCGAGTGCCATAACCTTGTGATTCTCAGTTCCTTTTTTTAATCACGCCTGTCAAGCCTCACAAGGCTTTTGTCACCGAGGTCCTTTTATAAATATGCAGTTTAATTGCTTGAGCAAGTATATATTATATATCTTACTAGGAGCTCATGAGAGCTCCTGTAATTTTTTTGAATGTTGACATTTTGTAAGCGCTCATTAAAAATCTGTTAACAAAAGCTACTTTCTTCATTTTTCTGGACAACTCCCAAGATTTTCAAGGTCACTGAAAATATAACAGCGAGTTGTGTCTGAGACAATGGCCAGCTGGGGCCGAAACTTGTTTAGTGAGAAGAAAAAATTTGTTCAGACTAATGAGTCTACGTTTCATAATGGACCACTAGACAGGGTACGAATTTAAGCGATCTGATACATGTTTCTTAACCAGAATTTCACGAAGAACACGATTCACACAACGAAAATTACTGAAACCAATTCCTAACGGGGATATTAACGTTTTTATCTTACACTGGTTACGAGGAATTTGAACTGGCCGCTCACAAGAAACTCAAAGCTCTACGTGAGTCAAATTGCGCACTACAATGGTTTCAGCGAGCTTCTCAATCGAGCAATGTTCATTTCCCACCTTGTGTTGTTCAAACTATAAGCAATTTGCTATAGCTGAGCCAAAGCGTCAAGAATGAGGTTGCCAGATTTTTACATCGCTGAGATGTTTATGATAACGTTTAGCGTGCGATGTGAATCACGTAGAGCATTGAGTTTTCATGAACGGGTGGTTTCAATTCACGCATCAAGAATCATTAAATATCTTCGTAAGGAGTTGATTTCGGTAATTTCCGTTGTGCGTATCGTGTTCTACGTGAAATTTTGGTTAGGAAACATGTATCAGAATGCTGAAATTCGTACCTTGTCTAGTGGTCCATTTTGTTGATTTTTAGATATCTTCGCATGAAGACTCCGTAATTTTTCCTGCAGTAGACACATTGGCAGTTAAGTTTAATTTTTTTCATTTTACATTAAAAAGCTGGGCGTGAATTTTGTTTGTGCCGAAAAGTGCCCAAGTCTGAGGTTAAGAATGCTCATACTTCTATGCAAAAAGACGGAAACGTTACATATTTTTGGTCATGGGGCTCTGTCAGAGAACTGAGTCACATGAACCTAAAACATTTTCTTTTCTCACAACATTTTTGAATGAATCCAGTTTTTTAACGTTCTGTGGAATATTTAAGGGTGGGGCACTTAAAGAAGCAAATTATTAAATTGTGCAATGGTAATAGTAATATTCCATCCCCTGCCCACTATTTCTACCCTATTCAACAAAATGTAGCTGAAAAATCGGCCCTCTGGCCATCAACGTAATTTGCAAAATTCTGATCCAAATGCATCACTTGGGTTTTATATCGACGGTGAAAGTCGGCAATCACATAACTCGGTTTGCGACGTCGCAGACTTCCTGTCATACTTTATTTTTTAAACGGAAAACTACTCAACGATAATTCTTTAAAACTGCCGTGATTTTCCTTCTATGTGCGAGGAAAATTCTGCAAAAACTTCAAGGAATCATGTCCATTTGTTCTCCTTTAAAAAAATAACATAGTTGCGGAGATTTTCAGACACCGCAAACGAGTTATGTGATTGCCGACTTGCACCGTCGATATCCTGTCCTAATATTGTTCACTAATGCTAACTTGGAGCCTCTCACTATAGAACTTGGAACTCCCTGGTCTAAAGACTGGAGAGGGTCCTTTAAAAATTGGGTATTGATGAAAGCGGAAGGAACAACGAACATTTTACGAAAGAGCAACATCATATATTTATGATACAAATTCAAATGCTATTTTGTATAATAAAATATTTCTCAGTACGTCGAAGTGATTGACAATCATCGATTCATTTGTTTTAAACATTCAGTGAAATGTACAAATTGGAGGGAAATTTTACACGGGTATATGTACAATGTAAATAAATGAATATCTAAGTACGGACATAATATTCTGATTAACCTGAAAAAGATAAGTTCTGAAGATAGAATGAGTATTTTCTGCCGTTCATGAGAGTATTAAAGGGGGAAGAGAGAGGGGGGGGAAGAAAAGTTGAGAAGACCAAAATCTGCTGTTTAGGTACTAATTGTAAATCAAATAAAATAAAAAAAGGAAAAGAAGCTCTCATCATGAAAGAAGGCACGTAATTATAGTTTTTAAGCACGCTATACAAGTACAAAATGCTGTTAGCAAGAGCTCACTCATTCCATGATGAAACAGAAATTGATCTCTGATTCGCCTCACATCAATTCCCATAAAATGTTAGTCAGAGGCAATTCTTCTGCGTTGACGGCACTGGGATTTGTTCATTTTTATGTACATAGAATTGTTAATTTCATCGAGACAGGTTGCATTAGATGGAATTTATTAATTTCAATGGATTGAATTAGAGAGAGATCTGTCACCAAATTGCGAGAATTGCTGCTGACGTTACGAAATGCACCATAAATGATATGAACAAGATTTAAAAAGTGTCACAACAAGTGATGAGCCAGCTCTAGCCATATAAAAGATTTGTTCAAGTTTTATCCAACTTCTCTTCTCTGCAGTATCAATACATTCCAATGTCAACAAGATTAATAAAATGAGATTTCTAGTTAAAAGCACTAAGTTACGTATATCGATAATATTAGAAAAACTTTTGTTTTGACTGAACGCACCAAGTCAGGCTAAGTAAAAGCAACTTACAATTTTCAAAATATTAAAATGAATTATTCTCTAACCTTTACTGAGGTGTCAAAATTAAAAATCTCTTAATGATCCGTCCTTTGCTGCTGATAATTTCTTTTTACTAGGGAAGGAATGTTGTGAAAAAAGTATAAAATTAAAACAAAAATCCTATGAAGTACCTCTCTTCTTCAAAATCGTCTGTTGATCAAAAAAATAAATTGGGTCAAACCTTGAGAAAGAAACATTCATTTTAAATTTGAAACCTATGGTAAAAATAAGAGGAAAAAAATAAACAATATGAACACACAGAAGTTTGAAACCCCCATTATCTGCTCTCGTTACACAATCAAAATACAGCTGGCAGAATGATTACGAGTGTTACTTTCAGCCCTCTCATAGAAATTATACTTGATTTTTGGTTCATAATTTGATTGGGAGACATTACTTATCATAGAGCTTGCGACTAAGCATTACAAACAATTGAGTAATAATACCAAAAATGTGTTGGGCAGCTAAACTAAGCTAATTTCTAAAATTTGGTAGATTTTTGGTCTTTCAACTTGATGCAATAACTCCACTTCAAATCGCGAATCAAGTATTTGAGGTGCATTGAATTAATGTCTCAACTAAGTGACTCAATTGCATTCATGTGGTAATGAACATTGACAAAATGGCTGGTCAGAAAATTGCCCCTATTCGGGAGAACTCGAGGATTTTGTTCAAGAGTGACCTAAACGAAACCTCATAATGGGACAATCTTCCAGTGAAAGTTTTAGCTTCAGTTCATAGCTTGATTTTGCAATACAGCGCTGTAAATTTTACATTCTTTATCATAAAATAATACTAATATTATGAAGATTCTCCGTTAAAAAAAAACAACTTAAGTTTTTGTTTTTTACTTCCTAGCTCCCCTTGTTTTTTTAACACAACTAGCAGGGAGGCGCATAAACTAAAGTTAAATGCAGCTGCATAACCAGGTCCTCACATCCTAACTCTCGGTTATTTTTTTCTGGCAGCAGAAGAAGTCTACCTCAAATGGATACACTCACGTAGTATTATCTGACAACCCAGTCAATGTTTGGACACAGCTTTCATGTCTAGTTGAGGTTCTTTCACAACACCTTAGAAATAAGAGTTCTAGATGGTGATTTGAATATTGACCTAGCATTAAGTAGTTGAATGATCTTCTCATAGAAGTACTTGAAAGTTAAAGCTACATAAGAGTCAAAATTCGAACGGATCGAAATTTCAATTTTGACAGAAAAGAAAAAGTTTTTAAAAAAAATATCACAGAATGGATCGAGTGATTTTTGAGAAAAATTTTGGTAAATTGACAATTACACCCCGAGAGCTTTCATGGAAAACCTCAAAACGCTTTTTGAAGTCTTCTTTTTTTCTTCAGATGTGTTCGTCTAAATCATTTCAAATCAGGGTGTTTGAGCGGTCACACAAAGCAAAGCTTGCAGAAGAGGGTTCATGTCAGAGGTTATAAACATGATGAAAGCTCTCAGATTGGCAGAAAATAAAAAATCCGTCCTGACAACGAAATTTCAACTTCCAATTATGAAAGAGATACCACACTTCTCAAAGCTTGGTTAATGAAGTTGCTCGCTGTATATCTGTGTTTCTGTTAAAATTTCATGTTGAACAGGGCTGGATCTTTGTATTTCCTACTAATTAACAAGATTCAACCGTAAAACAAAGATTTTGTGACATCTACAACGGATTTACTTAAACTTATAAGTACCTGAAATAATTAAGCAAATTTTTCTTGATGTATTGCATACCATGAAAACACTCTCAAATCAAACAAGTTTAAGTGTTTGTGTAATAATATTACAGGTCCATAGAAAACTGAAGAAGAGAGGTTTGAATGGATTGGCTGCACTAGTCACAGAAACATGCATACATCGATGCATACGAGTAGGTTAATTTTGGTTGGAAACTTGATGTTAGGACAGCTCTAATTACTTTTTGCTGATCTTAATCTGAAAGCATTGAAACAAGATTCTATGACCAGAGCAACTGACCCACTGAGATATGAAATTACAAAAAAGAAACACGGTGAAAACCCTCTTAAACATTGAGGAAGACAGACTCACTGAAGCAGATAGTTAAAAGTAAACAGAAGAGAAAGAAGTTTTAACTTTAAAGATATGTACATTTTTGGATATTTACACAAAACATACAGTTTTTACAGGAATTACAAGTAAAATTTGACAATTTCAAAACTTTGTATTAACTAGCTAATTGCACAATAAATGATCCACAAATGTATAATTTGAATGTCTACCAAAGGAGGATCAACACTGAGAGGAATTTATGAGGTTGTACCGAATTCTACATTGTCAATTTCTAAAAGTAAAATTCATTGTATTACTTTATCAAAGTAGAGGTGAAAGAGCAGATACGTTAAACATTATAAGCTGTATGATAGCTTGTAAGTTGTTTCTGAAAAAACTACGTACTCAATACCAATAAATTCGGCGCTGAGTAAATTTCAATGTTGCTATGATGTTCCTAAAGAACTGCAGAGCACGATGAAATTTTAAAATCGAACTTTCCATGTGTCAAGGAAATAGCACAGCTGAAAAGTGAGTTTTTCGGCATTTTTACTTGGAACATTTAAAAGAAATGCTACAATGTCTTATCGGTGACCGAGAAGATTATTTGTTTCCTTCCATATCAAAAAGAACCAAATTCCTCAGAATGATAAGAGCGAGCAGCACAACATCCGCACACACACAGCAACAGTTCCACATCTCCATTAGAAAACGCCTCTAAGAGGGCCGAAAAATTCACTTTAGAGAGTTTGATTTTAAAAGCTCATAGTGCTGAGGAGGTCTTGGAGAACATCATGAGAGATAATGTTGAAAGACCGGCTCCGAATTCCATGGTATTGTGTGCGTAGCCCTTCCAGCCGTAACATGATACCACATTAATTTTAGCAAGCAAGTTAAGTTTATTTTAATCATTTTGGAGTCACATTCATACTTCGAACTATGGGTTCAGATGTACAAGAAATACACGAGGCTTCATGAAACTTTCTTGAGAAAACAAGATCATGCAAATCGAAAAAAAAGTTTTTTCTTCGGAGGTAGAGGAGTCTTCATGCAGGCACGAGTGATTTTACGTAAATTATTTACGTACATCGAAAAACGTACCACTTAGAAGCTTTGGATGTAAAAGAGAGAGAGATGAAATTAATTTTCAGTGTGATGTTCATCACTTTTACTTATGAGACATCACTTACGATTAAAGAGGCTAACAATTTGAAGTTAGTTAATTATCATTGGAAATGTATTGTATATGATTCTAGTTACATCTGTACAAAAACGTTCAGGGATTCAGTGAGCTTCAAAGATAGTGGTTCAAAAACTTACCCCCCCCCCCCCCCCCAACAACTCCCTTCAATGCACCTAAATACTTACAACTAAAATGAAGCATGATCAATTTCTTAAAAAAAAAAAAAAAAAAAATCCTGTTATTTTGTTAAGCCATCATGAAAAGAGTTAGTTTTCAGCTTCGTTAAAAAATGAAATACACAGCTTCATGATAAAAATCCTTCCTCATTACAACAGATTTTGAAAGAGAAAATTAATTTAGAGAAAATACTCATTGTAAAAATTATGATGCAATTGAGTAAAAAATGCTGACCCAATCAAAATTGAAATTTTAAAATCTTTGATATGGTATCGCCCAGTCACTCATTGCCAAGCTTGAATACCCGTAAGAAAGATTTTAGCTCATGTTAATTCTTTGTAAGTTTGGGTGTGATTATTCTGGAGGGAATCAAAGTCATTATTAAAAATAAAAATATTCCCTTATTCCTGTGGCGAGTCTTGCAAGTTGGGAACACTGTTTTTGTCCCTTTCAATACATGTAAAACAATCGATAATTTTCAAGGCAGGCTGCCTCCTTAGAACTGATTTACTTATAGCAGATTTAAACAGGGGAAAGTTTTATTACACGTTATAATATGCCAAATATGGAAACTGGTAAACTATCTGAGGTATCTACTTTTAAGTCTTCCTGAAAGTCGATCACCTAGTTGATGTTGATGCTTTGCCAACAGTAGAACCAACTTGTAAGAATTGCCACAACTTTGATCCTGCTGAAGATGTTCGGCCTTTGCTTCTCTTTAAAGCATAGAAGTAGGGGGAGCGAAAGAAGAGTGTTCTAATTTCAATGGTTTTCTGAGAGATGTGATGCTTTCAAAAATTCTAAATACTTGAGCAAAAAAACCGTTTCTCGCAAAATTCAAAAACGGGATGCGGACTGAGTCAAGATTTTAGCAGGTCACAATACAGTAAAACTTGATTCAGACCAACTTCTTCAATGCCCATTAGCTTCCTGAGGGAATTTAAATTTTTCCAATTTTATTTTCAGTTGTTTTTATCTCTTTTATACTTGTGAATGAGTGCCTATAGTATGCATTTATACTGGATGTCTCCGGAGACATATAGATTGATGAAGAGAATATCCTCTGAATTTTTTAATTTTTCCAATGACATGTTCAACAACTTTTCCGATTAAAATTTAATATTATGCATTGATAAAAAAGGCAATAGGTGCCAATACTTTCAAAATTGACCAAGTTCTTTTCTGTCTGTGTATGTAGAGAATCCATTGCTTATCAACTTCATCTATGTAAAAAAATCAATTTTTCTTTCAAACCGAGGTCATATTTTTCCTACATTTTCATTCAAACAAATGTGTATACTAAAAAATTGAGGAAGTGAAAAAAATTCTGGGTTTACTAGAGAAATTCCCAGTGTCCCCTTAGATTTTAGGAAATAAATTTACCCCTTGAAGAATCTGAATACTGGCAACACTTTCAATAATTTAAAAAGCAAAAAATTAGAAAATTAAAAATGAGAAAAGTTGAAAGGGCATTAAATTCCTTGTAAACTGACATCTGAGGACCAAATTAGAATCGCAAGAGTTTCCATAATCTTCTAGCATCTTTTTTTTTTATTAAAGGGACTATCATCTGATCCAGAGGATGTAGAAAAATACATTTCCAGTGCAGAAAAAATTATACGAAACCTAAATTTTTCAGTGATGACCCATTTAGAATACATTGCTGCAAAAAGGACCCATAGTACCAGAGAGAAGGATTTTCAACCTCAGTGATGATCTATAATATTGACACGGAGACATATTATTTAGACATATACTAAACATCTAATAACAGTCAGAAATAGGCACATTTTTGAAATTCAATCAAAGTAGTTTGCACTCAAAGTAACTAATCATCAGGAGTGGATTTAACTGGGAAAACTTTATGGCCTACCACTCACGACAACAACCTTGCTATTATTCACTGATGAAAAAACCAGCATCTTCCACGCTTGTGCATTTGTTCTTAGTAAAGAGCGAGGAAAGGGGAGAAGGACAGCATCACTGTTGATGAGGCCCGAAATTAGTGCGATCCTCATGAAATCCACCCCTGCTGATTATTGACGTATTTTGGGAGGAGCAAACTTCCTTTGACATGTCTCTCCTAAATTACTTTCAAGACTCCTTAGTTTAGCAGAACTAAGGAAACACAACAGAAAATTGACTAAGGATCAAAGACACAACTTTGAAAATACTGAACAAAAGAACATAATACACTATGTTTGTACATCACGACTCGGAGTTATTGATCGAGAGACTGATTACATCCAAGGGGGCGGCCTGTTCAGAGGATCATGCATGATATAGCCTGGGGGATAACCCGAGGGGGGAGCTAAGAGACCATGAAGACCCATCGGGCGGAGAAGATCTTGCTGATGTCGCTGCAAATATTGTTGATAGATGGCGGGTGAATGATGCGTTAGATGAGGATACGGTGCTCGAGGGAAGGGGTAGGAAGGAGCTGCATGAGACGAGGACGCAGAACCTTTGTCATCGTTGGATCCGGCTTCCGGAATCCCTGCGCCAGAGTGAGGTAGGTAATAACCAGATCGGGACATCTCTCCGAGATAGGAGGGGTAGCCGTCTTTGAGCGGAGCAGGTCCAAAATTGAAGGCACTTCCAGGAACTACACTGGTCGTCTTTAATGAGATCGGCTCAGCAGAAGCCTGCCCTGAGTACTGTTGATACCCACTGGAACTGATTGGATTCAAATTTGATTCCGGATGAGGATGGCTGACTTCTGCTTCTGCTGTTGCTTTCTTTTTACTCCTTGAGGCTTTCTTTGGTGGAACAACCTTCGGTGTTTTGGCAGCTGGCTGCGGCTCACTGACTGGAGTCTTGTTTGCTGCCATGAGATCTACCATCGGATGCTTGTACGCATCCACATTGTAACCGACAGCCGTGTGAGGTGGATAGTTGACAGACGATTTGCCAGCCATCATTTCCGACATCATCGCTGGATAGTTATAGCGCATGTCACCCATGGGATGTGAATATGCCAACGCGCCTGGCTGATTAGGCGGGTAGCCAAGCCCGGAGGGAATATTAATTTTCGATGAAAGATCAGTGATCGGATTCGAGTAATGAACACGGGATGACTGAGGCGGATTCAGATCTACTTTGCTGTAACTTGCTCGGCTTTGCGGGTAACTTAAATGTTGATTATTTCTGCCCGGGTTTTCAACCATGCGACTGGTGAGTTCTGCCTGTCGTCCTGAATCGCTCGCAGACGAGGCAGGGTGCATTTTCGAGAAATTTAAAAGTTCAGGATTGCTCCGATCTAGGTAATTTAAGGTAGGCGCGGTTGATTTGCTTATAAGATTTGGAGAACTAGCTGCAACGTTGGAAAAGTTGACAGCAGGTGTGTTCCGACTGCTGAGCATTTCGGACGAACTCGGTGGGGTTGAGTAATTCAGAGGAACTTGTTTTTCTGGACGCGGATTTACACGGTCAACAGGGTTTGGATAATTGTATACAGGTGCAGAGATACGATTATATGCAGAGTACGAACTACTTGAATTAGTAGATTCGACGTTGCGACAATAACTTGCAGTTGTGGCTACATCTTCCGCTTTGGAGTAAGAAGAGGGTGGAGGTACCGTCGAAACCGGCGCAACATTCTTACTGAAGATGTTGTCATTCGCATAGTAAGGTGACGATTGTAAGAGCTCATTCGGATAGCGATGATGGAGACCAATGGCCCTTTCTGTTGACTGGGGCATTCTACCTGGTGTCGGCGTAAAGACTCTCTCAGGATCACGCACTGATGCTAGTGGAGTAAAGCCACTAGATTTTTCCATCACTGGTTTGATTACAGACTGCTGCTGAGGAGGATCAGGTTCAACTTCGCAATAAGCTCGTTTCTTCACAGGGTAGACGGAGACTGGTTTCTCGTTTACCGAAGGCAGGGTTGAGACGGAAGGTTTTTGAACGGGCGGAGAAGGAGTTGGTGAGGGTGCTCTCTGGTGGGACGTAGCAGTGGTGTTGTACTGATCGGTAACTGACTTATTCACATCATAGTAAGGTATATTTTGAGAGAGCAATGATGAGTGACCCGGATAAAATGGCAGCGCAGAATTATAAGCTGGGGCAGGACTCGCTGGGGCTTGATACACAGGTGTTGATGGCGCAGAATATCTGTGATAGTCTGGGCTGTCCGGGTGCGGATTTTTCGGACTCAGACCCAAATTCCGTGGACTATTACTTGGTAGTTGTTCTCGTGGGCTGCAACTGTTGCTTTTATCAGAACCTCCCCGTGGGAAGGTATCCTGATAAAACCCTACTTTGATGGTTCCGTTTACAGGAGAGTGATGGAAAGATTTAGCAGCATCTTGCTGGGGTGAGAGATAAGGTTCATCCAAGCTTGGATGTGGGGACAGAGTAGGGTGCGGTGACAACATTGGGTCAGTCGGGTCCTGACTGAAAGATGAGCGCTCAGAAACACTACTTCCAGTGCTCACTTTACGTTTCCTTGTCCCCGGCCTAACTTCAGGCGAGTTGTAGATATTTTTCCGATCTTTATCGTCTGGACTCAGAGAGCGGCCAGGAGTCATTGGTGGCAGGTCGTTCGGGCTATCTAATGGTTTATCATCAAGATACCTGAATTTGGAATAGGATTGTAGATCGTTACTACTGTCTTTAAAGTCTACGGAAGGAGATGGTGTCGGCGGATTGCCAAACACAGTGTCACTCTTGCGCTTTGGCGCAGCTGCTGTTTTGGGGGCACCAAACGCTTTGAACCAGGCGCTGAGATTGGGTTTTTCTTTGGTACTCGCAGATTCTGCTTTGGCGCTTGATTTTTCAGGTACACTGGACGTTGACTTAATTTCTGGTTTTTCCTCAAGATCGTCTTCTTCTTTCTTCTCTTCCGAAATTACTGTCTCTGTTGGTTTTAAATCTGATGTATCCACAAGTTTTATATCGCTATCTACATAATCTAATTTTGGTTCTTTAATTTTAGATGAAACTTCATATTTCTCATCGTCAGAGTATTTTGTATCACTAGGAGGACTATCCCCAAATGATTGTTTTTTAGAGCCAAGCGAGCCTAAGCCGATATCACCAGAGAGCAATACAGTACCTAAACTCAATTTCGGTGCATCCGAGTCAGTCTCGTCTATTTTCATACTTTCTTTACTATTGCTTCCGCTTACTGATGTTTCCTCCGGAGGTTGCTTGTTGGTCGAGAGGAGGTTCCCCTTGCTTTTGCCTGGTTGTAACCGATCGATTTTGCGTTGAATTTCTCGTTTCTTCTTTATGACATTTTGAGGGTCTTTCAAGTGCCTCCTTTTCAAAGATTCCTGCAAATAAGACAAGAAATTCAAATAAATGTGAAATTACTTATCATACAGAAAAAAGGGCTAACACTCTTCCTTATTTTCTATTTTCTTTTCTTTGATATGTAAAAAAACTAACTAATTTTATACATTTGATAAACAATTTTTTTTTTTAGAAGTTGCATGAGCAAGATAGTTCAAAAATGGCTCACTAATCATTTACACACATCTACAAAGCCGTCGATAGAAAAAGGTATCTAGAAGTAGGCAGAATACTCAAAAGAATCATTTTAGTTAAGTCAAGGATTCGGTTTTTAGACTTTGAATTAATGACTGTGCCAATCATTCCACAGAAATAGCTGCTCGTTTTTGAGTCATTAGAGAGATTGAGGTTGTATTTATTTGATCATGAGGGGCCTGAGCATTAGGATGACTTGCTTTTACATTGTTTTCCAAATTCAAAAACCGGTGGTGGAAACAATATCATTCGGGTACAGAACCTTTTTTTATTTTGAAATATTAATATTTAAGGGTCCCCCTTCTCTGGGTTCCTCTAGGTCCTAGACCAAAATCTCAACAGGGCTAGAAAACATGATTTGGGGCAAAATTAGGAATAGACAATTTAACATCCATCGTCAATTGATGATCCCTGTACATTTGTTTTTGAGTCTTAATTGGATTGCATTTTGCGAAAAAGAACCAAAAGTATTTCGATGTTGCTAGAATTGTACCTCTTGAATTCTTTGCAAAAAATTACTGAAATCGTGCAAAAAATTACATTTTATAAAGGTAATTTTCGTCTTGAATTTAGTTTATAGGGAGTGAAGATGAAACTTCTTTAGATAATCAGTTTGCATTAGCAGTGTGACAAAGGTGCAAAATCTTAGCAACATTGGAATATTCTTGGTTCCCTTTTGCAAAATGCAATACAATTTTTTTCCTGTATTTTTTATTTTACTTTTAGGGATTGAAAAACACCAAGTTTCAAGTTATCTATTCTGGAAGCAAAATTAGTTCTTCAAACTGTAATATACGCGGTGAAACTTTACCCTTGATTTCATGAAATTTACCACTTTAGGTGTTTCAACTTTGAATCAGTCTCAAGCAGTGAAATTGAACTTTTCTTAATCTCCATGCAGTAAAATACTCAATACTTATAATTCTGTTCAAGTAAAACAAATATCTTGATGACATTATTCCAGCATTATCAGGGCCATATCAATGGCATGAATACAACAAAGTTAGGTGTCTGTTTAAATTTGTATCATCAAGACTACGATATAAAACTATGGCGTGGCCACTTTATCGGTCTATTATGAACTGCAAAATTCAAAATGTCATTACTTCTATTGTTTGACATATTTGAATGATCTCAGTATTTTTACAGAACATCGTGCAGTGGAGCGAGTATCTCAATGTTAATTTATTTTGGTTCCGAGGTTTTCCTTATCAAAGAGAGTTACATATCATAAATTTAACATTTTTCAGTTACCTTCTGGAGACGTGGTGGTTTTTCCAGTAAAGATCTCCTGTATTCAGACTCGATTCGGTTCTGGACTTCAATATCGTCCACGACTCCTAAATGGTGGGCTGGGGAGCTATTATCACAAGAGTAGTCGGAGAATTTCGGGGTGTCGTCTAGCCATTTGTTGATATCCTGCAAGCATGGGATCATAAAATTTAAAACACTGAAACTGAAAAAAACACTTACAAAAATGTTTAAACATAAATTGCATACATCGAATCGCATACTTGCATTTCTTCACATGCCCCTTCCACGAATATAAACTAATTTGGCTTAAATCTTTAACTTAGGATGTTTCAAAATAGTCCTCAAATTTATTCAATAATACTGAAAATTGAGATTCTTGGCAAAAACGATAAATTTGGTCACAAAACGACGAAGAGCAGCTTTAACATATTTTTTTTCTTTGTGATCGTCAAAATCGAAAAAACCACGAAGTTGGCCAATATAACGAAAAAATGAAATTCGGTAAAGAAATTGTGTAAATGAAAACAAAATGGATTTCATTTAGCAGAAGGGAACCAACGCAGTTAGTGTTTATATTTGCTTTGAAAAGTACTACATATCTGTGCAGTGATGAAATTTCCACGATAATTTTTCTTTAAAATTAAAAAGTATTCGGTAGAAAAACAAAAACTATCTTCTACTTCAGGTTTTTTCTAGATTAAGATGAAAATGCACAATTTTAAAAAACTGTAATCGCATTGGTTCACTTCTGCAGAATGTGATCCAAATTATCATGGAGGCCATGAAATATGTGACCGCTAAATTCAAATTCTTCAACCCCTCTTTGTGATGCTTTCGTGTTTTGACATGGGTTTTTAATGTCTAGAACAATACTGATAATCGATTATTTTCCATAGGTTTAAATGAAAAATCAATTGATTCATCACAAAGCACGCCACCCCACTGAGACGCACGGCGTTATCTATCAGGAACTTGGAAAACACGATCAAAACAATTATCTAGCAACTCTGCTGATTAACTCATCTATGCACATTAGTCCCAGTAAAATCTCTATCACACCAGGCATGTATATTGTACCTGTAAATGGGACTCATAATTCCATCATTTCGATTGATCAGACCCCAAGAAACTATTTCATTACTAGAAAACAAGAGGGCGCACCTTCAACGTCTGCTCCGTGGCTAGTTCCAACGCTTCGATGGCTGCCGCACTTTTGACAGTGTTTTTGACGGGAGGTTTTTTCTGACTGCTCCGTTCTTTCTCTGATGATTTCTTGCTGTGCATACTTTTCCTCCGCGTTCTAGAATCTGAGCTACGCGTGTCTTCTAATTCGTCATCTTGCGAATCGTCCAGTTTTTCATCGACACTGCTTGAAACACTCCTCACACTCCGAGCGGTCCTGAAAATAGAAAGAAAGATGAGGTTTATAAAACAAATGAAGCCATTTACGTGTAAACAGTAGATGTTGAGTTCTAAGTTTGGAGGAAACTTAAGAAACTTTCAAAGTTGTCAGAGCTATGCATTTTGACGACTATAAATCAAACTGGGTTTGGTCTACTATGGAGTAAATCCTCCTCTTAAAATGAGCTTCAAAACTTTCAATTTGAAGCAAAGGTCAATTGAGATACAGTGACTTTAAAAAGAGACATCAATTGTTTTTAATTTACAATTAGGATCACTTATTGTCACCTTTTAGCCTAAGTATTAGAAGTGCCATTTGTGCTAGGGCACTATGTTGCCAAACTTTGCAAACTTGCCCAATTTTTTTACAGGAAAACTAATGAAAAAATCATTTTTAAATTGTACGTAATACTTTTTTAAACGCCAAAATTAATCCCTAGAATTTTCATGGACATATGTGCACGAGTTTCAAAGAAAAACTTGTAACAATGTTGGGATGTCCGGTTAGCATCTGAGCGTAAATGGCACATGTGATACTTTGGCCAGAAGATGACAATATCGTATAACTTGAATAATTGTGATTGGTATTCATTTCAAAGCTATGTTTTACTCATATTTTTTGGATTGAACACAAAAAAAATTACACGAAAGATTTATTTTTGAACTGGAAACAAAACCAATTATTTGAATTGGTTGCTCAATTTCTTTTTCAAAGAGTGATCATTAGTTCTGAGAACATCTGAGGAATGGTTACTGGCAACACAGGAACAAGTTCCACAGTAAGTTCAGTCATTCTCCGCCAATGATGAATTTCAAATCTCAAAATATTATGGATGAATAAAATATGTGAGTTCATACTTGGTAACATATGATGATTCTGGAGGGGTTGAGGATCGGTCTTCATTTTCTTTGTCGTCGAGATATTCATCATGACGATGCTTCTTACTCCAACTAGAGGATCGGTGGTGGTTTGACGACTTATGGTGCTTCTTCTTGTGTTTGCGATGCTCTTCAGGAAACTCTACAGCCAACTCCTCATCCGACGATAACTCCGCCAAATACTTGCTCACCAAAGCATTGAATTCCTTCTCCAAACTGACCACCATCCCAGAATAATCTGAAAATAAACGTGACGATTATCATTTTTCTGAACTTTGGCGTATTCTTTCCTGCCTCAACACATGTCATGTCTACAGCACTGAGGAAAAGTCATTGAAAAAGCAACTGATCTCGAGAACAAAACAGAATTAGCTGGGCAGAGACTAAAATTGTTTTTATTTTCTTTCTTCCTTTCTCTGTTACTTGAAATTTTTGAAATATTGACAATTGAGAACTCAAAATGGAACACTAGCCGCGGTGCGAGTTTCAAAATTATGATATATTTTTCTTCATCACGAAGAAGACAATTTGTGAAAGAAAATTATTGAGACGACAGGGACGGACTTCTGGTGTAGGTTGGTTGGTATTTCCAGAAGGGATCACGTCAGGAATGAAACCCCCCCTAACCAAGATATTAACGTTTCTCAATAAATAAATTCAAACTCCCCACTCATAAAAAAAATGTAATCAACTTACGAGTTGAACAGCACAATAAGCATTACCATGACAGTTTTTGCAGTATGAAAATAGGACAACCACTATCTTGGCGCTTTAGCTCAGCTGCTGGCCAAAACCATTGTAGGGCACAATTTGATTCAAGTAGACTGTGGTCTTTATTGTGAGCCAGAATTTAAATTTTTGGTAACTAAAGCCGAATATAATAAACGTTAATATCTTGGTAAGGAATAAAATGCAGTAATTTTCGTTGCACGTTAAATTTGGATAAAACACACCATGATGCTATGATTCACTTTCTATCTCATTAGATAGGGAGTGGGAGCATTCTCCATTAATGAACGTTATGAAATTAGGGATCGAGTAAATACCTTTATCATTAGAAAAATCAAAACAACTTTCATTATCAGAGGGATCAATTAAACTATCATTCAAATTATATGTCACTCATTTCACGACAGACTAGATTGACTTGACCTTTTTATACTTTTGGTCATAATAGACACTTACCACTGCTTGGGCCGTTGAATTTTTTGCAATTTTCAACTATGAGCTGAAAATCTCGCTTGAATTGAGAAACCGAGAAGTACTCTCGATTGTCGAGTTTATCTTCCATTGTCTGCAAATCCATTGGTTCTTTGATGACTTTATAGTATCGCGGAGCGTCCTCCGACTCTACTGGGTACAGAAAGGGCCACGCATCTTCATGGTTCTTGATCTTTTCTATTATTTTGTACATCCCTATTTTGATATCCTCAAAAGATGTGGGGAACCTGAGGACAAATTTCATTATTTTACAATAGTTTCAGATAAAAAAAAAAAATAAAAATGTAGGTTACGGACTTAATGTGCTAACATTTTGCCAGGCACAAGAGCTGTGTAGATGACGGGAAAAAGCAGAATTTTAGTCCCTGTACTGTACTGAGGTTTTTTCAACGTTCCTACTGAGCTAGAAGTCCTTGGAAAATTAGTACCTTCTCACAACAGAATGATGATCAAACACAGTATTACAGAAAATTAAGGTTAGTTTTGCTGAGAAGAATTCAGTTAAAATCGATCGTACCTAGACAAGTTTTTCTGGTAAAAGCGTAAACCAAGGGTGCAAACAGTTCTTGGCCTGAATGATTTCTTGGAACGCACTGGGTTTTTGCAAAATGGCTAATACAACATGCTGATTAAGATTATGCCAAATTTTTTATTTGATTAACAATTTTCATCCAGATATTTGCATCAATTTTATGTTAGCAGGAAACGAAAATGGAAACGAGAGAGAGGGGGGGGGCAGTCTCCGCTCATATCCACAATTTGGTCTTGACCGACTGATCACAAGGTCAAGCATTATTTGCATCCTAGGATTACACTGAAGAAGTTTCTGCACACCTGAAATGATAAGAGATAAGTAGTTGCACAACACACGTTATTTACAGCAAGTGCAAGATAAAAAGCTGTACCATTTAGAAAGTTAGATTAGGATTTGATTACAGTGTACAATTTATCCCATACATTCGAATATGTTAAAAAGGTTTGGAAAAATTTGAGGGAAATGAAAGTTAAAATACTTACACTTGTGATGTACGGATTTTCTGGCGGACTGGCTGGGACTGAATGATAATTTGTCCCGTTGCGGAGGATAAAGAGTTATTGGTCTGCCGTCCCTTGGGTTTCCCCTTGTCGTCTGCCAACATTACTTTCTCATACTGCTTTTCACTCTCCTCATCTGAAGAGGATTTCCAATCGGAGGAATCGGAGGCATGCCACCTCGCGCGTCTGAAAGAAGAAATTTAATTAGGTTAAAAGAGTGTGCAACGACAATTTCTAGTGCTAGAAAAGACGTATAGTAGCTTGAGACAAGGTCGCTGTACCTTACAAAAATTTCATCAAGCGTACTACAGACAAAACTGATTCAGAACAGTAAAACCATCCAAGCAGTCTAATTTTTTCAGCCAATTTTTCAATCTTCAGCATTCCGGTTCTGATTTATCAGAACAACCTTCATTTTACAGCTGAGGTTGTGACTAATTTTTGCTCAAAACAACTTTTTACACTTCTGATTTTCATGCTTGTCTGTTTTTTCTGGGCCAGAAAACAATCTCAGCGAGTAGTGCGAAAAATAAAAAATGACACCGAAAATTGGACTGAAGACTTTTTTTTAGTGAACATACTGATATTTTTGTAAGTTGACCTGAAGAAAGTCTACCCACTTGGCAATACTTCTGGCATGCAACAGACCAGTTCTGAAACATTGTAAGTCCACAATCTTGGTCCTCAACAAAGTAACAATGAATTTGTTCATTTCCTCTTAGCTGTCATACGAAAACTTACCCTGCTTTTGCCAAGGGTTTTGGACAGTAACTGATATATCGACGGTGAAAGTTGGCAATCACATAACTCGGTTTGCGACGTCGCAGACTTCCTGTCATCCTTTATTTTTTAAATGGAAAACTACTCAACGGCAATTTTTTAAAACTGTCATGATTTTTCTTCTTAATGCGAAGAAAATTCTGCAAAAACTTCAAGAAATAATATCAATTTTTTCTCCTTTAAAAAAATGACGTAGAGGCGGAGATTTTCAGACACCGCAAACGAGTTATGTGATTGCCGACTTTCACCGTCGATATATTGATTTTGATTTATTGTTATTTACTTGATTTTATATGAATTTTTTTTTAAGAATATCAATTGGATTCAAATTTTTTTTAATTGATTGGTTTATATTAATTTTTAAAAAAATGTTTGTGCATTGATATGATCAAGAAAATTAATCTTGCACAAACAAGGTTTCTAAAAGCACAAAACTTGGGAGATGAAACATAATTTTTACCTCATATCCCTCTCTTGTTTCCTCCTCTCTCTATCTTTCCTGATCCGTTCCTTTTTCTTGGTATCATCTTCTTCTGAATTCTGAGCAGCTGTTTCTTCATCCAATTTCCTTCGTTCGATTTCTTCCTTCCTCCTTTCCATTTCCACTTGTTTTTCCACTTCCTTTTGATGTTTCAGTTTCTCAATTCGTGATGACTGTCTCCTTGGTTGCATTTCTAATAACCGTTTCCTGAAAAAAAAGGGAGAAGGATAAGTAACAGACTACCTATACCAAGAGAAAATACTTTCCAATAGTGACACTGATGATCAGAGAACAATGTTGTTTCAGTGATGCATATAATCTGTTTCTGACACGACAGAAACAAAAAATATTAATCTTCTCTAATTCCAGGATTTTATTTGCCAATCAAAGTATAAAACGATATAAATATTTGATTATCACAAATTTCCAACAGATTTCAAAAGGTCAACTGAAAAAATTCAAAAAGCTTGGCCACTACCATCATATTATTTTTGTGCTGCTTGAGCCTAGCGCTGAGATTTTTTAATTTGGCTATTAATTTATTTTGGCGTTGTTTCCAGAAAACATTATTTTAGTAATGGGGTTTAAAAGTTCATTTTCGCCATTTTTAGGACATTGCTGGGATTGGAGTAGCGAAAAAAAAATCCCTGGGAGATAATTAAGAGGAGGAATAATTGGACCCTTGAATTCATTTGAGAAGTTCAAAAATTGGTATGACATTCATCTGATTGTCACCCACAAACACAAATCTTATTTTGAGTCAGCTAATAAAAGAAAATTATGTTCTCAGTTCAGTGGACCAATAGACTGAGTTAAAGATTAAGCACCACAGAACATGTTTATTTGACAAAATTCTACAAAGAGGAACGTTGAACGTATCAAAAACTTCCAGAAATAACTTGAAAAAGAGATATCAGCAATAGTAGTTTACAAAATAAACAGTAAATTCCATATTTCCGCTTGCCAAAAGCTTTCAAGAGATTTTCAATTTTTACCTTTGAAGCCTTTCTTTTTCTTCGAAAAGTCTGGGTATTTCCGGTAAGAAGTCTTTCGCCAGAATTTGATGCAAGGACTCTTCTTCTTTGTCGCCAGAACCTTCTGTATCATGCACGAGCCGCTCCCAATCTGACTCTGAGTAACAAACAACATTCCATTCACCGGTTCCGATTTCGTTTGCATCAAACTTGTCACCTTTACCTTTTTCTTTGCTTTTTTTCCGGCCTCTTCCACGTTTTTCACCTTTCTTGTCCACCTCTTTTTGCTGAAAAATTTGAGAGAAGAAAAAAAAGTTAATTGATGCACTGCCAGATTTTATCTAAGAAAAAACTCACTTCTCCACTGGTTTCAAGACAAGTATTTCTCTTGCATACTTCTATCCCCTATAAAAGAACAACTGATTTTATTGTTCACGAAGTATCATTGCTTGGTTTGAATATTTTGGTTCGAAAAGTGCCCATGTTGAGTTCTTTTGAATTGATTAATTTGCTAAAAAAAAAAAAAAAAATTCTTTAACGGTCTTTATCTCAAGTTTATTTTGTTTCTTGAAAAATTTTGGATTTCTAAAACAAGCACTTTCGTCGGCCTCCTGTTCTGAGTGGAACCGGGTTCAATTCCTGGCTGGGCGACCTGAGTTCTTGATGGCCTAAGATAGCGACAGCCAGAACTGATTGTTAAATACAGACTGTATGCGCCGAATTTTCCTCGTTTAAAGTAAAAATGGACAATGAAAAAAAAGAGACAAGAATTCATTGACAGCGTCTGATGGTTGGTTTCTTACTGTAGAACTTGGTTTTGTCATTAAAAGAAAGAGATTTGGCACTGGTTAAATTTCGATACTTTTTTACATGATTGTCCTTACAATCTCCTGAGTAAATAAGCTCATAAAATATAATTTTTTACTTGTCAATCTTAAGAAAATCAGGTCTGAGAAGACTGACTACTGAGTTGAAGATACAGAGCCTTTTTTTCTGAACTGAGCTGAGGCGCCATCTTGTTTCCCTGGTCTGAGCCAGTCAAGGGAAGAGAAGCAAGCTTCTCGCACCTGTTTTATTTCACTTGACAATGCGTTTAACATTGAAACATAAAAAATTCGATTTTAAAAGCTGATTTTAATCAGGAGATAGTAAGAAACATCATATCCGAAAATCTTGAAATTTAACCAGCGCTAAATTTCTTAATATTTCATCCAGTCTTTTCTTGAATTGATGATGATAATGATGATGATATGACCTACATAGAGAATGGTTTAAACTAATACAACTTTGAGTTAGAACTTGAAGTGGAGGATTATTAGCAAGAATTTTCCATGTCACTGTTAGAGATTTCATGGCCATTAGGTCTAAAAGAATAGCGAAGTTCCTAATTCTAATTACCTTATTATGATCCTCTCTGTATAAACGAGTGCCGTAGAAGTACCAGAATACTGACTTATTTCTGTCTCGACCCAATGGGTAAACACGTAAGCTGTCAGAGTCAAGGTTCTGAAAAAAACAAAAAAAAATTAACAATAGAATCAATGAAATAAAAAAGTAGATGGAGAGAGACAGGAAAAGATCAGGTTATCAATGTTTTTCTGCTGTATTGAATCGGTTAAGTATGACCGAGTCGAATTTTGTCTATTTCAACAATGACAACTATCCATCTAGTTATCTATCTACCAATAACTCATTGTTTCAATTGCATCTTTTTAGAGTATCAAGTGAATTGGGTTAGCCACTATTTTCCCAATTGTAGCAATCCAACCCTGTTTCAAACGGAAAAACGTTGCGCCAGGAGATTTCAGACATCACAAGAAGAATTCACCACCATCAGAGTGAAAGATTAATGAAAGGCTACATATTTTCCCCATGATTGAAATATTAGCATTGTTTGAAGCAAATATTTTTGCTTGTTGTTTTTGTAAGTGACATCGTTTGTTCATAATTTGAATTGTGTGGCGGCAATATTCAGGGTTGCCACAGAATTTAGAAAATGAGTTTCCCTAGTACTTTCCCGAAATCTTGGACACATTTTGGTAAATTTTTTAGACAGTTGAAGAAACGCCAAATGGTTCAAAAGACATAATTTGAAATCGGATTCAGGCAAAAATGTTGGAAACATCAAACTCATTCTAGAAAGGAAATCAAGATGATAATTTTTAATAATTTCAAATCAATACTTTTTTTCCCTGACACTTTAAACATTTTCCTTGACTTCTTAAAATTCCCTGATATTTCCAGGTATTCCCTGACTGTGGCAATCCTGCATGTTGCATTGGATTTAAGGTGATTGAAACCATGGGCCGTCAATTCGTAAAACGTTGTAAGCTTCAGGACAATGAGAAAAACTGTGTTTAAGTCTATCACTTTGAGCCTGTTTCTTTCAGTCAAAAAAGCGCTCTGAATCTTTGAAAAACTAGGAGATGCATTTCTCACTAGACTCCTGGCTCTTGCAACAGCCCAAAGCTATTACTTAGTGATAGGAAATTATAAGTTCCTCAAGACAGACAAATAATACCTACTTTAAGTAAGTCCATAACATCTTCAGCATCCAGTCTATAATCACAAAGAGAATGCAGAATCTCGACTTTGGTTCGAAGAGACAAGAACTGGAAGTCAATGTCATTATCAAATGGATTTTCTCGGCCATACTCCTGAAATGAAAGAACACAGCATTTTCAAAACAAAAAAATCAAAACGTAACAAAAGGAATAAAGCAACATGAAGAATCGGACAGAATATGTGTAAATTGTTAGAAAAAAAATTAAAATTAAGTATAGGGCAGCCACGGAAACCTGGTGGGATTTTAATTACTTAAAAATAAGATAATCTGATAGGAAACGGTATTTCTTAGTTTTCATCAATGAAGAATTCATAGAGGAAAATTTGATTGCTTTAAATGAGTGCACTTACTAACTGTTCAAACTGTTTCTTTCCAGAAATGAAAAATAGGAAAACAATGAATTCCAAAGCGTAAATGTGCTGGAAACACCTTGCATTTGGTCACTAAAGCGGCTCTTATCATTCTATGACTCCTATGAATTTGACGATTCTAAACATTCTCGAGGCTTAGCGCAGTTAGCAGTTCTAATAGAATCATTAACTTTTAGACAACCTTAAATTCTTCATCGCTACATTTAAATCTGGTTGAATTTTAACATGAGTATTATGGGTCTGATGAGGTGGTATTCAAAAGGACAAGACTTACTTTGCATTTCTGTCGAAAGAGACGGCGGAGAAACATTTGATAATTAGAGGTAGAGATGCCATTGTTGTTTAGACAACCGGTTAATAGTTTGACTATTAACTCTTGTAGAAGAGAACTTCCAGCATCTTCGATTCCATCAGTCAGCAATGCATTTTCTAGCTCCTGCGATGATAAATATACAACAACATTAGGAAGGGATGAAGCACCCATGAAAAGGACTGAAAGAAAATTTAATCTAGTGATTTTAATTGCTTCACTTATTTTTAACTTAAATTTCTTTCTTTCTATTGACTAATTTAGTTGCTGCATCATAGTTCGATATCGCAGTTTAGATGATTCAAGAGTAAATGGACACATGACCATACCACAGGGATTCAATTTCTTTCAGGTGTTTCTTGCGATCATGATTTCTTTTGTTCAAAGGATCATTGATTTATGACTTTCTAGGGACTAAATTGGAATGAATAAACACAATTATCAATTAACGATAGATTACAATTTGTGCCTTCAAGGTTTGAACAGAAATCAAAATTGTTATGCTGGATTTAAATGCTGATAAGTAAGGTACTTACTTCGATATCAAAATCGAGAAGGTTAAAAGCTGCTCTAAATAAGGAACAGAAATGTGCTATAGACGGTACTTCCCACCATGACTGTATATCTGAAAATAGTTAAAACAGTAAGGATGTGAATTCGATACACAACACAAATGAGGAGGCAAGAGGTGGAGAACATAATATTAAGAAGAGAAAAATTATTTACAACTTGGTAAAATATGCACCCATCTTTTAATCTTCCCATCGTAAGTGCCTTGCAGTCTGCACAAACTACTCAGATATTTGCACATTTCTGATGGAGTCCAAGGGGCATTTTTCCTTCAAACTGGAGGAGGATTCAAGAGATACCAAGGGCGAATAGATGCTCCATTTGACAGCCGTCCGTGTAGAATCAAAAATAATCACCATGTGAACGAATTAGTATTCAATTTTTACCATAGAACGAGGAATAAAACTTCAATGATACTTGGTACGCAAACCCAAGTTATGACTTATCTCAATTGGCGAAGTTAGTTTAGGAGAGTTGCTTGGAGCTTATCAATTATTGCTGGATCTATATGCATCATCAGATGTGACAGGGATAGAATTGAGAGATGCAAAAAGCTAACTAGATCACATCAAAATCGAAACAAGAAGGAAATGATGATTGTTCGGAATATTTGAATTTCAGCATGATGAGTCAAAATGACGCATTAACAACAGCCAAATATAGGGCAAAATTGTCTGGAGCTTCAATTAGGGCTCTGGGGCGAGACAAGAATAGACTCCAGACAAAAACGAGCTTAGATCAAGAAATTAAGTTACTTCTGTGAAAGATAATTCAAAACTGGTTGCACCTAAATTCGGAAGCAGAATCGCAATCACAGCCGCACTGATCAAAATAGATACGTCCACACAGGATGAAAGGCTAGATATTAGAGCATATTTTCATAAGTCAAAAGAAAGAAGACTAGGTTGGTGTCAGGAAAGTATTGAAGCGAGAATTTAGGCAAAATTCTCGATTTCATTGTGAATGCGAAGGGATGGCAAATTGCTCAATGATAAACTACATTGGCTAAATCACTGAATGGCCTACAACCTATTTTGTGTTGCCGCCTTTTGATACGGGAGCGTAAGGGAATTTAGGCTGCTCATCCGTCGAGGCTGGGTGGGTGAGAGTCGAAAGGAAATCCAATCCTGGTAACTTACCGTCCATTAGAAATGTAAATAAAGACTAAAACGACATTTTTCTAACGAAACGTAAGCACAAATTTACAGACCAGCCAGCATCATGATTACGGCCGGAAACTTGAAACGGATAAAACGCAACTGAAGGAGAACAGAAAGAACAAAACACAACACGAAAATCGAGAGAAAGCGAATAGCCGATAGTCCACTTCCATTCAATCCCGTTGTCGGAAAAGAGAATCAGATCGCTGTGAGCGGAACGTTTGAAAATCGTGAACCGCAAAACCGGAAACGGGGCCGACTTCGAGGCGGAAACGACTGAGTGCGCCGGAAATTGAGAGGGGAGAGGGGTGGCACGCGGCACGACAATATTTTCCTGTATACGTACATACTTAAATGAGATTACTTTCAGTTTTACAAAGAGCGCATGTACTTGGGTATGACAAATAATTAAGAAATAAGGCCTATCGCAATACGAACTGTTTGGCAATTATTATTCTCAGCATTTTTCGACTGTCCGTAATTGGCACATCAGCTTGCAGCCTCCTCCTCCTCCACCCGTGACGGCTTAAATCGATCGTCTTTGAACTTTCACCCCTCATAGCTTGTTCAAGATAAGTAGACTAAGTCAATGTAATCAACCACACCATGAGATAAATTTGTGCCTGGAGAGTATGTATATGTATAGAACGATAAGAACAATATTGACTTATTCGTAGCTCTTGAAGTTGGTTGCCTTGCATTTTTTTCATAATTTATGAAAGAGTCGTCGAGGAAAACAATATTCCATAAGTTACAGTGACTTGAACAAAATGAATTTTATTAGAAGAGCTTGGTTGTTAAAATTAAGTCTGATCTTATCAGGTGCATTGTCTGTTTGTGGTGAGCTGAAGGAGTTTATTGATTTGGGCCACGGGTAAGCAATAACTTACTTACCTTAGGTTTTCCAGAAATTATAACCACTAGTGTAGGTATACATTTACCCGGATGTAAAGGTATGTACAAATGATTAAGTCCTTCAAAAAGACCGGTTACTCGCATAAAAAATCCCCTGACCCCCCCCCCCCAATACTACCTACCTACTTACCCTATATGAATGTACTTCTTTCAGTTTTTTAGTGAGTCCTGATGTTCCTAACTAAGTAAGTAATTTTGAATTTTCATTTTTCAGACTCGACAATTCTACTGTATCGTGGGATGATAAAAGAACATTTGAATCTAATGTAAGTCTGTTTTCGGAGCCATTTTACTATGCGAAGGGAGAGTTCTCGACACCTGAGCACATTGGCACTCACTTAGACGCACCATTTCACTTTTGGAAAGACGGCTGGAGACTTGGACAGATCCCTTTGAAGCATTTGATTCTACCAGGTAAGTATGAAGACTGAGACTGGATTACATTTTGCAATAAAGGAACCACTCTCTGTGGCCCATTATAGAAACAACATACATGCCATTAGCTTCCCTATGCAGATATGTGATACTATGGGAAAGCCAGAGATCATGGCTCCTTATTGCAAAATGTAATCCAACTAATTTTTAATATTTTCACTTAAAAGTACTTAAAAATCGTACCCATAAGTATACTATGCTGTTCATATTGATTAAAAAAATGCAATATTCTTTTTCTATTTATTTCCTTAGCAATTTGTCCTTAGGGCGGGAAGGGGGAGGGAGTCCCCGCAAAAAAAAATAACCCTAAACTTTGCAAATTTTTGTTGAAACAATTTCGGGGTGTGGGGACTTGGGGACTGCAGGTTGGTCTCAGCTCTGCCTCTAGCTTTTTTTTCTTTTTCTAAAAATGACAAAATTTCTGACTAATTTAGACCGAGTTTGACGGAAACAGAGGTGGATCCAGCAACTTGGCAACACCGGATTTCCTCCGTTTAAACCTATACTAAATTATCGATTCTTGTTGGCGCACCTGGCCCCTCTAAAAATCGATATATTTCCATAGGTTTAAATGAAGAAAAGTCAATGTTGCCATTTTGCTGGATCCGCCTATGGACGGAAACGCACCAAGCTGCATTTTGAAAAAAATCATTTGGAGGTCAATTTGGATTGTGAGGCTTGAAGGACAAGGCGCGTAAGTGCAGTTTTTGCTATTTCGAGAAAGTAAGTGTACAAAGTTTTGAAATTACATGGATCCCTATGCTGTCATGTTAGGGGAAAACGCCGCATAAGCCTTAAGACGTTGCCAAATTTCCTGTAGTTAATCACTAATTTTCGGGAAAATTCGTAAAAAAAATGTCCTCTAATTTTTTAGATAATTTTGTTCGCAATTTCACCTACAGTTCCTGAGAATGTCAGGGAAAAATATCCAAAGTTTTCTTCAAAAATGGGCATTTTATCGAAAGAAATCAGACAACTCTTGAATGTTCATACGGCGTATTTCTTTAGCACGGCAGTATGGCGGAGAGGAAGTTCAAAGTAACTTTTTGATGCTATAAAAATTGGAATTTGGGGGTGATTGTGGCAGAATATGTATTATTAAGACTTAAGTTTTACTTGAAATCATTAATATCTCCATATTTTCAAAAACTCTGCTTATGCTCCCTGTCCTCTAAGCTACCTTGTGGAGGATTTGCTCCTGTCAAAAATTTGAAGTAGAGAAAAAATATTTTGAACGTGTAAATAAGCGTTACAGAGGAATTAAACTTCCAACCTCCTCTCCTCAATTTCAACTTGATGCAACTGCTTGATGCATATTTAATAAACTTGATATATTTGATCAAAGTTTGTTTAAACCACACCAATCACTCTGGAAGGATGCAATGTCGACATTTGTCAAGACACTTCTAAAACAAAGCTGATACCTTCCTACTGGCTGTCACCTGCTGGTTTCAAAAGCATTAAAAAAAAAAAAAAAAAAAAAAAAAAAAAAAAAAAAAAAAAACATAATAAAATAAAGAAATTTAAAAACAAAATACTATTAACGGTTACATTTTGTGATTGATTGTTTGTCTTGTGCACTACCCGCACCTCGTTTGTTGAGTTTACTTTTTGTGAGGTTGTAAAAATGATTTGCAATAATAGTAAAATTTAATGACCTTAGCCTCATTATTAAAAGTTTAGTCATTGCCGAAACGCTCCAAAACTTTATACTTTAATCATCAAAATGGCTTTGATTTTTGGTTGCGTTTAATTTTTCATAATGCATTGAAATTCATTGACTGCGCTTATCTGCATGCGCAACTAGATTGCTTTATTGTCTTACTGATTGATTTCAGGTGTGCTGATCGATGTGAGTCAGAAAGTTGGCGATAACCGAGATTTTTTGTTGACAAGTGAAAACTTATCGGATTGGGAGAGGGAAAACGGTGCTTTAGATCAAGACAAAAAATACATATTGCTTATCAAGTTTGGGTGGGCTGACAGATACGTTAATCGGTAAGAATGATCGGTAACTGGAAGTTTCATGTGATTCGCCCTTGACAGAGAACTGAATTTGAAAATTTATAATTTAATGGAAATACGTTATTTTTAACTTAAATATTAAATAATTCACTTCATATTCATACTTTTTCTAAGCCGTTTTCACCTCGGCAGATATTGGAGTCCTTCTGTTTATCAGGATTTACTCCTTCATGAAAATACGAAGACTGTCTCCAAAGAAACTGAAAGTTGGCCTGTTCTGAGAAAATTATGGAAGATATTGAAGTATGATTGATAAGAGCTTGTAGCTCACATCACAAGCTTTCTAACGAGCGCTTGTTGAGCTCATTCCGTTAGAAATTCTCTCTTCTACAGAGATTTTTTGGTAGGTGACAGGTTGAAGAAACCCTGTGCCTAGGTAGAGTTGAAGAATGAAAAAGAGCTCGAAAATTCTAGGGGTCTTCTTACTCGCCGCCAAAAAATCACCGTAGAAGAACAAATTTTTGATCAAATGAGCTGGATAAGCGCTTGATAGAAAAGTAATGATATAAGCTGCAGGTCACAATTGATTTCTTGAAACAGACTGCAACTCTTGGTTTTTTTGGAACAGCCTTAGTAGATAACTTGTGTTTGAATCATAAGTACCATACGACAAAAAAAATGAGAAATAGAAAATGTTAAAGGCTTTTTTCTGGTATTTGTCAAGAAGTCCATCACCTTGAGGTACAAATATTAGTCGCAGACTTTTGCTGCAACAGATCACAGGGATCGAATTGGTGGATCTAGCAGCTCTTTATAGCAGTTTCAATTTGATTGGCATGAACTTTGTTTTCAACAATATATTTTAAAGGCCCTGTATTAATCTCAATATTTATTTTACACACAGGACTGACTATTTTGGCATTGGTTTAAACAGTTCAAACCCAAATCAGCGCAATTTCCCCGGAATTGGGGAATCTGCAGCTAACTGGATTGCCAGCAAAGGAAGCATCGTTGGCGTGGGAGTCGATACTGCGTCTGTGGACAGTGGAAATAGTGCGAGCGCTGTTACTCACCGAAAACTAGCCCTTAAAAATATTTACAATCTCGAAAATGTTGCACTTGCTGGTAAAAATTTGCCATCCAAAGGATTTTATTTAATAGTTTTGCCAGTGAAATTGACGTATGGAACTGGTGGACCAGTTCGTATTATCGCAGCACCAGAGTCCCTAAATCAAATTTAGGTTAGTTGTGTATTATGAACCAATAATTTTCCTGATTAAGGCGCCATTTAAGCTTAGACGCTATGTTGACAGACACCTTAATATTGCTTAATTTTCTTGAAAACTTTAGCACAAACTATCATGAAAATTTCAGGGATTAATCTAGAAGACAGAAGAAGTATTAAGTAAAATTTGCAAGTGATTCTGTTCATTACTTTTACTGGAGAGGTTGGACACATTTGAGAAGTTTGGCAACACAGTGCTTAAGCAAAAATGGCGCTTGTGATACTTTGGCCTGATCATGACGAGATGTTCATTTCACTTGAATGCATGCGGGATGGATAGTCATGGGTTTGAAGCTTGGAAACATAAAGTAAAGATTATATGGACGGATTTCTACCAATCAGACCTATGTGGAGGTGAGAAATATGGGGTGTGCTCGTGGAAGCTGCATAAGAAGCAATGTAAAAGTGTGCGTGATTCCTTTTGAAGAATTGGAAAAGCGGGATATTGCAGTCTATCAAACAGACCTATGTGCAACTGAATGCGGAATTCATGAGCCGCGGGCATGGCAAGAGAGCCTTGTGGACAGGGCTCATGAGTTAAACGGCGACGGCGGGGACGGTGTTTTTCCCTGGTACGGCTCCGTTGCCGCCGACGTCATTGGCGCTTTATTATTTTCATCCACTCTTACGCAAAGAGAACTAACGAGCACACCCCATATTTCTCACTTGCACATAGGTCTGTTTGGTAGAAATACGTCCATATTTTGTTGCGGAGAGATGTAAATTTTGGAAAAATTGACCTGATCTCTTTCACGTCTCCTTAAACAAGATTCATCTGGAGTAATTTGATCATGGAACTTTTACCAATTAAATAAAAAAATTTCTTAATCTGTTGAGGACTAACAATTTATTGGTTCATATTTTTGGTAAGATATTGGTTCATCAGTCATGCTTCCAAGAAATTTAACTTAACATTTTACATCGTGTAAAACTCAACAAAAAATGTATGTAACAATGATATAAGAGTAAAAGAATAAAATTAAAAGGTGCCTATGAAGAAATGCAAGTACAATCATATTTAAAAATATACATGGAGGAGGTGCTGCTGTTTTGAGCAATTTCGTCATTCTTGGAAACTTTCTAGGTAAGAATTTTTCTCCTCAGTTTTGTGAGAGTAGAGCTCCATTTGAATGAAGAAATCCTGAAATTACTTTTACAGGCATTTTAACACTTTTTTACTGAGATCATTCTTCAGGCTTGGGACCCACCAAGATTTTCCGGACTCTCCATTGAAAAATAATTTTTAGAAATAGATTTAAATTTTAAAAACAATCGACCACTAAACAGGGTAAAAAACTTGGCACTACAGTACACAGTTTCTTAACAAAATTTAACGCAGAACATGTTGAAAGCATATCAAAAACTACCAAAATTAACTCATATGTGAGAAATGAACGTTTGCAGTAAACATTATAAACAGACAATTCAAACTTTCTGCTCAAGAGAAAATACTAGAATCAACGCAAGCCAAATTCGGCAACGAAATCCACTTGGACATTAGGCAAGTGAGTAGAGCTTGGTTTCACACAAGCTTCCTTTTCTTTCTAATACAAGCTATGTACCTTAAATTATGTAAAAAAAATTTAGTGCCCAGGGAACTTCTTCCATTGTAAAATACATCGAAATTACTTCAGTGCTGGACTTTACTCCAGGGGACTTGGGTTTTTCTGTGAGCAAGAAGTGTGAATTAATGTAAACTTAGAGGTTGACTTCAGGAGGTCTTGACGAATCCATCATGCTCTAAATAAAATTTTAATAAGGAAACGTACATTATGGCTCTTAATTTTGTATCCTGTCTGGTGATCAATTCTGTTTAGCAACATTAAAACAGAACAAGAAAAATTTAACAACAGAAAAAACAAACGGAAGAGTACAAACTGATGCGTTCAAATGTTCAAAGCAGATATTAATTAGTTCGTGAATTGATCAGCTAATTTTGAGATGATCTATGAATTTTTTGTGCTCTTAAAAAGTTTCCCTGATCAGTGGCAAATATTGATTGAAATCTCGGTGGGTGTGTATTATAATGGAGATATGAAGTAAATCCACGAGATAAAAACAGATATAAGTTTGACTGTTATATCGAAAAGCAGTGCAAAGTTCTCTTAAGATTTTATGTACACATACCAACTAGACTTAGACATTTGATTGTTCAAGTCATTCTGTTTAGAATGAACACAGCAGTTTTGTGGGATTATTTACACTAAATGGAGTCTTGAATGAACATCAAATGAAAAAAGGATACGATCAGAAAATGATTGAAAACAATCTCTCTTCCAACAGGATCAACATTCAAGACAGTAATCTCTCAGCGAATACCCCAATTATTGAAAAATTTGAACTTTCAAATCCCTAAATTGCTTTCTCATTTTATTATTGGTTATGGTGAATAAAGATGGATACAACAGATTCACCAGGTATTGATGCAGTAAAAGTTCGAAGTTTTTCATTTGTGGAAAATTTTTTCTGGCCTAAACCTTCTTCAATAACCCTCTTTTCACCACTTCACCTATAAAGCTGCTTAACGCACAATATCAGATGGATAGCATTAGATAACCAGTCATATATACATTGGACCTTTTTAAAAAAAGCCTACTTATTAGGCGGAAAAATTTGGGTTCTGTCGTATGGAGGCAGAAATGCAATAATTCTATATAAAAAACTCTTCATAACAGACCATTAAAATTAAAATAGCCTTCTGGATGGCGTTGGGCACTAGTTGTTCATTTGACATTTTCTGCAAATGTGACCATACTGCTAAACTGTGTTCAAGCGGGAATTGCACTAAGCGAACGGGTCTTATCTGTCGAAAAATCAAAAATTTTTAAGGAACTATAAAGTCTAATGGAGCCTTGGGCACATCTTGAGAATGACTTTGCAGTAATCTTTTTAATTACATTGACATCCCTATCTAGCATATGTTACCAGTCCAACACAATAGTACATAAGTCTTTCTTCAAAACTCTTAACGTAAATAAGACTAGTTTTCTTAATGATATCCATATATCATCTCTCTTCAATGAAAATACAATTTTAACATTATCATTATTACAACTTGCATTGCATTACAAAGATACAGGTGGGCGTTAATAATTATCAGCACTGGATGTTTCTTGCGCACAATTTAAAATAATAACTTCAAGAGAATGGCTCCTACAGGCTACATAATGTTTGGACAAACAATTTGATCAAATGCTAAAATAACAGATTACACATCAAAATAACATATTATACAATGAATGAGTGCCGGGAGAAAAATATATGATGATGAATTATTAACAATGACATAGATAGAGGAAATGGTTGTAAATGCATTGGAACAATTGTACACAGATATTAGCTAACCAAAAGGAAGAAGCTGAAATTCTATAAATCACCAGACAAGATAAGAATTTGAGCATTGTATGCCATCATATGATCATAGATGTGCCATATCTTCAAAATTTCACATAGAACATGATTTACGCAGCAAAAATCACTAAAATTAACTCCTAACTAAGATATTATTGTTTCTGTTTACCACTAATTATGCAAAACTTGAATTTTCTGCTTACACAAAAACCCATAGTGTTCTTGAATCAAATTGCACAATACAATGGTTATGACACGCTTCTCAATAGGCAGTGTTCCTTTCCTGTGTTTTATAAAGGATAAATAATGTGCAACAGCTGAGCCAAAGCCCTGAGATTGAGGTTGTCATATTTTCATGCTGCTAAGACTGTCCCAATTAACGTCTAGATTGGAGTTTGAGTCAAGCAGATTACAGTTTCTAATGAGCAGGAAGTTCCAATTGATGCATCAAAATAAATAATCGTAAATATCTTTGTTAGGAGTTACTAATAGACATTTTTGTTCTACAAATCAAGTTAAACGTGAAATGTTGATGAGAAAACGTACACGGTAATGTTTAAAGTCGCACCTTGTCTAGTGGTACACTGGAGAATTGAAAACACAAATTGATTAACACGAGATGTCACCTTTCTTTGAAAGTGGTAAGGACTTTGTAGGCATCATCGTTAAACATAAAAAAAAATCACTAAATAAATCATACTCTAGCACAATATCCGCCACGATGGTGAACAAATCAATGAATGATAGCTACCCTGGTAGCATTGACTATTCGTGGACTTTAAAAAACATGCAGTTTTTTTTCCCCCAAAATGTATGAGTTTAGAAAATCCCTTCTGTTCTTTTAAAAGTTATGCAAAATTAGTTTTAAAAAAAGACATGACAAAAAACAGCATCAAACTTTTGCAAAATTCTAAAAATTGCTCACATAGATGAAGAACACAAAATAAACTGTTAAATATGCGATATAAAAAAGTAATTTTTATGTGGAGTTCATGTGAAACTTTTGCAAAACTTGACTGCAGTAGAATTATAAAAAAAAAAGCTTTTAAAAAAGCGAGGTGGCAGTTTTACATAAAAAAGGACAACAAGTTTTCCCAACTCAGATATTTCAATAGTTTTATTACGACTTTTCTCCTTGAAATTTACGAAATTTTTAACTATTTTTCAACAGCCACTGCTACCAGGGAAATATTAACCCTTTCACTTTCATTATCAAGCTATATTTTGCAGGTGCATATCCCATGATTAGGACTGGTTGTCACACAAACAAATCATAGCGCACTCTGTTGGGAGGTACCTAAAGTTGTAGGTACTTCAGATTCTTCTCAATAGATGGAGCTACAAACATGAATGTTCTTGAAGAGAGATTGTCGAGTATTGGCGGAATTGCATGGGAAGGATACCATTTTGCTGATCACAGATGCTGCGTTTATGGTATCTGGTAATGAGAGGGTTATGTCTCCGCTCGATACTGCTAGGTCATAGAACCATGTAAAGTTCAATATGAAAAAGAAGACTAGCTCTTCATCATACTGTTTTTCACAACTACCATTTTCTGCCATTCTAAATTTAAAACGCCTCATTTTATTAATTTTTGAGCTTTTAAAGAAAAATATGATGGTCTTCTAAAGCAGTGATCATCTTCCATTGCTATCACATTTCATTAGGTCTTTCTGAGTAATTCGGAATTAGTTGTGGCTAAGAGTTGCACTGTTACAATTATAAAAAATGAAGGATTCAAAGAAGGGGGAAAATTTAACAATTGAAAGAAACCTGAAAAAATAATGAGGTACAAAATACATAACAAAATGGTCTTATTTTCAGAGACTTCGAGAGGTGGGAAACAGTTTAAACACTAACTACGGTTATACACGTTAACGCAATACACGGTTGATGTAGGATTGAAGGTCAGGAATCACATAGAATTGGTGGGTGACTATTTGACACAGTTTTCTGGAAATTACCTTAAGCCCAGATCTGAAATCAAAAACAGGAAAAAAATGAAAAACAGGGCTTACAGAAGTTTGATTGCTAAAAGGAAAAGTGATTTCAGTACATAGAGGTTAATTTTTCAAGGGAGCTATTCTTCTGGTATTAATTTGAAACAATTAAATTAGTTTTTCAACCCAAAAATACCCAAAAAGAAATCATGTTTTCAGTTTATCATTGTGCAAGTAGGGGCTGCAATCAAAGGAAAGTGTTTCAAAGGGCTCTATGTCCAACCGTTAAGGCACTAAAAGCCACATTTTTAAACAAGCCCAAAATTTTACAATCCACATACATTATTTTTAATACAAAAATTAAAATTTCGGCCAGCCCTAAGCCTGGATTCGAAAAGTGAGGGAAAAAGCTTTAGACTTTTATCTTCCGTCTATGAGATTTGCGCTGGCGTGCAGTCAAAGGTCCACGGTCAACTGTGGTGTGGTTAAGTGTCTACAGTCAACTGTTGTATGATTGTTTGGAATTCTTAGAAGTTGATTTCAAGAAATAAAACTCAAAGGACTCTGCATGGAAAACTAATGAATTCTGCACTGGCTAAATTTTTTTATTCCTTGATATAATGTTCTTTACAACCTCCCGAGCATTATGAACTGTTAAAATCAAACTTTTAATGTGTCAATTCTAAGAAAAGCATGGGCTGAAAAGTGAATTATTTTTTGGATTATCTAGTAGATACGTTGCGACATCTGATTAGCGATAGAGGAGAGCTTTTGTTTAACGAGGAAGATTGGACACAAGAAAAGAAATAAATTCTTCCAAAAGGTGACAGAATGTAGCTCAGCTTTACCAAAATTAGCAACAATACCACATTTCCATTGTTAAAAACCCCATGTAAGAGTGCCAAAAAAATTCTCTTTTTACCCCTGATTTTCTAGACATCGACACACACTTTGAAGAAATTTGCTCCAAGTGCTTAGTGCATTCAATTATTCTTCCAATAGCAATTTATTTTATGAAACCTCACTAGGTTGAAATTCAACTATTAAACACAGATGATCCGAGCTAAAAACTTCAAAATTATCTCAATAAGTTTCAACCTCAACCTACATAAGAAGCAAGGAAGAACAAGAGCAGCTGTGCTATATGATCACTACCTATGCTTACAAGAGAAGTGAAGAAGCATTTTTGAACAGGTCATTTAAAACAGGGTATAGCCGCCAAATTTTCAGAAGATGAGTTTGAATATTAGTCTTGAGAGGACACATCAGACTGTCAAAATTGACCAGATTTCTGAGCCACCTCTCCAGCGCAGGGTGCTTCCTACTGATTTTTATAAGTAGCACTAGGAGCAAAGGCACAATTTATGATTTTTAACACTGTCATCAAATTATTTCATTGTCATAAAGCTGCTAAAAATGGCAGTGCTGAGAGGTTTTGTGGAAGAGAAGTGTATTCATCAAAATATTTATTTCTTGTCCTATTTTGCCGACCCACTTCGAGTGACTGGTATTTCACTACAGATGACGCGTTGAACATTGGTTAATTTTTTCAAATAGAAATAAGAAGAATTGTCAAAAGAATCGAGTTTTTTCATATTTCTTGGAAACTTGACTTCTAGCAGTCGGGCCTTTCCAGTGGCGTGGCGTGCTTTGCGATATATCGATTGTTATGCCATTTAGACCTATGGAAAAGTATCGATAAGCAGGGTGTTCGCAGCGAACACCTTAATAATCGATTCTTTACCATTAGTTCAAATGGCATAACAATCGATTTATCGCAATTCATGCCACGCCACTGGGCCTTTCTTCAAATAACCCATTCATTCACAGTTTATGTACATATTGAGAGAAATATATTCATGACTTACCTTCAATGAGTAGTCCCAACTGCCAGTTGAAAAAGCAGTGCCATCAGGTGAAACTTGCAAACATGATACTCGGTTTTCATGTCCATACAGCAGACTTACTCGCACACATTTCAACGAGTCCCACACATTGACAGTGAAATCATTATAACCAGCAAATAAAAGCCTACCTGTAATGACAAGTTAGTTGTTCTTTTAATGCACTTTTAAGTAAAATGAATTTTTCTGATAATTTTGTTATTTAAAAATACACTTTCCGCAAGGTAAGCAAAATTTATGAGAGGCTAGAGCAAACTGAATGAGATTTCTGTTTTAATTCAAACTCATCCTCTCATTTTTTGAAGAAGTGAAGTTAGAACAATTGGAAGGATTCAACCAGAATCTGCCAAACTACATAAGATGGTGTATAATTTCCTCTCGTGTTTCACTTTTCTTACAGTCAAAATAAGCAACATTCTGATATGAAATTCCACGAGTATCCAAACAGCAACTTTCTACGATGAATAGTAGCCGAGATATCGTGCTTTGAAAAATTCGGTTTATGACATCATCCACTGCAGTAGTGACTCATTGATTTCATCATTCAGGGAAACACACATTTGCACTGGTTACTCAACGAGAGACTCGGATCAAAGCAGGGTGGAAGAAACCAAGAATGTCACTAATGCAGTGTATGACGTCATTAACCGAATTTTTCAAAGCGCGATATCATGGTTAATATTAAATATAGAACATAGAGCATAATACATAGAATTGCTGTTTTGGCAGATCAATATTTTTAGCTGATCGACCAGAATCAAGCATCAAAACACGATTCTGAGACCATCACAGCTGACTCATTGTTTGGCCTTTAAAAAAGTAAAATTCTTCAGGAAAGCTGTAAGAGTGCTAATCAAGTACATGGTTTGGTTCGCTTATCGAATACATATATGTGGATGGTTTTACCATCAACATTTTATTTACTCACCACTGACAGAGAAATCGACAGCATTTGCAGCAAACATTATACTCTGTTTTGTATAAACCGCTACTTCTTTGTCAGCTCTTAGATCAAATAAACGACACTGTATTGGAAAATCAAAGAAATGAGTACTTTAATTAAAGACAATATTCCTGTAGAAAAGACTAAAATGGTAAAGAGAGAAAAAAGACACCCCATGAAAAGAAATTAAATCAAAGGGACAGTTAGGCAAAATCTTCGAATGTTGAACTGGTTTTGATGTTGATAGGTAAAATGTTAGAAAAAAATCATTTCTCAGGGGAGAAAAGCCAATCAAAATCCAAAATCAATTTTTTTTTCTAAGTTCTAGGACACAAGAAAAAATTTAAAGACCTTGAAGAGCACTCTAATAGCATTGCCTTTAAAAAAAAATAGGTAAAGCAACTGTTGAAATGTATGAGTTAGCAAACCATTTTTGTTCTTTTTGAATTAAAATTAATGCAGTAGGTACATATTAACGTTAAAGAAATTTTTTTGAAAAAAATTGGCATCAAAATTTTGTTGAGTTCTAGAAATTTCTCATTATAAGCAGCAAAACATGCAACAAGAGAAAATAGAATATTATGTAAAATTTAGGTAAGTACATTTTTTTCATTAAATTTACTAAAATGAAGAGAGGTAAAATAAGTAAAATGACAATGAGGCATTCCCGCGTAAAAAAGAACAAAAATGGGTTTCTCGACTTTGATTTCAACACTTTTAGAAGTTTTCTCTTTGAAATTTGTGAGTTATTTCATCTTTTCGGAACGGTTATTGCAACTAAGTAAAGTTTATTTTGCTATTGAAATGTGTAAAAGTAAAAGTATGATGTATGGGAGATGTCGTTCAACACTTCAGGGGTCTTCATGACAAAAAAAAGAAAAAGATCTTCCACACAGTCCTGAACAAAGTAACAAGATAAGACAGAATTCAAGGACTTTTAATGCATTCCCTAGATTCAAGGGAATTCAGACACTAATAAAGGCATCATGGACTCAGTCCTTACCGTCGAATCATCAGATCCTGTTGCAACAGCATCACCGCTAGGATGAAATTTGACACTATTTACATCAGACTCATGGCCTTCGAAAGCTTGAACACAATTTCCTGTTCGCATATCCCACATCAGGACCATTTTATCACAGCTCTGTAAAAATACAAGAAAAGTGGACGATTACTCCAAACAGCTGATAATTCCTAGTTGTCATGGAATTAAAAACAGAACATATGCACATGGATGGGATGTTTATGCGATTATGGATAGGCGGAAATTTTATCAACATGGGGGGGGGGGGAGGCTGCCGCAGGGAGCAGTCAGTGGGCCCGTGCGTCGCACTGCGTCAGAGGGGAATTATTGGACTCAAATTTCTTGCACGCAATCTGCTTACTTATAGAGATAATGAGTTCTCTAATATATTCTTTTATTCGTGAGTTCATGTTTGTAAAAGAAAGCTAAATCTTGCTGCTGCTCGAGAAAAGGTTGCTGAAAGGTAAACCTTGCTGTAAGGGTTGATTTCGGATAATTCCAAGTTTCATTCTGAAAATTGCTTCAAAACATACCACGGATGCTACCTTCCGGGCTTTATGTGCACCGCTTGGTTCGTTATACAGCTCATTGTCTTTGATGCTTCGAACCTGATTTAACCATTCCTGAATGACGGAACGGCCTCCTTGAATGTTGGACTTTAAAAACCTGACACAAAGAAATACTCACTCCAGATACAAATGTGTTGCCTGTTTCTGAAGGAGCAAGATCTAAGGACATGACGTCTTTGGAATGTCCGTGAAAACTCTGCAGCAATTGTCCTGATTCAACATCCCAGAGAGCGCAAGTAGAGTCTCCGCTTCCAGTTAAAATCTGATATGACAGCCCCAAAAAAGAAGAAAAATTAGTCAGGTGCATATCAATGGCTAAGGTCGAGAAATGAGTGCTTCCATTGCAAAATTTAAACATCTCCTATTGCGTTTCATTTTTTAAAGAGAGAACCAATCAAAATTACCACAGTTAGATTATAATATTTTTTTTTTATTATAACATTGAAAAAAGTGGTACTTTTTTGTAACTTTTCTTAGGAAAAAAGAAATTATAAAAACACGATTCCACCTTGCTTGTGAAAAAATATGAAATTGGTGGTATACTCTGAGGTTTACGCCTGAAATTCGTACTTCCATTTTAGAATTTATAAATCGTCAATTATGTTATTAGTAACATAAAAACTAACCAAAATGTCTCTTGGAATTTGCAGGCAATTTCTTTGGGTAGGTGACAAAAGTTCACCAAAAATTTTGTGTTAAAGTTCATCTCCTTTAAAATAATAACACATGAGCAGAGATTTGCATTTTGTGACTTCAGCCATCGGTAAAATTAAGGCTGAAACTTTTAAGCCAAGTAGTAATTGGAGTAGCGTTGCTGAGCAGGTAATACTGTTTGAAACATTACAGATTGGTTTTCTAGGCTTGGGGGTTAGTTATAGGCCTTGTCCACACAAGCGCGGTTCGCAAAACTTATTTCGAGGAACTTGTTCCCGGAACAAGTTTTAGCTGAGCTGAAAACTTATTCCTCCTAAACCCGAAACTTCCCCCGGACTCCGAGCTTCTACATATGTTTCTTTGGATGTGAATTTGTTTGTTTTTGTTTTTTACATCCTTTACATGTCTTGACATTTATTTTTGTTACTTTAGCAGCCGTAATAATATATTATTTTGCAATAATTGTAAAGTTTTATTGAAGTTCCGGTTCCAGTTTGGGCGAGCTCGTGTGGACAGCATCCCTCCTTTCAAGGAACAAGTTCCGGGAACTGAGCAGTTTGTTGAATAAGTTCCTCAAACCACCCTCGTGTGGACAGGGCCTTAGACTAATTTAGTGGCTACATCATTCAATATAAATTGCTGTAGAATGTACTCAAGCCAGGTTGTTGGAGTACCTATGAGTGTTTCTGGCAACCAAAATGTTCTCATGTTTAATGGGTCATTAATTGATTTATGATTCATTGATGAGATATGTGGTTTCACACGTTTGCTATCGATACATGCCTCTTCCCGCGATGGTCCTTTATGAAGGGTTTCATCCCCGCAAGCTTCCTTGTCATGCAGTTGTTTCACATGATAATTTTTATTAAAGTTATCATCAACATGATGAAATCACAGACAGGTGTCGTCAAGATGGCTCACAAGTCCTAGATTTTTCAAATGGTCTCACCTGCTGATCCGAGTTAGGAAAAGTGCAACAAGACATGAAGCTAGTGTGAGTTCCAACGGTTTTTTTCTTGGTGGACACATCGTCATCTGTGTTGAGGCTGTACACTGTTACTTTGTTGTCAAGGCCACTGTTAACATGAAAAAATTCATTAGAAGCATTAAATTAAAATTAATTTTAATTATGGAAAGTTTGGTTAGATGGACTTAATTTCGTAAATAGAAATGAAACCGTCTCCTTGAAAGTCTGTGACACTACGTTGAAAGTCAGACGTTCTTGCAAGAGCTGATTTAATTATGCTTCCTTCCGATTTTGTAATTTTTGACATGGAAGCTGCAACAGGAAATTCAAGTTCGAAACTAGATAGAAAAAACAAGCTAATTATTAGCTGTAAATTGAGCAAAGCAATCGAGTGAAAATGTAGATCCGAAGATAAAGCAGTTTGGAACTGAATGGAGAAAAGGATTGAGACTGTGCCGGAGCAATATAATTAGACATTTGAGCTGAGGCACCCGCCAAGGAGCAAAGTGCCACTAAAAATGCAAATTTTGGGAAAATACTACGCTGTTCTCAAGGCACATTAGGAAAAAAGGAAAAAACATGCAATGAATTGGTTCAAAGACTCAGAATGGAGAATTAGCCCAATTTGGGGCAGTGCCTCCGTAGACTCTCTTCGTAAGAGACTCATAATAAGGAATGTTAGAAAAAAAGAGCTTCATTATTATTTCCAGCAGGTCTAATTAAACTTGTAGAGAATGCTCTAGAAAATTGCGATTGCAATTGAATCGGGACGTGCGAAAACCGCTAATGTCCATTTTTCCAGTCCGAAGTTTTTTTGAGTTCATAATGCTTTTGAAGAGTTGATACAACCATAAAAGTGATGAAAAGACTCGTTTTGGGATTAAGGAAACCCAAAGACAAGTTTTAATGTCACTTTCGTGTTTGCAACCAACTCCGAAAAGTATTATCAACTCAAAAGAACTTACAATTAGGACTGGAAAAATGGACATTAGAAATAAAATTGTCAAATTATAATTCAATTGAGGTCTCCTTTTAGCAAAACAATAATCTGAACTGCTGGCAACTTCTTGTTTACGACACTACTGAATGTTCTTGGCTGGACACTTAAAATTGTGACCAATAAAAAGCTAGCAACAGATCTCAGTATTTTCTTAGACATTTGGAAACTATCTCATGCGACACACACATATACAAAAGAAACCTTTGCTAAAAACATCACTTCTGTTTCTTGATTCCCTGACTTTTTTCTGACGTATTCTGCTATTCTGTGATTCCAAAATTTCCAGTTTTTTCTAACTTTCGATAAAATGTCTACTTAAATAATTTTCCTTTTACTTACGCCAAATTTTGCCAAACTCTGGACAAATTTACTATTACAAAGATTCATATTAGGAGAAAAGGTACTCAGAAGGTGTTCAAAATCTTTCGGATGGCACCGACTGAAATTGCTGGGTCAACATGCTACTCGCAGTATTCCCTGACTTTATCTTTGAATTTGCTAACTTTCCTTGTAACAGTCTCACTTCTAGAAATTTTGCCTCTGTGACTCGGAATATCTGCTCCTGCAGTCAGACATGGTTGTATAGTAAAAAAATTCACTTTAGAGAAAGTTTGATTGTTAAGGGGCTTGCAGGAGTTTGAGGAGTGCAGAAAAACTATTTCCTCACTTATCTGAGCTGATAATTTTATGATGACTGCTATTGAATACTATTACCTAATGGAATTTTCTTTTCTAATTTGGGACTTGGCAATTTTAAACGTAATGCACTAATGGAACAACACATGCTTTAGAAATCTCTGATATTTGTCCATAAAACAAAAATCTTAAGCTCAACACTTGGGATTCTTTGCAAACTTTGATTAAATGGTACAAGCAAAGAGGAGACAAAAACGAAAAAAAATGTTGGTTAAACTGTACATCACAGAAAAAGTGAGAAACAGATGATGAACGATACAAACAATAAAGAAAACAATGAAGCAAACAATGACATTGGAAGGAAGTATCTGCTTGGTTTTGAGAGATAAAATTGGGTAAGCTTGGCATAAAACAGAACAAAATTATAAATGCAGCATCGAGCAGACGAGATACTCCGAGGAGGTTACATTGACTCTTACCCGCAGGCAACGAGGTTGCCAGACGGTGCATAGGCACAAGCCATGACCCAAGTTGTCGGCATAGTTACAGCATGCTCTTTATTGGTGGTAAATGCATCCCAAATTATCATTTTACCATCCTGATTACCAGTCATTAAATAAAACAACATTAATACAGTCACAAGAAACTCAGTTTGTCCCTTGCATGTATAAAGGGCAAAAACAAAGAATAGTAATTGCACTAAAAGCAAGGTTTCAAATAAAATGAATTTTAATTTTAAAAATGAATCTAGATCAATCTTTCTAAACTTATAACATACTTGATTCAATGGGTCAGAGGAGCCTTTTTATTTTTAATTCATTCTCTTAAATTACAGAGTAAGTAGAGCTCTCAGTAATTTTCTTGCATTTTTTAACTCAAAATGATGGAAAAGATAAGCTTTCGAGGTTAGCAAAATCTGTACCCACTTGAAATAATATTTTAGGCGCTCTGTTATGATGTAGGCAGACGAGCGAGTGGGCCTTTCCTAATTGGCTAGGGCCTGGCCAAGGAGATGGCCTGGTTATGCCATCACAACCATCAGCTCTATTTGGTCAGATTTTAGTTAGTTTTTCCTCCCCTTAGAAGTACTTTCTTAAACTTCCAAATGGAATTGTTGGTTTTTTACATGAATTTTCCCTCTGGATCGAGGTGTCAGTTACTCTTCAGAAATTTTATGCCACTGACCCATGGGGGGCATTTTCAGTATCCTATTTTAACTGTTTTGAAAAAATCTGATCCATAGGAACTTGCTGCTGGCCTCAAGGGTACAATAATAGTAATAAAACAGTGATTGACCCGATTGATCTACAAGTTGCCCTGTAAGGGTCTAGGTGCTGGTAATTCTGCCGTTATGTACCCCAAGGTTGATCCACACTCCTGAACTCGATGCCATGATACTCATCACATTTTACCGCAAGGATTAATGGCTGTTTGATTAACAAGCAGCACCAGGCCATAACAGAGTGGCAAGTGCAACTGAGCACAGTAAGGCTCCCATTAAGTTGAACTCTATTGTTTCAATCTCCCACTCGAAGTAACACCGGCAGCTGTGCCCTCTACCAAGGATTAATGATTTACAAATAATACAGTCAAATGGTGCAAACTGAATAGTCCTTGATAGCCATGGTCTCACCTACCCAGACAACTTTTGGGGTTGGAGTGGCATGATCATCCATGGCCATGATGATAGATTACCAAGTGTTCCGGAGCTATTGGGAAACCGATGTAGGGCCTCAGTGATGGCTATATACTGCCTTGGCTAGTGAACCAAAAACGCTGGCTGTTCGTCTCAAAGGTATGTGATTATATTTTGAAGTCAAAGTACTTGAAACTTGCGGTAAAAGTGATTTCATTGATTACTAATATTGATTGGTAAGTGGAATTCTAATCTGCCAATTTTTTTATAGGATTTCCGAGTGCTCACATTTCAAATACTGATAATACAGTCTAGAAATAGACATCAATTTCCTATGGATCCAATTTTTTAAAAAATGCCTACTATCTCAAAAACGAGGAAAAAAGTCATACATAAATTCTTAAAAATTGAACTCGTGGCTATGAAAGGAAATAAATCACTTTTATTTCTCATTTCAGAGACAACATCTGTGCCATTAATTCCCTCACCACGCAAATAGATGCTTTTATGTGTAAAGCTAGAATTAGTTCTTCACAGCAAAATACAAAAAATTAAAGAAAATAAAGAATCCTTAAGTTTCCTCCTTGACTCCAGTTTTTCATGCTGATAATTTTCGAGGGTTAGAAAAATATTTCTCTTCATAAATAATCTTTGATGAAATGAAGTTTTCTCAGAATCTTTTCTGGGTTATCTCTGTTATCTGAGGAATATTTTATCCAAGGCACAACCTTTTCAAATTATTTTTGATATGTGAGCTCACATTTTGTCTGATATTTTGATGGCGAAACTGCAGTGACACATGACTCAATTTGCAACACTACCTACTGACTTCCTGTCGTGCATTTATTTTTAAATGGAAAAATACTCAACATAGTGAGTCCTAAAATCCTCCCAGTGTGAAAAGTACTGAATGAATATTTCAAGCAATAGCATTGGATTGTTCCCCTTGGATAAAATATAATGACAATGGAGTTTTTGAAACACTGCGAACAAGATGCATTTTCCTGCAGTTTCACTGTTGATTTTGAAAACTGAAGTTTGAAGCCCCAAACATCACTTACTTGGGAGGACGAAACAATATGTCGTTTGTCCGGAGACCAATCTGAGCAGAGAACTTTTGCTTGATGGCCCTTTAGATGACGCTTCACTTTAATGGTGAGAAAATTGATGACATCCAAGCGGTCGGCAACAGTTGCAACTATGGGGGAAGAAAGGAAGTATGTAAGAGGCATATGATGAAAAAACAAGTTTAGGAGAATTATGGATTATTAACTTTATGGCATGTCGTAGAGACTTAAGACCTATTATTTTGCAGGAATTTATTCGATGAATTTATCAACTCCACAGATGCTAGTAACATTCCTTGATACTTACTTACAAAGAGACTAAAAATCGAAATTAGCAAAAAGATCTCTATTTCAGAGATAGTGTAACCTTTTAACCACATTTTAAATTGATAGAGGAGGACCAACTGTTTTCCATTCGCAAGGTTTAATAAAATTTCTCAAAAAAAAAAACCAAGAATCTTCTTAAAAGGTGTGAAAAAAGTAGTGTGAAACCAATAATTGATCAAACTTAGCTTCCTGTCCTCTTTGTTGACATAAAGTGAGGAGCATCATTAATAGAGGGATTTGGAGGACAAGGCACAAGAGTGTAGTTCTAAATATTTCGAGATGTACTTGTTTGAGGTTTCGAAATTACATGGATCCTTATGGCGGAAAGAAAGTACAAACCGACTTTTGGAAACTTGAAAATTGGAATTTGGGAGCGAATTTTTAGCAGTATATGCATTAAGACTAGTTTTACTTGAAACTATTGATATCCTAATTTTTTAAAAAACTGCACTTATACGCCTTGTCCTCCAAGCCTCTCAATGGTTCTCAACTTAAGTTCAATTCGCACATTTAATCAATCTTTAAAAAGCAGAGCTACACTGATAAAACAACTGACATTGACTTGTAGTGGAACTTACTCGTTACATCATTAAGTTTTTGTCTTTCTTCCTCTAATCTTAGTTTTAGAGCATCAGCCTCCTTCGTCAGAGATTCTATGGTATCAAATTTACTTGAGGTTTCTTGAGCCATATCTGTTGTGACAGCGAGAGTATCAAAACGGTAAAGAAATTATGGGATAGAACATCACCAAAGAAACACTATAAATTAATGGTAAGCACTAAAATTAATAATGAGTAAAATTAAAACTAAGTAGCAGAACACAATAATCAGGGTTTGACCAGTTATCACTTGCATTAGTTGTTGTTGTTACTAGTAATGGATAACGAACAGCTGACTTGATGATAGATGGACTGCAGCGATCGATACAAAGCTGATGAATGGTGAATGTGCTCGGAATTCAGTGATGCCAAGTGCCAAGTGATAAGTTTCGAGTGATAAGAAATATTTACCTTCTTGTATCTGACAACAAGCAAGAGGCAGAATCTTGAAGGCCAGCCATCGTCTGTCAACTTTCGCCGACCTTCCGTCCTAATTTTTTTGATTCGCTTCACTTCAGCGATTTCGGCAAATTGTGTACGTGTACGTCCGCAGATATGGCCCCTGGAACTTGCCTGGAACTCGTATTCCCCGAGCTTATATTCCTCACATGGATTCATCTAATAAGAGCGCAACATTTGTATGACCAAGGACCAAAGCTTGTACCTCCAGGTAAGTGTCATGAAGTAACTCAATTTTTCTAATTCCTTAAAAAGCATACTTAGTTAAAGATTTAGTCAATGACCCCCTTTTGTGATCCTCTGTCACATCGTCAGCCTCCGGCCAAAGTACATATCACAAGCGCCACTTTCACAGAAATTGAGTTATGATAGTTTCGAAATAGAACTGGGGAAAGAAAAGAAGAGACTAATGTCACATCCTAAAATCGCACCATTCAACAGATATTTACGGCGTTAGAGTTTAGCAGAGATTTGGTCTTGGCCCGGAAGGCTAGGACTTACAGAAAATCCTGCCGCAGATCATCAGTAAGCAGGAGCGTGTCACCGATGCGTATATGCTCTCAGCTCTGGTGGAGAAAGAGAGAACTTCAATTGCCCTTATGTATTAGCAATTTACTAAATTTCGACAAGCAACTGCAGTGGCCAGATGGTAACGCGCTTGCCCCTGGGTAAGGTGAAGTCCGGATCGCGACCCAGTGGTGGGAAATTTTTGCCGTCTATACACTCCGAATTGAGTCATAAATGCTGCGAGTGGCCATAAAGAAATACTTTTTTCCTCAAAATAAGAGCGAAGCGTGCATTTTTGCGCATGTAATTGAAAAAGGCTCCTCTTGCAGAGAAACCTCAGGACCTAGGGTGTGGGCCCTAATCTTATGTGGACCGTCCAATAATCTTCTTTCTTTTTTTTAGAGGAAAAAGCAGACTCCGAAGCCAGAAATAAATGTAACGTTAGTGGGCAGTAAATATATAAGTAGGAACCTTTTCAAAGGGGCCGTCCTCAAATTACGTAAGGCACTCACCAGGGCGGGGGGAGGGGGGGAATCCAGAGGTGCCTTACGTAAGCCAAACGCTACGATTTTGTTTCTTCCAAATTCCGTTAATTCAAAGACTTAAGTACTAGTCCAAATTTTGTTTTCTAGATGTTCAATGTTTTTTGGCTAAAATGTAATTTTTCTGAACTTTCTGAATTTAAAAACTGTTATATTTCATGATCTCCTACCAGCGATAAGTAATGTTTAAACTATACCGATTTGTTTCAGCACCATTTTTTATTAAATAATGTATGCATTTAAACGATAGAAAAGGGGGGGGGGTCATAAAAATCGGAAAAATTGCCTTTCGTAATTTATGGATGGCTCCAAAGAGTAATTTTGACATTTCCTATTAGTATTTTTTGTATTCCTTACAGTCGTTTTACTTCGAATTCCGAAGTTGATGTACTTTTGTATCACAAGCGCCATTTGGGAGAGATGTATCCCAAGCGCCAAGTTCGGCAACTGCTCTCCTTTTTGATTGTTTACAATGTTCGTTACAGCAACCCTCAGAATGTCTTGCAGCTGAATTGTTTTCGTATGTAAACGCATCTTGTTATTTCAAACATAATACTCATTTTTTTTAGAATAAGTATAAATAAATGAAAATGGAAAATGCTTTGCTGAAGTTGATGAACTTTTGCATCACAAGCGCCATATAAGAGCAAAGTATCACAAGCACAAAGTTAGGTAAGCGCTCATCTTTGAGATTGTTTTTACAATTTCGGTGTCAACAACACTTGAAATGACCTGTAGCAATTGGTCACTTCTCGGCTGGACCATCACAAGCGTTATTGTTATGGAAATTGAGTTCTGGATGGTTTTGAATTAATGAGATGTATTTACTCCCAAGAATAATACCGTTTTTTTAGATTAAAAATGAGAAATATGGACAAAACTCTGTTTTTTGGGGAGGCAGAAGCTTTGCCCTGACTTTTGGTTAAATTTCATGTAACTTTTTACATAGTAGATTTTTATGTACGGTCTAGTAAAAAATGAGTATCCAATTGCGAAAATGCTCTAAGCACTCATGTTTTTTTCCCCATGGAAAACTAACCGACAGTGAGAAACCTGAAATGTATTTATTCACTCAAAAAGTCCGCCTCTTTAAAGTCCAGTCAGATTAGCTCTAAACAGGTCAATCTGGGAAAATCAATGGGACTCCTCATTTTAAAATCGGACTTTCCCCCGACCTTCATTTTTTTGATTTATTGCCGCTTAAATCGGGCTATGATACCATAGTGTCGAGTGCAGCGCGCGCGCGGCGACCGCATTGTGTTTAGCGCAATGCGTGAAGTATTCTTGTAGTCTTGTAGGCGCTACCTTATGTGCGTTTCGCGCCGACCTAATGCGGCCGCACTTCTTTGGCGAGAATAGAAACGATGATACTGCATTAGATTTGAAAGAAACTGTAGAAATAGAGGAGAGATAATGCGTTTGAAAAGTGGCTGGGTAAAATTAATAAAACGGTTCATGCAAAATGCAGATAAAAATATTCGAATGGACAGTCTATCGAAAATTAAATGGGAACAAGCAGTACAAGTTAATGCGAGTAACTTTTCACCCGTGAAAAAGAGACTTACATCGGTGGAAAAAGTTGACGTAGACGGCGTTAATTTTGCCAGTAAACAATTGCATTGAAGAGTTTTAGAAGGAAATAAGGGCAGATTTGCGCAAAAAAGTGCATAATTTCTCATCTAAGAATGTAAAAATACACTTCTTAAAAAAATTGAAAATCTTGTGGAAGAATACGCTAAAGACAGGTACAAACACGAGTTGTTAATAGCTTTAATCTAGTCGCTGACGCAGCAACGCACCATTCAGAATGCATTGATAAGTTATATCATGTTTTTTTTATTCTGATTTGCCACATACTGAAACGGATAACGAAAATTTTAATGAAGAATTAGAGATGGTTTTAACGCACCTGCATCCAATAATTATCAGTTTTCATTGGAAGAATTGCCTAAAGCCAGCATAAATATTTCAGAGGAGACACTGAAGTCAAAATTACTTACAATAATCGGCGAACGCATCTTAATAACAAACTTGCCTAGTTTTTTATTGACGAGAGAAATCTTGTGCGAGAACATGGCCGGATTTACCTACTTGCCGCCCATGGGCCGCCTGTATTTTGCCGCCCTCTTCTCACTTATTTTGAAACATCAATAAAAACCATCAAGTGAACGTGCCGTAGGGAGTAGGGTGCATAAGACGCGTTCACTCGTGTTGGATACGTTTTTTGCGTAAGCCCTGTCAACACTATTAGCAAAAGTTTAAGGAACTTCTCGCGAAAGTTCAGTTCCGTAAACCTATCTCTGTGTGGACAAGGCCTTTCATTTGTAAGAAATGAACTGAAAAATTAAGAAAGAACAAACATTAATGTGATTTAATAATTTTAACTTCCGCCGCCGTGCCGCGCTGACCACACTGTGTTTGGCGCAATGCGTGAAGTATTCATGTAGTCTTGTAGGCACTGTGCGTTTCACGCCGCGCCGACCGCTGTTGACCGTACTGTGTTTGACACAATGCGTGAAGTATTCATGCAGTCTCGTAGGCGCTTATATGTTTCACATGCCGACCGCCGCGCCCGTGGGCTTCTCCTTTTCATCTCAAGTCCTCGTCATCATTTCTCTCTGCGCCGCGCCGCTCCAGCTAGGCCAATTTACGTGTTTGGTTTCTCTCTTAACTCAACTAATTAAAGGTGCGCAGTATTTTGTATCACCGAAATACGACAAAATTAGAAATTAATGAACTCTCAGGAAATGAGAGATTTTGTCACCTTTTCTTGTTTGTAATTTTATTCTGAATCCGATCTTTTTGTATCTGCATTTGAAAAAGGGCAAAATTTGCCGCCCCCTAATTTTGCCGCCATGGGCCGGGGCCCATGTGGCCACCCCCTTAATCCGGCCCTGTGCGAGAAGCTTGGTCCGCAATAAAGTGCAACAAAGAAGGAGATGAGCGAATGAGAATCGTGCGCATGACGGTGTCAATACCTACCCAATGAAAGAGGAAATCATTTTAAAAACGAACAATTCCGATTATTACTTTTGCTCAGCATGATATATTGATATCATACTAATTCGGCATATAGATTAGGCATGATATCAGTCTGATTCAACACGATATCGTGATTGTCGACTTCACCAGGGAATTGAACCATCAAAAGTACTTGAGCTCTTCTAATTAGCCATTGAATAATTTTGTTTCTAATTAGGAAATGGAGGTACAAGCTGAAATGGTGCCTGTAGAATGCAATAGTTCAATATCGTTGGTGCAGAATGAAAATGATGGAGTGCAGTTACAAAGTCGGCTTCAGGTAAGGAGGAATAAGCAAAAGATCAGATTCCTTTAAAATAATCCAAGTCAAATTCAAATAAAGACTCAACCACGAGTTATGTAGGAGTTCTACCAGTAAGCATTTACAGCCTGTTGGCGGCTTGTTGTATTGAAATATGTGTGAATGTCTATGTAGACATTCACACATATCAAAAATGCATTTATATTTGAAGAAGAGCATAGAAGGAGAATTTTGTATATTTTCAATGGAACAGCTATGCAAGAGTTTCATCTGTGATGACAATGGTGAGTGAAATACTCGTAATATGAGAAAATGTGCCCTTTATGAATATATTCTTAAGCCATGAGAAAAAGTTTTCTACCTACAAAAGAAAGTTAAATCTCCAGAGAGCTAATAGGTAAGTATAAGCTTCCTTTTGAATCTCATGAGACCTTTAAAAAGTAGAGGACAAAATTTTATTTGACTATTTCTGATCGTTTTTGGAAAAAGGTCCTCGTGCACTTAAATGTTTTTCAAGGGAGCGGTTCTTGCCAAAATTGGTGAAAAAAAGAAAACTTGAGTTCTTGTAAAAGAATAACAAGTGGGAAGTACCAAATTGCTGCGTTGAAAGCGCTTGCTCTAGTATCTAGATCCGTAACAAAAGGCGATAAAGTCTTGCTCTAAGTAGGATTCGTCGAATATCAGGAGCACTCGTAGTCGCCAATGGATTTTATGACCCGCCGGGGTCATAATAAATGGGAGATGATCGGTGAATTTTCTACGACTTTCCGAGGGCGCTGAGTGGTGTGCGGGTGGCCACCGTGCTACGGCTTCAGAAATATTTAAAGTCGCGACAAGCAATAATATTACTTGGTCGGTAGAGCAAGTAGAAGAGGCCCATAGAGAAAAAAAAAGGAGGTGTTTGCACTTCGGGCATCTTGGAATTTTTTGATGACTTGATGACGTAGGTGGGTACAGCGACGTTTAGCGAGAAGGGGACGTCGCTGTACCCACCTACGTCATCAAGTCATCAAAAAATTCCAGGATGCCCGAAATGCAAACACCTCTTTTTTTTTCTCTATGGAAGAGGCCAGAGCGTGGACAGCCCAGCCTGTGTTAAAGTAGACTCTTCTCTTAAGCTGGCGCGGTGAAGAATCAGAGTGATACCGGGGGGGGGGGGGGGGGGGGGGTCGTCTGCACCACGAAGATGAACAGCCGTCGTGGCAGTGGAGAGGAAAGACGTCATATTCTCCAGAGAGAAAAAGAGTTAGGTTGGAGCAGTATGATTGGCTTAGATCGAACAGCTAAGTGGCTGAAGCCAAAAGACCGGTGCAAGGCACGTCATAGTAAATCCCAGTGCATGGGTCATGCCTCTTAATGAGTAAATTTTGAGTGATTTCATCAATTTTTATCGCGCGCAATGAAGGATGTGCAGTAGCATTCTAAGCCAATTATATCACCCAAGGTATGATTATGGCAGATTGTAACTTGAAACAGCTTTCCCCTAAAAATACGGCAAGCTCTAACCTCTCTCTAGTTCAGTTTCAAACGTTTTGATGTTTTGCACCCGAAAATATTTGTAAAATTGTATTCTTCCTCGTATCGGTACTCAAAGTAAGATTTTCTGGCAAGAAGGTTAAATTTCCCACTTGTTAACTGATTAACTGAGTTATAATTGTAGTCATTTTCCAATTTTAATACATTTTTTTTTTTGTCATTTCTGTGTGCAAGATACTCATAAGATATTTTTATCCTTATCTCACATCATGTAACAGTTATAAAAGGAAAAATTAGAGTTGTTTCTCAAAGAAAATGTCTCAAAATTCACGATGAGCGCATCGGGAAAGTCTGAAATGCACTCCTTACTTCACAATTTGCATAAGGAATTTGCATAAGGAATTTGCGTTTTTTTGAGCTTCCCGCCTCAAAAACGATACCACAGCACAGGTGAACATTTTGTTAGAGGAGTCATTCCATCCAACCCCTGATCACTGAGATACTACGCAATATTCAACTTAGCCAACGCCAATCCGCCAAAACACATGTGACGATTCTAACCACCTGATAACAATGGGCGTTTTTCTCACGTTGGTAATTAAATATCCGCCTTGGTTGACCTCGTGCTCTCCTCAACTTGCGCGCGGAAGCGTTAGAGTACCTTTATAGACAGAGTATGGCCATTTCTGTTCCGGTTTTTCATTGGTCGCGAGCGAATAGGCTGACACGATGCTCTTAGGGCCGTAAATAAACAAACAAGATGGCTGTTATCAGCAAGGAAGTTTGAGGTTATGCACATCTTACATCCTCCTGTGATAAAGGTGAAAGGCGATTTAACAATGTTTTCATGTGTTTTTTCGTGTGTTATTCGTAGATATGCTAGTTTAAACTGTTACTGCCGTATAATTGATATTTTTTTCAAATTTAGCTTCTTATCAATGATACAGAGAGTCGCCATCTTGTTTGTTTATTTACGGCCCTAAGAGCATCATGAAGCCTAAAAACTCGTTGACCAATCAAAAAGCGGAACAGTTTTCCTGTAGTAAAAAGATACGAATGGCCATACTCTGTCTATAAAGGTACTCTAGGAAGCGTCGGCCACGTTGAGCAAGGATTAAATGGAACGACTCCTCTAACGAAATGCTCACCTGTGCCGCAGTATCCTTTTTGAAGCGGGAACGCAAATTTCTTACGCAAATTGTGCAGTTAGGAGTGCATTTCAAGGTTTGCCGATGCGCTCATCGTCATTTTCGAGACATTATCTATAAAGGTCAAAGAGTGCTCTAGCAAAAGTTTGCAACAGGCCCAATGTACAATTGTTGCAGAATTCTTAATATAATTAGGAGTAGAGAAAATGATTCAAAAACTCCTCGGAGAGCAAGCATTACAGAATGTAAAGAGGGTTATGCAAAACGGCCAAAAAGTGACCCCGCGGGGATTGTACGAAACTTTGTGGGATGATTGTATAGGTCATTTTGGGCCTGCATCTGGCTGCTTTTAGGCGAAAACCGCAGGGAAATAGCGTTGCCATTTTTTAAAGTCGTAACCTTCAAACACCCATAACTTTCGCAAAAATGCAGTTACACTGTTACAGAGCTCGTATTTATACCAAAAAATGCGGAAAATTTCGTTCTATCGACCAGCGCAAAGGAAATTTTTATTTGAGTCCACTGTTGCCACGTTTTGGCCATTTTTTTAATTTTCATAATGATTAAAAATCACGTTATCGCCTAAAAGTGTGTTTGCAGTTGGTGGGGATTGAATAAAAACCTGTCAGGATTTTTGTTCGTTCGATTTCGCATCCATTGATATGTTATACTTTTCTGAGAGGCTTAGGGAATCCAAGTTACAGCGATTTGAAAATTCGGCAACACGCCCGACGCCCGATTTTGACGCTCGTTAAGGTACGTTTCGCGACTCCGTGTTGAAGGAGAACGCCTAAATAAAACAAAATTCGAAGAGCCAGTTCATGTTTTACGCTTTTTTGAAACTTTCACGTCATTTTTAGAAATTCAAGTAGCGGCGGTGTTGCCGGTTTTCAATGAAAACCACCGCTGCGATCACAATTGAAAGTAGCACTCATTTAATCACGTCTAGCTACATAGTTTATCCTAAACTGACCATTTGCGACATGATGTTAACAACGTCGCCTAATTTCCGTCGGAATTCGCGTAGAGGCGGGGTTGCCAGTTTTCAAGGAAACCGCCGCCGCAATCACAAAAAAAATGTATCACTCATTAAATCACGTCCAGCCTTATTCTGTAGTTGGAATTGTCGATTTATCGAATCGATGGTTTCTTCTATCTCTTTGCAACGGCACTGGTGTCCGACAATAACGAGGTATCGAAATTTAAGGCTACCGAATCACCCGAGCGGTCTGATGATTAGTTTTGGAAAGGGACCTAGATCCATCGATCTTGATCTCGATACAATATCGAAAACCGGCAACACCGCCGCTACTTGAATTTCTAAAAATGACGTGAAAGTTTCAAAAAAGCGTAAAACATGAACTGGCTCTTCGAATTTTGTTTTATTTAGGCGTTCTCCTTCAACACGGAGTCGCGAAACGTACCTTAACGAGCGTCAAAATCGGGCGTCGGGCGTGTTGCCGAATTTTCAAATCGCCTTAACTTGGATTCCCTAAGCCTCTCAGAAAAGTATAACATATCAATGGATGCGAAATCGAACGAACAATAATTCCGACAGGTTTTTATTCAATCCCCACCAACTGCAAACACACTTTTAGGCGATAACGTGATTTTTAATAATTATGAAAATTAAAAAAATGGCCAAAACGTGGCAACAGTGGACTCAAATAAAATTTCCTTTGCGGTGGTCGATAGAACGAAATTTTCCGCATTTTTTGGTATAAATACGAGCTCTGTAACTGCATTTTTGCGAAAGTTATGGGTGTTTGAAGGTTACGACTTTAAAAAATGGCAACGCTATTTCCCTGCGGTTTTCGCCTAAAAGCAGCCAGATGCAGGCCCAAAATGACCTATACAATCATCCCACAAAGTTTCGTACAATCCCCGCGGGGTCACTTTTTGGCCGTTTTGCATAACCCTCTTTTGAATTCCAGGCCATTTTTGTTGCAGGGGTTCTAGTGAACTAACTGTGCAATTAACCTTTCTTTTACTCAGGCTCATGACCTCTCATCGAATCCAATTAAAATGCAACTGAAATCCCAAATTTACCCCTTGAGTTTTTTTTTGTTTGTTTTAGGAAATGAAAAGAAAACAATGAGCAAACGCCAGTTCTTGGATGAAAACTTGTGGAGCTGGTGGAAATCTTTATCGAGACACCGATCTCAAGAGTAATCACCGAAATCTACAGCATTTGTACCAACATTTAAATCTCCACTGTAAGTCCTCGTCAGAGATGTGCCAATCCCCAGCTTTTCTTTCCGTTTCATCGATAATACATGCCTGTCTAGCCCTACTGGCCCCATTTTCTACCCTTATGTCTCAAACTCTCACCTATCCCTCATCCTCCCTTAGAACTGTCTCGTTCATTTTATTTATCATATAACTGGTCCCAGTCCCCTGCACTAATTCATCCGATTTTGTTTTTTTCTCTGTAGGCACCATGTACCAACGCCACTTGTTTTCCTCTCCTCTGCCAACACTTCTAAAACTGCACCAACTACTCTGAACAAGGGTTACATCTCGAGTCTTCCAGTCTTACTGGCTTGGCGCCACAACAGCTGTTGCGAATCACACCAGATAACATGAATAATTGCAAGCTGTTACTAACGTCAATCAACCTGTTACACTTGTTCTGCCAGACATGAAATTTCTTCAGCTGGGGCAGCTGTAAGGGACTCTGCATAAGTTTCCATGATCAGAACTGGATACTACACTACTTTTACTCTGCTAGAAGTGTACTTCGTTTTATGGAGCGGTACCCCTGCTTCGGTACTTCACCATGAATTTCAGTCTAAGAGGTGAGGAGTTATGTAATGCCTCTTTATTTAAGGAATAATTCCACGTAGAGAACGATCATTTTGATATTTTACTTTCCTATTTAAAGGGTTACCTGCAAATAATTTGTTTAACGTCTTCAAAAAATCTTGATTCTTAAGATGACTCATTCCAATTCATAATTCTGAATTTGACGCATTCCATTGATGGAAAAGTATGATGCTTATTTAAATTGCCTGCATGACCGGGATTTAACATGAATTTCGTTCCAGCAGCGAAAAAAAAAAAAAAAAAACTACCAATGTTTGAATCACTTTTAAACAATGAAATATATATATTACACCCAATATTTATTCAAAATCAAGAATGTCCAATGAAATCTTTTTAAATTAAGGATATTCTTTTCCGCATTGGTGCAATAATATAAATTTTAATAGCTGCACAGATTCTCTGTAATTTAAAAATTCTTGATGCGGATTTTTTTTTCTTTTCCCCACCAATTTCAAATAGTCTATCGGCTAATCCCACGCTTATTACCCCAGCCCCAGGTGACCATAGCCTAAAACCATCAAACTCAGATCACCTGGCGAGGAATCGAACCCGGGACCTCTTGGTCATAGGGCCAGCGCTACAACCACTACACCAGGGGAGGCCGAAAATAAGCCCCGTGAGACAGTCTTCTCCCAGGGAATCAACCAATTAATTGCTCTTTAATGTCTTGGAGTAATCATTAAAGATTCGTTTTCTAGTAGGGAAACCGTATAATGCCACTACCTGCTCTTCAATGGGCTGACCTAGGATGTCGATAAATGCGTACCTATTTTTCCACTAGCCCGATAGCTTTCCTGATAATCTCTTTAGAGTGCGAGGATTTAGTCGAGGGAAAGACGGTCTGATGTTCTTCCGTCAAATCGACTTTACTCAGCGGCTTGATTTCATGCTGTTCAAGAGGTCTCTAGTCTATCCTCTCTCCATCGAACATCGCGATAGGGTCTTCTTGCTTGTAGATAATGAAGTTGTTACCTTCCCAGTCGCTGTAACCAAGATACATCTTAGTCAATGCTTCCTGTATAGCCTCTGATGGTGTTCGACTAAAACGCACTGACTTTCTAAGTGAGCCGTCGATCACAAATGCCACTTCTGAGGGGTCCGCGAAATCTTCTCTTTCCGAGGTACAATCTAACGAGTGATTAAACTTGCCCTGACGCACACCCAATAAAAAGTCCGACAAGTCATCGCAGGATTTTTGTGAGGTAGCACCTGCATGTGCCGTTGTTGTAGTCGCACAGGTGGATGCAGTGTAGGTGGCCGCCGTGGGATGCGATGATATAGGTGCTGGCTCTAAGTTTAGCCAAAGATCGCACAATGCATTTTTCACCTGGTCCTCCAATTCCATTTTGGTATATGTCGTGAAGAATGTATCGTTTGCCAGTAACATCGATATATCCCGCCATCTACAGTTCTTGAGCGATGCGCCGTTCTTTTTCAGTTTCTTCATTTGCAGTTCCCACGTTCGGAATATCTTCATCAGGTCCGTCTGAAGTGGATCCGCAAGACCTGAGGAATACGTCGGTTGACTACGCGGTATCAGACACTCAGACAATTCAGTCGGGAGTCGTCGTATTGCTTGGCACGGGTGTAGGAGTCGGGATCACATCGTTTGAGGATACGTAAGGCGGCCGGAATGAGCATCGTGGCGCGGTAGGCGGTATGTTTCCAATAATTCTTCGGCGTCATTGCGTTTAGATCCCGCATCTTCATCACGTTCACTCGGACCACGTAGTCTCCAACGAGAGATTGAGTTGCATGGCTTCGACGATGGCACGATACGTTGTCAATCCTTCCTACTCACATTGAGCGAGTGTTAAACTGACTCTCAGACACTCTGGGGGGCAGATACTTAACCAGTATGCAACCATGGCTCGCACAATATCGGCATCAATCGCACGGTGGTAAGCGTCAAATATTGTTTTCACCAGCTGCTTATCGACCATTACGTCCAACTGAAATTGTGCTGCGCCTTCTTTAATTTTCTTGGCGAAATAGTCTGAAATCGTGCTGTAACCTAAGGTATAGATGTTTTGTGAAAATCCTCGAGATTTCTCTGTTTGAGGAAGTTAGTGAATTAGACTGCGGAATATCCACTAAGACGTGTTCACGTAGGTCACACACTAATTGCTAAGTCGTCTGTTTTGTTAGCCTTCAGGCTCCAGTGTTACATCAAGCGAGGTTTACTCCTTCTTGAAATTTTCAGAAGCCTCGCCACGACAATGAGGATCTCTGCTCTAGCCTGCGCTTGATCTCGAGAACTTTTTGCCAAGTCAGGGAACAAAGTCTCACCTGCACGTAACGTGTCGAAAATGACATTTGTTCTGGGGGTCAAAGTCCTTCTCCAAGCTACAAGCCTGGAGGCAGCAACTAGATTTATGTTGTCTCAAGGCTCCTTGAATGGTGCTATGTCGATATTTCTGAGGAGAAAATCGTAGATTAGCACTTCTGATTTAGTTAGGCGAGACCAGAAGTGGGCTTTGTCAGCGATTCCAGAAAACCTGAGTTCAGCTGCGGCCAATTGGGCTCGAACTTCTGCCTCTGTCTGCTTCTGACTGGAACCTCCAGACATTTGGCTCGGTGTTGGTTGGGTCGAGCCTCCATTTGACTTCAGCTTAACCATAGTCGAGATGGGGCCCTGCTGCCTTCTTAACCCTGGTCCATTAACTTGGCCCAGGGTTATTTATATGTTGCAATTTATATGTTTTATTAAATCCTATCCTGAATCTTTCATATCGCTCAGTCTAACAACCCCGCCTATCATTCATATAAAAAACCTAAAACAAGGGACAACATTAATATATAAATTATTAAGAACATATTTATTGTGTTAAATAATTTTAAGCAAAATACAAATGGGAGAATGAGTATTAATTCTACGTCAAAAATTAGAAAAACAGTTGCGACAAAGTAAAAATGTGAAGAAAATGGAAGTCGCAAAGATGTTATCAAATCTATTCCACATTCAAAGGTTGAGTATTTTTCTCGAGAATTAATAGCTTTACTTTTGATTTTAACATAGATAATATTGATTGAACTTGGTGTGTCTGTTTTCAATTTCACTTTAACTCGCACGAAGAGGAAATCTGCACTCTCTTTTTTATACTGGTTTCGAATATTAGGTAGGTGTTTTCACAATCGGATTCGTGATATATGTTGAATGAAGAAAATATACGATCTGATAGTGAGCCATTTGTAAAAATTTAAAGACTATACAAAAGATAATTTACTAAAAACTTTCTCTTACTTTATTTTATTCCTGAGGATCCGAAACCCTTACCCCCTTTTTCTTCTAGGGATGGATTTCGTTTCAATTCTCTCAAGACGCTAGATTCCTCGCAATCTAACACAACAGATAATGGAAAAAGGCATTCTTCCAGTATAAGCTGTTCAACCCGATCTCCCGGATTAATTAGGAAAGCGATAGAGGGGTGATGGTTGTATAGGACTGTACCGATAGAATTCGTATAGTCCGGATCTATCACTCCCCCGCCTACCGATATTCCACTTACAGCGAGACCGGAGCGAGGAGCTTTACGACCATAGCATCCAGGTGGGAATTGTTTTATCCCGATCTCCGTTTCTACTTTCGTCCACCCCAGTGGCTCTATTCGGTAGCTATACGCGCTCCGCAAATCGATACCAACACATACAGATGAACCAAACGTTGGAATCCAACCAAATTTGTTAAGCTGTGTGAATGTCAGGCTGATTTTTTCGTTCTCCATTTCTTCTTGTTTAATAAACGTTTTTTTAGGATAATGTACTTTTAAACGGCGCGGCTGCGATGCGGTATTTTCGGAGACAACTTAGGGCTGTATCGAATAGCTCGTCGCCAGTGAATCTTCGAGGAGTTTTTCTCGCAATTGAGTCGAGGTAGAATCTGTGGGGCTCGTCAATAAATCCGTTGTAGTAGGTAATGGCAAACGTGATTCGCAGTCTACTTTCCAGACCTCCAAGATACCTTTGGCTGTACAAATGTAACGCGTTCGATAGTTCTAGACGATTTACTTGCGGTTGTATGACGAGGGTTCGTTGTAGAATTTTTGCGTTAATTTCGCGGCGCGCACCGGAGTTAAATTGGGTGAGGTGGTATGCTTTGCAGTCGTTTCGAAACCTCAGAAAATGCCTTGCGCAGAGGTTTACGCGGTGTGCATAGACGGCTTCACGATCGAAGAGTTTGCACAGGGTCATATCGTGGAAGAATCGACGCGCGAGACAGTACAGCACAGGAGCGAATAAACGGATGCGCGAGGTATGCAACGGAGCTAACTTTTGGAGTGCATAGTGGAGAAGATGAGGTTTTTAAAAATTCCATCGATAGTATTTACATACAGAATCCGGATAAAAAATAGCGCATAAAAACTGGTTGCACTTTCTGACTGCAACGGCCGCCGCCCGATTGCCCGCCAGCTCTCCAGGCAAGGCACAGTTGAAAGCTGTTACCCTTGTTGTACGCTTCTGTTGTAGGGCTTACAACACTCTAGACTTGGAATCCAACAAATTCTAGGTACTAGGGGTTCGATACCCAACCACCAACCTAGCTTTTTTTTTTTTTTAAATATATATATTTTTTTTAAAAAAATGTGACGTAAAAAATAATATCAGACTTAGAGATTATACATTTTATTTAAATTCTAACGTGATTCTAAGTGATACTAATAAAATGGTACAAGTAAAAGTGATTAATAAGTGATACAAGTAAAAGTGATTATAAAGTGATACATGTAATTGTTATGTTATGAGTGTAAGTACGATTCTAACTCAAAGAGAACAGATTTCAAGTTTTATACCTTTCTTTAATCCGAGTCGTCATCTGATGAGTACAGGGCTGTGTCTTTTTTTTCTTTAAAAGTCAAAACTTCGTTGAATAAAACAGTGTCCATCCCTTCTGATCCATCATGATCACTCTCCCAGTTCCACATTTCTCTGAACTTATTTATTGTCACAGAACATTCTTTAATGACTAATGTTACAAGGAAAGACACTTTTTTTAACGTTTCAAAAGTGGATTTTTGAAAAATCAATTGAGATTTGGAGTTCTTGTCACAAATTTTAATACTAGGGTTACCATAATGGGATTCAAACACTATTTGAGTATTGTCCAAATCCAACACTTTTTGAGGTTTTTTCTTTTCCTCAAAGAAGGTAGTGATGGAAGCGAAATGTTTCTTGAAGCTTTCCCATTGTGAAATGGTTAGCATAATACATTCTTGGGGAGATGAGCTTTTGAAAAGTAGAATACTTACTTTGAAATCGTTCTTAGGATCGTTTCCAACAAAAATTTGTTTAGTAGAGTCCATAGTTAAATCGTATACTCTTCGATTTAGGAGTAAAGGTTTTTTTATGAAGACGTTTTCTGATCCTACTCTCTTAGATACATATGGTTTCCTCTTCTTCGAAGTCTCCCCCACCTCTTCAATTTCCCCTTTGCGCTTCTGTTGCCCCTTCGAATGGATGCTTTTCAATTCCTCCTTAAGCTGGTCCATCTTTTTTAGTAAAGCTTCAGCCACTGTAACATAGAGAAAATAGTGATCAAGGATCAACTTAGAGGAACCTACTCAGAACCACTTTCATCTGAAGGGTATGTATCTAAAATCCACTCATAATCTTCACCCAGCGTTTCTTTCATACGTAATATCTCCGTCATGATGAGAAAATACGCTCTAACCCCTGAGACCCCTGTTCTGAGATAGGACTTACAAATTAGATACTTCATTCTGAATGTGTCAATGTAATACTGATCCGCATAGTGATCATACTCTTGGTGAAACTCTCCGAAACAGGAATCAATTATCCCCGTATTGTATGATGCAAACATATGCGGATCGTTGAGAATAGTCTCGGCGTAAGCGTGAGTTTCCCACAGCGTGATTATACATTCGTCATTATCGCACTTACATATGTCGTTTTTATACAAACGCTGATACCCCAGTGTGCGTCGTTTCACAGATTTTGCGATTTTATGCTTCTTGGCAGTGTAAAAAGTGATAGCTCCAAATTGGTACGCGATTGCGTGCCTTATATTCGCCGTTAATTCTGTCTCTACCAAGAAAAATACGCACTGCTCATACGTTAATCAATACAAATCCTCGATTAGGAACGATACTGATTGGGTCGGGTTGCTCTTTAACCGGAAGGAATACAACATAATATGCTCGCTCATGGCGGTACGTGCCTTCGCTTGCGCGCGCTTACAGCTTTATGATATGGGTTTGCAATTGGGTACGGAGAGAGGTAAAAAGATTGGGAAATTATTAAATATAATTCACGCATAATAGTCAAAGTACCAACTTGGATAGATATCTGACGCGTATTTGTTTTACTTTTTTTTCTACCTTGGCTCGTAATAGTCAAGCACTCTTGAGAAAAATAAATGCCCGACGCTTTTATACCGCGACGACTTTGAATTACCCGTCTTGTTTAACAGAAAACTTTCGTGTTTTTTTCTCACGGAAGAGGGTTTCATACCCGTGGTAGAATGAACCTTGTTGTTATAATCGTCCACTAGTTTTTAAAAATGATTCGCCCAGTCGAAACTCCCCTGAATTTGAAAATTTTTGTACATGGCCATTTTCAGCGTCCTAATCCATCTTTCAACGATAGACGCTTTCTTACTGCTAAAGGTCGAATAGTGATTCATTTTGTGATCCGACATTAATTTTTTGAAGGACGCGTTATAGAACTCGCCCCCATCATCGGAGGAAACGTTTTTGAATTTCGTCCCGCAACGCTCCAAAATTTTTTTCATAGCCCCGCCCGTCGTCGACCCGATGCTGTGATCAGTTTTGCAAGCACGTCCTTGGAAATAATCGATCGGGCTGCGACCGAGTGGTTCAGGGCCTGTGCGCTGACCCCCCCACATTTCACGGGTATGAATGGTCCGCCGTAAAATGCCATTTTCCGTCAATGTGAATGGAACAAAAAAAAAATCAGGAAACAAAAAAAAAATCTTCGAAGAAATAATTGCGTTTTTTATCTCTAGAAACGGAAATAAGCCCTTGACTCCTTGAGATTATGCAACTGACAATACTCACATTTACAAAAAAGAGTGCTTTGTTTTCGGAAAGCGTAGCCTCGTTACAATGGTAACCCGAATCGTAACAGAAGTCATCAAACTCGATCGCCCTATGCCGGTATCGTCTCAACACGTGACGTCGCACGTAGCATAGCGCGCGAGGTATGACTCTGCCTGCTTGCCTATCCAAATGCTCTATGATGGAGCGGTACAGACGCGGCTCATGTATACTCGCTCGTATTCTGTCCAGTTGTAGCGCCAGGGTCTTGTCGCATAAGCCCCGACAACAGCACACGCAAATGTCGTCATTCGACACGCATGAATGCGTTACCGTGTGTGGCGGGAGTTTTGCGACAAGACTCTGGCTCACCCGCTCTTTAAGCATATATTCTGTCTCGGGCGAAAAGTGGCATCGGTCCAACAACGTCAAGCACTCGTCAAACGTCAAATTCCGAATAGACAAGTTTGACAAAGTGGCGGGATATTGTTGGAGCCAATGACGCATGTTCGCCTGCGTCGAATTAGTCGGTTTCTAAAATGAAGCCGCGCTGGAGCCGCCTGGGTAAATTATTCCTACACCGTTGCCAGGTGAACAATTTTTCTCGTAGGCGAGCAGACAACGGGTCCGTGAGGCCTTTCCTCTCGACACAAAGTTCGCTCAAACGCGAGAGTACTATGGCCAGACCTTCTGCGTTATTGCGCAATACACAGTGCACCCTGGCCACTTTGGAAAAAGCTCGTGCAAAGCAGCTAGCGCTGCACGTGTGCATGAAAAACCCGGTACTACCACTCTCTTCGCTCCAAACGCAGAGATTTGTAGTCTCGGTGAAGATACATTCGGCTGCTCGCAAAAGGATTTGAGTTCGAAGCCTCTCGCTCAGACTGCACGCGTTCAGAGTGAACACGCACGCGTCAAGATCTAACAAGCGTAAACACAAATCGATCAATTTTGCGCACCGGTTTGGCATCGCGGCGCCGGGTTTAGTCTAACAATAGTAGCTCCGTGTGAACGTTCTTCGATATCAGATTTGTGTGCGGCAGATGCGTTGCACACCAATGGGAAAAGCCTTTCAGGAGTCGTCGGTACGATTCGGGTTTAGCGCGCCATTTAAATTGGAGCGTCTTTAGAATCGATTCGTAGGCGCGCACGCAGTCGTAATCGCACTCGTGGTCGCTTCTTGCGTGGCGATACACATCTACGCGACGAAATAATGTCGAAACGAGTTGCGTGTTTAGACCCACCCCGTGCAAGTATGGCAATTCGAATTGAGATGCGAACACACATTCGTCAAAACTCATGCGTTTAATCGCGTATTCGAACAACGGCTCGACAAACATTTAATCTTTTTGTGAATTTTTTTTTAAAAAAAATTTACAGTTCCATCATATAACTCTCTATATCGCTGTCGATCTCGTCACTGGTGTCCTCCAGCGGTTTTCGGTAAAACATGGGGTGTCGCCTGGGTAATTTAGTCGTGCACCAATGCCTCAAGCTCAGCACGAGAAATTCGGCAAGTAGAGGCTCCGCATGCAATTGAGAAACTAGTCTATCGAGCGTTGAGTTGATTTTTCGCACGCACCCACTATCGCATTGACATAAGTCTTCGATAGAGTATTTCGTCGTGCGTTTAAATCTCTTGCCAGGGTTGTTCGGTACGACGTATTCGGTGCGCGCAAATTCGCGATGCCCTCTCTCCTCGAAGAATATTTTAGAGGCTACGCCTTCGATAATCCAATAGCGCAATTGTCCGGGCAATGGAAGCCGCAGAATCAAATTCATGCTCTCGTCAATCGTCAATTGGTGAACGCATAATTCGCACAAAGGTTTTGGTGCATTACGGTACCTTAACATCGCGAGCCCCCGCTTATCGCTTGCCGGCAATGCCCAAAAAGTTTCTGAACAAAGAATGGGCACGGGGTAACTCGCCGAAACAAGAATCGATTATCCCCTTATTGTAGGATGCAAACAATTGGGGATCGTTTAGAATAGAGTCGACGTATGCGTGAGTTACCTGTAGCGCAAATATACATTAGCCAGTATCGCATTTACATATGTCTTTTTTATAAAAGCGCTTGTGGGCCGGTGTGCGTCGTACCACAGATTTAGCGTTTTTATGAAGCTCGCTATTGTAAAACGTTATTGCTCCAAGTTGGTACGCGATTGCGTGTCTTATATTAGTCGGTGCTTCTGTCTCGAGCAAGAAATATACGCATTGATCAAACGATAATCGATACAAATCTTCGATTCTGAACGATAGTAGTGTATATATGAGGATATGCCCACACTTGACCTTTGACATTTAAGGCGACACCAGAGGGAATCGGTGTGACATCACTAGCGACTGGTTAATTGTTGCGGGTTGCCTACCTATCGTTACCAGTGTTGTAAAATTGTGCAGAAAAATGTTTATTTTTCAACCATGGTGTGACGTCACTAGCAACTGTTGCGGGTTGCCTACCCATCACCCGCGTTATCAGTCTGATCAGGAAAATCGTGATTAATTGAGGGGTATTGTTGAAAAATTTTACGGGGAAATCTGGATTATTTTAGGATGCCTGATTTTACAACCACGGTGTGAGGACACTAGCGAGTGGTTATCTGTTACGGGTTGTATAGCTATCAGTCTAGTAAAATCGGAGTTAATTTACGTGATGTGACGTCACACCAAACAACATTGAAAAATTGTCCAGGATGAATTTTCAAAATTGAAGTCCGGCAATCGATTTCCCCAGATTTTTATTGAAAAATTGAGCGGGAGCCTGATCTTACAACCATGGTGTGAGGTCACTAGCGGGTTGTATACCTATCGAGGGGTGATGGATAATCGTTATCAGTCTAGTAAAATCGGCGTTAATTTACTGGGTGATGTAGCATCAATGATGTAAAATTGAGCGGGAAAATTTCGAGAGTGTTTTACTGTATAAAATGATAGCCGTCTTTACGTGCTGTGTCGTCACACCAAGCAATATTGAAAAATTGAGCGGGGGACCGGGTTGAATTTTCAAAAATGAAGACCAGCAAACGATTTCCCCAGACTTTTGACAAGAGTCGTGCAATTTAATCACCCCGTACAACGGTGAAAATTTCCGAAATTAAAGATTGAAAAATTCGAGTATAATCTTTGTATGTATTTAATTTATCTGTCAACAGTCATCTAAATGCTCAATTTCGGAAATTTCCCCGTGTATAATCTCTCCTATGAATATCATCAGACATTAGTTTGTCTTTCATTTTTGAAATTTTCTCATCTTAAACACCAGCCGAAGGAAGGCGTGGAGAAAACTTTAACCTTTAAGGTTTCATATTAATTTTTTTGTAAAATTCATGAATAAACAGAAGATGAAAAAAATATTTCTTTATCTATTTCATATATGGAACAGGTGAGAGGGTGACACAGCAGAGGGAAGCCATCTCCTGTTTAGACTAAATCCTAGGATTACCATGAGTTAATCCTAGAATTTAGCTCAACATTGACAGAGATAGAGCCCTGTGTCTGCTCACCCTGCATTTTTTCATTGTAAATGTTAAATCACTCATTAGTTTAGTATCCCACCCACCCACCCACCCATTCTCAAAGTGAGAAAAAGGAAGAAAGAAAAAAAACTCGGGTATTTCCTCTTCGTCTCCTTTATTTGTTTTTTTATTTGGCAAATTGGCATATGAAAATTGTGGTGGTTTATGCCTCAGCGGGAGCAGGGTTCTCTAAATGGAGGGCCTCCACTGGCGGCGGCGGCGGGAAAAGATCTTGTGGGTTGTCTAAATGCCACGGGCGAAAGTCTGGCACAATTTGCCCATACAGGACCTCCGGCATGGGTACGCTGTGCAGGTTAGGGTGGCATGGACAGCTGTCGTCTTCCGGAGGCGCAAGTTCTAGCACCTGTAAGCCTTGTAACACCATGATGTACCCGATCTGCCTCCAGGTGAAGGCGTCCATATGGAAAAAGACATATCTCGCCAGATGGAGGTGCCTCCGGCATTGCCACGCTGTGGCTGCGTCCAGGGTGTCGTGGCACGACACCCAGAACCAGCAGACTTTGTTTCTGAAGGTCAGCAGGTCTTCCCGGGTAAACTCATGGCGGCGGGACAGGAGACACCAGTCGATCCTGTCCGCGTACCGGCGCAGTTGTCGGGAAGTGAATCTGTATGATAAGGAGGCTGCCTTCCAGTTAACGATTGGGGAGTAATCCCGGAGGATTCGTCTTGGTAGCTTGTTGTATAGGGCGACCGGGGCGAGGAGGGCCTCATCGACAGTCCACCCTATGGCTAGGAATAAGTTCACAAGCTCGTGGGGTTTCAGGAACCCCGTCAGCAATAACCATGGAAAGTTCGCTGAGCGTAAGGCTTCGAAACGCTTGATCGTGTCGGTGTTCATTCTGGCTGTAAGAGGAAAGGTATGCAAGTAAGCGAATGTAAGAAGAAAAGCATGTAGTGCCTACTTTAAATTCATGAATAAACAGAAGATGAAAAAATATTTCTTTATCTATTTCATATATGGAACAGGCGAGAGGGTGACACAGCAGAGGGAAGCCATCTCCTGTTTAGACTAAATCCTAGGATTACCATGAGTTAATCCTAGAATTTAGCTCAACATTGACAGAGATAGAGCCCTGTGTCTGCTCACCCTGCATTTTTTCATTGTAAATGTTAAATCACTCATTAGTTTAGTATCCCACCCACCCACCCATTCTCAAAGTGAGAAAAAGGAAGAAAGAAAAAAAAACTCGGGTATTTACTCTCTGACTTCACCCTTTATTTTTTTTTTTTTAAACATGGGTATAATATATATATATATATAACATGGGTATAATATAACCGACCGAGTGAGGGAGAGAGTCCTATCCCTGGTATTGATTCATCATCCTCCCATCAATACCAGGGAAAGACTCGTCTCCCCCACTGTGGCCCAATATTTAACGGAGAACAGGCTCCCCTCCTTGGTGATGAGATACCCTCCTGGTACATTCTCCTTCGTTACCGATAAGGACCTCATCGAAATCCAGGAGGATATCTCATCCCCAAGTCGGAGGAGCGTTTCCTCCTCCATACTCCCCGGCCCCATTACATTGATCATGAGAGGCCTGGGTGCCGGGGTCCTTGCCCAAACGTAGAAATGAGATTGGATGATGGGGCAAACGTGCTGTAGATACATTGTTGGTGGAGAGGGTGCTGTTTAAGATGGGTGGTGTGAGACCTGGTGAGGAGGAAAAAAAAAAAAAAAATATTAGAAATGTAATAGAAAATAAATAAATGGATAAATAAATAGATAAATAAACTCAGGAAAGGAAAGAATGGGATAAATCTCGTATTTTGCTCGATAAATCTCTAAAATCGGAATCTCCTCTAGGGTCGTAGGATTTGAGATTATCTAAAATCTCTCCCGCTTTTGTCCCGCGTGCGGTAAGTTTTCGACATTGCTGGCACATTCGATCACATTCGCAAACCCACCACTTGGCTTTCAAACATTTAAATTTTCCAACTTTGCTCGACTCGTATGTCCTATTCATCTCGGTATACCACGGGTGATGTAAGAAAACCGCATGATATTCTGCGAAGCAATCGAATCTCTCCGTGTTAGCATCGCTGTTGAAAATGTAGGGCATGAGCTGACGGAGTATTTGAATACGGGGTTCGTACATAGCCTCCATTTTCAAAGCGTCCACGTAAAACTTGTCGAAAACAAAGAGGAATTTTAAATAATCTCTGAACCCTATTTTAGACTTCACAATCTCACACCACTCATCGATTGTTTTCAAGCACCGCTCATTACAATAGTGATCTTTGAAATTGAGGAAAGAGACATCGAAATACGGATCCCGGTCATCCAACTGTTGGGACGGTGACATTTCCCAGTGGAGCATTCCGATGAATATCTCTTTCACCAATTTTTTGAAAATTTTGAATCTGTCCGCCCTCGACAGACGAAAACGGGAGAGAACGGCGAGAGCTTGCGGGATTTTCTCTGATGCCATTTGACTCATAGCGCTATTCGGGTCCGAGTGTGTGAGATTGCATGGATAGGAAAAAAAGAAAGAAAAAAAAAAGCAGAATTAATAATAATAATAATAATAATGATAATGATTATTGATTAATGATTATTGATTAATGATAATGATAATCCTTAATCCTTATTAAGGATCCCCTGCTTGCCCACATGGTTGCCGGATGGATGGTGATCATGATGTTGATGATGATGCAAATTATTTTTAATTTTTACCTCACTCTTTCTCCATTTTGAACAAATGGGTCCGTCCTGCCGGTCCTTTATACACGAGAAGATACCCCGTCCCTTGGTTGATCTTCTCGATATCCTGTTCGCTAACTTTTCTTCCGAAAATCGATGGCAATATGAGCATGCGCTCTTTGCCATCGACTCGGATCCAAGCGCTCAGCCCGACCCCGTAGTCTCCTTTAAAGTTGTCAAGTGAGATAAGTGGATATTTCCCACCCACGGTTAGTTCCTTCGCCATTATCCGCTCTTCTTGGGCATCATTGAAGGATTCCACTAGAAAATTAGAAAAAAACTAGAGCGTGTGGGAGGTATTCTTGGAAAACACCATCATCATCATCATCGTAGACCTGAAAATTGAGAGTGTGTGTGTGCTCCCTCCATTGATTAGTAAAGCGAGTCATATTTACATTGATTAGTGAACCATATTTACATTGATTAGTGAATCGTATTTACATTTTATTAGAGGAAATCGTGAAAAACTAGGAAATTTAGATGCTAATTTTTGTCTTAAATTTACATTTTTTTTTTTTAACGAGTAAAATAGGAACTATTAATGGATAACAGGGTTTTTCCTCCAAAAGAAGTTGCACAATCTGGCAACATAATATATATACATATCTATATTTACAAATTGAGATCCTCGCCGTGATAGGTCATTACCGGGGACCGCGCGAGCTGCAAGGCAATTGCCTCTCACAAAATTTTCGGAAGCGTTTTAGATCGGCATCCTCACGGTCGGGTCTACGGCTACCTGCGGAGGCGGGCGCGGTGCTTGTAGACATCGCACCAGACTCATTGACGGAGACAGAAACCCGTCTTTTCCTTCCTCTCCCCGCCTCCTCCTCCGCCGGCGCAGCAGCTTCGGCCCCGTCTCGCTCAGGCGATTGAGGAGGAGGAGGAGGAGGAGGAGGAGGGGAAGGGGAGGCGGGCATCGGGCCCGGTGCTGGGAGACAGGTCTCTCGTATGCTTAAACTATATTTATGGGATCTTTGGGAGAATGGCCCTAGATAATTTAGAAAGTATTGACCCGCGTTAATTTCCCTAATGTTTTCACGCGTGAGGGCTCTATCGAAATCCTTGGGCAAACGAAGCCTGTACGGCTCACCTGTGAGTCTTATACAAGCCACGATACAGCGGCCGAATTTACCAAAAGTCTCCTCCAACGAATCGAGCGGGTATGCTCCGTTTTTTTCGAGCCAGCTCGGGTGGATAAAGGCGGGGCGCGGGGGAATACCGTCGAGCAGTGCGGTCACCGACTTCTCCAGCATGGCATTCTCACCGGAGCAAAAACAATACCTGATCCCATGATCGGAGCACGGTTCGGGATTCGAAGCATTACCGCTGCCACCGGGTAAAAAGTGAGCTCGCAACGCCGCGATTTTATTCGTCTCCCGCCAAATTTGAGGCTCTACAATGTCGCGGTGACCCCACGGGAGTGTGTGCACACCGTCGGGGAGAATGTAACGCTTTTGATCGTCCGAAGAGAGAGCTACTTTTCTACTCTCTCGCGAATAAAGTTGCATGTGCTTACTTTGAATCCGCCTTTCGGTAATGTGGGTTTTTTCTTTATTGAACAAAACATCCTTGTAGACCTCAAAGTTGGCGGTAGCGTGTAAAACGCGGGTTGGTACACCTTTCGCTCGCATACCCTCCCCTCCCCCTCCCAATCTGTAGGCGTACATTTTACTCATCAATCCCACAAATTCGATGATCGTCTTACCGCACGTTTCATCCTTCATCACTCCCATCCTTTTTCGATTTTTTAGCGAGAAACAGGGGTGCTCCGGGGGTAGATCGCTGCAATCGAACCACTCGTCCGACATTTCCTTCATGTCTTCCCACCAATTTTCCGTGAAAACCTCTAGTATCAGCCCATCTGTGTCAATATAGTTATTTAAACACCTCGTGGGACCGTATCTTTGAATCATCACATCGTAATAAAATCGGTACATGTGCACCTTGGACAGTTCAAGCACCGCAAAACCCACCAAGATCGCGCTGTCAAAAACGATCTCGGTTTTGCGCATGTGCACGGCGGCCAGCTCCTCGTCGAAGAGGGTGCGATCGAGGAAATCAACGCGGGCGACCAGTTTCAAAATTTGCTCGCTATTCACCGCCAATTTAATCCTGCGCTGTTTCAAAGGGTTCTGTAAAAATTTCCCGAAACAGCTGTTGCTGAGCAGTTTCGCGACCCCCTGGTGAAATTTAGACGTTAGCGTCTGCCTCAATTTGATATTTTTCTCAATGAATGGTTTCAAAAAAGGTTTTTGACTGAAACTGAAAGCCCGGTTGATTTTCACCAGCCGGAGCCCGTGGCGCAAGGCTTGTTTCAACGTGACGTAGTGAATGATGTAATTTTCACGGTCACGGAAGGAGGCCAGGAGCCGGGGTTGTTTCGCGCTCGGCAGAGGAGGTAATTCGTTGTTACACAAAAACGGGAGCCCTTGATGAAGCTCGTGCAAGTGCTCGGGATAGGCAATCGATACGTCGAGCACGTAGCCGGTCGGCGCGTCATCGGGCACCGCGGTGACGTCGAGCCGCGACAGCTCGTCCGCGGTGAGCCACCTGTAATCATCGTACGGCAAACTCAGAGTCATCGTGTGCGCGTACAGAGAATTTATGTCCAGGTACAGTCCCCAAGAATGTGGAGCTGAGGGATCGTAGTCATTGCAAAGCGGGTTATTGGGCTTCATGTAGCGTTTGCCCACTTGAACGATACCGCCCCGTATCCCGGACATGGTCATCAAGGTCATCTCGTAGTCTTTGAACAGCTTGATACGAGCCTGCGTGGTTTTGAGCGCGGCCGAGAACCCGAAACTCGGTAGCGTCATGTAATTGAAACAATCGAGGCCGTAAACCTTGAGACACAGAGCTCTAAAATCGAGGCACAAATCGGCGAGCAAATTCACATCGCAACAAAGGTAAAAATCATAATATTCGCCGAGCGTTCGGCACCCGAACTCTTTCCAGGCCTCGAGAAAGTTTGCATAATCCTCAGGCGTCACCGCCGTGTCGGTGAGAGAATTGTAAAAATGTTCGGGTGCCGGCGGCTCGGTGAGCTCCAGCTTGTCAGGACTGTCGACAAAATCGTAACAAAAAACCGGTTTTCGTCGAGCGATACGGTACTGCGCCGGAGTGGAGCAGAACCGTCGCGTGTACGTGAAGGCCGACTCATCGAGCGTCGAGACGAGTTTGTCCAAAGATGACGGGAGGAATCGATAGGAATCGATGAATCGAATATGAAACCGTTGCGATACGTACACTTTGATGCTTATGAAATTCTCCTCGCTCGCTGGTACGATTTCAACGCGATACGGAAGCCCTTGGAGCCCTTGAACCACGTATTTGAAATCGTACTTGGACCCGTTGTGATAAACAACCGTCATATGGGCGGGGTGACGGTACTTGATATTGCATAGACTGCAAAGTGCGCCTCGATAGTTAGACTCCCCCTCTGGCGAATATTCGTGCGAGTGATCGCGACACTTTACAACGCCTGGGGCGTCAAAACTGACATGGCAAATTTTACAATTGCTAGCATTTTCAAAATCGAGAAGATCCGACGGGCTCATTATAATTTCGGAATTGCGATCATTGTAACTCTCGTTTATCTCCTGCGCAATTTCGATCATCTTTTTCACGAAATGAACATGGGGGTCTTTACCTCGATAGAGAACAGGGGAGGGGGTGTTGAAATTGGGATCTGTAGAAACGATGAGATATGCGTAAGACAGGGGCTGGTGACGTCTGAAATTGAAAGAATTTAAACCGGGCTCGTGATCAATTTTTTCCAAATAACTTTCAAAATCGGCGAAAACCAGAAAGTTATTTGGAATCATTTTGTTCTCGTCTTTGAAACATTTGACTAAATCCCGAGGGGCAGAGGCGATGAACAAATCGCTAGATATAGCGTAACACAGTTTTTTATGAGCCGTCAGATCTTCGGGACTATATTTATGAGCGAAACATTTCTTGCAGATATAAATCCTCCTCTTACATTTTGTTATCTGCTTACGGACTAGACTATCAAAATTGGAAATGTAGCAATAGTGAAATTTGCTCTCGCTCTCATCGGTGATGTACAAGAGATCGGTGTGTCGATTCTCGATTTCTCTCAAACTCACACGAATAGGAAACACGCGAATCGTTTCCTTATCTCCGACACGGCCCAACCCGAAAACCGAGACGGAGCAGTTATTCCGTTTTTCGAATTTGCCTATTTCCTCGATCTCGACCGGGAAATTGACGCAGCTAAAGTCATATTTATCCAGATATTGTTCGTAAGAGCTGGGTCTTTCCCTACCGCCTTTACTCACATATTTAGCCAGCATGGCGTACATGAAGCAGCGAGAATCTCGATTTTTACAATTTACTACGTAACTAGAACTTATAGGTAGAGGTAAATAACTAGAGCCACTAGATGCTACGACATTGAATTTATTCACTCTCAGCTCGGAGCCTATGATTTTACTAATGGTCCAACCCGAACCTTTTAGATAGAAATCTGCACTCTCTTTTTTGATACTGGATTCAAATAGCAAGTATGTGTTTTGGCAATCGGCTTCGTGATAAATATTGTAATTTTTCGTTTTGAACGAGACCCCCTGAATTTCCCCCTCTCTCGGTAAAATGTATTCGGAATGCACGATTATATTAGATTTTATTGTTTGAAGTTGAGATAGCGTGTCTTTTAAAATTTGAACAATAAGAAATTTGATTTTTTTCAAGTGCAGATCCGTATCTAAAACGCTCGGGTCGGTATTTTTAATGAAAAAAGTCCGAAGTTGTCCCCGCGCGGCGGCAGGCATTTCGCGAACTTGCTCGTCGGATCCGAACAAATTCCGGAGGTGGTCGAACGTGCGGTTGTGCCGAGAGGTTTTTAGGTAGAAATCCTCACAAATCTCACAAAAACGGGCGAATTTACCCTCTAAAAACCGAACTTCGACACCGAGCAGTGTCTCCAGCACCGCCCCCGCACCCGATGCCGATGGTGCCTCCTCATCGCCGATGACGTCATCCTCGTTTAACGAGGTTGATGATGCTGACGGTGGCACCGCTGGAAGAGGCAGCGCTCCCGGCCCCGCCACCGCTGGTGCCTCCTCATCGCCAATGACGACATCCTCGTTTAACGAGGTTGACGATGCTGACGTTGGCTCCGCTGGAAGAGGCGTCGGGGACAAGACTTCTTTTATTTCTAAATTCTTACTTACAAAGTGATCGTACACTGATTCGAGATCTGAAATCGGAGGGCTATTGACGTATTTCGTCACGATACTAAGCCCTCTCTTTTCATTTTTACTCGAATCAGTCCTTATCAAGTAGCTATTAATTTTAATTTTTACTTCGGTATAATTGTCTAAAATAAATCTAAGCTTATCTACAATTTCATTTTTTTTTATCGCGAAAAATTCGGGGAGATCGGTGAGTTGAGGGTCCTCATTTTTGAAGAAGAAAGATTTAACCGTTAAGTCCTCCACGGTTAAATCGGATTGGAAAAGGTTAGATATATGATCTACGCCCGAATCGTGGGCGTAGTTTTCCGTATAGTAGACATCACAGTAGTTGCAGTAGAAAGTAGGAGCCATTTTTAGTAGAAGAAGAAGTAAATTTTGAAGAAGGAACTCACTTTTGAATAACAGCTAAAAACGAAGAGGAGGACGGACGCACGGACGGACGGATGGATGGATGAATGTATCTGAAATTGATATAAAAATCCATCACTTTTTCGGTAAAATGAAATACATTTTTCACCTGACATGAACCATCGATCGATCAATCAATCAAACTTGAAAACAAGTATTGTAGCAAACTCCCCGATTAAAAAATGATAAAGATGTGCTGCTTGGAGAGAGAGAGAGAGACTTAATTTTTCCTTTTATTTAAAAATCAAGATATAAATAAGTCGAAATGATCGATTGTTTGAAATTATCGATTTAAATGCAGTGGAAATTATCGATTTGAAAACTGCTATAGTTCTAATAGTAAAACACACACACACACACATAGACTCACCAATTTAGGATTTTTAGAATATGGCACGTACAGGTATGAAGCTGACGGGAGGTGAAAATAGCACTATAGGTGAATCTGTAATTGAGAGAGAGAGAGATTGGTTTTCAGAAGAAGAGGATTAACCAGGTTTTATAAAAATTTTGGATTAAAACAGATGACTTCTCTAGAAATTTTCGATTTGAAATTATCAATTTGAAATTATCGATTTGAATGCAGTGAAAAATTTCGATTTGAAATTATCGAAATGAATGTACTGGAAATTTTCGATTTTTGATTTGAAATTATCGATTTGAATGGAGTGGAAAATTTCGATTTGAATACAATAAAACACGCAGACATATACATAGACTCACCAATTAATATTTTTAAAAATGAGACACGCTCGGGTAGGCGGATGGAAATATCAGACACAAGGTGAATCTGTAATTGAGAGAGAGAGAGAAATTGGTTTTCAGAAGAGGATCAAGCACGTTTTTTTATTTTTATAAAAATTTTAGATTAAAACAGATGATTTTTCTTCTAGAAATTATCAACTTGAATGAACTGAAAATTTTCGATTTGAAATTTTCGATTTGAATGAACTGGAAATTTTCGATTGAATGCATAGGAAATTTTCGATTTGAAATTTTCGATTTGAATGAACTGGAAATTTTCGATTGAATGCATAGGAAATTTTCGATTTGAAATTTGAATTAAAAGAAGCCACTTTCGGTTTGGAATATTGCTTCCTTCGAGATTATCGATTAAATCAAGTCACTTTCGGGTGGGATAATTCACTAGAAATTTTCGATTTTCGGGTGATATATTTATCTAGAAATTTTTGGGTAATATATTTGTCTGAAAATCATTAAAACAAGTCACTTTCGTTTTGAAATATTGTAAAGAAAATTATTGTAAAGAAAACAAGTCACTTTCGGGTAATAAAATTCACTGGAAATTTTCGATTTGAAAACATGTAGTAGACTCACCACTTGAGGATTACACGAACCAGGAGCAGAGGATAGCACAGGCACGCACGCAAACTGACAGAGTGACGGTATGATGTTACCCTCGGGTTCATCCTCAGTATTTATAGATGATTTTGATATAGGAAAAAATAAAATGTCACATCATGACCTTTCAAGTAATTGATATAATTCGGGTTTTAAGGAAAGCGCAGCATCAAATATCACATCCAATTAAAATAAAATAAAATAAAATGTCACATCATGACCTTTCAAGTAATTTACATTTCAAGTAATTTACATTTCAAGATAATTATTCAATTACCAACCGGGTGACTCGAAAGTCATAACCGTCTCGGTAAGATTCACTGTTTCCAAAAATGCATGATCCATTCCAGGGGATAATTTTGAAAAGGTAATCATACATACATACAAAGATTACACTCGAAAATTTTCTCCGTTTCAAAAGTCTGAGGAAATCGTTTGCCGGTCTTCATTTTTGAAAATTCAACCCGGCCCCCGCTTAATTTTTTCAATGTTGTTTGGTGTGACGTCACAGCACGTAAAGACGGCTATCATTTTATACAGTAAAACACTCTCGAAATTTTCCCGCTCAATTTTACATCATTGATGCTACATCACCCAGTAAATTAACGCCGATTTTACTAGACTGATAACGATTATCCATCACCCCTCGATAGGTATACAACCCGCTAGTGACCTCACACCATGGTTGTAAGATCAGGCTCCCGCTCAATTTTTCAATAAAAATCTGGGGAAATCGATTGCCGGACTTCAATTTTGAAAATTCATCCTGGACAATTTTTCAATGTTGTTTGGTGTGACGTCACATCACGTAAATTAACTCCGATTTTACTAGACTGATAGCTATACAACCCGTAACAGATAACCACTCGCTAGTGTCCTCACACCGTGGTTGTAAAATCAGGCATCCTAAAATAATCCAGATTTCCCCGTAAAATTTTTCAACAATACCCCTCAATTAATCACGATTTTCCTGATCAGACTGATAACGCGGGTGATGGGTAGGCAACCCGCAACAGTTGCTAGTGACGTCACACCATGGTTGAAAAATAAACATTTTTCTGCACAATTTTACAACACTGGTAAAGATAGGTAGGCAACCCGCAACAATTAACCAGTCGCTAGTGATGTCACACCGATTCCCTCTGGTGTCGCCTTAAATGTCAACCTCTGGTGTCGCCTTAAATGTCAAAGGTCAAGTGTGGGCATATCCTCATATATACACTACTAACGATGTGGATTGGGTCGGGTCGCTCTTTAACGGGAAGGAATAAAACATAATATCATCGGCCATGGTGCTGCGGGGCTGCGCGGGGCGCACTTACTGTTTTTATGATTCGAATTTGCAAGTGGGCACGGAGCGAGGTAAAAAAAAAATTTAAGCAAATATTAAATATAATTCACGCAAAATAGTTAAAGTACCAACTTGGATAAATATCTGGCGCGTGTTTTTCTACCTTGGATCGTAATAGCCAAGCACGCTTGAGAAAAATAAATGTTGCAGCGGTAATTCGTCGGTGCAAAATTCTTTTAGCCCGCGGTAAAACTCACGCACTACGTCGATATCGTTCAAAACGTACAGTAGGTCTTGTTACAGCGCTAAAATCTCGGACGTACACGTAGTATCGCATTTACATATATCACGCACGTAAAAACGCTTTTGTTCGTCTCCTAACGTTAATCGTGCGAGCGTGACGCGTATTACAACAGTAACTCGTTTTACCGAATCTATAAGCAACCGCTAACTTAAGCTCGTAGGGTAATTCTATTTTGTACAATAGATACTTGCATTGGCCGGGACTCAGTTTCTCAACACTGAAAATAGCGAGTGATTTTGCTTTTCGCGACATCAATTCGCTTGAAAAGCCTTCACTTTCGAGGGATACTACTTCCTATACATCTATGAGGTTCTGTCTTCTGGCATGTGAAACACTTTATCAAAAACAATATGATTTAGCGGCAACTCCTTGGAGCAAAAATTGGCTAATCCTGCGTTGTACTGCAGCATTAATTCAAAATCGTCCAGATTAGATAGCATTTCAGCATCCAACGCCAGCATCGAGTTGACACAGCTTTGGTTACATTTACATATATCTTTCTTGTAAAATCGACCTTTTCTCGTGCGCCTTGTTATATCTAACGAACGAGCGTGTCGATCGTTACACATGTAATATATTGTTTTTCCAAACCGATATGCAAGCGATTTTTTCAAATCATGAGGAAGATCGAATTGCTCTAGTAAATATTTACATTCCCAAGGCGACAATTTGTCGATGGTCTGCACGACAAGCGCTCTCGGGCTTTTACTCATTCATAACAAATAGTAACTCGTTTTTTATCAAAATAAAATCTATAAGCATCCGCTAACTTAAGAACGTAAGCTAATTCTATTTTGTACAATAACTACTTACATTGCTCCATATTCAATTAGCCAACACACAAAACATAAAAACAAAACAAAGAAGCAAGTGATTTTGCTCTTCGCGAGATGAATACGCTTGATTAGCCTTCAATTTCGAGGGATACCACTTCCTATACAGCTATACACGTCTATGGTCTGGTACGTCTAACACTTTTTCGAAAAAATATGATTGAGCGGCATCTCCGCAAAGCAAAATTTAAAGAAACCGTAGATGTAAATCAACATTAATTCTAGATTGTCCAGATAAAATAGGTTTTCTGCTCTCAACGCTAGCATCGCGTTGACGCAGGTTTGGTCGCATTTGCATATTTCTTTCATGTAAAATCGACCTTTCTTCGTGCGCCTTGCATTTTCTATCGAACGAGCGTGTCACTCGTTACACATATAATAACTTGACACACCAAAGCGAAATGCGAGGGCTCTTTTCAAATCGAAAGGAAGATCGAGTGTGGTTAATAAATATTTACATTCCCAAGGCGACAATTTATCGATGGTCTGTACAACAAGCGGCTTCGGACTTTCACTCATTTCCACATCGTTAGTACGCCTTCAAATTAAAAGACTAGACAACATTTTCTATTATTCGTATTCTAAAATAATAGAATGCATTCGTAATAGAAATTAAATGTTTATTTATCTAAATGAATCGGTAAAAAGTTCACATACACTACATAGATTCGAGATTTCGCTGTTCAGTCGAAATCTAATCCTCCGATCTCGATTCGATATTTACGTAGACAGCCTAGGGCTACGTCAACAAGTACGTCGCCCGTAAACTTGTGGGGGACTTTTCCCGATATGGATTGCAGATAGAAACGGTGGGTCTCGTCTATGTAACCGTTATAATAATGCACTGCGAAGGTGATGCGGAGTCTAGATTCTAGTCCGCCTAGATATCGATGGCTGTACAATCGTAACGCGTTTGTCACTTCTACACGGTTCAGATCGGATTGGAACGCAAGGGTTCTTTGCAAAATTTTCACGTTTATTTCGCGTCGCGCACCGGAATTAAATCGTGTCAAATGATATTCTTTACACTCTTTCCGGAATTTCAAAAAGTGTTTTGCGCACAGGTTTACTTTCTGTTGGTATGTGGCTTCGCGATCGCACAGTTTACACAGGCGGAACATCTCGGGTAAGAAAATATATTGGGCAGAGACGGTCACTGGGATGCACAAAGTCCTAGACTTCAATAACGTATGGAGATCTGCGATGGGAAGCTGTGCATTTTAAAGATGCCTCCGTGACATTTCGCGTTTAGTTGCGCGATATTGTGTTGGGAAACGCAAACGCAATGTATGTCGTTGCTTTTGCTAGTTTTGGAGGACCTAGGCTCTGTTTTGCATTGAGCTGATGGTTTGTCTGGTGTTAAAAGCGCGTATGTCGCGTGAATATCCCTTGCGTATAAGCGGGTCTTCCCTATAGTCATGGATTCTGCTGTGCAATTTTGTAATTTAAAATGGATTTAGTTACTTTTTGGTATGCTACGCTCTGTTTAGCATTGAGCTGGTGGTTTGTCTGGTGCTGAAAGCACGTAAGGCGCGTGATTATCCCTTGCGTATAAGCGGGTCTTCACTCTTGTCATAATTTAAGCTGTGCATTTTTTTAATTACGAGATTGATTTAGATAAGGGTTCATTATTTTTAATTGAATAATTATATACTGAACGGGTGTTGATGAAACCGAGTAAGACGCGTAGCTTTCTTACGTGTATTTGCGGGGTTTTTGGGTTTATCGATGATTCGGATTTTTCGCACCTCGACTTGACATTTAAGTTTGATGGATTAAGTGTCTGCTGCTAAAACCTCTTTTGCGGCTCCGTCTTTGGTATGTTTTTACGCGTTTTTCGATGGGCTATGGTGTTTTCGGTGATGGATTTTGTTTTTTTCGCTCGTTATTATGTTTCTTCGGATCTCGCAGGTAGACTCGGTTCTTGCAGGTGGATGCGTTGGCGGCTCGTCATCTGCATAGTTTATGTTTGCCGATTCTTATATATGTGGACTCGGTATTGTTGAGTTCCTGTAATAAATTCACATAATGTTGGTTCAAAAAACCATGATTCTGGTTTCCCATTGTAAAGCCACATATGCATGGTACATATGACACAATGGGAGGGAGTCTGCCAATATCATCCTGGCGAATTTGGATCCGCAATGTTAAATAATATGTGTATGGCCCTAAGGGCGGTGAAGACTTATTTGCACACTACTGATGTTTAGTTGAAATCCAACTCTCCGATTTCGATTCGATATTTGCGGAGACAGCTTAAGGCTATGTCAACGAGTTCGTCCCCCGGAAACCTGCTAGGGATTTTTCTCGATATCGATTCAAGAAAGAAGAGGTGCGCTTCGTCAAGATCACCGTTGTAGTAGGTGACGGCGAACGTGATGCGGAGTTTAGATTCTAGTCCGCCTAGATATCTCTGTCCATACAATCGCAGAGCGTTGCTCACTTCTACCCGGTTCACTTCGGGTTGGAAGGCAAAAATTCTTTGAAGGATTTTCGCGTTGATTTCGCGACGAGCACCAGCATTGAATTGTGTTAAATGATATGCTTTACACTGTTTACGGAATCGCAAGACATGTTTTTTGCACAGGTTTACACGGTTCTGGTATAAGGCTCCCCGGTCACAGATTTACGCAGTGGAAATATAGCAGGTAAGAAAAAATTGAAGGGTTTCGACTCAGAGAGCCGAAAGCACTCGAAAAAATGACTCTGGGGTTGAGTCGCGTTGACTCAACCCGGCAGGAAGGAAAAAGATGAAAAACTAGAGGATTACTGCTGGCGGAGCGACCCGCAAGCCGTCACAGCACGGTTCATAAAGGTTCATTAAAATATTGCACACATTTAATTGCTCCAGAACGTGACTCCCGTTTCGGCAAACTTTTCCTCTATCTCATCTCCTGGATGTTCCTTGTCAAATGCAGCGCTTTCCACTTTTCTCCACTTCGTGGTACCGAAAATGATATCTTTTTGGCTGTCTTGAGCATCCTTGATCTTCTTGTAAAAAAGTTTGAAATTTGCTGAGACGTGGTCAGATTTATCCAGAGAGAGGAGACCAGATTTATCCAGAGAGAGGAGACCAGATTTATCCAGAGAGAGGAGACCAGATTTATCCAGAGAGAGGAGACCAAACTTGACTGGATTGATGGAGTCTTGAGACAAACTGGAGTGACCACAGCCTTGTTGACGTGTTGGTCATGAGTTGACAGAATCTTCACTGTTACTTAATCAATTTAGACTATGCTAGGATAGTTCAAGCCTGAAACATATACACAAATATAATTAAAAGTAGGAAAACAAATCCTGAGGTATATATCTAAGGAAATTTATGATTTGAAATAATTTAATTTTAATGTTTCACCTTTGTTAATAATAATTTACTCAATTTAGTTAAAAAAAAGTCTTTTTTTAAATTTAAATTTTTGAAAAAAAAGAAAGAAAAAAAAAAAACAAATTAACTCTTTGGAAAACAAATTTGGTGAAAGATTTCATACCAATTATTTTACTCTTGATAATCAGTCTATATCCTCTTTTTTTTACTTTTTAAGGTTCTTGAAGAGTACCAAGCACTACACTCGAGAAAAAAAATGTGGTCGGTTAAAAAAAAAATGCAATTGGTGAAAAAATGAAATGAAGTGATGAATAAGTGAAATGAATAAAATATACGATCTGATAGTGACTCATTTGTAAAAATTTGAAGACTATACAAAAGATAATTTACTAAAAACTTTCTCTTACTTTACTTTACTCCGGAGGATCCGAAGCCCCTATCACCTCTTTCCTCTAGGGATGGATTTCGCTGTAGTTCCTTTAAGACGTTAGACCCCTCGCAATTTAGCACAATTGATACTGGAAAAAGACATTTTTCCAATATCAATTGTGCTACCCGATCTCCGGGATTAACTAAGAAAGAGGTAGACGGGTGATGATTGAAAAGGACTATACCTAGGGAACCGGTATAGTCGGGATCAATTACTCCCCCGCCTACCGATATCCCTTTTAATGCCAGACCGGACCGAGGAGCTATGCGTCCATAGCATCCAGGCGGGATCTCCACCGCGATCTCCGTCTCAACCTTCATCCATCCTAGAGGTTCTATCCGATAACTATACGCACTCCGGAGATCGATTCCGACACATCCAGGGGACCCGAACGTGGGAATCCATCCATATTTGTTCACTTGTTTGAAAGTTAGACTAAGTTTTTGGTTCTCCATTTCTTCCTGTTTAATAAACGTTTTTTAGAATAATGTACTTTTAAAAAAGTTAGTGTTAGAAGATTAATTAAGGATAAATAATAAAATAATTCCGAAAATTCCAATTTTTTCAATGAAAAAATGCGATATTTTCGCGATTTTGTACTTAGAATATTATTATCTTCAATTGTATGATCAATCAAGACTAAAAATTCGCTATTCTACCGGTAAAAATATCGATTTGCAGTACTGCACTTGTAATGATTTGAGGTTTTTCGGGTCATGATTTCATGCAAGTGAACGTATGATCAACTGAAGGTGATAAACGGGAAAAATGATTGTTTAAAGGCAAATATATCGAAATAAATCGAAAGTTTCAAATTATTTAAAACTAACACGCTTTTAAAGATTTTATGTATGTAAAATGATTATTATAGTATAAGAGATTATTATGATTGGCGGTATGATTAGGGGATATCCGCATTGGATATAAGTTTGTCGACTCATCGACACCGTACACATTCACGGATGTGCCAGGATTCTTCTTCTCAAAACTATCCAAAGCTGCCAGTGTCATTGGAAAACTACACCACTTATACTTATCTTCGTGTTTAATCAACTGTTTAGCGTACCTTACATACCGCTCTTCACAATATTTAGCGAGCATTGCCCATTTAAAACACTTTTTATCGTTCTGACATAGGGGTCTTATCTTGATCAATGCTCGTCCCTTTTTGTATTTTGGCGGTATCGCGTTCCCCGTTCCTCCCCCCAAAGGCTGATATGCATATATTCTTAACTCTAGACCTTTTACATACAGCAATCGCCATTGCGAATTGCGAAAATGTAAATTTACAATCTGTCTTAATAAATCTCTAACTAAATTACTTAAATAACGGTCTCGATCCTCTCCAGTGACGATGGTCTTCGGTAGGGAAGTCACTAATTGGTCAGACTGGGTATCGGTTCTCTCATGGTAGAATACTGTGTGGAATACTGCGGTGATTTTGGTAGGTTGTTTTTTGGGTTTGTTGATGACGTCATAGAATTTTTGCTGGTTTACCTTGGTGAAATCGTGGACAGACGCAGTGTTTCCCCCATCGATCCAATATGATGTGTAGGCGCCATCGAATGTCTCATCAACTGGATGGTGCTGCTCCTCGGTGGCCATGATGGATGTCATCGGTAGAGTGGTGTCACTTGGTCGATCCATCGCGATTTTATAGTTTCATTTCGAATTGTTTTTTTTTTTTTTGGTTCGTAATAGAAATTGAATGTTTATTTATCTAAATGGATCGGTAAAAAGTTCACATACACTACATAGATTCGAGATTTCGCTGTTCAGTCGAAATCTAATCCTCCGATCTCGATTCGATATTTACGTAGACAGCTTAGGGCTACGTCAACAAGTTCGTCGCCCGTAATCTTGTGGGGGACTTTTCCCGATATGGATTGCAGATAGAAACGGTGGGTCTCGTCTATGTAACCGTTATAGTAATGCACTGCGAAGGTGATGCGGAGTCTAGATTCTAGTCCGCCTAGATATCGATGGCTGTACAACCGTAACGCGTTTGTCACTTCTACACGGTTCAGATCGGATTGGAACGCAAGGGTTCTTTGCAAAATTTTCACGTTTATTTCGCGTCGCGCACCGGAATTAAATCGTGTCAAATGATATTCTTTACACTCTTTCCGGAATTTCAAAAAGTATTTTGCGCACTGGTTTACTTTCTGTTGGTATGTGGCTTCGCGATCGCACAGTTTACATAGGCGGAACATCTCGGGTAAGAATATATATTGGGCAGAGACGGTCACTGGGATGCACAAAGTCCTAGACTTCAATAACGTATGGAGATCTGCGATGGGAAGTTGTGCATTTTAAAGATGCCTCCGTGACATTTCGCGTTTAGTTGCGCGATATTGTGTTGGGAAACACAAACGCAATGTATGTCGTTGCTTTTTCTAGTTTTGGAGGACCTAGGCTCTGTTTTGCATTGAGCTGATGGTTTGTCTGGTGTTAAAAGCGCGTATGTCGCGTGAATATCCCTTGCGTATAAGCGGGTCTTCCCTATAGTCATGGATTCTGCTGTGCAATTTTGTAATTGAAAATGGATTTAGTTACTTTTTGGTATGCTACGCTCTGTTTAGCATTGAGCTGGTGGTTTGTCTGGTGCTAAAAGCACGTAGGGCGCGTGATTATCCCTTGCGTATAAGCGGGTCTTCACTCTTGTCATAATTTAAGCTGTGCATTTTTTTAATTACGAGATTGATTTAGATAAGGGTTCATTATTTTTAATTGAATAATTATATACTGAACGGGTGTTGATGAAACCGAGTAAGACGCGTAGCTTTCTTACGTGTATTTGCGGGGTTTTTTGGGTTTATCGATGATTCGGATTTTTCGCACCTCGACTTGACATTTAAGTTTGATGGATTAAGTGTCTGCTGCTAAAACCTCTTTTGCGGCTCCGTCTTTGGTATGTTTTTACGCGTTTTTCGATGGGCTATGGTGTTTTCGGTGATGGATTTTGTTTTTTTCGCTCGTTATTATGTTTCTTCGGATCTCGCAGGTAGACTCGGTTCTTGCAGGTGGATGCGTTGGCGGCTCGTCATCTGCATAGTTTATGTTTGCCGATTCTTATATATGTGGACTCGGTATTGTTGAGTTCCTGTAATAAATTCACATAATGTTGGTTCAAAAAACCATGATTCTGGTTTCCCATTGTAAAGCCACATATGCATGGTACATATGACACAATGGGAGGGAGTCTGCCAATATCATCCTGGCGAATTTGGATCCGCAATGTTAAATAATATGTGTATGGCCCTAAGGGCGGTGAAGACTTATTTGCACACTACTGATGTTTAGTTGAAATCCAACTCTCCGATTTCGATTCGATATTTGCGGAGACAGCTTAAGGCTATGTCAACGAGTCGGTCCCCGGAAACCTGCTAGGGATTTTTCTCGATATCGATTCAAGAAAGAAGTGGTGCGCTTCGTCAAGATCACCGTTGTAGTAGGTGACGGCGAACGTGATGCGGAGTTTAGATTCTAGTCCGCCTAGACATCTCTGTCTATACAATCGCAGAGCATTGCTTACTTCTATCCGGTTCACCACGGAAACGTGTTAAATGATATGCTTTACGCTGTTTACGGAATCGCAAGAAATGTTTTGCGCACAGGTTTATACACGGTTCTGGTATAAGGCTCCCCGGTCACAGAGTTTACACAGTGGAAACATAGCATGTAAGAAAAAATTGAAGGGTTTCGACTCTGCGAGCCGAAAGCACTCGAAAAAATGACTTGGGGGTTGAGTCAACGCGGGTCAGGGTTGAGTCGCGTTGACTCAACCCGGCAGGAAGGAAAAAGACGAAAAACTAGAGGATTGCTGCTGGCGGAGCGACCCGCGAGCCGTCACAGCACCCGCACATCACACAAAAGACATTACCAGCCCCAAAAGGGGTGGTTTTCAAGAAAAGACACTCACATTTTAGAAAAAAAAGACGAGGATACGCACCGACGCGTAGACGAACCAAGCACGAACAACCGTCAGTGGCAGTCCCGATTCCCTCCACCAGGGGACCGGTGGGGGAGTTCGGGAGTGCCAACTGAATTTTTAAACTCGTGGCGGGGTTTTTTTTTTTTTTTCACTGCTCAACATTCATGGCATATCACAATAGTAACATAAAAGTCAAAAATAGTGTTTCTTGAAAAAATAGGAATAGAATTACAGGTACGGAAAAGGCACATATTGCATTATGTAGTTAAAAGAATTAACAACAATCGAAACGAGAAAATACATAAAAGTTCATTAAAATATTGCACACTTTTAATTGCTCAAGAACGTGACTCCCGTTTCGGCAAACTTTTCCTCAATTTCATCCCCTGGATGTTCCTTGTCAAATACAGCGCTTTCCACTTTTCTCCACTTCGTGGTACCAAAAATGATATCTTTCTGACTGTCTTGAGCATCCTCGATCTTCTTGGACAATAATGCAACAGTTTTGTCTAGACTTTTGACAATGGAAGTCACATCATCTAACCTGATACTCTCTCCTCTGGCCTCTGATGTGCTAATAAATTATTTGAATCCATCGCTAAAGGATTTCACTCTAAATCCGGAAAACGCGGCATGTGAACCATACGATTCAGTACCAGTGTTTAGCCATCTTGACTAGGCAGCCTCGACTATATAATAATTGACTTTTTCTTAAGAGTTTGAGCGACTGAGGCCCCGTGCACACGCAGAATAGCCGGGTAGTCGTGTCGATTCAAGATAGAAGCGGTGCGCTTCGTCAAGATCACCGTTGTAGAAGGTGACGGCGAACGTGATGCGGAGTTCAGATTCTAGTCCGCCTAGATATCTATGGCTATACAATCGCAGAGCGTTGCTCACTTCTACCCGGTTCAATTCGGGTTGGAACGCGAGGATTCTTTGAAGGATTTTCGCGTTGATTTCGCGACGAGCACCAGAATTGAAACGTGTCAAATGATATGCTTTACACTGTTTACGGAATCGCAAGAAATGTTTTGCGCACAGGTTTACACGGTTCTGGTATAAGGCTCCCCGGTCACAGAGTTTATAAAGTGGAAACATAACATGTAAGAAAAAATTGAAGGGTTTCGACTCTGCGAGCCGAAAGCACTCGAAAAAATGACTCTGGGGTTGAGTCAACGCGGGTCAGGGTTGAGTCGCGTTGACTCAACCCGGCAGGAAGGAAAAAGACGAAAAACTAGAGGATTACTGCTGGCGGAGCGACCCGCGAGCCGTCACAGCACCCGCACATCACACAAAAGACATTACCAGCCCCAAAAGGGGTGGTTTTCAAGAAAGACACTCACATTTTAAAAAAGAAGACGAGGACACGCACCGACGCGTAGACGAACCAAGCACGAACAACCGTCAGTGGCAGTCCCGATTCCCTCCACCAGGGGACCGGTGGGGGAGTTCGGGAGTGCCAACTGAATTTTTAAACTCGTGGCGGGGTTTTTTTTTTTTTTTTCACTGCTCAACATTCATGGCATATCACAATAGTAACATAAAAGTCAAAAATAGTGTTTCTTGAAAAAATAGGAATAGAATTACAGGTACGGAAAAGGCACATATTGCATTATGTAGTTAAAAGAATTATCAACAATCGAAACGAGAAAATACATAAAGGGTCATTAAAATATTGCACACATTTAATTGCTCAAGAACGTGACTCCCGTTTCGGCAAACTTTTCCTCAATCTAATCCCTTGGATGTTCCTTGTCAAATACAGCGCTTTCCACTTTTCTCCACTTCGTGGTACCAAAAATGATATCTTTCTGACTGTCTTGAGCATCCTCGATCTTCTTGGACAATAATGCAACAGTTTTGTCAAGACTTTTGACTATGGAAGTAACATCATCGAGCCGAACACTCTCTCCTCGGGCCTCTGATGAGCTTATAAATTCTTTGAATCCATCGCTAAAGGATTTCACTCTAAATCCGGAAAACGCGGCATGTGAACCATACGATTCAGTACCAGTGTTTAGCCATCTTGACTAGGCAGCCTCGACTATATAATAATTGACTTTTTCTTAAGAGTTTGAGCGACTGAGGCCCCGTGCACACGCAGAATAGCCGGGTAGTCGTGTCGATTCAAGATAGAAGCGGTGCGCTTCGTCAAGATCACCGTTGTAGAAGGTGACGGCGAACGTGATGCGGAGTTCAGATTCTAGTCCGCCTAGATATCTATGGCTATACAATCGCAGAGCGTTGCTCACTTCTACCCGGTTCAATTCGGGTTGGAACGCGAGGATTCTTTGAAGGATTTTCGCGTTGATTTCGCGACGAGCACCAGAATTGAAACGTGTCAAATGATATGCTTTACACTGTTTACGGAATCGCAAGAAATGTTTTGCGCACAGGTTTACACGGTTCTGGTATAAGGCTCCCCGGTCACAGAGTTTATAAAGTGGAAACATAGCATGTAAGAAAAAATTGAAGGTTTCGACTCTGCGAGCCGAAAGCACTCGAAAAAATGACTCAACCCGGCAGGAAGGAAAAAGACGAAAAACTAGAGGATTACTGCTGGCGGAGCGACCCGCGAGCCGTCACAGCACCCGCACATCACACAAAAGACATTACCAGCCCCAAAAGGGGTGGTTTTCAAGAAAAGACACTCACATTTTAAAAAAGAAGACGAGGACACGCACCGACGCGTAGACGAACCAAGCACGAACAACCGTCAGTGGCAGTCCCGATTCCCTCCACCAGGGGACCGGTGGGGGAGTTCGGGAGTGCCAACTGAATTTTTAAACTCGTGGCGGGGTTTTTTTTTTTTTTTCACTGCTCAACATTCATGGCATATCACAATAGTAACATAAAAGTCAAAAATAGTGTTTCTTGAAAAAATAGGAATAGAATTACAGGTACGGAAAAGGCACATATTGCATTATGTAGTTAAAAGAATTAACAACAATCGAAACGAGAAAATACATAAAAGTTCATTAAAATATTGCACACTTTTAATTGCTCAAGAACGTGACTCCCGTTTCGGCAAACTTTTCCTCAATCTAATCCCTTGGATGTTCCTTGTCAAATACAGCGCTTTCCACTTTTCTCCATTTCGTGGTACCAAAAATGATATCTTTCTGACTGTCTTGAGGGTTGGGGAGTTCGGGAGTGCCAATTGAATTTTTAAACTTGTGGTGGGAGCAGGGTTGCTGCAGGCAGAACACTACAAAATTTTCGGCGGAGACGCACACTGGGATGCGCAAAGTCTTAGATTATGGTAACCGAGGATGGCGCGCAAGGCTTTCTTGCGTTATATCTGCTTTTTGAGTTTTATTACTCACAAAGGTGTACGGCGTATAAGTGCGACCTGTGGATGGACACGACTGGTCCCCGCTGAGGGTGACTTTTTGGCGGGAATAGATATTTCCTAACTGTACACTTAGGGTTGTATCGTCACGATACGTTGTAATATTTTCGCGTTGATTTCGCGACGCCCCCTCAAATTGTAGCGAGTTAAGTGACATGCTTTGCACTCTTTCCGGAATCGCAGAAAAAGCTTGGCGCCCAAGTTAACACGTTTTTGGTAAATAGCTTCCCGGTCAGAGAGCTTGCAAAAACGCATCATGTATCGAAAATTTACCGAGCGCGGCAGAGAAACTGAGACGATAACTCGGATGCAAGGAGTAAAAGACTGGAGTAACATACGGAGAATGCAGTGGCAAATTCGAGATTTTTAAAGATAGCAACAATGTGGTTTGCATACAGCTGCCCCCCCCCCCCCAAAAAAAAAAATAAAAAAATAATAAAAAAAATAAAAAAAATAAAAAAACAAAAACAAAAAAAACAAACGGTTGCAATTCAGGACATGCAGCGTATGATCAAACAATAATAAGGCAAACTTGATAGTTGTGTTGTTAATTAGTACTTTATGAAAGTACTTTTAAGCAAAAGCTCTTTTGTTTTGGTCAGTAGGTCAGCTCTTTTGCGTCGGCCTCCTGTGGTGTAGTGGTTGTAAAAAAAGGTTGCGTCATTGAAGATGCGGGGGACGAAAATGAAAACAACGTGGAGCCGGGTGAAATGATGGATGCTTGAGGAGATGTAGTGAGAGTCCGTACTGTCAAAAAACGGATCGCTCATCGATTGGGTCACGGTCGTAAATTTTCCTGATTTAAACGGAGATAAAAACGAGTTAAAACAGTGAAAAGACAGCTATGTGTAAGGCGAAAAAGTGAATATTTTTCCTCGAAATAATTGTAGTGGGTGGCAGAGTTTTTGAATGTAGAAGTTCTGCAGGGTAATCTGAATTTAATTTTGTTATTTTGTCAAATCACCCATCCGTTTTTTCATTTTTCTTCTTTTTGTGGTTTGTTTTGTTGTTTTTTTTAATTTTTTGTTTTTTGTATTATTAGATATATTTGTGCCCTTTGTGCCAAACCATGTATTTTTGCTTATTTTTTCTTTTTTTTTTATCAAATTCTTATGATTGTAATAATAATGGAATAAAAGAATCAATTCAAATTTAATAAGAGTAACGTCTTCTTTGTAACTCCTTCAATTTGTTAACAGTCTTTACTCTTGTACCTAGTACCAAAAATTTAATGTTTGTGGACAGATGCAGGAAATTACTCTATCGTTAAAGTTGTGTTACTTGGATCCGACTGTTAAGGTACTAAATAGTAACTATTTTTTGGTAATCGTTTTTGACACCTCAATATTTACAAAACACAAATTATACTTTCCTTTAATACATATTTTGTTTCATCATTTTAAATGAGAATAGTCCATGCAGAGTGTGCAGACATTTCAAAATCATGAGTTGAAAAACGCTGACTCCGCGAGTTTAAATATTAGAGCCAAACAGAGCGGAGCGGCACGCGTACTGGCGCCCACAAACCTAACAGGAATACTTCACGCGTTGCGCAGTGCGTGAAGTATCCCTGTTAGGTTTGTAGGCGCCAGTGCGCGTGTTCGTGTCACGCTAGTCGCCCTCGCCGCCTGCCACGGTGCCCCAAGAAACTATTTCACAGCACAGAGGTGTTGCACAGTATCATATGAAATCGGAGGCGCTCCAATATATTAAGAACTAGCAGGAAACCCGTGCTGCGCACAGGAAAACCCCACCATCAGCAATCACTGTGATTAGTGATCAGTTACTAATTGTGTTTCTGAATTATTATCTACTATTTCAAAATTGGCGAGACGCACTGGTTTGATTAAAAAGTAGAGATTAGCAATATGCTGCTATTTTGGTCCGTTCTGCAATAAGCTCACATGATAATTATAATAATAAAAAATACCCAATCAAAAGTTGGTTATTTTCATGAAGATTTGTTACTTCTGTCAGTTCAATGTTCAATTGAAGTTAGCTGGTGAGTTTCAGCCGCGAAAATTACGGGATTTAACCAGCGGTTTCGTTTAATTCACAGCAATGGCGGGTTTGTCATCTACATCGCGGAGAAAACTTGATTTTTCTTGGGATTTTGTAAAACAAATTAGAAATTACACGATAATCACCACGGTATCACGGCAAATACGTCGGGTTCCTAGCGAATTTTTAAGATCATTACAATTGCGCGTTATTCACATCAATATCGTGGCATACACGCGAATTTCTGACTCAATTAAGACTATGTAAATGTGCGCATAAAACTCATAAACATCTGTTACTTGAGATGGGCGAAAACGTATGATTTTCCTTCAATTTTGTGTGATACCACATACCCACTCCGGAGTTCAAATAGTTGCTCGCTTCAATTCTGCTTGTTGAAAGTGACGAATTGGAAGAATCCAATCTAAATTTCACGAGAACTATGGGATGTAACCATCGGTTTCCCTATATAAGATTTAATGTTTTGAAATAAAAAAAAAAAAAAAAAAAAAAAAAAAAAAAAAAAGAGCATTAGCGATGATGTAAAATTTTGCAAGTAGGTAAGACTCATGTGTTTCGGTTCCACGATCGGAGTCAGATATTGATGAAATGCGCGCGAAACCCTCGCTTCTCCTCCGATTGAAGCGTTGCACACCGTCTTTATGTTCCATTTTTATTTATTTATTTTATTTTTGAAGCCAAGCAACAGCTTCTCTCATTTCCCGAGAATTTGCCTTAATCATTTCAAAACAAGATAAAAGTAACAAAAAGTAACCCCAGGCGACGTGAAGACTAAATCACAACAATTTTTTTACTTTCGAACTTGAGCAGGTAAATTTTTTCAAAAAAAAAAACAAAAACAAAAACAAAACGAAACGAAAGGTTCCGCGGAGCACATTTTTCACTAATCTTGCAAAAAAAAAAAAAAACGGAAGGAAACTCGAACCAATGCGCGAACCAATCGCGAAAATCGCGAACCAATACCGTAGAATGAAGAAACTACGTCAGTCTCTTTATTCTATGCCGATGCATAGACAGATTTTCCAGATTTTCACATCCCTGAGAGAGTAGCCCGGCAACGGATGCACGAGTCGGAGCTCGCAACAATCATGGCGCGGCATTTCCAAAAGCGCGACGCCGAACTCCTTCCATCTTCCTCGCACTCGTTGGACGCTTAACTCCTTCCATCTTCCTCGCACCCGTTGCGCGTACCAGAAGAACACACGTAAAATTTATCAGCTGTCTTTCAGCGCGAAACGCGAAAATCGCTCCATCTCGCTCGCACTCTCTCTCGCACCCGTTGTCCTTACGGGAAAATCGACCCACGCGGACCGCGATATCCCGCGAACCGGCGGGCGGATCGCAAAATCCTCCCTTATCCGGCGCCTCGGGGTAGAGAGGGATCCCAGTGCGGAATCTCAGGGTCACACGGCCTCCCGTTCACGAGATCCGCTGATACGTGAGTCAGTCAGTCAGTCAGTCAGTCAGTGAGTGAGTCAATCAACGTGAAGTCTGCTTTATTAGTATAGAAGATAGATGACGAGCATCCTATAGGAGTACTGAGCTTTCCTTGATAAATCGAGATGGCACGGCACAAAAAGAGAGCGGTAGTCCAAAAACTCACTAATCCCGAGCACCCGTTTTTAATGACGTTTAGCATGATTTTTTAATTTCATTAGAGAAAAAAGTGAGTGGATTTAGGCAGAAACATTCTTGGGTAAGCCGTCAATAAGATTCTATTATTAGTCAAGAATGAAATAGTTGTATATGGGAGCGGGTTTCTGCTTGATGTAATCGACTTTTCCTTTTATAGGAGTCTTATTCTTCCTTCTTTAAACAGGCATTATCTTCTTCATTGATTAACAAGGAAATCTTCTCAGCGGCAAAGAGCATATTTCTGCTTGAATCAAGTCACTTTTTCCTCTAATGAAGTTGAAAAATCATGCTGTGTATTGAATACAGATACCTACCAGGACTCACTAAGTTTTTCGACTACCCGCTCTTTATTCTTTGTCGTCGTCACTCGATTTAATTTGCGAGGTAACTTCGTGCCTTTGAAAGTTGCCGTCAATCACGATACGTTGAGGTGCCTTCAATCTCGTATGCTACTGTGTAAAACATCTGTGGCGAAATAGTATAGCTCGAAGCGCCGCGGCACGCCGCTTGTTTTGTTCCGAAAACTCTTGCGTCTAACTTTCACTAAATGCGCCGTAATATATAGGCAAAGAGTCAATTTGGCCCCTAAAAAAATCTTCAATGGCGCCTTAAAATCCTTGTAAAAATTGGCGATAGGAGCTGCGTGCTGCGTTTCAAAATACCATAGGAGTTCTAATAGCCGACCGAAGAAGGCGATAGAAAATCATATAGCTGGCTGTAGAAAGTGGAAAAAATCATACGGCCGGGCTACACGAAGCGATAAAAAATTATACAACCGGGCTATAGTTCCCATCGCCGGGCTTTAGGTACACTTTATCGCCTGGCTGTTGCTTTTTGGCCATCGGCTATAAAAGGCTATAAGAAATTGTGTAGAAATTCGTGTGCTTCGTAAATCCTAAAGTTTGTACGGAATCACCTTAATATTTACAAAACGCACATTATATTTTCCTTTACTGAATATTTTTTTTCATCAATTAAAATGAGAATAATCCATAAGAGTGTGCAAACATTTCGAAGTCATGTGTTGAAAAACGCTGACTCCACGAGATCAAATATTAGAGCCTAACACAAAGCGGAGCGGCGGCACACTGGCGCCTACAAACCTAACAGGGATACTTCACGCATTGCGCAATGCGTGAAGTATCCCTGTTAGGTTTGAAGGCGCTAATGCGCGTTTCGCGCTGGCTGCCCGGCCTCCGCGCGGCGCCGCAGCGTACCTCGGCGCTTGAAGCAACTATTTCACACCAGAGGTAGTGCACAGTATCATACGAAATTGCAGGCGCTGCAACATGCTAGGAATGGCAGGCATCTTTCAAAAGTGCGGAGCTTTCCTCGCAAAATAAATCAAGATACTACTGCCCAAAAAGAGAGCGGCAGTCCAAAAACTCACTAAGTCCTAGCATCCGTAGTTAGTAACGTTTAGCATACACTTTATCGCTAGGCTGTTGCTTAGTCGCCATCGGCTATAAAAGGCTATAAGAAATAGTGTTGCCGTCTATAGAAGCTATTGGAAATCTTACAGCCGGCTGTAGGTCCATAGTAGTTTGGAACACAGATTCTATTGTCAATTTTTACCAGGGAATCGGGCTTGATGCTCCACATGGCTCCTAAAACTCAAAGGTGCGTTTCGAACACAGGCCGATGAAGAGTGCATACAGCATGTAGATGATTATAAATAGAACGTATTTCTGCAAAACGGAACTATGTGCATTAAGATATGAGTCTTGTGACCCATGAGAAATATATATGCGTAACAGGCTCACGTCATAATGCACACATAGTTCCGTTTGGCAGAAATACGTCCAATAAATGTATGAGTTGGCCGGAATATCTTAGGTGGGGCCAGCACCAGTAAAATTGAAAAGATAACGGGTGAGGGTGATGAGCAAGACATGGAGTTGGAGGATGGGCAATGGATTTGAAGCTGGAAGAACTCCTTACATCTCATTGTAGTGTCTGGGTATTCCAGAATGGAAGTTGGAACAAATCATGAGAGACCAAAACATGCTGCGTAGGTGAGCCACTGCAATATTAAGACTTCCTCAGGACCACATCACTCCCAAAGCAGGACCGGATTAAAGGGGTGGCCACATGGGCCGCGGCCCATCCCAAGTGGCAGTAATCGCGATAAATACCGATTTTATCGAATGAATATCGCGATTATATCGGTGGCAATTCATCGCAATATTATCAAATGAAAAATTGCGATTTATGGCGATTAAATCGCTATGCATCGCAATTTTTTGTCCGATAAAATCGCGATCAATTCTCGTTGATAAAATCGAGATTAAATCGCTATATATCGCGATTTTTGTTTCAATAATACCGCGATAAATTGCCGGGCAGTAAAATTGCGAATATATTGCAACAAGATCGAGGATAATCGCTCAGATGTTGGTGATCCTAGCGATTTGATCGCGATCGCCGATAAATTCGCATTATTTCGCGATTTTCCGTTGAAAAATGCTACTTTGGGATGGCGGCGAATTTTGCAATTTTTTTAAATGTAGGTATAAAAAGAAAATCAGATCCAGAAAAAAAATTACAAACGAGAGAAGGCGACAAAATCTCTCATTTCCTGAGAGTATAGTCATTTCTAATTTTGTCGTCTTTCGGTGATACAAGAGACAGCGCTTTTATTTAGTCGAGTTAAGAGAGAAACCTAACACGCAATTTGGCATGGAGCGGCGCGGCGCAGAGAGCAATAACGACGAGGACTTGGGATACAAAGGAGAAGCCCTCGGTACGGCGTTTGACATGTAACACATATTAGCCCCTACAAGACTGCATGAATACTTCACGCATTGCGTCAAACACAGTGCGGTCAGCAGCGGCCGACGTGAAACGCATAGCGCCTACAAGACTGCATGAATACTTCACGCATTACGTCAAAAACAGTGCGGTCAGCGTGAATTGCATAGCGCCTACTAGACTTCAAGAATACTTCACGCATTGCGTCAAACACAATGCGTTCAGCAGCGGTCGGCGCGGCGTGAAACGCATAGCACCTGCAAGAATATAGGAATATTTTACGCATTGCGGCAAACACAGTGCGGTCAGCGCGGCGGCGGAAGTTAAAATCATTAAACCACATTTATGTTTTAAGAAATTAAATTTAAAATCTGGGCACTATACATTTATTTATGTGTTTTTTACTTACATATGTAGCCTAAGCTTTGAACATTTATGTTTGTTGGAGTTTTTTAGCCAACGTGCGTAAAAAGTTCAGCTTAAAGCTGGAATCTCATTATAGAGGGAAAAAGCTCACATACAAGCACAATTTTCCCTCACGACAATTTATCACGACCTCTCGAGCTTGGTAGCAGGAAATTCAGGAGGCTGCACTGCACTGAGGATTGGCCCAACAAGGCCGAAACGCGTCTGCAGTTGCCTTCCTGAATGGACGTAACTAGTGTTGCTCCAAACAGGGAAAATTGTGCTTGTGTGTGAGCTTTTTCCCTCTATAATGAGATTTCAGCTTTAAGCTGAACTTTTTACGCACGTTGGCTAAGAAACTCCAACATCCCGTCTTACGACCCATGCGTTCACCGCCATCGGTTTGTATTTATGTTTGTTCTTGCATAATTCTTACGATCATTTCTTACAAATGGAAGGCCTTGTTCACACAGAGATAGGTATAAGGAACTTAACTTTCGAGCAAAGTTCCGTGAACTTTTGCTAGGAGGGTTGACAGGGCTTTCGCAAAAAATGTTTCTAACACAAGTATACGAGTCTTATGCATTCCTTCCCCTCTGGCACTTTCACTTGATAGTTTTTTTTATGTTTCAAAACGAATGTGAAGGGGCGGCAAGTCGGTAAATCCGGCCCTGTCCCGAAGAGAAAAAGAGATTGATTTGTAATACCCTGATTGAGAGCACTCTGACCTATGCGTATGAAAAATCACACTTGATAGATTTTTAAGGCGACCGAAATGGATTTCTAGCAAAGATCAGCCAAAATTTTGAGAGGAGGTCACATAAGAAATGAAAGAATGTGCTACATGATGTATAAAGAGTGCACTATCATCCATGAAATCATTGTCTGATAACTTGTTTGGTGCGATCATGTGCAAGGGACGGCCGATGACAGGTTCTCTGGTTCTGCCTAGGAGGGTATCAGATTGTTAAGGGGAAGAAAACGTGGGAGAAGACCAGCTAGATCTTGGATGGGTGCCATATAGGATGAAATCAGAACATTTAATTTTCAATTTAACGTTCCATTTGATAGACAGGAGCAGCGGTTAATTGTTGCAAAGTGTCTGAATATGGTATAAAAGCAACTTTTGCATACAAATGTGTTCTTAACATTTCTTTTCATGATTTTATGAGAGGCATGATAAGTAGTCCTGCTGGTTTTGTTCAAAATTGACTTCCAAGCTCACGAAAGAACTTAAAGTTTGGGCCAAAACATAGGTGCAAAACATTGATATGGGAGCATCAATCTGCTTTTAAAGGCATATTCTCTCACCAGAATCAGAACTATTACATGGTTGCCTTGCCCATTCCTTATAAGTTACATGTTTGAGACATGGGGTCAAGCAGAAATTCATTTTTATCGAAGAGGAAGCCGAAATCTCTGGGTAAAATTGTTTCAATAATTTATCTGTATTTCTAGGATACCTGTTTTTTCGTTCGCCGACTTTAAAATGCTCTAGAAAAGCCAATTTTTGGAATTATACAGTGTTTCTTACAGCAAAAGGTTTTTTATTAGCCCCTGGATGCGAAGATTTAGTTATCTCAGTTTTTATTTTTTTCATCTTCAGTCCTCTTTTTCTTAGATGCGTCACATTTTTATGAGAGCTCTTCATGAGCTTTGGGGTTCAATTTTGCATGAGAAAATCTTTAAAACATTTCTCGAATTCTTGCAAATTTTTATACAGGTAAAAAAAACTGGTTAGATTGAAAATCCCTCTCTCTTGAAGCAGTTTCATTATACTTTGAACTTTGTAGATAATCAGCTTAGCTTCATTCGGGGGAAGGACTCTTGAAAAATTGATGCATTTTCATCTTAAATATTTACTTTTTACAAGCATAAAAATAGAAATATCTCATAAAAATAAGCTCTAAGGTACAAATTGACTTTGTAGTAAAAACAACACAACAGAAAACTATGAAAAACACAACAACTGAAAAAGAATAGAACATAAACATAACATCTGATTTAAATTGATCCATGGCTTTGTATGACAGAGCAATAACAAGATGGCAAATGAAAGACTGAAATCATCCATATAGTAGTGCCTTTGTAATCTCTCTCATTATGGCATGCCGCTGAATCGATTTAGCACTGAGATCACCATATCACGCAGTTTCTGAAAAAAAAAAAATAATAACATTATTTTCAGGGAAAAATAAGCCAAAATCACACACATACAAAGCTACAAATTGTGTAAACTAGATCAGGGCTGCTTACACACAATAATGAGTAAAAAACTGTGCATAGATGACTTAAGTTGAAAAACGCATGCCTTAGATTACAACATTGTCAGTCTCCGCTCATACCCACTCAATTTTTTAGAGGATAACCTATAGTTTCTATTGAAATCAATAAATTGACTTCATTTGTTTAAACAAAAAAGAGATCACATAAAATAGCAAGAAAACATTTTGACTGGTTTTCCTAGAGGAAAATAAATCATAATCTGAGATTTTTAAACATTGCAATTGAGTTACACACTTTTCCTACTCTGGACTTGAGCAGGTTCACAGTCTTTCTTGCACTTACATGATATGCTAGTGTTAGACAAGACAGTTGCAGGTGCCATCTTCTTACATGCTTTCAAGGATACGTTTTGAACTCACAACAAACGAAGTTTAGGGTTAGAAATTGGTAGAAAAAGGCACCATTTTACTTAAAAGTACAGCTCTCATGGGCTCTCAAAAGGAATAATACTCCTCATGGCTGTTTTGTCTGAAACAATGTCTATTGTTGCACATTTATGGCTTCCTCACATGCCTCGTTTTTCTAAGAAGACGACAAATTTTAAAGTTTTAGCTGCATCAGTGATCTCATTTACATTAGATAAGACGAATTTGGAAGGAGACTCGATTTCGAAAATTTAAGAGCTGCGACTCTCTTTACTATCACAGCAGAATAGTATTTCCTTATCCCAAAATGTGGTCCAATATGAGGGCACTAACCAAAAGCAAAATCTTCTAATAATTTACCTGAGGTTTGCAATTTTCCTCCAACCAGCTGAAGACACTGGCAGAGAGCACATCAAAGTTTGCAACACTTATGGTTGAAAACGTTTTGTACAGCTCCTCCATAATATTTTGAAACTGAAAGTTAAGCAACAACAATTAGAATAATGGTGTTCGGCTTCGGTCTGTCAAGTTTTCACCCTATATTTCCTTTCCGAAGGAATTAAATAAGTTGTGCAGCAATGAACCTCTAAACAAGGTGCAAATTTAAGCATTATGATGGATGTTTTCTCATAAAATTTTTACGTCGAACACTATTTGTGTAAAATAAATTCTTGACAATAACTCCTGGCAAAGATAAATATTTTTTTGCACATAAATTCAAATTTCCCGCTAGAACCCAAATTTTTTTATATCCGCAAGACTTCCTTCCAAGAGTTTTCCAAAATATATTATTCCACATGCATTTTGCCATTAAGAGTTGATTTATGAGTGGAAAACCTGTTGAAATACTGGAGGTTATACTTTGCTGATTTGTCAAACTCCTAAAATCAAAAAATTCTGCTCCAAAACTAACAATTCACTTGAGCAGACTTGAGGATTCATTTTCAAAAACTGATTTTCAAAGGGATAGTTCGTCAGCGAAGAGTGTTTTTCGAGTCAATATTTTTTGAGTTTCAGGTCTAATTTTTTCAGTTTTATGACTTTGACAAGTCTTCAACTTTCCTTAGAACTTTTTGTAGCATGAATACGTTCAATTGCTGAAAGCACCTTCATTGCATTGCTCCTTAGAGCTAATATTAATATGATTCAGGTGATCAAGAGCGCAAAAAATAACAACTCTTTTTCTACAGACATCTTAGGATCCTATTCATAATATAATTTTGATTTTTAAATTTAGACTAAAAGAATACCTAATCGAATTCTCGAAGAAAGTTACTACAACTAATGGTATTGGGCCCTATACTTGATGTCTATTTCCGCGATATTCAAAGGTCTAATTTGCAAGCTTCATTCTTCGTCAGAGTTGTGTAAAAATGTTGTGTGGCCTTACCACTTGAAACTTGACTTGATCTGAAATCCGAGTCTCCGTTTGACCAGGGGTGTTCTGCTGTGCTTTCACCATCAGTTCGTAATTTGCTTGCATGATTCGCAGAGCCATAACCTCTTTCCTGAGTGCATTTCTTTCTTCCTCAAGCACTTTCTTCTGCCGCAGTAAAAACTAAACAAAATGTAAAAAAAACTATTAATTTAAGATGTAAGCAAATTAAAGCAGAATTTAGATGGGGGACAAGGGGTCTGTTCATAAGTTGGTTGGCACAATTCCCGACGAGGGTTATTGTTCTTCCATAAGCTCTTGATTCCTGTTCATAAAAAAATTGTTCACTCATGGGAGAATAGTAAGAGAAAGTTTAAATTTATCATAGAGACAAGGTGGAAAAACGGTGCTGGGTCCACACCATTTCGAGGGCATAACAGAGGCAAGAAATTCCAAAAATTAAAATTAGAGTCAAAATTAAATTTTTTGAACTCTAATGTATTCTCGGTTTTCCCCCTCGAAATGGTGGACCCAGCACCATTTTTCACCTTGTTATATACAGTTCGGGCTACTACTTAGTATTTTATTTTTTCATTTATCATAGAGTTAAGTATGTATTTGTTTTAACTTAACAAGATGTATTTATATTTCAATTAATAATATAAGAAAGAAGAAAAAACTACAAAACCGAGTGATCACTTAGTTCCCTTCCACTTCTTGATTTAGCTCTTCTTCCAATCTAAGGTGGTCTGAGAAGGTCTAAAATCTGCCATACTGAAACGGTGAAAAAATAGCAGGACTTTGAGAATTTTTCTCATTTCTTATTTTTTGCGTAAGGTTGACGAGGGATGTGAGAATGGCAGCTCCGAGAGGGGTTTTGGAAGGATAGGGGTCTGTTGAAGTTAGGTGTCACAAGGTGCCAGAAAGCAAGCAAAAAACCAGCTCTCACGTATGTATGTTTAGTGAATATTTTGGAATCATTCAAGAAAAATCATGAGACCTTTCAGATGTTGATTTTTAGGCAAGAAGTTTGCAAGGTCTCAAATTGAGCGAAGCTAAAACAACAAAGTCATCTCCCTCAAAACCTCAGCTTCAACAGAGAATCCAATATTTGTAATGTAACTAGTGAATTTAGCATATTACTTAAATTATGGATGCATACCAATTTTCATGAGATTTGGTGCATTACCATGGCCAAAATTCAGGAAAAATGCTTTATTGCGCAGAACTTTAGGGGGGGGGGGGTTGGCCTGTAATCCCTTTGAAAAGCACCTTGGAAAAAATTTCATAGAGGAAAGTGTCTCAGTTTGAACCACAAAATACGCAGGCCAGTGTTTTGATCTTGGATCATGGTATAATTTAAAAACTTTTTGATGAAAACAGATTCTTGATCAGGGCCGGATTTAGCTTTTAGCCGCCCCTGGGCAAGCTACATTTTGCCGCCCCTGGGTCTGCAATATTTCGCCACTATATTGTCAACAGTATCTCCTCCTCCCCCTCCCCCTCTCCGCACTCCCAACTTCCCACGCCATCTCATCTTGCCCCCCCCCCTCGTGCGCCGCCTGGGCGCGTGCGCGTAGCTGCTTCAAAATGCGCCGCGAATATATAAAATGGAATGGATGGATGAGACAAAAATAAAATGTGGAGAAAAAGTTGAAGCTTAGCTCAATGTATTAGTTGCAATGTATTTTCGGAAGATCAGGTTAAAAAGTTTTTCTCCGGGTTTTTAGTTTAGCAAAGCTGTCAACCAGAGCATCAACGTCTAAATTGATTATCAAGTCTGCCTCGATGTTTAAAATTGCCGTGTTGTTTAGTATCACTCCAACGAACGATCATCCTAGCGCTCAAGGCCGGACCTAAGGGGCGGCAGCTTTGCCGCTCCCGTCAAGCGTCAACTCCCTTCCTTCATACAATTTGCCGCTCATCTTTTCACTTCGCTCCATCTCTGTCTCCATTTTTTCCTTTTTTCTCGATTTAACTTTCAATTGATCCAGTGCTAGAATTTGCGGCCCCTCAAAATTTGCCGCTATGGGCAAGTGCCCCGGTGACCTATAGGTAAATCCGGCCCTGTTCTTGATTACAATAAGTGCACCAAAACTTTAATCTGACAAGCTGATAGTATAACTAAAAAAGTACACCTCTGTCAGTTTATGACTTTGCAAACTTCTTGCTGGAAAATAAACATTTTTCTACATCCAAGATTTCCCATGATCTTATAGTTTTTCCTCAAAAATGGGAACATCTCAGTTAGCTTCCGTTCAAGAGGAAAAAAATTGATTTTGCTAATGAGATTGAATAGAGGTGTCGTCAGATAAGATGACATTGTTTACTTTCCGTCTGCAAGCGTTTTTGCATCACTACTATCCACCTGAAAACATCGGAGACTCTCGCAGAAGCAAGAACGCAAGCTTAGATAAGTTTTATAATACTTTCAAACCTTGTAATATTTTAATTTTTAGCCACATCGAAATCACAACCACATAAAAGTTGCGAATCATGATTGATAAGTAGTTTTTTTACGATACGATCATGAGGCGGATGTTTTCAAGGTGAATAGAAGCAAAAGCCGCTTTGTGCACAGGCCTTCGTTCGTCATCTGCGCTTGCGAACCGAAAGTGAACAATGGTCAACTTATCTCAATCAATGAATTTTTGAATGTCATTGAATGAATTTAAGACGATTTGTATGTAAATATGTTTATACCTATCAGTACCTTTATTTAGAAAATGACGTTTTTGTGAAGCCAAATGTGCAAAAAGCAAAAGAATAAATAAAATAAAATAAAAATAAAATAGAAATCTGACAACACCTCTGGGAGCACTCAGGAGAACGAACCTGAATATAGTCAATGGACTTCTGAAGGACTGTAGCTTTACTCATTTTGTAGCTTGACGCATCTGTGTGCTGACACGTGTGGACAAGATCTTGGAGAGAATCGTAACCTTTTTTTATGGCGTCCCTGCGTTTTTGCTCCGCTTGGGTGTGTGCTTCTCGTCGCCTTTCCTTGTAGCTGACTGGAGAACCTTTTCCTTCACTGTCATCATCTTCTGAAATGCCATCAATTTCACAAATATTAATTTCAGAATAGGGGGCTGTTAAAGTATTAGGTAAGGCAATTCGAAAATATCACAATCTTGTGGTGAATACGTAAGATAGTTACCATGACCACTGCTGCTTCCACTTGCGTTGCCAGCTTGCTGCATATAAAGAGATCCTGCACTGCTTGACCTGGAAAAATTCTGCTTCCGCCCACTAGGACTTGGTGGCTGTTCTTTAAGATCCATGTCCTCCCTGTGCATACAAAATTTTTAAGTAAAGAGTTTGGGCATAGCAATTATAAAACCGAAAAACACATACATCAACTTCAAAACTGGGATGTACTATTTTCGGAAAATGTGTCGACCAAAGTCATAACAAATTCAAAATTACCAATTGGTTTTAAGACATAAATTTTTTACCTGTCTTTTCTGAGAGAGGCCCAGAGCTGGGAACTTATGCATACGGCATCATCAGTTGCCGCACACTGGTCTCAGAAGTAGAGGATAAATGAGCCTTAAAGAGTAACTTCATTGGCGCTCCAGTACATGGCACCGCTAGCGTGCTCTATGATTTAGCCATCAACATACTACTGAGTAATATGAGAGTTCGAAACTTTTGATGTGTTTTCCAAATTATTACTTGCACATTTATCTTGTGGAATGTTGAAAAATGTGCCGCTTAATGGTATGAACTTTAGACTGAAGAGCAAGGAAACACTATCGAACAGCAGCAATTAGGCGAAAGCATATGGAATTTGGAATTTCAAAAGTCGCATGAGTCTAATTCTATAAATCATCCACAGATATAGTTCGGATACGATTGAAAGCGATAAAATAATAGCATTTCATCGATAAATATGCGAGAATTATGCATGATAATCTCTTATCAGTAGGTTCATTGAAAGATGTTGTTGAGTGCTAAAACAGATCATGCTGTAAGGATTGTTATAAGATATTACCGATTCATAAGCTTGAAGATGAGAGGGAAATGAAATATCGCACCATTACACCAATTGTAATGGTGCAATCAGTGTAATTAATAATAAAAATAACAAACAGTTACTCGGTCACTTACATGATAACAAATCAGGATGTTTCAGTTCCGTTTGGAGGTTAAGAATGCGATTGCAGATTGCATGATTGCGTACACGTCTCCCTCCCACCACCCGCCTCTCCGCATCATCGTCGAGTTCAACGGTGATGAAAATGTTAAGTCATTAGTTTTAAATTAATTTTTGGTGAAGGGTGACTGTTGAACGCCTTTTAACAGCATCAAGAGTAATAATTGACGAAAAATCGGAATACAAAACTTTTCATCGGTCCCAGCAAACTTTATTATAGCGATAAAAGTAAATCGTAACATCTCTTTCTAGCGTTTCAAAATTTCCCGCTATCTCTCTTATCACTTGCATCGATGGCAATCCACTCGTAAACATTGATGCAAGTTGTTGGCGTTGCGAGAGTGTGTAATAATGAAAATGAAAGTGTGAGTGAGATGATTTATTTTTCGCTTATCCAGCGTAATTTTGTGAAAGTGAAATCTTTTAATCAGAATTGTATAATTCATCTGCCGTAGTTTTATGTTTAGACTAACAAATATTCAAAGTGTTTTATCACTGTGAATCGTGTTTTTCAGTGAAGGTGTTTTCCCCTTATCACTGAATTAGTTCCTGAAACGCTCCCGTATCGCCTCCTTTCAGAAAATGTCCGCTATTTCCGAGTGCTTTCTTGTCTTCTACACCATCTCTTCTTGACGCTCTAAATCATGATTATCTCTGCATTTGACTGTCATGTCGTTTTGAGATAAAATAGGAAACGGACCTGAAACCCCCTGGAACTTTCTGCATGATCTCAGGAAGGTTAGCTACACAGGTACTCTCATGTCATCTTCCCTTGAATGTCCCCATATGTTTTAATAAACAAGGGAGTTTCATAAATCTGATGTAATTTCCCTGAAGTACTTGGCATGAGCACTAATTTGCCTCACTTTTTTCTTGTGGTGATATCGAACCATAGAGTACATAGAGTCGTAATGTAAGTGGGAGAGCTGGTGCCACTTTTAAGCATTTTCCATGTCCCGAATTCCGAGACTCCTGTGTGACGCCGGGTCATTTTTTCGATACGTAATCGATTGTTTGCGATACACGGGTACCCGGCCATCCGATGACAACAACAACAACAACAACAAAGGAGATAGGAATTACCACGTATTCCACACCGCCATTTTGGATCGAAAATGTATCGAAAAAGTGACCCGAACTCGGCGCACACCGGGCTCGGAATTCGTCGAGCAGAACATGGCGCCAGCTCTCCCATTTACATTACGACTCTCTGTACTCTATGTATCGAACCTACGAGACTTGCATGCCCAAATCTCAGTAGGTAGGCATCTACATCAACTCCTGTAGGCGCTCATAACAACCCCTTTTGCCAGTACTATTTTTAATACAATTTATTTTTACTTGCAATATCTTGGTGTGACTTAATTTTACGTATGCTAAATCCAACTTAAGGCTATTTATCCACATCCTAGATTCTGATGTGGCTTAACTGGGGTGGGATGTATCACTTAGTTATCTGAAATGAAGACGCCTGCATTTTTTGTCCTTTTTTGCCCCCGAAAAGGTGTAAGCCCTCGCACTTCCGTTCAAACTTACTTCATTTAGAAATTGCTTGAGATGAAATTAGGATTTGGCCAAGAAATTCACTCAGAACAGAGATCAATTGTTGCTTGAAATGCAATGTACTTCTCGTAGCTAAAGTCTGTCTTCTTTCTTTCAAATTTTGGAATTTTTTGTGGCAAATAATTCTCTAAATTTGTATGCAGGAGCTACCATCAATTTTTTGGCTATGGAGTTCGTATTCGCAAAGAGTTTGGACTTAATCAATGCAATGAATGGTTTGACCACACCTAGAACCCAAGAACAATTTACTTTCCCTCATAGAAAATTCAAGGGAAAAACTTGCACCTGCAGGGGATCTGGAAACCTGGAAAATCCAGAGAAATTCAAGGAATTCATAGAAATAGACAAAGGAATTCCCAGAGCATTATTCAGCAGAAGTCAGCATAGTTAAAAGGACCAACGAGAAAAAACAAAAAGTGACCCAAAACTGTATGTAATAAGGTGGAAAAATGGTGCTCGGTCCACACCATTTCGCAGGGGAATTAAAGCGGAGAAATTTCTAAAACTACGATTAGTGTAAAAAATTAGAGTTAAAATTCTTTTGACTCAAATCGTAATTTTTTGAATTTCTCGGCTTTGATTTCCCCGCGAAATGGTGTAGACCCAGCACCATTTCTCACCCTTGTTAAAAGGATATTAAATGTAAGTGGGACATTTGTTTGGCGGCCATAAAAAGTCAGGGAATCAGAAAATGAAGAAAGTAAGAAGACTCTGATCTGCTTTATGAGTGAATCTATGTTTTCATTTCAGGTTCATAATGAAGGCAATCCTCGTGCTCATTGGTACGTTGGTGCATCTGGGCATCAATGAATACATACCCCCTGGGCCGAAGTATCCATGTCCAACACGGAGGACTTATCTGCATTCGCCGGAGTACGATCCTTGTCACTGTAAATCAGGCTCTGATGCGGGTCTTTTTATCGAGTGTGAAAATACTAATTTAGCAAACTTGGCTTTCAGTTTGAGCTCCTTCGCAGCTTTTGATTCCCCTATTGAAGAGCTGAAAATAAGTCGTGCAAATATCTGTGAGTAAAATAAAATTTGTCTCTTTCACTTGATTTTTGAGTTGTTGGATTGTTACTGTCATGTTTCAATAAGGTGCGACGCGGTTAATTTCACAATTTGGTTGAAAATTATGAAAGTTTATGATTTTGCTAACAGAGTGCCCGAGAAATAATTTTCAACGCACCTAGACCACTGGCAATTTTTGTGATTTGAACAGAATTTTTGGACCTTCTATGAGATCCAAATGTTGACTATTAAAAAATTTGACACATCTCTAAAGTTCAAATTACACTTCTTAGACCAGGAAAACCCAAACACAGGTCCCATTGCACAGGTTGTTACAGTCAGGGAATACTGATAAAACTGGGAAATGTCAGAGAACTTTGAAAAGTCAAGGAAAAATCATTGAGCCACCATCATCAGCCAATCATTTGCTTCTTAAAATAGGTCCAACATTTTGCACAACTTTTGCCTGAAAACTATCCATCTCAATCATGTGTTTTTTTGTTTTTTTAATAAAGAGCGAGAGCCCCCTCTAGATAGGGTTAACTTTGGCCGTAGTCGCCAGACAAACAGCCACTGCACATGGTTAGTACACATACATGCTCCAGGATATTCTAATTTTCAGGGATTAAGACTGAGATCTGTTCATCTAGTTCAGCAGATCTACTCATCGTCGTGTCTTTTTAACCATCTGGCATAGGTATCCTCAATCGTCAAGGAATTTTACCGAATTGCACTGAGGAAATGTCAGGGAAATTAATTTTCCAAACTCTGCGGCAACTCTGAAGATGGTTTTTTGTTTGTTTTTTAGCTGTTTTTCATGGTGATATTTTTTACGCTCTGAAAGTCCGCGTCTTGCGCTTGGAAAGCATTCCCATCCACGAATTTGATGCAGCTTTATTCCGAGGTATCAACTCCCATCTGCAGCAGATACATATTGTTTCAACTAATCTCACGAAGTTTCCAGAGAAATCTCTTGAGGTGAGTGTTTTCAAATTTTTCATACCCTCCAGAGGCCAAGGCAAATGGTTTCAGCTTACATGATTTTCATCCTGTTCTCGAAAAGACAGAAACACAAATTTTTCTTGGAAACTTTTTTGGAAAAATATTTCCATACTGTATATTTTCAATTTAAGAGGTAATTGAAAAAATTTCCAGCAGAAGATTCCGAAAGATTTTTGTATGTGCAAACCAACCTGAGGTCAAGAATTTCATTTTTTCAACATAATTTGAGTAATATTCCATCGTTTTAATCTCTTCATGATCAATTTAAAGATATCAAATAACTTCATAGGTAACCGGGAGTTTTTCAGGTGTCATGGGGAAACCACCAATATCCAATGTCCATTGTTTTTAATTCATCTGATCTTGACAGAAGAGGAGCTTGACGCGTTTGGGGATTCTTTTCTTCAATCAACTCCTATAATAATTAATTTTATAACATTTTTAAATCCTGTACATGAAAGGTTTGTACAGTTTGGTGAATTTTTTTCAAAATGAAAGAAACAGACATTAGCAGTTTTCGCACTACACAAATCAAGTAATATGGCAATTATGTAATCTCCACCTTTTTTGTAGGCCTTGAGGAATATTCATCTTGTGCGTCTCGATGGTCATAATATCTCTGCTCTACCTGAAGATTTATGCCGAGGATTTCCAACTGCAGAATCATTTCAACTGTCGAATGGAAGCTTAGCAGAAATTTCAGTGGGTAGTTTCAATTCATGCAAAAAGCTGAAGAAACTGTTCCTGAGTCACAACAACATAACGCAGTTGAAAAGCAACCAGTTCAAAGGACTGCGGGACTTGGAGGTTCTGGACTTGTCGCACAATAAAATTTCCAAACTAGAGGCATCGTATTTCAACGACTTGAACAAATTAGGATGGATCAATATGTCACATAATGAATTGGATTCGTTACCGAGGTAAAGTTTCCAACAAACATGTAAAACTCACTACAGTTGGACTTACTACTAACTTTATTTAATATTAGCTCCTAATTTTGCAACAAGGAATCACTACTTTTAGCTCATTCATAATCGCACCCTGTATAGGGAACATTAAAGTGGGAGAGGAGGAGGAGAACAGGTAGAGGAGAAAATGGGAGAAGGGGAAGAAAAAGAGAGATTAGAAGAAGAAGAGAATGAAAAAGAAGAGGAAGCAAAACATAGGATACAGAAGCCGCGGAAAAAAGGAGGACAACAAAGAGATGTAAGGAAAACGAGGAAGATGAAGAACAAAAGGTAGGAGAGAGAGGCGGGAAAGAAGAGGAAGATGTAGAAGAAGAAATAGTATTTGTCTGTACAGGAAAATTAATAGCCCATTTATGTTATTTCTAAATTGAACCCACATTAATTGCCAAATGTAGTCCAATTTTACGAAGGTAGCTCGATAAACGATTTTTAACTCGTGTCTGTTTTGATTTTCCATCGCCTAGTGTAAGAAACTGGTTGAACCAAGAGTTGGACGATAATGAACAGTTTTAGCTCCCTTATCAAAGTGGAGCATCACTCATTTTATTTCATGTTTTTCTTTTGTGCACAAGGAAAAATTAGATTATCCTAACTAATATGGCCGGCAATTGGTGTAGGTAAATGAATTTAAAAAACTGACTCTTGAAAATTTAGTTGATCAGGTTATTTTTTTATTATTGGTTTATTTTTTAATAGCTTACACTCCTACATTTATAATTGATTGAAACTTTAAGTTATGATAAACGAATAATTCTTAAATTTTTTGACTAGCTTATTTAAACACACATCATTTTCAAAATGTGATGATATACTTAAATATTCCATGTTGACTCTGCAAAAACTGATGCTTTGTAATTTTCTCTTAATATCGTCGACTTTCCAGCTATGTTGCCAGTCATCTCAACATTGTTTCAATTTTTTCTTCGAAACTTTTGCATCCATCTTGATGAAAATTTCAAGAATTAATATCAATGATAAAAGAAAAATTAGGTAACATTTTACAGGAATTATGTTAATTAATTTCTCTGTATAAAATAGGATAAGTCTGAGGAGTTTTGCAACCTTAGGCGCAAGTCTGAACGTGCCTGTGATACTTTGGCTCGAAAGTGACAACATTTTCACTCCATATGTATACTTACATTCTACTTATTTGTTGTATGTAATCGTTCTTAGAGAGAAAATCTCCTATACCTAGAATGTGAGAAAAATATTAGGGTGTCTTGAGAGCAGAAAAACTGGGGAGGTCAGGGAGATGATATTGGTCCGGGAGATTTCAGGGAGGAAAAATGTGTAACCGGGAGAATTTCAAACTCCCGTGCAAGATTTACATTTTTCGCACAACTTCATGGTATATGGTAGCTTTGTTTATTTTTGCATTTTTTTTCCATTTCGAAAAAAAAGGATCGGGGGAAAGTCAGAAAGATAGAAAACTGAGTGGTAGGGAAAGCCTGGAAAGTCAGGAAGATGGGGAAAATATTTCCGTACACCTTGACAAGAGGGGGAAAAAATTATGTTCCCCTAAAAATGAGTTTGGGAAATCTGGTGTTCAGAACTTTTGGGTTACAGTGATCTTTGGTGTGTCCAAAATGGCTGAAAATAATATTCTAAGTATGCTTTTTGTTTTTGGAAACTTCTCCAACAAAAGTATCCCACTCTTAATCCTCGATTCCGATGTTTTGTTTCGCCATTATTGCTAACTGAGTAAAGTGTTCTTGTAGAAGAAGCAAATGTTTTTCTGTTGCATAATGGTTTACTTGATTTTATTTATCTACTTATTTCAGAGGTGTCTTTGCTAGAAGCACTGTCCTGAAAGTCCTGAATCTGGGGAACAATAGAATCAAGCGGTTGGATCCGAATTCCTTTAGAGGAATGAGATTAATTCGGCGCATCTTCTTAAATGATAACCTTATATCAGATCTTGGGAGGAATATATTCAGTGCCATAACCAGAATTGGCACGATTGATTTAGCACGGAACAAGTTGAAGAAAATTGATTCACTTCTATTTTCAGGCCTTCAGTATGCAGAGGTGAGTGAAATTGTGTAGCTCTCCTATGATTTTTCTTCTTCTTTACAAGCTGATCACCAAACCTCTTGTTGTGTGTATAAAGTTCTGTTTTGAGAAAATACGCAACTGAGTGGTTTTGCTTGAGCCTCCTCTAGCACCACATTCTTTTTGTGTAACAACTTAATATGGGAAGCAGGGATTCTGTGTCAGGGATGACAATTGGAAAAGTCTAGAATCTTTTATAAGAGATCATACCATACACTCTGATGAAGCGATAATTTTATGTGTACATCTGATGCCTTCAATTTTAATAATATATGTATCTGTTCTTGCACTTAGGCATGCATTGTTGCTTCTTTGTTGTTTTCTGGATTTCTTACTGGCCATCAGCACTTCTATCGAGCGCTATGATAGACTAAATTAATAAATTATACTGGTCTTCCTTTCAGTTGATTGATGTCTCTAAGAATGAAATCACTGAAATTGAAAAGGAAGCTTTCAAAGACATCTACTTGGCGGAAGTTGATCTCTCAAAGAACAAAATATCAAAAATCGCAGCTGGTGCTTTCATCAACTGTAACAACTTAACTCGCTTGGATTTCACGCACAACCAAATCGAACAATTCAACAAGTTTTCTTTTGATGAAAACACTTATGCTTTGTCTTTTCAGCTGTCTCACAATCTGCTGAAAGATATGTCTAAAGTAAGTTACTTGACTGCTCCATTTCTTTTTGTATTCTTACAAGCCTTCTACTTCAAATTCAAAGTTGCTTTTACGCAATGTCAATTTTTATTTTACTCTATTTTCCCAAAAAAATAAATACTCATTTTACTGTAGCAACACCCCATGTTTTCATGTAATTTTTCAAATTCATTTTTGTACCAAACAAAGTACGTGAAAAACGAGAATGCCTGCATTTTTTGGTAAAAAAGACAAAAAAGTCCAAAATTTCTACACTTCTATAATGTACTAGGTAATCTGTATTATTGAAAGTTACTGTGTTTCTTGATAACTTTGTAAATTCAATGTAATTTGTAAAGTTATATATGCGGGAGGAGGGGGAAATGGACGGCACAGAGAATAACGCCAGTAGAATCGGCTTTTTATACTAACAAACTTTGATCACAAAACAGATACGTATATACAGGTAATTGTCCTGGGTCAACGCTCGCAGGTGAGGTGCGTTAGTTAATACTGAAGAGTAAACATTAAACTTAGAAAGGTCAATCAACACTTATCAGTTTTTGTCATATTTCATGACAATAAATGTAGATTGGCCTAAGGCATATAGCTCTTGTTGTACTTACAATAGTTTTAAATAAAATTTGTTCCAAAAAAAGAAAAATGGATTCCGTTTTTCATTTAATTGAGTTTTAGCTGAGAAAAAAAATCAGGAAACCCCAAGGAAATTTCAAATCAAATTCCGTCTACATTGGCTGTAGCCAATTTTTTTTTTTAAAATTTATTGATCAGCAAATGCCTCAAGATCTTATTCTCTGCCTTTTGTATATTCTTTTTGAAAATCTGAATATCCCAAGTTAATTCGTTCTCTTTTCTTCTTATTTTTAGATACCATTAGCAAATATGACAGGTCTGAAAATTTTGAACGTGTCTCACAATGAAATCACCACTATCCCAAGGAACACATTCCCCAAACTCTACAATATTTTCATGATCGACGCCAGTCACAACAAAATCGAAGAAATTGCTCATGCCGTTTTTCAGCCGTTGCTCAGCCTACGCTTTCTCAACTTGCACAATAACTCTATCGAAGAAATCAAGTCTCCCACTTTTGGCGCGATGTCGACAGTTCTCGAATTGGACTTGAGCTACAATAAACTCTTTGCAATTGGCCGTGGTGCCTTCAATAAATTGGACTCCATCAGCCTTTTAAATTTGAGCCATAACGCTCTGCAGAAGGTGACGGACATTCCTCCTGGTTTGACGAAATTAGACCTAAGTTACAATCAGATATCGGAAATAACGCCTCTTAATTCATGGCCGTCTATGAATGCGCTTCTGTATTTAAATTTAAGTCACAATAATCTGCAAGATTTTCTTGTTGGAGGCTCCTTCTCAAATTTATTGACGTTACGGTTTCTTGACTTGAGCTTCAACCAAATGTCCATCCCTCCAGTCGAGAGCATTGCGGAGCTGTCTTCAATGCAGGGCTTAGATTTACAGGCAAGTACATAACTATTTTCATGTTTCAGTTCTTTCAGGATAATTTGATCAAACGTTTTGATTTATCTCCTCAAGACTCAGATGACAAATAATGTCTTTCTGTATATGGAGTTTTGAATGACAACATTGTGTCTAGAACCAGAAAAAACCAAGAAACATCTGGATTCATCAGGGAACGAAAAATATCAAATTGATTTGTCAGAGAATGGGTCTGTTGCTACACAATATTAAACATGGCTGATGCCAAGACAAGGCATTATTGTTGACAGAATGATTTAAAGAGTAAGCGGGAACACTCTTGAGACTGCTTTATTGCCTTATGGTAACGAATGCTCTCAGCATAAAAAGCTGGTGGTAAACTTTAATTCTTACTTAATTTGTGGTAAAGGATTTACTTGGTAGTATCATTTTACTTTTTGTTTTTCAACATCAAGAAATAACTATGGATTTCTTTCTCTTATGAATTTTTTCCTTCTCCAGGGCAACATAATATCGGAACTTGGCCCTAAATCATTTGGGAAACAGGGCGTGCTGAGCAACTTAAATCTAGCAAACAATGAAATCAGCATCATCAGCGTGGGGGCATTTGAAGGATTGATTCAACTCACGCATCTCAATCTGTCGTCAAACAAACTATCCAGTGTTCCAAACGGAGCATTCTTCAGTAAGTATCGTCCTTTTTTAGAGGTAGCTGTCACTGCAAGTGAAAGAATACCGCTTGTGGGCACTAATAGGAAAAATAGCGGCTCAAGTGGGAGAGCAAAAGAACGAAAACTGATATAAGGAACTGAAAGATAGAAAATATATTGAGATAAATTTAAAAACTTTAACAAAAGACGTGACACCTAGATTTAAAGCGTGAAGGGTGACAAGGTCTATGTAGTGTACGCATGGGTGTACAGTGGAAGGACTTTGAGAAAGATGCAGCCCAAGCTTATATAGACTTGTTGATGTCACCAGTGGTGAGACAACAAGGCTATGCGTGATTGGTTGGCTGTAATCAGTGTAGCTATCAGTTGCAAGACTGGTCATTAGATGAATGGCTGATGGCTGGATGATAATGTTGAAAACTGAAGATTGAGTCAAAAAGTAAATGAATCCAGACATTATTAATGACTAAAGAGAGAAATGTAAGGAGCAAAAAGAATTAAAAGTTCTGGGACTTGCAGGGCCCATGACAGTAGCATTGGGTCACAGGAGTGCCGAGAAAACTCTGCCATAACTTCTGTGCATTCCTGGGAATAGCATTCTCAATTTTTTATATCTGCAAGGATTTTGCTGAAAGACACATTTGCTGCAGTGGGGCAGTTAGTGAATTTTTTCTGAATCCCTACTCTGAAAATATGAAAAAAATAAGTATGTTTTGTCTCAGTGAAAATGAACAAGGTTTGTTAATGTTTGGAACTTCATTAAACTCTGCTCAACGTCTCAAGGTACGGCAAGTAAGATGCGAAGATGAAGGGCGCAATTTGGAATGTAATTCAAGTTCCTGTGCCTTTACAAAGTTTTTTGTCCGCAAATTACATATCGATGGTGAAACTACCAGACCATGTATCTCGGTTTGCTACATTGTAGACTTCTTGTCATACTTCATTTTTTAAATGGAAAACTACTCAATATTAATTCTTGAAAAGTTCCGTGCTTTTTCTTTTCTGTGCAAAGAAAACTCTAAGGAAATTTCAAGAAATAATATTGATTTATATTTCCTTCAAAAAAAAAAAAAAAAAAAAAAAATGGGAGCGGAGACTTTTAAACACAGTAAATGAGATATGCGGTCTGGTAGTTTCACCGTTGATATGTGTATGTTGAACCATTAACTTGGTCTTTGGCCGTTAATTGCGTAATAAGAGTCCACACTTTACGTTCTTTGGGTACTTGAGGCATGGAAGTTGAAGGTACAATGCAGAGCACACCTCAAAATGCTATGTCTTAGTCATTGACTTGCACTTGTGGTGACTTGTGAACTGGAAATCTTTCCTTTAAGGGTTGCACTGTGAAAAGATGAACCAATTAGGGCCCAGTCACAAAGTCTGCCCATTTTTATAGAGGGCTTCTTTATTAAATTTAAGTTTTCTTGCAAAGACTGCAGGGAAGATTTTTTCAGAGCAAACAGTTGTATCATTAAGGTTTCAAAATGAAATTCATTTGTCAAAACCAAATCACTGATTAAGAATAGAATCCTACATGAATAGTTGCTTGCTCTAGTAATGATATCAGTGCGCAATTTATGTATTTATCAGCAATCAGCATTTAAAAAAATTACTGAAATGTTGAATATCTTTCCTTCTCCTGCAATGTTTGTGATTTTTTTATCTGCAGTAAATGAAGTGTAAAACTGAAAAGAAATTAAAGTTATCAATTTTAGTTCAAAAAACCCAATTTTAGCTGCACCGTTTTTGTCATGCGCTGTGCAGGATAGTCCTATCCATATCTTGTTTTGTTACGTAAAATATCTATTGGTTCATCATTTATTATTCCAGGTTTAGTTGCATTGCAAACGCTTGACTTGTCTTACAATGAAATAGAAACATTGGATAACAAGACAAACAGTTTGTTTGAAGACCTATTATCTTTAGAAAATGTAAGTATTTTTGCTTTTAATTTTTTTCTCTCTATCATTTATCGTGATTATCGTGATTTATCGTGAAAAAGTGAGTACTATAATAAATTAAATTGTTTCAAAGATAAAGTTTTTGCTTTAAAATCATGCAGACTTCCAGTCTGATAAGCATGAGATCAGGATTTCTAACTGTCAGAGAAACTTGGAGAGTCTGGGAATTTTCAGCGACTTGCAAGCGTCAAGAAATTTGTTGGAAAAGGAAGGTAACTTTGCAAGCATTTCGTTGGCTCAGTAATTTCAACCAGTGCATTTAAAAGAGCGCAGATAACTTTACAGTGCTTTTTTCAATAGTTGGTCTGTTGCATAAATAACGTACAGCCAATCGATCAAATTTTTTATAGGTAAAATACAACAGGAATGATGCTGCATGCAAGATACTTTTCAGTATACTTCGAAATATGAAGGCGCGAGAGTGAATGCACTGTAAGCATCATTTAAAAAGTACCACCATGGAACACCTCTTCTCTTCCTTCTCTATATCTTCTCCACCTTTTATATTCTCTTCATCTTCCATTTGTTTCCATTTTGTTTTCCCAAGTTTATTATATTGCATCGTCTTTTGATCATAACAATTTTTTTTTCAGATTCATTTGAGTCATAATAAAATCTCATACATTTCCCGCAAGACGTTTCCAAGTATTCCTTACACCAAATTCAAAATCAAACGTGTCGATTTAAGCTACAACACTATACCGGTCATGACCACTGATATGAAGTTTGGTACTTCTACTATCATCTCATTGAACCTGAGTCATAACATCATCAATGAAATAACTCCTTGTAAGTAATTCTTACCTTTTTAATTATTTTTCACCCAAAATTTTGACGAACAATCATTGTTGAAAAGATTCATTTAAGATTATGGATCAGTTTGTGTTTGAAAAATTGCAAGGGGGGGTGGCTTGGGTCAGGCCTTTTTTCATGATTTTAAAGGGGGAGTTAGAAAGTCAGCTAAGATTGCCTCACATTGATTTGTTCTCCTTCAAAAAATTGAAATGGAAGTGGAACTTTTTAAACACCACAAGTGGGATACCAAGTCTGGTAGTTTCACTGTCGATATACTGTTTGTCATCAGCTGAAATTCATTAGCAATCAACCATTTGAATTTCACATACCCTCTCATACTGAGAGAGGTTCTTTTGATTTTTACTCTTTATCTGACAAGTAAGTTAATACGTTCGTTAATCCTTTTTTTTTGTATTTGACCATCTGTGCGCTCATGTACTAACTTTTTATTTAAAATTTCAGTGGTGATAAAAAATTTGACATCACTGCATGAACTTGATTTATCGTACAACAATCTGGACATCAATCACATTGAAAAAGGAGCTTTTGCTTTACCTCCAAACATGACGTATTTCAGCATCGCAAACAACAATCTAAAAACCATACCTATCGATGACATTCTGTCATCACCGAAAAAGTTGCACGTTTTTGACATTAGAAACAATCAGTTTCCTCACTTAACAGATGAACTACTCAGCTTAATTTTGAATGGAACGACAGTCTTGTATGACGGTGAGTTTCTTCAGCATCAAAATTTCTGATTTTTTGTCTGTTACTTCTGCTGTTTTTTTCTCTATAGGTCACGACTCTCAATTATTATGTCTGGAAACTTTAAGACCAAGTGAAATGCACTATTTGTAAGTTGGTACCTGTATAAGTCAGGAATCTTTATAAGTTGGTGCTAATACCTGGTTCCATTGTTACCGATTTCACGTTACATAAGTCAGCGCTCTTTAGAATTGTGTAACTCTGGGCCAATAAAATTTTTTTGTCTTGAGGGATAAGAAACTCTCCTGAATTCCATTTTCCTACTTTTAAATTCACTCCAGTTTTATCCAATTTTAACCACGAGTTTTATTTTAAAGTCCCTCTAGTTTTATCCAATTTTAACCACAAGTTTTATTTTAAATTCCCTCTCTGATTATTGTTCATATTTCAATAGTGGCTCTCTAAGAAAATGCAAAGCACATTTCCTTTTGGAACTGGACATCTGATGAAACTTCAATATTTATATGATTCTGAAATTGCCTTTTTGTAAATATACTATTTAAAGTTTAAATTATGTCTTTTTCATTTCTGATAATTTTATTTTTTTCATAGGTAACTCTTTCGCCTGTAACTGTTCAGCAAGGCGTCTATACCGATTTGTCAATCAGAATCTTAATCCAGTGTCTCACTACTCTTCGCTGAGGTGTTCTAAACCAGAGACTCTTCGAGAACGCCTTTTTGTAGCTCTAAACGAGGACGAACTAAGGTGTGACTTTGATTCTGATGAAGAAAATAATATTGACTTCCGGACAACACCAGATGTCATGTTCAATAAACAGTATAAGTAAGTTGTTCGATTCTATTGTCTTCTGTACTTTCTGCATTTCAAAATCTCCACTCTATATCAGAAACTAGGGGGCTACGCCCCCTGGCCGCTACGCGGCGCAGCCCCCTGAAGGCGCCCCGCGCCATCAATGGGCCGCTTCGCGGCCCTATTTTTACCTTCTATCAATGTTAGTTTTATTTTTCCCCTAAAAATTACGATATGAGGTATACTTTACTTTCAGAATGAAAGAACTTTTGGTTTTAATGAATAAAGAAAATTTTTTTTTTTTTGAAGTCAAAAGAATGCGTTTTGGAATGACTGCTTGATGAAATATTGCAGTAAAACAACGAACAATGATAATCAGGTGATAATTGAGATAGTCAGGAGTCGGGGATTCAAACCCACATCGTGATCTAAGTGGATGCATCCGACGTCTTAGACGACTGGGCCACCGCTCGTATAGTGATGATCGGTGTGAATCTTGTGTAGATAAGTATAGAGCTGATGCGCAGGCTACCCAGCTACTGCGCAACCTCCTCGACCACTGCGCATCCTCCCGCGCTTAGCGGTAGCAGTTCCGGAGCATTCCGTAAATTCACTCAATTTTATAACTTGATTTTAAAAAAATCTGGGTCCCATCTCCAAAATCTGATTAGAGCGGGCTCATCTAGGGCTTATTACCTGTCGATTTACGCAAAAATCATAGAAATCGGCCCGGTAGAACGCTCAAACGAACTATGACAAAAAGTATAAATTTACATTGTTTTAATGGGAGAATTCGCAACTTTACCACTTAATATTAAAAATCCTGGGCCATATTTTGAAAATCTGAAAAAAGTTGGCTTATCTAGAGACAATTGCCTGTCGATAGCCGCAAAAATCATTAAAATCGGCCCGGTAGAACGCTGGAGCTAAGCGTCACCAGTTACGCAAAATTAGGAGGTCTTGGAGCTTATATATATGATACAATACTTTCTCTCTAAAACAAATCAGCAAGGGACTAAAACTATTTTTCGTTTCGGAGAAATTTTCATCATAATTCCTTTGTTGTAGAGAAATTTTTGTTATAATGGGTGTCGTCAATTTTGAATTGAGAAGTATGTTCAGGGAAAGTGGGAGGCAATTTATATTTCGGCACAAGATGAGTTATCACATGATTAGTGCTGTCTTGAAAAATGCTTGATTTTAAAATTTTAAGATGTAATACTCTCTTTGACCCGCAGAGCATCACAAATTTGATGAACGGTTCCTAATCTTGACTCTGTCAAATTCATTGAGATATTTATTGTCATTTCCCGTTTCCATTGAAGAATTTTTGGTCTGATATTATCAGAGGATGTAAAATGTAGACTGTACTTAGAGCGTACAAATTGTATGTATTTTAAAGACAAAAATTAAGTCTTGTTCGTGTTCTTACTCATCAATCATTGGTAATCAGAGATTGACCTTCTGTTGAATAAAAATAGTTTTATAAGCAGACTCTGTATAAGAAGCTCAGATCATCCTTTTTTTGGGAATTCACTGATTCCTTGACCTAGAGCCCAGCCGCTCCTCTGCAAAATCTTGAAAGTACGACTTACCTCCTTTTTTTTCTACTCTCATTAATTCTGTAAATGGTAGGAAAACACAGTGATTGTGATATAGTAATGGTAGCTCATGAAATTTCATTCCTCTCAAAATTGTAGAATTTCATCCTACGTGAAGTTATCTGTTCTGCCTTCCATTTCAATGCTTTTTTTTAATCAGTTCCAGAGCCCTTAAAGGAATCAATTTCTCTTGGAAAGTATCCCAAATAAAAGATGACATTGGGGATTTGCTGATGGTGGTCAGACCTAAGTCGAACTTGGGTTATCATGAAGGACCAAAAGCATTATTATCAAAACTAGTTGCTTACAACATTAGATCTGACAGAATCTCCAACGTTCCTTCCTCTGATGTAAGTTGATGTTTTTTTTTTTTCTTAAAAAAAAGTTTTTTCTAAAGTATGTGACTGTCTATAAAAAAGGGACCTTTTTAATGGAAAACTTAAAATTAGGAAAATCTGCACCTCCTGCTGTCAAGAAGAGCGCCTAAAGAACACTTTGATACATGTATAAAAACACAAAAATGTTAAAAACAACCGAAACGGTAACAGTTAAGCATTTGAAATTTAAGAAAGACTCTTTTAGAAAAAAAACTATTCATTTTTAATAATTTATGCTCTTGGCTGAGGACTGTTGGATTGTATATACTTTGTCTAAATGTCGTATATTCGTGTAGGAACAAACAAAATTGCTTGAAATTTATCCTTTTGGATACCTGAGAGGACTTTATTGAAAACTTAAACACTGACCTTCATAACCCAATGTAACATATAGCTTACCCGAACGTTTTGCTCCTAAATCCTTAAAAAATTACCGCGCTTTAAAGTTTTTATCTCATGTTTTGCTTAAAGAAAAGAAGAAGAATAAAGCTCTTTCCATAGAAAAATTTCATCACAGATTTTCTTTTGCCATCTGATGCACTTGAGCATCTCTTCATCTCTGATATCATATTCAACCATGATCAAACATTGATCAAACTGTTGGTAAGCTTTCTTTAAACTTGAATATTTGATGACAGCTGCTGACCATCGACTATAAAATATCAGCAATCTGCCAGTATTTGTCGGGAGATAGTGAGGCTGTGAGCGTCGAAGACTGTTTCAGATAACTTGTCCTTTTTTGCTCTATGGGAATAGAGAATTAATCCACGTATACAGCAAAAAAGGACGAGTTATCCAAAACGGGCCTTGGCAACTAATATCAATAAACTGTAGGCAAATTCTTGCCAAACTTTGTCCCGAAAAAATCGGAACGTGAAATTCCTCACAATTTGCCAGAGGTGAGGATGACTATCTTTGGGGAAAAATTAATTTCTGTGTGTGGATTTGATTTATCTATAAATTCGTCAGCTCCACCTATCAGCGGCTAAAAATCTATCGTTCATAATATAGAGACCCCAGGCTTCTCTTTGATTGAGATCTAGCAGATGAAAAATCTCAGCAGAAACTTTTATCTTTTCAGCTACTTTTAAAATTGTACAAATAGCTTTTGGTTTTTGATAAATTAGATCATTCTAAAATGTTTCTTGTTTCCATATGATGGTCATTTTACATTCTCTCATTATTTGTATATCCCATTTTTACCACTCCCTTGATTGTGATAAAAATGAACGGAGAAGGGACTGTCATGACTTGGAGTTCAGGGAACAGCCTTCCATGAGACTCAAGTCTACCTTTCTTTGCAATTTTTCGTATAACTTTTTTTTGGAGTATAGAAATCAATAATCTCTCCTATCAATTAGTCCTCATGTTGTTTTTTTCAGGGACCGTTGCAACTTTGCCTATTCGCTCAGGATAGCGAGGGGAAAATTCGGGACAAAGTCACCGATCAGTGTGAAGATATTCTCGTGAGCTCTGCCTGGGATCAAGGATTACATCGCTTTTTGATTCCTGTACCATTACTTATTTTGTTGTATTCTTTACTATCATTTTAGTGTGTTGTGTAATTTTTACACAGCTCTCATGAAAGTCACCATGAGCATTTTAAATGCTTAACTTTTGTGCAATATTTTTCCTTCAAGTTTTATTTTTTTTATTTTTACGTAGGTGTTTAAGTGTACTTTTTTGAAACGTATGTTTTTCGTTCACTGCTAAGCAAGGTGAACAAAATTTTTTTTCCCTGAGTGACCGTATCATTAGATGAATTAGAAAAAAAAACAATTTTTTTTCCCAAGCTTTTGTCAGTGTTGAGAGTTCTGTACTTTATTGCAACTGTCCATAGAGAGATTTAAACTGTTAGTTGATGCTTTTTTTTCCAAAATATTTTAGGGAAGGGTCATCTCTTAACTACCAAACGGCTAGACACATTTATCATTACAAAGTTACCAAAATTTGTGTTGAACAATTGTTTTTAATTTTTTCCCCAAGCCGTTTAGGTGCAATCAAAATACTCCCCTAAAGGTTGTTATCAGATTTTTTTCTGCGCTTGTCGATTTTAGTCTGCACAAAAAAGTATCAATTTACTAATTCTTTGGATTTTTAATGGAAGTATTTTTATATTTTGTGAGGATGAAACTTGCATCGCTTTGAGTTTAACAGTAATTGAACATCAATTTTCGTTATTAATTGAATTCGATTCAGAACTATGTTTGTTGGCGTCATAGATTCGGCATATCGATAATCGATCTCTGGAAGCAATTATTTTATTTCAGCACTGATACAATAGTATAAATAAGATCTGTGTATGAAGATAGTTTTAATTAAGATGATCGTCTAGGTTTTCAAATTAGGTTGAAGATTTCGCCGAGAGTAGCACTGTTTCCTTAAGAGAACCTCATAATGTCAATTGATGACAGCATTTATTCACAGTGATGCGATTTTTTGATCCGCAGCATCTCTCATTCTTTATTTAGTTAATCATTTTTTGTCGTTGTTTCTATCAAACTTGAATTGAATACTCAAAAGCAACGAACTTCCAAAATTAATTAAAGGATTAATGGTCGGAATTTACTGGAGTCAGCCTAAATACATTTTATGTCACTTAATTTCATCTTATATTATATTTTATCAACAAAGAACTAAGCTACTTAATGTCTCTAAACTCTCTGTAAAGTTACTCTAGATTATGAAAAATACTCTCACAAAATTCGAAGTTTCTGCGTTGCTTAATTTTCTGCCTAAGAAATGAAACATCAGAGGAAATTAGGCAACATCTGATGTCGTCAGGCTGACTCCTGTTTAATCCGTCCAAATGTTGTAAACAATGCTCAGATTTGCTCAATGTTTTTTTGTATGATTTTACATAGGAACGATGTTTTTAAGCAACATTTCTATATTTCCAGATAATTTAAACAAGGAGGCTTATTTTTAGTGTGTAATAATACTCATCGCACATAATTCATATGATTAAATTTACTTACAATTTTTACTGGGTTGAAATTGACCAAGTAAGTTTTAAGGATAGGATATCTCAGTATTGATTGTTAATTGAAAAATCGTCGATCAAAAAACATCTTTTACAATCTGGCTGAAATCTCATTCAACCGACAACCGCTCTGACTCTGCGTCTCTTCATCTCAATGGAAATACCTATTCGATAGACTTACATTTTTTATTTACTGATTTGACAATTATGGATTTAGATCATGGTAATTTTTAACCTTTTTTAATCCAACTTGCATTTTTGAATTGCTCAACGATTTTTTCAATGGTGTCGGCACTTTTGATTTATTTCACAATTTTTTAAGCACTGCCCCACATGAGTGGAAAAGCTACCTCTAATTCAGTAGAATAGTATATGCATACATCCATACTACTGTACTAAGGAAAAACACCGTATGAGCCTTCAGATGTTTCCATATTTCCTTCAACAAAGAACAAACCTGCTGGAAAAACTTTGAATACTTTTCTTTCAATTTTTCAGACAATTTTGTTCGCAATTTAATCTAAAATATCTGAAAATTGCAAGAAAATGTATGCATAACTTTCCTAAAAAATACCTTTTTCCCTGAAATTTGGCAAATTTTTAATGTCTTATACGGCTTTCTTCCTTACCATAGTAGTATCATTATCAGGTCTAAGTCTGATTATTTAAGACTTAAAACATCTTGTCTATTCTATCCCTGAATTTCCTCACCAGTTCTACTTTCATAATACCTCTCATAGGATTCTCATTAGGATATTCTAGGATCTGTGCTAAAATTTCTTTTAATGAAAAAAGTGAATTAATGAAAGAAGTTTTTTTCAAGACTTTTGCAAGAATTCTTTAAGGTTTTAGCCGTCATCATAAGAAAGAGGTGAAATTTTCCTTAAAAGGGAGGCTAACTCTTCTCCTCAAGTAACACAATTGGATATTTTTGTCTATTTTTTGTCAGAAAAAGATACAAATTTTTGCCAAAAGAGATGGTTTGCTTCCTGATTTTTTTAGGAGTTCTTAACTCTTGTTAATTTACCCTGACGTGGACTCAAGCTATATTTACGATAAAAAATGAAGACTGTATTCTCTTTAGTGAAAAACTTTCATACCCTTAGCTGTGGGATGAATTTAAACAAAAATGGAATGTTATCTTCTGAAAGCAGTTGAGGATTGACTGTGGATGACGTGCCACCTTGCGCAGAAACATTGATTGTTAATTTACTGCATGTGACTGTCAAAAGTAAACAACTATCTAACTATCTGACATGAGTTCTACCTTAATCAGTTTTAAGTGGGAAAATAGATCTGTTGGTAACATTGTTAATAACAATGCCTGTTTTATTTTAAACTTGGTAATGTTGCATCAGAACCTTGTTATGTTTCCGAAAGTATTTACCATAATCCACTTGTAGGATGAAAAATATGTTTCTCATACTCTCACTATTCTTGTATACTTTTTTCAGTGAAAGCGTGTGGATCTACTTAAATTTCCAAGTATTACTTAGTCTTTACCACTGTACATTTATTCGTGCTAAGTTTTTCTATATTAAATTGTAATGTTGTTTTATTGTGGCTGTGTTCAACAAAACTTAATTATTGATAAATAGTTTTTAAAATGAAGTAAGATGAAGAAAAGGTAAAAACGTAAATACATAAGAGTTTTGTAAAGTTGGTCTACAAATTGTAAATAGGTAAACATGTTACTACCACGAGGGCATTTCTGCCATGCTAAGGAAAAAACGCCGTATAAACCTTCAGACATCGCCTAATTTCTTCCGATGAAATATCTCCCAATTTTTCAGTGAATTTTCTTCTCAATTTAATTTCTAAAATCTGAAAATTTCAAGATAGGAAAGATACTCATAAATTTCCTAAAAAATGAATTATTTATAAGGGGAATTATGACAACAGTTAAATGTTCAAGTGGCCTTTTCCCTTGGCATGGCAGACTTAGGATTATTATCAAGATACTGAGTTTGATCGAAGTTGCTGATGGTATTGAAATGATGCAGGGTTATTATGGTTAGTAGTGTATGGATTTTTACTGCGTATTTTTATTTTTGTTTGTGACGCGATTGTTTCTACTATCTGTAGCTTACATTACATTCCATTCCTTGATTTGATAGCTAAATCATTGACCCATGTTTGTTATTAAAATATTGGAAAATGAGATTTCTAACTTCCGTTCTACACTGTTCTTCACAGAGTCATAGAGGAGTGTTTTTTCCCTTAAAATTTTGGACATGTACGCAATTTTTTTGCAAAATAATTCTATTTAAATTTCAAGTAGAATTTAATTTGTAACTTACGAATCCATCAAATTTTAATTTTAAAATGAAACTATAGTGGGAGTAATCAAATAACAAGAAATCAAACTTAATTTTCTAAAATACTGGTTTCCTTTTAAATTTTTGGCAAAAAACTGTCCAGAGATGACTTTCAGATATTTTTCTCTGAAGGGAGCACTCTGTAAACCCTAAAATAGAGCTGAAAGTATGCACACGATAAAGTTAGTTTTTTGATTCTACTAATAAAATGCTATATTTCGTGCTCACACATTGTCAGCTTTATTAAGGTTTACAAAATAGAGTCTTTGATGAAAAACAGTTGAAATGTGCCTCATGTATAATCGATTCCTTTTTGCCATGAAGTTAAAGTGAAACAGTATTTTAGCAAAATATGTTCGATATCTCAATGATTACTTACCTTTTCTACAAATTCACTTGTAATCCTAATCTTGTTACTATTGTTCAGTACATTTTGAGTTCTGAACTATGTTTTAATTGGTAGTTCATGACTATGAACACATTTTAATTTTTTCTATGATAAAAGTTTGCGGAATGAGAAAAAGCCTTTAAAAAGTAAATAAAATACCTAATCATGTCATCTTCTTATCTCTAGTTACCTTCCAATCTCTCTCTCTCTCTCTCTCTCTCTCTCCCCATCGCTCGCTCCTTCTTCATTGGATAAATTCTAAAATTTGACTGCACATTGTAAATAATTCTGAAGACAATCTTCTCACAGTATTATACACAGTATACTTTCGCTGAATGAGATTTACACAATGCATGAAATCTTTCTTCGGCCAAATATTGTAACCACTTGAGTTTTCCGATTTTGTAATGACAGTTTCGTTTCCTCTTTTTTAATGGGGTTTTCCAGGCCTGGTTTTATACTAAGTACATTTATATTTTTCTGATTTCTGATGGTCGATACTTAGCACAAGTAATTCCTATTTAAGTTAAGACACAATTTAGTTTTGGACTTGATCATCCAGATTCCAATTTTATAATCTTGTTTATTTGAATCTTTGCAATCGTACATTACACCTTTTAGCATCATCCAGTCTGAAGGTGTATCAAAAGTTATTGCTTCAGGAAAGAGTATTTTCTTAGTGTTTCAATTAATTGATTGAATCTTTTTTTTTCTAATAAATTTTTTCTAGCCTTTTCCTTGAACTCGTAAGCAATGACTAATGATTTAAACGCACTTTGTAAATGAAGTCTTGGGCACTTCTAAGTTTCACTGTCCTTCGTGCCCCTCAATTGTGAATCAGTATCAAAGTTTTCACTTTATATTGTACCAAGTAAACATTCAATCAAGATTTATACCTCAAATTATTTTTTCTACTCTATTATTTTGTAATTTTACTTGTTTTTATATTCTTCATTTAAAGCTCTATATCTGCCAAAAACTTGCTGCTGTGAGTAACTGTAATGTCATGTGTCAGTGTTTGAATCCAGGCCCTATTTTTATGTTATTGTTGCAAACAAAACATAAATAAACCTTTTTTTTTTCCTTGAAGAACCTTGTTTATTTTTATTCCATCCTCTCTCTCTTCACTTACATTCTGTTCCCTCAGGCATAATTGATCTCACAAGTGAAGGATATGACAAAATAAGGAGATAATTTATATTCTCGAAAAAATTGACATGTTGATTTTTTCTAGCAAAACTTACAATATTTCGTGTGAGGGTACAATCAGAGAAAATATTCGATATTAAAGCCTATTTTGTAGTCTTAATACTAGAGTTGAACTTTTTTGTGTTTCTTAATCAGTCATGAATCTTATTTGCTTTCAATTTTATTTTTCATCAGTCAACGTTTTTGTGCAAAATATTAGTTTTAGTGAGAATTTTTGAAAAAATGAGGAAAAATCAAACAGAATTTTATGCAACAACAATGACCAGTCCTTCTTTTAAGAAGTGAAATATGACAGGAGAGTTGCAACGATGCAAACTGATGCCTCAAGGATTGGTAATGCCACCATTTAGGTACATGCTTCTCTCAAGATTTCTTCATAAAGTAAAGTTGCTTTTTAAAATGCCCCAAGTAAGTAAGTCACTCTTCAATGCAATTCAGTATTTTTAGACAAGAATAATCTTAATAATAAGTTTCTAAGAAGTGGTCCTTTCCCTTCATCCTCATGCTCACATACCAACAAAAAAAATGAAGATTTGCATCAATTACACCGCCCAAATTTAACGAAACTCCAAGTATCTGTTTTCTATAATACATATTTTAATTTCCTTTCGAAGTGTTGTGAGGTTTTGACGCCCGTCGATTTAAATTTTCGCGGGTATATTTGACATGACGCAATATTACTGTCCTTGATGACGATGACACAACTCCTTCACTGATTGGGCAACAATGCTTTGTTTTGACTTTGAACTTCGTTGTCCGATCAAGGAGAAAATACAGGTCATGGTGAGTTGAGGAATGTACATTTGCACGTCATAGCAAGCAACCGGAAGTCAAATTGGAGTTGTAGTAAAGTTGGGTCATGTACGGCGTGAAATAGTATCTGAGCCTTGCAATAGTCTCATTCTCATTGGCTGATAGACCGATGTACAGTTTTACGTCATGACTTGATGGCTGCCTCGCCCACACATTCCATTGTTTATTTACGTTCTATATTTGCTCTATGTAGTTTGCCTTTGCATGCATGTGCAGTTTGCACGGAATTTTTTTCTAAGCATTCTCTGGGCCCTGGGATTTAACTCTTTTCTACAGTCTAACTTATCAAAAATCATTCTCAATCTAAATTTGAAAGTGTGCCACAGCGTTCCAGACGACCGGTCTCAAGTCTTTGGTCAGAAACCTAGTGAATTGTTCAATTAGCCCAGACATTCATACCCATCCATCAGCCTCAGAATCCCCACAGGAGGTCAGTAAGTATTCTCTTCTCCATTCCTTTAATGCTGAAGGAATTCTGTATAAGCTCCATTAAATGTACCTACATGCCAAATCATGTATCTCTTTGAATTCCTGATCGCTCATAGCACCAGGTACAAAAAGAGAAGAAGACCCCATCTCTGTCTAACGTCCGCTTCATCAGCACAATGATAAATCATCATTCATCGTCTCTTGTCAGCCAGACAGTATTCTTGAGAATGAGACAGTAGCCATTTTCATCATTTTGATTAGAACCTATTCCAAGAGCCAGGGTTAGCCAGAATAACTTAGGAGTAAGTTCTTTAGACCTATGTCAAATAAGTTTACGCACCTTTAGATTCGACAATAGACCCACCATCTTGATTCTTCCATTTACTTTACATGTTAAAGTGACGTGAGACAATCTTCTGTCTCTGTCTAGAAGTGTGATGTCAACTTTATTCATGACGATATTGCTGTAAGGGGAGAACTGAGCTCTCCTAAAGGTAGCTGGGTGTGAGAGCTGAAATCCCTCATTATTGTCGTGGGCTGGTAAAATCTGGCATCAGCAACTTGCTGTCCAGCTTATTGTCAGGTCGATTGGTTCTTTCTCCGGTGCCACTCACAGGAGCTTTAATCTTGGTTTATGTGGCACGGACGGTCGGTAGCGTGGCGCAAGATTCGTGGCGTGATCGTGAACCGCAAATCTTTCTCTCCGCCATAAGAACCTCCGTAATCTTGAAACTTCAAACTTGTATTTTTAGAAACAGCAAAAACTGCACTTATACGCCTTGTCCTTTAAGCCCCTCAATTATGCTTTGAAAAAGAAGGGAAATTACAAAGAATGGGAGTGAATTGAAAATAATAACTGTGGCGGTTTGTTTTATTTATGCAGCACTCGATTTGCGGTTCACGATCACACCACCAATCTCGCGCCGAGCCACCGACCGTCGGTGCCGCATAAACCAAGATTAAAGCACCCGTGTGTGGCACCGGTTCCTCCTCCTCATACCTCGATTGCCACCAGAAATAAGGAGGCCAACCTAACCTAATCATATAATCAAGTCTCATCAGGCAAGTGTATAACTAACAATAGACTGATTTAGTGACTATGTCATTCAATATTCCCTGGCTTCACTCAGAACATATGGACTGTTCAAATATTGATTGCTTTGCTGCACTTTTCAAGGGCGGCTCAGTTAAATGGTGATTTATCGAAAGGCATAGTTCCTAAATTAGTCCATTATCAGTCCTAAAAAATGTAATTGAACAGCATGGATGGTTGATATATCTTCGACGAAATAGTTAAAACCCCAAAATGAGACTGATATTGCCCCTTCATGAGAGAAATTGCTATTTTTATCTCTCATGTATTGTCTCGAGATTTTACGTCCTCCTTTGAATTCATGTTTCTCTAGCAGCCTGATCGTTTAAACTATTTCTGGTTTTTGGCTAGATATACTGAGAACTCACCTGTGCTGTGTAATCAACCAATGTTTGATGTCTTGTTGTGCAGACAGACATTTCAACAAGCAGGTTGCTGAGTTTGGTTCTTAGTTTACTAGGTAATCTCTTCTCTTTGGTATCTCTCAAAGCACTATTTATTTCCAACTTCAATTCGTTTCTTTTGATTCATCTCTCTTTCTTTGTTCCTCAACTCCGATTATCTTTGACTGAGACCAAAAATTCAGGTTGCCTGGTAGAGATTTAAATCTGAGACTTTCTGATCAGAGCTAACGATACAATAATTGCATTACAGGATGCCATCTCACCAGTTATCCGCTTAATCATAACCCATAAGTAAATTTGCGTAAGCATTATGCTGAGTAGCGCATTCAAGTATGCAGGTATAGATTTTCAAACGGAAGAAGTTGTCATTTCTCTCTCAGTCTCTTCTTATTGTCTTTTGTTGGTTGCTTTCTAGTCGCCACTTATTAATTTGTAAGTTTGTGTCCACAGATTAAAGATGTCACCTCGGCAGTTACTGAAGAACCAAAAAAGCAAAACAATGAAACGTCTAAAAAATTGTCCAGGAAAGCAGTCAAATCTTGCAAAACCCTGTCGTACGAACAAAAGTGTTGCTGCTTTAAAGAAAGGTAAGTTATTTGTTTTTACCAAAACTGAAATATAACTACTCTGTGCACCTGTACCTATTCCGGAGCTACTCACACCAAATAATTTTGATCCTAAAAGTACCTACCTAAGATGAGCCCCCAAAAATTACGGTTTAATATTTTTGGCTCTATGATAAGATTTGTGGAAAGTACCTTATTAGATTGCAGGGGTGCAATAATTTCACCATCACCAGACTGGGCAGCTTGTGATCGGTTGCATGTGTAAGTGGTAAGGCCCTGAAAACTATGTTTTCAAATGGAAAAGTTAGCAAAACTGCACATTTATGCAGAAAAGCGTAAGTATTTTTCGTATAATTGTGGTAAAAATGATGTGTTTTTCGCATAATCGTGGCAATTTATATGTGTACTTAGGGCCATAAAAAAGTCATCCTTTTAAAATTTCTGAGGAAAAAAAAATGAGAAGGCTTTGCCTTTAAAATGAGAAGGCTAAGAACTTTCTGCATCCCTGTTAGATTGCATTAGGTGTCTTTAAAACTTAAAAAATATCAGAATTTCCTCAAAATTTTTTATTTCTGATATTAGTTTTCATTTGTGCAACCTAAAATGATTCTAGCAATAATTTTCTACCATAATTTCTTCTACATTTGACACCATAAATTATATGATTGGCAGGAGCATGCCAACTTAAAAATGGCATTGATGTCCGAAATTTTTTTTAATTTTTTTGTAAATTTTCTGAATTTCTAACATAATCTGTGTCTAAATAAGAAAATAATTTTCTAAATGATTTATTTTACCAACTGATGAGAGATTTCAAATTGACATGTTAGCGCATCCTGGTACGAGAGTCCTCGCCATCTGGTGTGCACTTTAGGAGACAATTTTTATTATCTCTCAAATTTTCCCAAGTTCTCAGCTTTTATTTTAAAATTTAAAAAATTATGTATTAGAATGCGTTGTAGCTGTGAGGAGCTCACTTTTATTTTCAACCTGCGCTAATAGGTAGGGTAGTACAGTTTGCTTAGCATTTTTTCTATCCTCATAGTTTTATTTGTTGTTTTTTTTTCTGCCACATATTCGATCTCATTTCATTATTATGAAGTATGATTATTTTCCCACTGAGCCCTCTTAACAATATCGATCTCTTCTTTTGTTTCAGAAATCAGTTGTTTGAAACGGAACTACTCTGTTTTGAAATTACAACTGCAAGAGCAAAAGTTAGAGTATGCCACATTAAACCGAAAGTACGTCCTTTTAGAAACTGAGGTAGAGCAACTGCAGATCTCCAATGCAACTTTGAAAGAAGAAAACAGACAGTATGAGAAACTTGTCTCCAACACCGAACCGGAAATTCGAGCATGTATGACTCGGATGGTGGAGACATCTCAGACTTTGGCTGGTCTTCAGATGGCGTTCAATAGACATAGGTCTCGTCAGCAACTGTCAAAAATCAGTGGATCGATGTCAAAAAATAGTCCAACAATGGGAAAGAACTCAGTTAAGCATAGTAAGAATGTACTCAATGTGGCACCAAGGCGTAAACAGGCTGTGCGGCCGATGGTACAAGGACTGCAAATTTTCACAAACTTGACAATTCCCCTGCAGCGGATTTCATTACCTAACCAGGCTACCCGACGAATTCCTGTCCCTGTGGTTGAAGCTCCACAAGAATCAGAAGCAGTGGTAAGATCCTACCTTGCCATCACCTTTCTATTTCACAAAAAAATTTTCAGCAATTTTATTTCAACTAGATTTTAAATACTTGATTTTATTTTTCATTCTCATTATGTGTGTCGATTACGAAGGTTCCTCAAAAGTTTTTTTAGAGAACATTGCAAAATTGCAAGCTGAGTCAAATTGTGGACTACACATCATTTAAAAAATTCAGACTACAGTGAAACCTAATCATAAAGGAACCTGCCCGAAGCAGAAAACCACCCTGGCCAGACATTTTTTGGGGAATTCTGTGGATTTTCTACAGCAAAAACCTGTTGATGAATCCGCCAGCAGGATTAGAAATGAAGTTTTGCAGTATATATTTTATGAACAGTATATATTTTTGCTCTGTTGATTTAGACTTCTCGCTTGCCGAAAAGATCTAAGTCTACTGGGATCAGATTGGGTCTTCAACTCATTTCAGTAAATTTTTTACTTTGTTCTGGATCTTTTTTGACATGTTTATAATAATTGAATAAATCAAAGGAAGAGGATAAAAATCATGGAATTCTAAATTTTTGCCAAATGAAAAGGTGACTGATTTGACCTGTAATGATCTCCGTTTTTTCCATTAGCAGGAAGCTTAAATTCTCTTAATTTTCTCTTTTTTTTTTGTTTAAAAAAAAAAAATTCTGCTGTTGTTACTAGGCTATTAGTTTAAATTGATGAGCATTTACATCTTTAAATCTCTGTTCGAAAGTTGCTGTTATCTCCTCATTAACCTCATAATTAAAACTATGTGTTGCGTTTTATTTAGAATATTGCTGCAGAGCCTGAAAGACCAAATCCTTTGTCATTTGAAAAACACCGCAGGAATCTTCATTTTGTCAAGAACATCAAGAGCAAGCCAAAACATTTCGGTAAGAATGATAGGTCTTTAGACTTTCTTTTCAATGTTCTCTTACAAAAATGAACTGGGAAATGCCTTCATTGAGTCAGAAAAAAGTCAGGAAATTGCAGATGACTTTGACAGGCAGGACTTGCTTCTTTCATACATAGGTTTCAATTGATTTCATTGATTCAATTTTTTCATTGACCTGAAAAAATTGGGAATTTTTTGCCCACCAAGTGTGCTGGCACGCTGCTCTTGCTTCAGTGGGCGTTTTGCTTTGCTGGGTATCTTTGGAAACAGCTTAATTCAGGTATTTCTGTCCACTTCACAATCCTCAGCATTGAGTCAAAGCTGATGGTGCCTCAAATGCCTGATTACAATTGACGACCAGCAATTACAGTACTCGGCAGAATTTATGCCCAAGTATTTGTAAGTAGTCTAGGCTGCATGAAATAATTTCTTTGTAAGGCTGTTTCTAGTAATCGCGTTTTCAATACGCTGCACTAATGATAATTTGTTGAAAAATGTAACTCAATTTCTGTTTCTGTACCCGCCAATTCAAATGACTGTTCCAGTGCACCTACTCTTGTTCATTTGGATTACTTTGCATAAGACCTTGTTTGCGAGCAAGGGGAAATCCTCCCTAAAAACTTTCAAGAAAACCCTTGAATCCTGGGAAAAACTGTGGACTAGCACAAAATCCCTGAATTTTGATTATTGCCGAAAAATATTATGCATAATAACCGTTTGTAATCTTTTATCAATGTAATAATAAAGAAAATCAACTGACATATGTTCTTAAGTATGCACTGATGAGACAAGAGGTGGTAGTTTTGCGAAGGAGTATTAATGCATATGTAATTAGAAATGAATATTCTATGATACTAGAAGGGGGAAAACATTTATTCCATTTTTCTGTTGAGGAAAAATTCCTTTTCCAAGTAGTTTTGGTCTCAACCAACTTAAAAGGCAACTGAAAACGCGTTCTCGGTTTTAACAAGGGATTATTCATTAATTACATAAAATTTGGCTCGTTTTTCTGTCGTAAACAGGATGCTTATAAACTTCTCATTGAAAGTTTGCAAGCAAAACTGTTGAGAGAAAATAGTTTCCCGAACTGATTTTGCTTGTTTTTAAAACTGTCGTAATTAGAGATTTTGTTCTATAGTTAAAGGTTCAAAGAAAGATGACTGCAGGCATCCTAAAGGCGATTTCAAACATTCAGGCTCCATATGTATGGTCCCACAGTTAAATTTTGATGACTCGTCTGATTCTGAACCGGAACCAAAAGTGAAGAGATTCATGAAACCGATTGTCCTCATCAGAGACTTTAAAGTGAGTATCGTGGCGTAATTTGTAAGCCAATATGGCATTTGTAATTAATCTGTTGCTGAATAAATAATAAAAAAAAAAAAAAATGTGGAAGGAAAGAAAGGCCAAAAATTTCCGTTAGATTCCAAAATTCGGACTCTGATGAGTATCAGTGCAAGACTCAGGGGGAGAGTGTTCCGCTCAGGTAGATGCATTGGAATATTTAGCTGAGGTCACGACGAGAGATCTATAACGTTTTAAGTCTTTGTTTGGTCATATTTTGTCTATGCCACCATCATCTGACTCGTGAAACATCAAATAAGATGTATCGTAAGATAATTTTAGTGTTTTTTCTCGTCTCATTTGGTTGATATGAATGTGGAGACCATAAATAATAGTTAGACGCATGGGTGCAGTAAATGCTAAACCTTCCCCAAATGCAATCAGTCCATTGCAAGCATGAGATGCGGCAAAGTGAATAGACCTTCTGTAGGTTCAAACACACAAAAATTGTATTAAACACATCAGAAGAGTCTGAAATGCACTCCATAGTGTGCAATCTGCATAGTTTTCAACTTTTTTATTCAAATTTACCGTGCCCAAGGGCAGTTTTCCGAAGTGGCCGACAGTCAGGTTTCCCCGGAGAGAGACTCAAGAAAACCGAACCTAAATGAATAATCAATCTCGTGAATTGTCAAAAACTCTCCAGACATCAATCGATTCAAAGCTTTGGTTTTGCAAAGTAAAGAAAGAGAAAAGGAAACCGCTTCAGAATGATTTAAATCATACTTTAGAATAAGTTTACAATATTGTTTTTTATTCAGGTTAGGTTTTCTCACTCCTCTGATTGTACAAACTTGGTCGGGGGCGACCGAAAAAAACTGCCCACTGACCCGAGATACTTGAAAAATCAAGTCACAAACTACGCACATTGTGCGCTAAAGAATAGGTTCAAGATTTTCCATGTGTCGATTGTGATTTTCGAGCAAATTTTACACCAAGCAAGTCTATTCACGTGGCTGTATCTTGCCTGCAGCAAGCCCATTGTCAAATCAACCTTCCACCATTTTTAACCAAAACTCATACTATCCAAAATCTGTTTTTCCTAAAACAGCAATTTTTAAACCCAAGCCATTTTGCCGGAAAAGTATTAAACTCAAATTTTTTAGTTTTGGACCTTCCTTATTAAAATCGTTTCTTTAAATTTCCAGGCTCCTAGTGTGAAAAGCGGAAAATGCAATGCCACAGATTCAACTCAGGCAGCCAAAACTTCTCCAAACAGTTTCCAGTCTGGTCAGGTAGACTCCAATTCCCACGATCCTTTGGAAGGTACGAGTAAAATGTATTTAAGCAACTCTCACATTGGCCCTAAGAGGCGAATACATCCAGCGTTTAGAAGGAATAGTCCCATTTCAGACTCTGACTCAGATTCTGAAAGTCCCGTCAAGAAATCAGAGCTCCCGACTCCACCAAGAAGGGAACTATGTTCTCTTAAAGTAAATCTAAAGTCTGCAACCGAGAATGATGAAATAAGTTCCCAGCATTACGATAATATTTGTACTACACTGCCCACTGTAACTGTGAATTTAAGTAACAATTCAGCACCGATTTCTAATGTAGCCAAAACAAACTCTGGAGAATCCTTTGTCTCTGAGACACAGGAGAGTGGCTTAGCTGAGCAGGATGCAAGTGATGACGGTAATGAAGATCAAATTCCAGATGATGTTGAAATGACACAATCATTGGACTCATGAAACATCAAAAAAGATGCACAGTGAGACCTCAATCTATCGGATTTTACGGGACTGACGAATCAATCCGTTAAATTGTGGAATCCATTTATTCGAATTACTTGAGGCCCTTGAAGGGACCAGAAAATTGATCCTTTAAATCCGATACATAGCGATCCGATAAATTGAGGTCTTACTGTATCATGAAATGCTTTTTCAGGGCATAAACACTCTTCTCTAAAATTAGTTTTTACAGATGAGTACAGAATCTTCAGATTCATATGATCACATGAGTAAACGGATGGGAACATTCACTTTTGCACCCCAACATAACACTCACATGTTAGCTATTACATGAACAATGTCAAATTTTGGAACATAGATTCTGTTTTTTTCTTAAATAATGTTTCTCAGTATACATTATGGTAGTATATGATTTTTAACACGTTTCCTGCCAAGTCAGTTATTATAACAATTTTTTGTCAGCTGTTTCTGATCAAATTGGTCAAAGTAACTGGTCTGTTCTGCTGTGATTTCTACCTTGATGCCAAGTTGTAAAAATCCCATTTGCAGTTGCACCACACAACTTATCGTGTATGAACTTAACTGTACTACTTATCGTATCTCTATGAACATAACCGAGAGGTAGAGCGATTGTTTTGGCAATATTTGGTAACAGTAATATACAATCATCACATTTCTTTGTTTTTCCAAGTGACTCCTTGGCCTAGTAAACAAAATACAACAGCAGGGAACGTGTTAAACATGAACAATGCCTTAAATTAAAAATAGCTGACATCAGGAATAAATGGATCCTTGATTGGACAGATTAAACAAGAATCATCCTAACTGCGTTTCATGTTGCCTTATTTTATCTCTTATTTATTTTTCAACAGAGGGATAAACTACTTAACGCCTTGAAACTCTCTTTGAAGTTATTCTAGATTATGAAGAATACATTCACAAAATTTTATGTTTGAGTGTTGCTTAGTTTCCTGTTTAAAAAATCAAACATTAGAGAAAGTTAGGCAACATGTAGTCGCACTGATTCTAATCAAATCAGTCTAATTTACGCGAATCTTAGTTGGACCGCATTTTGCAATTAGCAACTGCAATTTCTGGCTCATTGGTAAAATTACTTATGTGCATAGGGACACTAATGGTACATACTCTGTTTCTAACTAAACCAAGCCAGTAGTTGTAGTTCCTGATTGTAAAATGAAGTCCAATTTCAGTTCTCAAGGCACAAATCCTCGAATGAAGGTCCTGATTCCATTTTCATTCTAATGAATAAAAAAAAAATTTCCCTCAAAACTTAGGATATTTTTGAGCTTGAGTCTTTATGCATAGCTGTTATTTTCTATGAGGAAATTACTCTTTTTGCTTCTCTCTTGTGGTAAAAACGGAGAATATAAATTTGTATGGCAGCATGGAAGAACTTGTCAAAATAATAGCAGCATTGTCTGATCCATGTGAGTTTAAGAAGTGAATTCCAAACCAGATGAGGAATTCAGGTATTCGAGCTATCCTGTAGTGCGAATCTTTAATGGACATACAGGATTCAAAATTAAGCACTACCGCTCATGTTTTCCTTAAAAAATTCCCTGCAGAACGCATTGAACCTATGCGCAACTGCGATAACTTATTTGTAAGAGAGAAATAAACGTTCGTAGTTTACACTACATAAAAAGAGTAAATTCAAACTTCCTACTTGCGATAAAATCGTAATTGGTGTACGCCAAATCTTGCTTTGAAATCAATGTTAGGCAAGTAACTAGAACTTTGTTTCACACACATTTTCTCTCCTGTCGAAAAAAGGTAGCACACAGGAAAATTCATTCATTGTAAAACATATTGATTCATTAGTTTAGTTTCAAATTTTACCCGAGTAGACGCGGGTTTTTCTGTGAGCAGGAAGTGAAAATTAGTGAAGACAAAAATCATTTTTTTTTAACTAATGAGTTGAATTTGAAAGTTTCGATGTTGCCATCATATTCAATGTAAAATTTTGACGAGGAAATATGTATTGCAGGGTTGCCTTAATGAGGGAATATCGGGATATGTCCGGAAATTTTGAAGGTCAGGAAAATTGACGAAAGTGTCAGAAAAATTGTCAAGTCACCTTGATTTGCTTTCTAGAATGAGTTTGATGTTTCGAACAACAGATTTTGTGTGAAAACTATTTCCAATTATGTCTTTCCAATCATCTGGCAAATTTTTAATTGTCTGGGAACTTTACCTAAGTGTGACAAGGAAATTTGGGGAATGTCAGGGAATTGTTTTCCTCTAAATTCTGTGGTAACCCTGTTTTTGTAGTGATTAGTTTGTACTACGTCCTTTGATTCATTCTGGCAGACTTGGACTTGAGTATTGATCTTGGCTCTAAATCTGAACGTGAAACTTTACAGGATTTTGGTCAAATATTGTACTCAGTCAAAGAGTGGATATTGTCTCTTAGAATGATTAATTAGAGAACTTGTATTGTCACACGAGGTGGTATTCATCATAAATGCTATATTGAACTCTGTTATTTCACTTCCGGTTTCCAAAGTTATCCTCTACTAAGACTGAAAATGATGTACGTTTGTTTTTCTAGTTATACCGATTTAAGTAATGATAAGGAAATAATTGTATCTAAAAATTGTCACGAGAAATAGTGCATCTAGGAATTTTGGAGAGCAGAATGAGATGCCTATCGGTTTGAACCAGTTGCAGATTCAGCAAACTGCTGGAAATCATCATGATAACGAGTGTTCTTATGAGTTCCTTTCTTTCCTCGCCAGCTCAATTTTTCATTTATTGCTCTGAGTGCCTAATGACTATTCATTATATTACTAGGTATAAAAAGTTGACTAGTGGAAACACAAGGTTGTTTGTAAAGAATGGGTTTCTGTTGTTATCTATGGACTCTTCTGTGTAGAGCTAGAGATGCGCAGATACATTATTTTGTGTTAATTTTTTTTTGTATTTTGGTTTTTATAAGTTTTAGAGCATAAATAACTATCATACCTTTAAAATCGCTTTTAGGGACACATACCATCAGTATACGCTATTTAGGATAGTGGCGGGTGAGTTTGTTTTTGTTTTTCCATTCTCCTAAAAGTTTTTGCCTATATGCGAGTGCCCCTTGCGCTTCAGGAACGAGATCAAGTTTTGATGAGAAAATCAACCAAAACATTTATAAATTCTGAAATTGTGATATCACTTATTGTATTTATTTTTTTTTGGGTGAGTCAGTCGTAAGTGGCATGGAGGGTTGTTTTTGATGGCTCAATAGAGCAGAAAAAGAAAAAAAAAAAATTCGTTTGAAACTCCAAGTTTCTGATTACACTTTTAACTCGTATAATACGTATATGTCATCATGGCTTATCATCTGAATCAATAAAATTGCCAATATGTTTTTGTATCAATCACCGTACTTGTGTATGCAGGTTTATTTCATTATGGTATCATCAGTATCGCTCTGATTCATCCTAAGTAAATTTTTTTTATGCTTAAGTATGAGACCAACATGGAAGATACAAAGTCACCAGACAAGGTGCGACTTAAAACATTATGAGTTATGTTTTCTCTTCAAAATTCACAGTAATTATTGCTAAGCAAATTGTGTTCTTTTTGAAATTCTAGAATAGAAATAATTTTGAACACATATCAGAATGCTGAAATTTGCACCTTGTCAAGTGGTTTATTGTATGCACGAATAAGGAGATTAAATACATTAATCAAACAGATCTAATGAGAATCAGCCTTACTAATTCAGCTGTTGCCTATTTTTCTTACATACTCTATTTTTCTAAATGGAATCTAAAAGCAACCTCTAGGCCTCACATTTTGTGAGTATATTCTATAGGAGCAAAAGAAAAATTGTAGAAAGTTTCAAAGCATCCTGATGCTCAGTTTTCTATCATAGAATTGAAATATGTGAGAAAATTAGGCATTTTGCAACGAAATCAGGCTGAGTCCATCCAACGTTTCAACATTGGATTTAGAATCTAGATGTATGGAAAGATTTTAGTTTGTTTTTGTTCGGTACTTCATCAATCTCAACCATCAAAACACCACGCAGTGATAGATGAATTCGGCTCCTTTACTCTGCACAGCCTCTCATTTTTTTATTAGTCTTGAATTAGTGGTTAAAGAAAAAGTAATTCAGATTTTATTTTTGAAATGCATTTTAACTAACATCACTTTATTTAGTGCGTAATCATGTTTATGTAGTTTCAACATTTAGTAGCACTTGTGTCTACAATATCGCTCTGTACTCTTTCTCCTATTATTGTTCTACAACTAGTTATTTTTTGTGATAAATATGTTACTCAATAAAAGTTTTAAAATCAAGCAGTTGTAGCATAATTTTTTTCTTGGACACTAATTTCCATTATTAAGTACTGGAGTTCATTTGAGAAATCATTAAATTAGAAAAAAATACTTCACAGTCAGGTGCAGGGATACATATCAGTGAAATAGATGTTGTTTAGTTTTCTTACAGGTAACTGTTGACGTCTGCTATCTTTATTTATATATTAAGATTGATTCCTTTTTTATGCACTCATATTTATTCTTTCTTTGAATATTTTGAGATGAATTATTTTAAGTGCACAACTTTTCAAGTGATATGAACATTGAAACTCCTAAACCCCATATCTCGGATTGCAACCTAGCAGACTTCCTGTCATACTTTATTTTTTAAATGGAAATCTATTCAGCATTATTCCTTAAAAATTTAATTGAATTTCCACTGTGCGAGGACAATTCTGTGAAAAGTTCAAGGAATGACATTGATTTGTTCTCCTCAAAAAATTTAAAAGGGGAGCAGAGGCTTTTAAACATCGCGAACAAGATATCTATGTGGTTTGGGAGTTTCACAGTTGATTGTTCAGAGCAGTAGATTCAGGCAGTGGAATTTCTCTCTCCTCCTTCCCTCCCTTACTTTAGTTTGCTTATATCTCTGACTGAGATCATATTTTAAATGCATTTGCCAATCAGATGTTTGTTTCAGTTATTTTAGTTTTGCTATCCTCCTCTGTTTCACGAAAGTGCTTTTTCCTAGAATAAATAGAAATAGAAGGAAAAAAAATGAAATTTTAACAGGACATTTGAATGAAACCAAAACAACAAAAAAACTATAATTTCATTTTCAAAGATTGAGTGAAGATGACCATGAAAGACAAATTAAGAAACTCTTAGTGAAACAATTTAACAAGTTTATTTAAAAACTAAGCTATCTATAAAATTTGTAACTTACTATCACAATGCTTTTAAAATATTTGATAAGCTTCATTGCAACGCTGTAGGCACAGTGTTTGAACAATGCCTCAAGACTGGAGTGCAGGAAGAAATGCAAGAGGTAGGTATCAGATACCAACCTTTCTATGATTTCAAAGAATAGACAAATTTAGTTAGAGTTAAAATACTTATTCTGAGTACAAAAGAGTAAAACAACAAGCAAGCAGTTTCTTAAAGGATATTTTTGCTCCTTAAAAATATATACTTTAATTTAAACCTAGGTACAGACTTAATTTCTATGAATTTAATCCCCTTAATTTGTACTTACACTTTCATGAGATGTTCTTACATGGAATTTTGTGCAACTAAAATTATCTCTTAAAATTACTTAATATTAATATCACTTGAACCACCTACGTTTTTATGATTTGGCTGGAAAGTTCCTCCTGAAACAATGTGCCAAAATTTATTATTGAACCTTCCAAAAAATCGGAAATTAATGGCCAAAATACAGAACCACGTATCTTCATTCCGGTGGTTAAAAATGTCAACTTCTATTTTATTTTTCAAAGGGGAAAAGTCAACTTTACAGTTTGAAGTTTGCACAGAATATTCTGCTAACACCCTGGTAAGAATTGGCGATAGGAGCTGCGTTTCAAAATACCATAGGAGTTCTTATAGCCAACTAAAGAAGGCTATTGAAAATCATGTAGCTGGCTGTAGAAAGGGGAGCAAATCATATGGCCGGGCTATAAGAAGCTATAAAAAATTATACAGTCGGGCTATAGTTCCTATCGCCGGACTTAACACTTTATCGCCATTGGCTATAAAAGGCTATAGGAAATTGTGTAGAAATTCGTGTGCTTTGGAAATAATTAAGTTTGATATGGAACTACCTTAATGACACACGTTATATTTTTCTTTAAAACATTTTTTTTTTTTTTTTTTCTTCATGAATTGAAATGAGAATAATCCATACAGAGTGTGCAAACATTTCAAAATCATGAGTTGAAAAACGCTGACTCCGCGAAATTAAATATTAGAGCCTAACACAAAGCGGAGCGGTGACGCACTGGCGCCTACAAATCTAACAGGGATACTCCACACATTGCGCAACGCGTGAAGTATCCCTGTTAGGTTTGTAGGCGCCAATGCGCGTTTCGCGCTCTCTGCCCGCCCGCCGCGCCGCAGCGTGCCACGGCGTCTGAAGCAACTATTTCACACCAGGGTATTGCACAGTATCATAAGCAATTGAAGGCGCTCCAACATATTAAGAATGACAGGCATCCTTCAAAAGTACGGAGCTTTCCTCGTAAAATAAATCAAGATACTACGGCACAAAAAGAGAGCGATAGTCTAAAAACTAACTCAGTCCTAGTATCCGTATTTAGTAACGTATAGCATAAACTTTATCGTCTGGCTGTTGCTTAGTCGCCATCGGCTATAAAAGGCTATAAGAAATTGTACAGCCGGCTACAGAAGCTATTGAAAATCTTACAGCCGGCTTTAGGTCTATGGTATTTTGGAACACAGATTCTACTGCCAATTTTTACCAGGGCAGAGAAGAAAATCAATGAAGTTTTCAAGTAATGACATATTGCTCAGTTTTCCAAAGAAAAAATTAAGTACCTATGTCAGGGCATCGTAAACTGGAAGTACGCAATTACACACTTTGGCCATCGAAATAATGTGTGAAAATGGTGTTAAAATACTTTGTGTTAGAATTGAAGTAAATAACAACGACAGAAATGTTTAAATGAGTTAAGTACTTGAAGTACACCAAACAAAGTTTAGTCAAGTTCAATAAAATGACTGAAATAGTCATAGTTAGTTCCGTATAATTTTTTTTTCGGTGTGTGTGTGTGTTTTTCGAATAGATAACTATTCGCGCTCTGCGGTATATTTGTTGCCTACGCAGCGAAATGAAAGGCGAACTTCAAATGGACGATTTCTTTTCAATGGGTCAATAACATCATTACTCACCGGTCGTTCTGTATCCGCTTTGCTCCTCTTCTCCGAGGACTCGTGGTTGAAATCTAGATATGCTATCTCGTTGAGGACCTGGTCCAGAACTTTAATCGTGAGATCGGCGTTTTGTTCGGTGAAAACCATCGGCGGTTTCAGCTTCAGCACATTTCGATCCGGCCCGTCGGAACTTATCAAAATGTGCTCCTCTCTCATCCTGAAATGAGAAGATTGTTCCAAATTATTGTTATGAATGATTATGAGTATTGCTATGAATGAAACAATGAAAGTGTTCGGTATTGAAAATGATGCTCACGGTTCAATTACTTCTCGATGTCGCACAACGGATCGAGTCGGTGGGGGAGGTCGGACAAAATTTGGAAATTTTAAGAGCTTATAACTCCGTTCATACAAAATTTTGAGGTTCTGAAAGTGTTTCCATTGGTTTCCTCGTGAAATTTTCTTATAAAATCACCCCTTTAAATTTATATGTGACGAAATAAACTTCAAAATTTGCAGTTTTAGTTAAAAATTTTATGTCCGACCTCTCTGATTGACTCGATCCGCTGTGCGTCCCAGGCAGTCAGCAATCACCGGCAATTCGCAAGTGCTCTTTAACTCGTCAAATTGCAATTATTTGCATTAGAACAGTAAAGGTTTCATTGATAAAGAACTTCTGAAGCACGAACTCAGCATGGAGCGCCTTCAAATTTCGTAATACTCTCCGCCTTGCAAGGCAGTGGGTTTGGTTGCCTCTCCGAACCGAACCCAACCGAGATCCGTAATCTCACCACGCATGCGTTTACGAGTGTTCTAGCTGCTACCATGCATTTAAGAAGGAGAAAAAAAAGTCTGTTTTAATTAAAAGCATGCACAAATTAGTCCATCCATCTCCTTTTTATAATTCTAAATTTGAATATTTTTTTATAAAATACAAATAGATTGCAACCGCCCGGCGATTTCTGATTGCGCCTGAGACATCGATTACGGGCTTAGATTTTCAAAATGATGAAAATGTCATAAACTGGCAACATTTTGACTGAGAAACTGCAAAAATACGCATCTCGGTCGCGGTGTTGCGCTGGTCACCCTGGTAAAAATTGGCGATAAGAGCTGCGTTTCAAAATACCAAAGGAATTCTTATAGCCGACTAAAGAAGGCTACAGAAAATCATATAGCTGACTGCAGAATGCGGAGAAAATCATACGGCCGGGCTATACGAAGCGATAAAAAATTGAACCGGCCGGGCTATAGTTCCTATCGCCGGGCTTTACACTTTATTGCCTGGCTGTTGCTTTATCGTCATCGATTATAAAAGGCTATAAGAAATTGTGTAGAAATTCGTGTGCTTTGTAAATCAATAAGTTTCATACGGAACCACCTTAATATTGACAAAACACACATCATATTTTCCTTTCATACATATTTTTTGTTATCAATTAAAATGAGAACAATCCGTAAAGGATGTGCAAACATTTCGAAATCATGAGTTGAATAACGCTGACTCCGCCAGATTAAATATTGGAGCCTAACACAAAGCAAGCGGAGCGGCTCCGCACAGGCGCCTACAAACCTAACAGGGATACTTCACGCATTGCGCAACGCGTGAAGTGTCCCTGTTAGGTTTGTAGGCGCCAATGCGCGTTTTGCGCTGGCTGCCCGCCTGCCGCGCCGCAGCGTGCCACGGCGCTTGAAGCAACTATTTCACACCAGAGGTATTTGCACAGTATCATACGAAACTGAAGGCGCTCTAATATATTAGTAATGGCAGGCATCCATCAAAAGTACGGAGCTTTCCTCGCAAAATAAATCAAGATACTACCCAAAAAGAGAGCAGTATTCCAAAAACTCAATAAGTCCTAGCATCCGTAATTAGTAACGCTTAGCATACTCTTTATCGCCTGGCTGTTGCTTAATCGCCTTCGGCTATAAAAGGCTATAAGAAATTGTGTAGCCGGCTATAGAAGCTATTGGAAATCTTACAGCCGGCTGTAGGTCTATGGTATTTTGGAACACAGGTTCTACTGCCAATTTTTACCAGGGTACAGAATCGTGTTTATATGATTGATTCTGTAGATCAGCTAAAAATGATAAGATCCGTCCGAACAGCAAATTTCTAAGTTCAGTATTAACCGAGATATCGCCCCTCGAAAAGTCGGGTTTTTGACGTCATCCACCGCGGTGCTGAGACCATTCGTTTCTTCCACCTTGCTTTCAATTGATAGGGAGACACACATTTTCGCTGGTTACTCAACGTGAAACTTGGATGAAAGCAAGGTGGAAGAAATCAAGGGTGTGACTACCGCGTTGGATGACGTCGAAACCCCAACTTTTCAAAGGGCAATATTTCGGTTAAAATTGAACGTAGAAAGTTGCTTTTGGACAGGTCTCATTCTTTTCAGCTGATCTACAATATTCAAGCACCAAAACACGATTCTGTGACTAGCGCAACTGACCCATTGAAATTTATTGGAATCTCATGATCTCTCCAACGGTTGGGCAGTTACCCTTTTCCATGGTGTCTAGTTTTTTAAAAACCGGGAAGAGCCGGCATTCACCAGGAAATGAAAATTTACCGGGAAAATCAGGGAATCTGTTCCAGAGACCGAGAATCTCTTCTCCAACCACCCAGGGATCATTTCGTTTTCAAATTTGGCGGTCTAATCTGACCGAGCGCTATTCGGCTACGCCCGTCGGCCTTCGGCAATTTTAATTTCTTGAGTGCCGCATTTAAAGCTCCAAATCATCAAAATAATGTAGAGGCTATCCATTGACCAGATAGTATCAACACCAGGAACATTTTTTGAATTGAAATTTTGAATGTGCGCCAAAGAAATGGCTGTGAGATTAATTAAAATCGATATTCGTAACTGACACTTTGGATATTATATTCTTTTCCCCAAGAAAATCCCGGGAAAGTGGAAGAAAACTTCGGTTTCTCATCAGGGAATGAGCTCCTAAAAATCAAGGGAAATTAGGGAAATATTAGGGAATGAGCTTTGTCAAGAAAACTAGACAACTAGTAGTATTTTCAACAAAAAAATCGCTGTGTATAGCGATTTTATCGCCGATAAAATCGCCAGGATCATCGAAATTTGAGCGATTATCCTCGATCTTATCGCGATAAAATTGCGCTTTATCGCCTGACAATAATTGATCGCGATATTTTCGAAATAAAAATCGCGATAAATGGCGATTTAATTTCGATTTTATCGAAAAAATTGATCACCATTTTACCGAACCAAAAATTGCGATAAGTAGCGATTTAATCGCCATATATCGAAATTTTTAATGCGATAATATCTCGATATATTGCCATTGATACTCGTATAATCGCGATCTCCAACCGATAAAATCGCTATTTATCGCGACCACTGCTACTTGGGACCATGCTGTTACCTTGCGACTACGTGTTCGGCCTCCTCGGTGGCGGGGATTTTCTTCTCGCGGTCCCGGACGAGCTCGATGCCGATGAAGAGTCCGACCCCGCGGACGTCGCCGATAAGGGGGTGCTTGGCCTGGAGCTGACAGAGGGAGTTGAAGAAGTGGTTCCCCACCTGGGTCGCGTGGTCCCGCAGGTGCTCTTTCTCCAGAACGTCCATCACCGCGTTCGCCACCGCGCACGAGACCGGGTTCCCGCCGTACTGCAACCGGGCAAAAAGACAACTTCGCTCACATGGGCGGAACTAGGAATTTTTTCGGGGGGGGGGGGGGGGCACAGAAGGGTATAGAACTTGGGCTAAGAGGGGTCCGGGGCTTCCCCCGGAAAATTTTTGAAAAATGGAACGTCTTGGGAGCAATTTAAAGCCATTCTCAATGACTGATTAATGTCAGCTGAAAAATTGTGCCCCGGAAAGTAAAAAAAGAGGTTCGATTGTGGTTGGATTTTTTTATCGAATAACTTCAAAATATTGACATTTTTAGATGGGCTCTCTTTTTAATTCAATTTTTTAAATTACACTCTGGTAAGAAAAAAAAGAAGAGGAAAATAAACGTGGCGGGGCTTTTCGTGCTAAATTTTCAGTCAACATGACGTTGCGGTTAATTGTCTTGATAATAACGCTGTGATACAACTATTCGTACTTTATGGGCGCGCGTGTTGCATATGAAAAAATGGAAGGCGCTCTGGTCACTCTAATCCGCGAAGCAGTGCACGTTGTAGTATGTGCCGTGCCGGCACGAATATGTGGGAATACGAAATTCAAGGATGAAGGAGGAGAAAGAGCAGGGAAGGATATTGTTAAACTTTCTTCACAAATCAGGATATTATCTCACAAACACACCGGGTCGTGACAGCGTGTTGCCACGCTTTGCTTCATGGGAATATTCGGAGCGCCTTCAATTTTTAGTATGCAACACGGAGGTCCGTAGATCACGAATAGTTGCATCACGGCGTTGTTATTGATATCACTGCGCTCTGCCCGGATATCAATACTGAAGCGTTAGTGAAAACGTCGAATGAAAACTTAGACGTTGCCAAATTTCCTCAGATTGAATACGAATTGCCGGGGAAACTCGTTCGAGCTCATATTTTAAGAGGTCTTGAAGAATTCTCTGAGCAATTTATTCTACTGGTCCTGAAAATTTCAAGAAAATTTATTCTAGATTTTCTTTGAAATTTATTTTTGATCAGAAGAAATATGGCAACGTCCGGATCTTCTCACGATGTTGTTCCACAACATCAAACTTGCAAACTTGTGTTGGTGGCCGCAAAGCCTGTCACGGGTGGTCTGCAGGAACACATTGTGAAGACTTTGCATCGCTGTATCGTGACATGATGGCTGATTGATAGATAGTAGTGTCAAAAACAGTCTTAATGCCCGAGTTACATCAATTGGCGAAATTGTGCCCCATGAAATAAAAAAAGAAGTTCGATCGAGGTAGTTTTTTAATCGAACAACTTCAAAAGATTAACAATATTAATAGTAACAAAAAGAAAAAAAACAAGAAAAAACCAATTTTGAAGCACTGCATTGCCGAAACGAGTTTGAACTCAAGCTAAAAAACTATTATCTGGAGGATTGTCTCATCATATGGTCAGGGCCGGATTTACCAATAGGCTACATAGGCTATAGCCTAGGGCGCAATATTCTTAGGGGCGCAAAATTTGTGAAAATTTATTCAAAAACGCATTTTCCAAAACCAACTTGCAAACGTAAACGTACCTCAAAACTGTTTAAAATCGTGTTTTTTTTTTAAAGGTGAATTTGAATATTTTCCGGACACCTAACATCCTCCTTCTGATCAGGAGGTAAGGAGCGCCCCCCCCCCCCCCGAGAGCGCCTACTCTTAGGGGCGCCACCCTAAGTTTAGCCTAGGGCGCTAAAAATGTAAATCCGGCCCTGCATATGGTTTTCCTTGAGATGGGTTTTAAGGAAATTCCTTAGTTTCCAAAAAAGAGGCACAATATGACGGACTCTTTTAAGAAAACCATTGTACTACGTTCTCGATTGTATTAGAAAATATTGTGAAGAACAATTACTGAATGTGTATGTTTCCATACTATTTACTTCCAGTCTCATTTTCCTCGAATCCGTCAAAACTACGTATATCTCTGTCACGAACACTTTTTCCAATAGGCACTTAATTCGGATGTAGGAACTTACCGTATTGAAATATTCAACTCCCGTTTGTTGGAAACTATTCGCTATGCTACGAGTTGTGATTACAGCTGCTACAGGGTGGCCGTTACCCATTGGTTTTCCTGGAACACACAGTGAGAAGAGTTCAAAAGCTTGTGAAAAAGCAAGAGGGTTTTTAAGAATGTTCTCTTCGAAATTTAAGAGGTTATTTTATTATTTTATTTTATTTTTAAATTTTTTTAATTTTCATTTTGCAAGATCCACGGTAAAGGACGATTTTAATTTGAGGAGTTTGGAGGACAAGTCGCATAAGTGCAGGTTTTGCTATTTCGAGAAATACGTGTTTGAAGTTTCGAAATTACATGGATTCTTACAGAGCCGGATTTAGGTATTGTCGGTTTGCCGCCCATGGGACGCCTGCATTTTGCCGCCCATGGGCCGCCTGCATTTTGCCGCCCCCTTCTCATTCGTTTTGAAACATCAATAAAACCATCAAATGAACGTGCCAGCGGAGGAGGGGTGCATAAGACGCGTTTTCTCGTGTTGAACACATTTTTCGGAAAAGCCCCGTCAACAATACTAGCAAAAGTTCACGGAACTTTGCGCGAAAGTTAAGTTTTGTAAACCTATCTCTGTGCGATCAAGGCCTTCTCTTCAAAAGAAATGAACGAAAAAATTATGAAAGAACAAACATAAATGTGGATTAACGATTTTAACTTCCGCCGCCGCGCCACGCAGACCGCACCGAGTTTGGCGCAATGCGTGAAGTATTCAGACAGTCTTGTAGGCGCGATGAGTTTCACGCCGACCGCTGCTGAACGCACTGTGTTTGACGCAATGCGTGAAGTATTCACTCAGTCTCGTAGGCGCTATGCGTTTCACGCTGATCGCACTGTGTTTGCCACAATGTGTGAAGTATTCGTGCAGTCTTGTAGGCGCTAATATGTGTTACATGCCGATCGCCGCGCCGAAGGCTTCTCCTTTTCATCTCAAGGCCTCGTCATCATTTCTCTCTAAATCGCACCGTTCCAGGCCAAATTGCGTGTTTGGTTTCTCTCTTAACTCGACTAATTAAAGGTGTTGTCTCTTGTATCACTGAAAGACGACAAAATTAGAAATTACTTTACTCTCAGGAAATGAGAGATTTTGTCGCCTTCTCTCGTTTGTAATTTTTTTTTCTAAATTCGATTTTTTTATACCTACATTTAAAAAAAGCGCAAAATTTGCCGCCCCCTATAGATTTGCCGCCATGGGCCGTGGCCCATGTGGCCACCCCCTTAATCCGGCCCTGGATCCTTATGGCGGAAAGAAAGTTTAAACTGACTTTTTGATGTTTAAAAATTGGAATTTGGGAGTAAATTTTTCACAGAATATGCATTAAGACTAGCTTTACACATGAAATAATTAATATCTCAATTTTTTAAAAAACTGCACTTATTTATGCGCCTTGTCCTCCATCCTCCAAGCCCCTCATTTGTGGAAACTTATACGCACCCACTTCAATAGGAAACAGCTTGGTCTGCCCGGTGATATTAAGACCAAACCCGGAAGAAGAGGTTTGAAGTTTCGTATTCCGCTATAGTGCACAATATTAATAAGAGTACTTAAAGTTGAGATCCTTTCGTGCATTTAATTTTTGTCACCTCAGTATATATTAACAATAAAACATGTTCTAGTGAGAATACTTTAATTCCACACAGTAGGAGACTCTCCCAACATTTCGCAACTTCGCCACATTCACAGCCATAATGAGTCGCACTCATTGTTAATAGTTTTTTTCGCCAATTGAAGTTACAGGCAAAGCACAAATGGGTACCAATAAACATCTACAAATCTCTGGTGTGTTTCAGTATGAGCAAATTTAAGAGATAGAGCCTTCGTGCGGCTAGCAAGTCGCATTTGTCGGTACGCCTACTTTTCTACCCTTCGTTAAAGTCTCTGAAGCGATAAATGCATTTTGCCGTCTTGGCGATTTCTCGTGTGGTTCAGCATGATTAAATTTTCACGGCACGGAACCTCAAAGGCACCTCTTCTTCGCCTTACCGTATATTTTCGGCCTACCCTACAGTGCAACCAGTGGTGAGGCGTGATTGATTGAATATGGATATTTTTCGAATTGAAAGTATGGTAAAAAATCGATTTGTAAGGTATTCGCTGCGAACGCCCTGCTAATCGATCCTTTTCCATAGCTTTAAATGGCAGATCAATCGATTTGTCGCAAAGCACGCCAAGCCGCTGTAGTGCACGGTGTGCCCAAATGCGCTTGTGGTTAAAACACACGTTTTGTCACAACCGGATTGAGCTTAAAAACCTTCCAGACATTGACCTCGTGCGATTTGAAAAATGAAATATATGAAAAATTCTACGAAAACTTACCAACGGTAACGATATCAGGAATTACATCATCTCCTTGAAGTTGGAAGGCCCACCAGTGCTTTCCAACACGACCAAAACCTACTTGTACTTCATCGGCGATGCAAACACCTCCAGCTTCCCTCACATACCTAAAATGGAAAAGTACAAGTATCATTTAATAGTTTATTAAGGGAATCATTCAAAGACTTTTAAATCCATTTTATTGTGACGGAGATCTTAAACAGCAAACCCGCCTTTAAATTTCCAAGGTAATTCAGGAAAATCCTGCAGGATCATTTTTTTGTATTAGGATGTTTAAAGTTTGCTTCCTGGTGAATAATTTTTTTTATTCAAACGTGACGAGTTTTGATACCACTTCTGGATTCATTTTCAAGTTTTTTTTTATCGATCATACATAAAAATTTCATAATTTACTCTTGAATGTCTTCGGAAAGCTGAAACAGTGCTTCTCTAGCGAAATGCGAAGAAACGCCATTGTAAAAATCTAAACTCGGATATTGATCTTCCCTTCAAAATGTCACGAAGAGCAACTGCCTTTCCACCGGTTAAAAATTGGTTATAATAATCAGAGAAAGGTTAAGCAATTGAGGATTACACACCTCTGAATTCCATCAAAATTTTAATGTTATTTTAAGCCTCAAAATCATAAATTTTTCTTGGCCTGTTAAAGTTAAGTGCTTTCATGGCATCGCAGAGGAGGAACCAGTGTCCGATTTTGAATTTTTACATTTTTTTGAAATTGATTAGAATAATAATTAACTCTTCAAATGAATGAGCGCACATTGGCGGATCCGGCAAATTGGCAACATTGTTTTTCCTCCATTTAAACCTATGGCAATGTATCGATTCTTGGAGGGGCCAGGCGCTCCGACCAAAATCGATTATTTAACATAGGTTTAAATGGAGGAAATCCAGCGTTGCCAGATTGCAGGATCCGCTTCTGTGAGCGCACGCCTTATCATATGTGCATACAGTTCGGGTCACTTCTTAGTATTTTTTTTTCTTTTTTTTTCTTTTTTTTCTTTTCTTTTTTTCTTTTTTTTTCTTTTTTTCTTTTTTTTCTTTTTTTCTTTTTTTTTTTTTTCTTTTTTTTTTCCTTTTTTCTTTTTTCTTTTTTTCTTTTTTTCTTTTTTTCTTTTTTTCTTTTTTTCTTTTTTTCTTTTTTTCTTTTTTTCTTTTTTTTCTTTTTTTTTCTTTTTTTCTTTTTCTTCTTTTTCTTCTTTTTTTCTTTTTTTTCTTTTTTTTCTTTTTTTCTTTTTTTTCTTTTTTTCCTTTTTTTCCTTTTTTTTCTTTTTTTCTTTTTTTCTTTTTTTTTCTTTTTTTTCTTTTTTTATTTTTTTTTCTTTTTTTTCTTTTTTTCTTTTTTTTCTTTTTTTTTCTTTTTTTCTTTTTTTTCTTTTTTTTCTTTTTTTATTTTTTTTATTTTTTTTTCTTTTTTTTCTTTTTTCTTTTTTTTTATTTTTTTCTTTTTTTATTTTTTTTTCTTTTTTTCTTTTTTTTCTTTTCTTTCTTTTTTTCTTTTTTTTCTTTTTTTTCTTTTTTTTCTTTTTTTCTTTTTTTTTCTTTTTTTTCTTTTTTTCTTCTTCAAGGAAATAGTCGAGTTGTTACCTATAAACATTTCTCAAATAATTCGGAGGCAGAATGACTTGTCCTCCACAGCTCATGAGACTCTCGGCGAAGAAGGCTGATATCGTCCTGTTGCTATCGACAGCCTTTTTGATGAGGAGACGGACGTCGTCGGCGTACTTGGCGCCCAGGTCTGTCCCTGGCGGATAATCGGAGGCTCGGTATTTTCCTCTGTACGTGTCTGGACATGGCGCCTGAGCACAAAGTTTATTGAAATTAAATAAGGTTTCGTGTGCGGACTTATACTCCGTATGTAGAGACGAAATGCGGGAATAGTTGGGTTGCCTAATTTGATAAATGAAGGGGAAACGCACGACAACAGCTTTGAGTACAGTTTATTGAAATTAAATAAGGGTTCGTGTGCGGACTTATGCTCCGTATGTAGAGACGAAATGCGGGAATAGTTGGGTTGCCTAATTTGATAAATGAAGGGGAAACGTACGACAACAGCTTTGAGCAAGGTTTATTGAAATTAAATAAGGTTTCGTGTGCGGACTTATACTCCGTATGTAGAGACGAAATGCGGGAATAGTTGAGTTGCCTACTTTGGTAAATGAAGGGGGAACGTACGACAACAGCTTTGAGCAAGGTTTATTGAAATTAAATAAGGGTTCACACTGAACAAAAAATCTCGGTGTATTTGATAAGAAAAGGGTAAAATTACCAAAAATTCAGGGTTCTATTTGATCCCAGTTTTCTCTTGGTAAAATTACTATTTATGGAATTGATAATTTTACCGAGAAATCTCGGTAAAATTAAAGGAATACCGGGAAAGTTCAATAATTTTACCGAGATTTCTCGGTAAAATTATTGAACTTTCCCGGTAATTTTACTGGACCTTGGTAAAAACGCCAATGCTTACTATCGACTGCGGTAGAATTACCGAGATAAAATGGCAAAGTTACCGGGAATTGATTACCAATGAAAGTGGTAGTCTTACCTGAAAAAACAGTAAAAATACCGGTTTTTAGGTAAGCTTACCAGTCTGTCTTGATAAAATTACCAATAATCGGTAAAAAAAAGTAAGATGGTAAAGGTACCAACGGACCTTGGTTAAAACACCGAGAATTTTTTTTCAGTGCATAAGTAAGAGGATAAAGCTCCGTAGAGACGGAATAGCCGAATGATTGGGTTGCCTACTTTGGTAAATGAAGGGGGAACGTATGATAATAGCCTCGGGTCGCTTATGCGAAACACATGTTGACATGTTGAGACTGGAGTCTCTTTATAGGGAGAGTTAAGACAATGCGGCTCATGGATGTCACAAACGGGAATAAAGATTACACAAATTGAACGTTTTTCGTAATCTTTTTTCAACTCCTTCTCGAATTTCTGTCTCCGCTCCTTCTCTCACATCGTTTGTTTTTTGCCGTGCCTTTAATATGCGGTCCACTCCAGTTTATAATCCTTGCAATTGGTGAAAATGTAACCTCTCTTGCCGTTTGTGACACTGAGAAGGTCTAATGTACGGGAACCAATCAGAAATGGATTCGTATTGTCTGTACTCTCAGTATACAGGGACTCTAAGTGAAACCACAAATTAATTTTATTAAAACGGGCTGCAGCTTTGCAGACTTTTAGTCTATTTTTCGTGATGATGAATTATAATTGAACATATTTATGTTAAGAAGACCTATGAACAAATGAGATAAGTCGAAAGAAAATATATGTATAGGACTTGTAGGATGGTTCCTTTTGATTTAATTATTTTTGCAAAGTTCCAATTACAATAGTATAAATACATTCACATTGAGCAATGTTTTTTTTGCCCTTTCAAGAGTGAAAATGACGAAGGAAGATCTAAATAACTTCGCACAGGGGTTGAGAACTGCCTGATTGAACATTTGTGGTTTCGTCATTTCGCGTCGGTTTTCGACACAAGGTAGGGAAAATGATCATTTTAAGCATTTTGTGCAAAATTCAACCAAGTAGAGTATTATTGCCGATCCTTAAACGTTATGGCCTCTAAGAGTAAACGTATAAACATTAGGGTGTTGCCAGTTTCCCTCGAAATGAATATATATTCTGAAAAAATTTTGAATGTTTTTCCTCAAGATTTTCAAATAATTTAGACTAAATTACGAGCAAAATTACTTGTAAATTTTCAGGAAAATAATCGCAAGATTCCTAGAGAATTGGTTTTTTTATCACAGGAAATTCTGCAACAGGCTCATACTGCTGTGCTAAGCAGGAACGCCGTAAATTCATTAAGATTTTCCCTCGTTTTTTGGAACTTAACACTTTATAAGATATAAACCGTTTTACCAATGCACCTCAAATTTTCAGGTTAAGTTTTTGATAATATTTGCGAAAGAATTCTGTAAAAATACTGTCCCAAGGTGCGCAAGTTTTTCTGCTATGATACATTGTTTCCAAAAAAATGTAAAATGGCGTTTACGGCGTTTTTGCGTTGCACGACAGCATACGACTTTCTTCCTGAGCACGGAAGTATGAAGACGATTGGGTATACTCTAGGTAAGTCATTTAACGCGACAAGGAAATGCAGATAAAAATTCCATTTTCTCTCGTTTTTTACGAGAATGAGGCACCATAAAAAAGTCATCAGGTTAACACATATCAACGATAGTTCAGCCTCAGCAGGCCGCTTTTTTTCTTGTTTACGTTCGAATATGAAGTCAACCGTACATCGCACACCTTAGACCTTTGACATTATCATATTCATACCCACTACTCTGGCAATAAATCATTTACTTACCAGCCGTGATACTGTATTATCTTATCATTAATAGCTCTTTATAAAAAATGCTATTACAATCGTATGCCTACGAGACGCGTTAAGCGGAAGATTTATGTCTCTCTATTTGAAACCCACACTGATTGTGTTTATATTCATAATGTAGTATAAACTCGCACTTTCCATTTGACAAAAGACTTTTTCGAGAGAAAGAAGTCATTTGAGTTTACCGTTCATCGACAACTGCATGAGTAAATATTTAACTTTCGACAGGCAAATGTCCGTTTGCCGAATTTATAATTTGACGGTTTGACATGTTTTGCATGATATTTTGATGGGGGAACAGAACATATAGGTATTATATGGTCTCTTGATTCTTACCGCGCCTAAAGTTCCGTTTCCTTTAAAGGAACAGGGCAATTTCTAGGGGAAAAGAGGGGAAGGAGTAAGTAGTAGCATTATGCATCCTTCCCCTCCTCTTAAAACGATTCCCCTAGGAGCAGTGGCTGTTGAGAAAAGTTGTAAAAAACTCGTAAATTCTAAGAGAACTTAAAATTTACTTCAAAACCACTTGAAAATTACGTAAAAAAACTCTTAAAATATTCGTATCAGAAAACCCTTTATAGGGGTTTTTTTTACATAAATTAGAAGAAAATTTTTAAGTAAATTTTTTTACGTAAATTTTAAGTAAATTCTTTTACTTAAATTTTAAGTAAAATTTACGTATTTATTTCACTTCCTGCGAGCAAAAACGAGGAAAAAAGTGGTGAACAGAAAAGTATCTAAGGAAAAGTTGCAGCCCATAAAAATTGAGGATATATAGTTTATTGTTTTTCACGTAAATGTTACGTTTTCATTTAATTAAAATGATACGATTTTTTTTTATTTAAAAAAATTCTCCAGAAGGGTTTCCTAAAACGAGTATTTTACGAGTTTTTTACTTAAACTTTACGAACTCTTAAAATTTACAAGTTTTTTACATTTTTTTGGACAACTTTTTGTAAAATTTTTTCTAAGAGCCATTGCTACTAGGGACACGGACTTTTGTCCATAATATATTGGTCCATTTATTTATTGGTTCTTTCCTGCTACGTAAAAGACAATTCTCATTGTATTTGAACCCTATTTGAAAAGCGGAGACGGCGACACATGCGAATAAAGTGACGTATACTTACGACATGGACCCATGAAGGTTTCCCTGTTCCACCGGGAAGGTTGAATTTGTACGGTGAAATGTCGATTAGGGATGTCAGATGACCGTGATATGCACTGTAATCAACCATAAAAGACAACTAGCGCCTAAATCTCTCAGTGTACACCCTAAACCCTAAACCCTTAAACATTTCACTGTAAACCTTTAACCCTATCATCCCACCATTCATGGTAAATTTTACAAGACAGCCATACTTCAGGAACAATTCCACAAGATTTTAAGAAATCTATTCCTCAAGGAATTATTTAAATCTCTTCATCATGTTGAAAAATGTAATTAGGGTGCATTATGGCTTAAAAATCACAATATTGTACATTTATCAGACTTTGCACCCCTTGAGGAGGATTGTTGACTACAATTTTAATTCCAGTGATAATATTAACAAAAACCTGTGTTTTCACTGGGTTCGAGAACAAAATTAAGGAAGCTGGACAGTGGTACGGTAACCTTTAAGGGAGTTAAATTATTTGACACCCTATTTACGATTGGACATTTTTAACTGTCACTTATGCAAACTGTAGATTCAAATTAGGTTTGAATACTTTTGTCAAAAAAAGTAGATTTTATTCAGAGGATTAATAATAGGGCGGAGGGAAGAAAAAAATGGAAAAGGAACAAAACATCGTCCATCTATAAACTCAACAAACTTGGGTTCGTCTCTAGGTATACGTAGAGGGAAGCGCCATGGTTCTCTATAATTATTAATAAATTTTACAGGAAGTAAAAAGCCTTTGGCTAAAACAAGTTCATCTATCCCTCGAGTTAGATAAATCAGGACCGACAACAATGGTAAGAGAGGAGGGGGAAAAATACTCACTGGTCAACTGTGATGACGTCATGATGTTTGGTGTGTATCCTGGCCAATCGGAGGGCGAGATCGTTGGCTTCTGAGCCGGAATTGACGAGGAAACAGACCGAGAGTGGTTCCGGGAGGATGCTGGTCAGCTTTCTGGCGCAGATCACTAGATTGTCGTGCAGAAACCTATTGTTTGTGTTCAGGATACTTAGCTGATCGCATGCAGCTCTAACTACCTCTGGATGACAATGGCCAACTTTGAACAGAAACCGATTCAAAGATTATGATAAAGATGCGTTGCATGTTGAATTCAACGAAATGAGAAACAAAGATGACCGCAATTGAAGTCATCTCAAAACCCAAGTAGCATTTTTCAACGGAAAAATCGAGATATTTTTCGATTTTATCGGCAATAAAATCGCTAGGATCATCAACATCTAAGCGATTATCCTCGATCTTGTTGCAATACAATCGCGCTTTTATCGCCCGACAATTTATCGCGATATTAAATCGCAATAAATGGCGATTTAATCTCGATTTTATCGATGAAAATTGATCACGATTTTATCGAACCAAAAATTGCGATGTGTAGCGATTTAATCGCCATATATCACAATTTTTAATGCGATAATATCTTGATATATTGCAGGATCGGACTGGCTCGCATCTGAGGGCGTAGACCCTTGGCTGGTTAAAGGGGCGCAATGTGATTTTTCCTGGTAGGGCATTCCCTGCGTGGAGAGGGTTCAGAAAATTTTGGCAAATCAGCACAAGTTTACGCTATTTTCAGGTTCAAAGTTTAATGATCGCACGGAGTAAAAATTGCAAAATTGAACGTGAAGCACTGCATTGAGAGCTCACGCTTCGCGTCATCGCGCCTTCAATTTTTTTGATGCAGCACGGACGTCCATCAAGTACGAATAGTTGTATCTCTGCGCCGTCGTAAACACGCATCCTTTCCCTCCTTCTTTTTCCTTATTGTGTTTGTTTCCGTTTGTTTTATTCGTAATGGTGCTTCAAGCACTACGTGAGTAATACAGCCGAAGGTAGGAGAGATGTCTTCAGGCCTTTTTTAAACTTTCTCCCGAATCAGAGCGATGCTTCATTGACAGCATAAAGCAGAGCATTGAGAGCTCACGTTTCGCGTCATCGCGCCTTCAATTTTTCAGATGCACCACGTACGTTCATCAAGTACGAATAATTGTATCTCTGCGCCGTCGTCGTTAATACGCATCCTTTCCCTCGCTTTATTTCCATATTGTGTTTGTTTGCGTTTGTCTTATTTGTAATGTTGCTTCAAACTAGAGCAGAACATTGCGAGTTCACGACTCACGGCATCGCGTCTTACATTTCTCATATGCAATGTGGACATCCATCTTGCGCGAATAGTTGTATTGCGTTTACACTTTAGATGTCTCTTATTTTTGAATTTCGAGGTAAATTAAGGTTAAGTTTGCCCGAGCTATGCTGTGGTACGTCCAAGTCAATAGTCATTTGAAAAGGAGAAAATATGTTTAAAGGTCTCTTAAGAGGTATATAAAGGATGCGTATGTCCAAAAATCGAACCGACCATCGCTTCTAAGGGAGTTACACATAGCGAATGAAGGAGGGACATGATAAAGGACCTGTACGTCAAGAGGAAGGTGAAAATTTCACAGAAAAGTGTTTACGCTTGAGAAAGTAGTTCTTGGACCTCTGTTCACCACTATCATGCGTTAAAGCACCTCTCTTTACTCCCAACTCTCTCTTCTTCCGTTCATTTAAGAAATTTTTCTCACATATTCTCGGTCGTAATTTTTTTTCTTCTTATTTTGCTATCTGTAAGAGGGGCGCGTTTCCGGCGCGCAAAGGGGGCGTATCTGCCAATGGCAGATTGGCCTTATGGCCAGTCCGAGCCTGATATATTGCCACCGATATAATCGCGATATCCAACCGATAAAATCGCTATTTATCGCGATCACTGCTATTTGGGAATGACCGACCTGTATATGTCACAGGCAAATAGTCAAATCAGGAATTTTGTCAGATGCCTAAGTGAAAAGTCAGATATGTTCAATAATCAGATCAATTGCTCTACAAATTATGCTCAGCACATCTCTACATCAAAATTGAACCACAGAACCCACTCACATCCTCATACGCATTTGTGTGAAACTATTCGTGAGTAAGGAATGTCTTTATAGTATAAGCGAAGAAATGAAGGGGCTCTGTCATTTTGGCTTCTCGCAGTACAACCCGCTGCCGCGCCGCGGAAGGAGTGATAAAGTCATGATTGTCTGGAGATAAAAACGCCTTAACGTCCGTGCTTATGCAACACGGACATCCGTGGTGCTCAAATAGTTGCATCCAGGCCATGTAATGAAATTCGCTTGGTGCTCGTTGGTTTGCTTGTTTCTCTCATACCAAAATTTTATTCCAGTATCGCCCATGATACGAGGACGTAAATTATTACTAATTTGTATTGTAGCATCGTCCATTTTCCGAAAAATGTTTTAATTATTTAAAGGCGCTACAACTTTGCACCTCTAAAATGACGGCTGCGGCCCTGCACTCTCTGACCTTTAGGGACACTTCCAAGAAAAGATTTTCGACCGCGTATCCGAACATAATTTTACATTTTTTCGCAACACATACTTTCCTTTGAAAAAATCATTAAATTGCTATTCGGATGATAGAGAGCTACATGGGCTAGTTAAGAGTGTATTCTATATTGTTTGGACTTACCGTGTGCAACATTGTTGATACAATCCAAATACTGTACATCATTTTCATCATACATATACTGTCTTTCCGCTCGGACTATTTTCAAAGGATCATGTTTGTAAAATAATTTGCATGCTTGCCTGGAACAGATCAAACAACCGTGAAGAATTACAATCAAAAGTTTGAAAATATCAATACTTAAGAGTGACACTTCAGATGATCACGATAGCGTGATAACGAACGGCATATTTAATTAAGATTCAATAGTCTTTAATTGAAAAAAAAAAAAAACAAATGAACAAAAAAAACGAATTATTACCTCTCTCAACAGTATCATCATAATTTTTTTTCTCAAATACATCAAGAGATGTCATTGGGGGCCTGCAAAAATTAAAAAAATAAAAAAAAAAATTCACTGAAAAAAAGTATGACTTGAGATAAATTGATATCAGTATGGTAATCACCAACAGACTCTATTGTACGCACTCTGATCATATTCACCAAAAATATGGTAAATACTACCGTGTGTCTCGTTATCTTTACCATGTGGTATCACTGAGTCAAAATCAAGTAGACCAAAGATAAGATAGAATTTACCATACTTCTGGTAAAACGGGCCAAATCGACGGTGAAACTACCAGACCACGTATCTCGTTTGCTGTGTTTAAAAATCTCAGCCCCCATTTTACTTTTTTGACAGAGATCAAATCAATTTCATTCCTTGAAGTTTTCACAGAGTTTTCTTTGCACAGATGAAAAATCAATTAGAATTTACAGATTTGAGTTTGAGTTATAAAATTAGTGAAGTTTTCAATGATCGCAATTGACGTAGTCATGTATAAAGCAAAGTATGACAGGAAATCTGCAACGTCGCAAACCGAGATACGTAGTCTTGTAGTTCACCGTCGACATTTTTTTCTTCTTTTTTTTTCAGTGCGCACGTCAAAAAATTGCAAAATTTGTAGAGCCGCAAAACTATACCTCCCAGTCGCATAGACAGAGAATTATTTATTTCCCCTCTTTCCCTCCTCCGTGTCTCACCTCATGACCTTTCGTCAGTCAGACGTAGGAAAAACTCAGCGATTCCAGCGCTATCTCGAATAACAAGTTTTTAAGAGCCGCGTCGCGCTCTTAATCCCATCGGCGGACGGGGAATTAAGCGGCGATGAGTAAATTGCTGATCTAATACGAAAAAAAGGAGGAATAAACTGAATCGCCGTTGTTGTTGTTGTTTCGGTCTGTTTACTTTTCGAATGTGTGTCACGTGAATACTGCATCGCAGTACCGACATAATTACTTTCATTGAGACACGTGAGTCCTGTTATTACCGCTGTAGACTTTACTTGTTGCCGGTTTACTCGTCAATGATGCACCACAACGGCACACTGCGACTGTCTCAGTTAGAGATATCTTTAGGAAGGAGGGGACCGATAGATAGGTAGGCAGAACTAGAGAAAGCCGGCGGGGCGATAATTGAAATTGATAGACAAAGCTATGGACAGAGAAGACAAAAGAGATATGGAGGGATCCTATTGGTGGAAGCGGGTGGCTGCAATGGACAAGGTAGGTAGGTAATAGACTAAATAACGGCAACCCACGAGAGACCCGATAGTTAGTCCATCATTTACCCTCTTAGTCTACAGGGTGTACCAAAAGTCCGTCCCACCCCTGCTAACTTTTGAACGAATTGAGCTAGGGTAATGAAACTTTGGGAATGTTCCTAGGTCAAAGGTCAAATTTGACCTATTTTCAAAAAATCATAACTCCGGTTCAAATTATCGTAAAGAAAAAAATAAAACGGGAAAATTTACCAAATTGTGTCCGCTTTTAAGTAAAAATTGCAGAAATCACTTCGATTTAATTTTAAGGGGGGGCTCGGACCCCCAAATACGTCAATTCAAAGGTCATTCAATTTTCCCGCGAAATAAGCCAATTTACCCTAGATTTGCCTCCACATTATCTCAGTAAGGCCAAAATCAGTTCAACATTACGTTGGCAAGTCCCCAAATTTCGGGAAAAGTTAAAAAAAAACGAAATTTAAGGTGATTAAATTTGACCGTTTAAATTTTGTTTTTTTTTTAACTTTTCCCGAAATTTGGGGACTTGCCAACGTAATGTTGAACTGATTTTGGCCTTACTGAGATAATGTGGAGGCAAATCTAGGGTAAATTGGCTTATTTCACGGGAAAATTGAATGACCTTTGAATTGACGTATTTGGGGGTCCGAGCCCCCTTAAAATTAAATCGAAGTGATTTCTGCAATTTTTACTTAAAAGCGGACACAATTTGGTAAATTTTCCCGTTTTATTTTTTTCTTTACGATAATTTGAACCGGAGTTATGATTTTTTGAAAATAGGTCAAATTTGACCTTTGACCTATCATAACTCGGTCAAAAATTAAGATATTGATCTGCGGTTTGCGCCAAAATTCTTAGTTTTTTATGCTCTTTCAAATGAGGTACCACAAGATAGGGGTTGCCATTTGAAAAAAAAAAGTTGGGGGCCCCCCGCGCCCCCCCTGAGGGGAGACCAAAATTTTGACCCCCCCAAAAGATGGTCCCTTTGAGATAGGAACATTCCCAAAGTTTCATTACCCTAGCTCAATTCGCCCAAAAGTTAGCAGGGGTGGGACGGACTTTTGGTACACCCTGTATAAGAACCACCCATTTCAACCAATAGGATCACTCTATACTCTTTATGTCTTCTTTGTCTATAGCTTTGTCTATAGATGTCAATAATCGGCCCGCAGGAGGCTGATTGTTGCAATTGATAAACAAAGCTATAGACAAAGAAGACATTCGGAATATGGAGCCATCCTATTGGTTGAAATGTGCGGTTCTTATAGACCACGGGGGTAAAAGATGGACGAATTAAAGGGTCTCTCGTGGGTTGCCGTTATTTAGTCTATTACCTACCTACCTTGTCCATTGCAACCACCCGCTTCCATCAATAGGATCCTTCCATATCCCTTTTGTCTCCTTTGTCTGTAGCTTTGTATATAAATTTAAGTACGGATGTATGCTAGAGAAAGCCGGGGGACCAGCGGGTTGATTGTTGAAATTTATAGACGAAGCTATAGACAAAGAAGACATAAGGAATATAGAGTGATCCTATTGGTAGAAATGTGTGGTTCTTATGGACTAGGGGAGAAAATGATGGACTAATTAATGAGTCTCTCGTGGGTTGCCGTTAAATGGTCTATTACCTAGTTCCTTTGAACATTTCAACCACCTTTTGTCGCATGTTATTCAATTCCTAAAGAGAGTCTCGTAGCAAAAGATAGGAAACCTTGCAGCTCGTACACACTTAGCGTTTTTAAAAACCTTGAGTTGGGCGTTTTTCGGAAGCAAAAAAGTTGTGCCCATCTTTTCAATGTTAGGTAAAAAGAAGAAGATGTATATGACCCTAAAAACAACTTTTCTGCAGAGATTGGAATTTTCATTATTTCCAATTCGAGGGGTTATTCCAGCGAGACATTCAATCATAGTGAGATTAGAATGGCCCCCGAGAAATGGTATAATGGAGAAACGTGCCATTTCTCTCTTCCATGCTTGAATTTGGAGGATTTACACGATACCGCGTGTGAGAAGGCAAACTGACGCAAATAAGGTAAATATTATCAAGAAAAATTATAAACTTGCATAAGTAAACAACATTTTATACTTTTTATCTCCGAGAATTTGGTTACTTTGTCAACAGAGCCAAGAGAAGCATCTCGATTGCTTGTTTTTTAAACGGAAGAAGATAGGTGGTAAGCCGATATCGCAGTATGCACACGCATATGGAATTTATGTCAATTTCATAACTTTATGAAATTGTGCACAAAGTTAAACCGATTCGGGGCAAAACTTATATATCAGGGGGGCAACACGAATGAAACGAGATAAAAGTGACAGCTGGTCTATTATCGTAGATAAATATCCAATATCGATCAATGATACCACAATAATAGGTTGTCATTGTGTATTTTAATATCGGATTTTGAATTTCTGGACTTTTCATTATTATAATTAAAAATATCTCGCACACTATGATCTTTTTGTTCAAATCTCAGATTATATGGTCGTGTTTTCTTTTTTATGAATTAATCATTTGATAAATGAAACATTTCACTCTTTTTAATAGACAGTCATCAAAAGTTAAAAGATAAAACATATTCATTCAGCAGCTCTGTGCTCAGTTTTTAGAGACTCATCCATGCATCCTCCTAAATTTTCTCATGTACTCAAATTTTTGGCTGAACCGTGTTTTTCTTTCGTCTTCCGGAATTTTTCTTCGGAGTTGAACATTTTTCAAAACGAGCGAGTAAAGACCCTTTTCTATACAGGGGTGGCTGTCTTCCGCCAAACGCTGCTGTCATGATAGGCGCTTAAGTTACATACGTAGTCTAAAGTTTAAATTATTTCCTGAAAGTTGGCATCGATGATCGGTGAAACACTGTAACAGTGTTTAAAAATTGACATGTGTGAGTTCTCGTGGTACAGTGATAATTATAAGTAGAGGTTGGATAATATTATTTGGGGGTGAAAGGTCTCACGAGATTAACGTATCGGTGACATGGGAGTCCGAGTCACGGGTGGTTAAGGGAGACACGTGTCTCAGGAAACCACAAAAATGAAATGACCCGCGCTCTAACCTCGGTGAAAAAGTGAATTTTTGGTCTTTCCACGTTCGAGAAGCCGGTAAACTTCAGTGGCGTGGCGTGAATAATCGATTATCGATATTTCTCCATTTGAAGCTATGGTAAAGAATCGATTACTAAGGTGTTCCCCCCCTGCTTATCGGCCAGTGTTCGAAACTCATCCTTGAGTTTTAGGAGCCATGTGGCGCATCAAGCCTGATTTTTAGGCGCCATTGAAGATTTTTCAGGGGCCAACTTGACTTTTTGCCTATATATTACGGCATATTTCGTGAAAAATTAGACGAAAGATGTTTTCGTAGCAGAACTAGTAAGTAGCTGTAACTTGGGGAAGACAAAAGCATTAAGGATGAAATTGGGAAGAATAGAAAAAGCTTTCACTTGTAGTGCTGAAAATTTCGAATAATCACCTAATATGAAAATTCAGATTTTTAAGGGGCAATTTTTAGGGGCCACGTTGGCGCGGAGCCTTCATTTTTTAGGCGCCATGGCCGATTTTTTAGGCACATTTGGCGCTTTGGCGCCTGTGAGTTTCGAACACTGTTATCGATCCTTTTCCATAGGTTTGAATGTCAGATCTAACAATATCTGCCATCCAAAGTAAAAATGCCGTATGTCCATCCAACACTTTTTCAATGTCTTCCTGATATAATGCTGTCTTACAAAACACCTAACAGATGTTCATCCTTCATTTTTTCAATACAACTCCGCCACACCATTGGGAACTAAAAATTAAAAAATGAACCTTTGTGGCAATGGAGATATTGCATGCGTGAGGAATTTGCGATTGGACTATTGATACGTATGTAAAAGTTCGCGAGAAACACGATGGTGCCACTGGTTTTCTCTGAAATCAACTCCCAAGCTCAAAAAAGCTCTCAAGTTGAGGTCAAAATGGAAGGGATATCCCACACTATCCTGAGAGTCCACCTCTATACATCAAAACGAACTCTCCATGCAGAGGTAGGGAGCAAGTACATTAGCAGTGATGCCGTATTTTCAATTTTTGAGTCCCCAAATGAAGTGACAGCCCTGTCAATGTATTTGCTCCCTGTCTTTGCATGGAGAGTTTGTCTTGATGTAGAGGTGGACTCTCAGGATAGTGTGGGATATCTCCGGCCATTTTGGCCTCAACTTGAGAGCTTTTTTTGAGCTTGGGAGTTGATTTCAGAGAAAACCAGTGGCACCATCGTGTTTCTCGCGAACTTTTACAAAAGAATCGATGGTCACATCGCAAATTCCTCACACATGCAACATCTCCATTACATTTTGTCCATTACATTTTGTCCATTACATTTTGTCCATTACGTCCTGCTGAAAATGAAACCATTTTGAGTGGAGTTACTGTGTTTTTGCTGTGGACGGCAGAGATCGCAAAGCACGCCACGCGCACGCCACTGGTGAACTTGATAGGTTAAGTCGGATCGATGAGGAAAACGGTCAAATAATAAAATTCGAAAGCGGCTAGCCTTCTCAAAACACCGAAAGAGCTGGTGGCACGGTGAGGGCCCGAAAGAATTTGCCTTTAGGCACTGAGTGACTTTTTGGACTGCTGAGTGAGTTTTTGTTTGAAAAAGTTGACTCGTTTTTGTATTCGGGGCACTGAGAAAAACTGATTTTTGTTGGTACTTAATGAGGAGATTCTTGCAATATCCCAGACCGGAATTTTTAATAGCCCCATGAGACTTCTATAACCTGCGGGCTGATTTTTGAAGTTGAAAGACAAAGCTATGGACAAACAAGACAAAAAGGATATGAAGGGATCCTATTGGTGGAAGCGGGTGGTTGCAATGGACAAGGTAGGTAGGTGGAAATAGACCAACTAACGGCAACCCACGGGAGACCCTATAGTCAGTCCATCATTTGCCCCCTTGGTGTATAAGAACCACCCATTTTAATCAATAGAATCGCTCTATACTCCCTATGCCTTCTTTTTCTATCGCTTTGTCTATCAATCTCAACGCTTTGTCTATCAATTTTAAATACACGAAACATGAGAAGTGGACCGCATTTAGCAGAAAGGAACCAAACCACATCAGCTATTGCCAAATTTAATCGGGCAATTTAATTTTACACACGAATACGTTTGTGAGGATTTATATATGCTTTCAGTGAATTTTCTGTGTGGTACGAAGCACATTCCTGTAACTTTTCAAAAGAATCTACACAAACATTCTCTTGTAAAAAATTAAATTTGTCAGTAGCTGATGTGGCTTGATTCCTTCCTGTTTAATGCGGTTGAAATGAGGCACCGTTAGACGTTTTTTGACTTATTTTGGTTAGATTCGTCCAATTGATATCAGTTAATATCGATGTATTTAGGCTTTGTCGCTCGATGTATCCAATATCAGTTGATGCCAACATTGCTGACTGTTTCTTGGCGATGGGCAATCTCTTATTTTCACTGGGGTCGACATCCTATCAAGAAATCAAAAGCAAATCGATTGCTTGATCAGCCGTGCAAACTTGAAAACAACTACAATTTCCTGGAAATTCATAATGTCATGAGCAATGAATGCAAACGGTAGGTATGCACTCACACATACGTCACGCACACGCAGACAAGTGCTTATTGCCGCGTCTAGAGTCTTTAGAAACGAACAGGTTGGGTGGACTTGAATCATTATAGCCTCGGGCATTGCCAAATCGGGACGATGGACGACTATTAATAACTATTACTAGAACAACACAAAAGCACCGGATTTTCGGGCAATTTTGGCAACACTGAGTTGCAAATTTCGTCCCAGTTCGCGATCGGAGGGTAAACAGAATTACCGGAAGGCATTGCAAGATGTGTCTGGAAATCAGGTGATTCCTGGGAATGAGTTGAGCACTCAATTGTCGAAATCTGACAAGCGACAGTAAATTCGAGTCAAATTCGATTTTAATGACTTCAAACCTATGTCAACGCTGAGTCAATATCAGGCGTTTTTCCCGGATTGACATACGACGGGGACCAAACGGTGAAGGAACGCATCTCTTGAGTAGAAGTGGTTATGAATATTTCTTACTTGGTGAACTTATCCCAAGAAAAGCGCACTGAAATTAGCGTAATATGGGAATTTGCATAAGGGCTAGAGAGAGGGTGTGTTCGTGTGTGTTCTTCTGTCAAAGTATCCAGAAAAAGTAGCTTTTACTCGGGAACCCCGGGAACAGGGAAGATGCCGCTTCCAGTTGAATTCCTACTCCAGCCTCTTTACAAAAGTTGCCACCGACGCACAGTGGATCGAGTCAATGTAAAAGGTCGGACAAAATTTGGAAACTTTATCCGCTTATAACTCCGTTTATTCAAAACATTGAGGTTTTAAAAATGGTTTATTTGGTTTCCTCGTGAAATTTTCTTCCAGAAGTGCCCCTAAAAATTTAAAATGTAACGAAATAAACATAAAAATTTGCAGTTTTAGTAAAAAATTTAATGTGCGACCTCTATGATTGACTCGAACCACTGAGCGACGTCCAACGATCGAAAACCTCGACTCAAAAGTATCTCTTGTTGTCCCTATACAGGTCTCGATGGTCATCATAATAGCCTATACCTCGTTCGGTGTCCCTTGCAAATAATCCAGATTTAAGTCTCATGAACATAGTGTCATAATGTGGTCAGATTGATCTTCGAATATGCAATTATCCCAACGTGTCGAATCGGTCTTTGCTCATACGTTATAATAAATGCCAAACAAGCTCTTTCGCCGACTCCAAAGAACGCTCTACGTCTCGGAGCATGATTCGCCTTCATTTAGAAGGAGTAGGCCAAAACAGCTCCTAAGCGTTAAAATAGTTGTATCCTTTTGTATGAACCTACAAGGTTACATATTTACAGCGCAGCAGCACCAGTTTCAACAGCGCATGTATGTTAGAAGTTTTTTCAATGTGTATGGGAAACATTGCAGGAAGATTGAGCTGAAATAAGGAACGAAAGAAGAAGAAAGAAAAAAAGAAGACGATGATAATCAGACGGGGGGGGAGGTGGGGAGCATGGAAAAAGGAGGACACGGATATGAGAGAGGAAGAGGAGATGGAGGTGAAGAGAGATGAGCAAGAGAAGAAAACATAGGAAGGAGCAGAGGGAAAAATGAGAAGAGGAGGAGGAGGAGGAGGAGGAGGAGGAGGAATAAGAAGAAGAAGAGGAAAAAGAAAAGAAGAAGAGAAGAAGAGAAGAAGATGAAAATAAAAACAGAGAGCAGATGAAGAAAGGAAAAAAGACAAGAGGGATGAGTGAAGGAGAAGAAAAAGCGGAGGAAGAGGAATGAGTAGAAGAAGAAGAATAAGAAGAAAAAGAGGCAGAGAGAGAGAAAGAAGAGAGGGAGCAGAAAAGGTTTAAATAGAGGAAAAAAAGAGACTAAATAATGTAAAATAGGATGGAAAAGGGATGTTACAAGACGATGAAAAAGAAGAGTCGAGCAATATAAGGTGAAGTGAAAAAGAAATATAAAAAGTTAAAAAACAGATGGAGAGGTGCGTAAGAGACGTGAAAAGCAGAGAGGGGAAAAATAATAGTACTGAAAATTAAGATGAAGGAGAGGAGGAAGAGAGAGGTGAAGAAGAAAATGGAGCATAAAGGGAAGGAAATGAAGGAAAAAAAGGGGAAGAGAGGAAGATAGAAATTTTGTTTTGTTTTGTTTTTTCTTAATCTAATGACGCACAGGTTTGTAGTGAGCAGAGAAGTAGAAAGTAAAAGAAGAATAGTACTGAGGAAGAAGATAAAGAAGAGGAGGAAGAGAGAGGTCAGGAGAAAAAAGCAAAAAAGGAAGGAGAGGAAGAGAGAAAATGAGAAGAGAGGAAGTTAGTAGACAAATTTTGTTTTTGGTTTTTTTAATCGAATGAAGCGCAGGTTTCCAGAGGGCAAAGAAACAGAGAGGGGAAGAAGAATAGTACTGAAGATAAAGATAAAGGAGAGGAAAAAGAGAGAGGCGAAGAAAAAGAGGAGCAAAAAGGAAAGAAAGGAAGAAAGAAAATAAGGAAAGAGGAAGATATTAGAATTTTTTTTAAATCTAATGACGCCCAAGTTTGCCGAGCGCAGAGAAGAAGAGAGGAGAAGAGGAATAGTACTGAAGATTCAACTGAAGGAAAGGAGGAAGAAAGAGGTGAAGAAAATAAAAGAGCAGAAAAGGAAAGTAAGTAAAAGAGAAGAGGGGAAGATAGTAGACAATTTTTTTTTTGTTTTTTTATTTTATCTAATGAAGCACAGGTTTGGCAGCGGAGCGGAGGGCGGGAATCCAATCAATCAGACTGACTTTAAGTTCACCGTCTTATAAATTTATTACCCGAGGCGCGCACCGCTCCCGGCACCCGGCCCTCGCGTGCAATGCGATATGTTCCATGCATTTTTTATCGGGCGTGGGCAGGCGGGCGGGCGGTGGGAGGTAGCTTCCAGCCTCGGCTCGGCGTGTCGCTTTTCATTTTCGCCGTCTCCGCGGCTGACCGTTAATTAAAGTCCCCCGAAATTTATTAACTCAAAAGTTGCCTGCGGATGCCGCCCCCGAGATTGATGACCGACGGGGAATTGGAGCTCCGCGTACTCCGGATCCGGGTCAATGCATCGGAAAATGGATGTTACGTCACCGGATACTCTGTCTGTCGGTCAAATTTGGATTAAAATTGGGTTTATATTTATAGGGGATTTGTCTTCCTTCTCTTCTCTGAGGCATCGGCAATGGAGATTTTGCATGTGTGAGGAATTTGGGGTACCGAGTTTTCCATGGAAAATTACATTGTTTAGCGGGAAAAATTTAGTTCCTCAGAAACCTGGTGGAATATAGAGAGAAACGGTTATGATTTTCGAACTCAGCTCAGTGTGTGAAAAACACATAAAAAAATTGGGTTTATATTTATAGGGGATTTGTCTTCCTTCTCTTCTTTGAGGCATCGGCAATGGAGATGTTGCATGTGTGAGGAATTTGCGATTTGACTGTTGATTCTTATGTAAAAGTTTGCGAGAAACATGGTGGTGCTACTGTTTTTTTCTGAAATCAACTCCCAAGCTCAAAAAAAGCTCTCAAGTTGAGGCCAAAATGGAGGGGATATCCCACGCTACCCTGAGAGTCCACGTCTACATCAAGACGAACTTTCCGTGCGAAGATAGGGAGCAAACACATTAGCAGGGATGCCGTGTTTTCAGTTGTGGAGTCCCCAAATAAAGTGAACCAACCAAGTTGTCCTTGTCAATGTATTTGCTCCCTATCTTTGCATGGAGAGTTCTCCTCGATGTAGAGGTGGACTCTCAGGATAGCGTGGGATATCCCCTCCATTTTGGCCTCAACTTGAGAGCTTTTTTTGAGCTTAGCAGTTGAGTTCAGAGAAAACCAGTGGCACCATCGTGTTTCTAGCGAACTTTTACATAAGAATCAACAGTCAAATCGCAAATTTTTCACACATGCAACATCTCCATTCTGCCGTGATAGCGAAGCAGAGAGCAGTAAGTATCAAATTCTCGAAATCGAGTCTCCTTCAAAATTCATCTGATCTCTTTCAGATGAAATCACTAAAACAGGAATATAATAATAGGTAATAATAATAGGATTCAAGAAAATTTTCCACCACAACCGGGATTCGAACCGGGGACCTATTGTCCTAGAGTCAGGCGTGCTTCCGTAAAGGTTCTTCCGACTAAATATGAGACATTATACGTGATTAATTTTCGAAAAGCGGAGGGTTCTGCACGGAAATTTAGGATACAACTATTTTAACTCTGATGTGAGCGGTGAAGTATCGCGCAAAACTGAAGGCGTTTCCGACGGGTGACAACAGTTTGTGTGACAACAATGCGTGCCTCGTGCATGAATCGTATAAACTCGACGGTATGTCTACATAGCTCGTAAGCACGGCTCCCACGGCCAGAGTTTTTTTTTTCAGTGGGGAAAATCCCCAAAAATTCACTTAAATATTTTTCACCGATAAAATCCAAATTATTCATTCATTTTTCGAGTGACGTTTCCGCGGATTCTTTAAGGGAGGGGAAATCATTTTCATGAATGGAAAGAGATGGTAATAATTTTCTACGACGAAGTTTCTGGAGGCGCGAATGACCGATTGTCATTCATAGAAATTGCCCATAATGGAAAATTCCCGGCGTGCGAATCACGCTAAGAATTTTTTTTTTTTTTTTTTTCATTTTCAATAACAAAAGGATTTGATAATCTCCGATGGCAAATGTAAGGAAGTGACGGAGTAATAAATTCTCAAGCCACTCGTGGAGTCAACGATCGACAAAATGCGTCATATACATGGAGAAACGAACTCTCTCAAGTACACACATTTTAATAAGTATACTGTCGTCGGTTTTATCACTAGCAGTGTCTTAGATAGACAGTGATTATCACAATTTATATACACTCGTTCTTTGACACCGTAAATTTTAGAGTCCGTTCTAGAGAACTACTAGACCAATTTACATGCTTTTTGCGAAAATTGGCAGGAAATAACCTGAAGATGAACCCGCTTTCTTTAAACATTTCAAATTTGACCGATTTTTGTTTCAAATTATTTGATGAAATATTGAACTTTCCTATTCACAGAAAGTAAACTTTCACTATTTGTAATAATCCGTTCGAGAAATCATGGATGTCCAGAGCCAAACATCATGATTTTAGAGGATATTGACATGTGACAACCCCTGGATGAGACATCGAGCTTAAATCATAGTTCCTTTTAATTTTATTTATTTTTACATAGTTCTTTTTAGCATAAATACGTTCAGCTAAACTGTTCGCATCCTGCTTTTTAGGGCACCAAAGGCGGGTCCAGCAATTTGACAACACTGGATTTCCTCCATTTAAACCTATGCTTAATAATCGATTCTTGTCGGAGGAGGGTCGGACTGGCTCGCATCTGAGGGCGTAGACCCTTGGCTGGTTAAAGGGGCGTAAAGTGATTTTTCCTGGTAGGACATTCCCTACGTGGAGAGGGGTTCAGAAAATTTTGGCAAATCAGCACAAGTTTACGTTATTTTCAGGTTCAAAGTTTATTGATCGCTTTGAATAAAAATTGCAAAATTGAACGTGAAGCACATCATTGAGAGCTCACGCTTCGCGTCATCGCGCCTTCAATTTTTCAGATGCAGCACGGACGTCCATCAAGTACGAATAGTTGTATCTCTGCGCCGTCGTTAACGCGCATCCTTTCCCTCACTTTATTTCCATATTGTGTTTGTTTGCGTTTGTCTTATTTGTAATGTTGCTTCAAACTAGAGTAGAGCATTGCGAGTTCACGACTCACAGCATCGCGTCTTACATTTTTCATATGCAATGTGGACATCCATCTAAACAGACAAATATGATAAGAGGAAAATGGAGTGATCTTATTGGTGGAAGCGGATGGTTGCAATAGACAAAGGAGGTATGTAGTAGACCAACTAAAGGTAGCTCAGGAGAGATGAGATATCCTATAGTTAGTCCATCATTCTCTCCTTCAGTTCATGAGAGCCACCCGTTTTAACCAATAGGATCGCTCCGTTTTTCCTTTGTTCTCTTTGCCTGTAGCTTGTTAGTCAATCAATTTCTAAAATCAGCCCGCTGGTAACTTTCTCCGTGGACGGTCACACAGGGTTTTCCAGTTTAGAATTCCCGGACGAGAATGTACTATTAGAGCGAGTTCTGTCCTACTGCCGTGCTAAGGAAGAATGCCGTATGAACTTTCAGACGTTGTCGAGTTACATACATATAAGTCGCTTTACAGCACTCCCTCGCGCTCTACGACTCCTAACATCCACTGCTCTCTTTCAAGCCACAAATCTTGGGGGATTGAGCACCTTAACATTTCCGCTTCAATCCCTTCCCTCCAACCTTTCATTGGGCGCCCTCTGCGTCTTCTCCCAGGAGGAACCCAGTCAAGGACCTTCTTCGGCAACCTGTCTCCTGCCATACTCTGGACATGACAATACCAAAGTATGTCCACACGTTGTCGAGTTTCCTTCGATAAAAACCGAAATTACTGGGAAATTTGTGAATATTTTTTTCCAAAATTTTCAGACAATTTTGTGCGCGATTGGATTTAAAATATCTGAAAACTTCAAAACATGTGCATGAATGTCATCAAAAATACATATTTTATTAAGGGAAATTTGGCAACTCTCGAATGTTCATACGGCGTTCTTCCTTTGTACGGCAGCATATAGGATTTGCGTGGAGCATAGTTGCTTATAGCATGAATAGGTTCAATTCTCGTGGGATAACGACTTAAGATGACAGGGAATCTCTTTGAAAAAATAAGAAATATTGTTTGAAATAAGATTTCCTATCGCCTCGACGTCGAGAATACGTCACCTTCCGGTAAAGGTATCAAAAGCGCTATGCGACATTTCAAAATTTCCGCTGTCATTTTATTTTTTACAGAGAAATTGTTGGTTGAATCTGTTTGAAAATTCCACTGAATTTTATCGACAGCACAACACTGGAAAAAAGACACATTGGATCTAGAGTCCAGACTCTTAAAAACATCGACAAGAAAAAATACTCTTGATTCGATCAGATTTAAGCTTAAATTAAGAACCAAGTTTCTTAATTTGAGCGGATTTCCTTTTGATTTCAGCTTAAATCTGATTGAATCAAGAGTCCTTTTTCTTGTCAATGTTTTCAAGAGTCTGGACTCTAGATCCAATGTGCTTTTTTTCCAGTGAAAGAAAATTCAGTGAAATTTTCGGACAGCTTCGTTGAACAATTTCTCTGTAAAAAAAATAAAATGACGGTGGAAATTTTGAAACGTCGCATGGAGCTAGTGACACTTTGGTCGGAAGGTGACGAATTCTCGTCCGAGAAATTGTTGATTGGAATTTCTATCGATCCAACAGAAATTTTCCAGCGCGCATGATGTATCATGGAAAATTTGCATTGGTGGATCGTGGATTTAAGGTCACCCCGTGTTCACGCCGTTGTGCACTTCACGGAGAATCCTAGTGCTCGAGTTGCTTCGTGATATTTGCACATCCTCTCATCTGGTACTCGCTTTTGAGCCGTATCGGATTAATTTGCCGTGTTTGCGACATGAGCACATCTGGCTAAATTGCGTCTCCAATTCCTGCCGTGCTAAGGAAAAACGCCGTATGAACCTCCAGGCGTTGCCAAATTTCCTTTGATAAAACGCGAATTTCCTGGTAAACTTGTGAATATATTCCTCCCAATTTTTCAGATAATTTTAATCGCAATTTCACCTAAAGATTCTGTAAATTTCAAGGAAAAATATTCATAACTTTCCTCAAAAATAAACATTTTATTGATGGAAATTTGACAACTTTCGAACGTTTAGACGGCGTTTCTCCTTAGCACGGCAGAGTTCACCTCGACATTCGTTTGATCATACATATACCATAGACTTGTACAATATTACAGGCGGAAAACACTTTAGTGAAGTACTTTGAAGTTGTTTTATTTTTCGGCCTGCGTGCGCGTATTTTATCAAAAAATACAGAAATCATTTCATAAATCATCATAGAAAAAGCAGAAAAAAATCGATAAACATGGTGTTCGCAACGAACACTTTAATGATAGATTCTTTACCACGGCTTCAAATGGGGAAATATCGGTAATCGTTCATTCGCTGAATGCAATCCAAATAAGTAGCCTTCCGCGACCTTCCTCTCGAATCACGACCCGCCATGGCTTTTTCAATGTAAACAAACCCCAGGCGGATGGTTTCATGGCGGCGCGGCGGGGGCTCTTGGGGCGTAACAGCTGACGGCCAATGTTTTGAAAAGGCTAACGCCACATGATGTAATTTCAAAAGCCTCGCGACGCATGTTATCAGTAATTTTATCATTTGCGCTGATAAGCCGTGAAAGAATAGAACAATAATTTTGTTTGGCGCAAACCTTTATCACCAACGTGTTTGTTCTAGATTTCTTTTTCGGAAAAAATCGTCTTCGCTAAGGAGCTAATGTGTGGAGGAACGTAACCAATTACGCGTTTATCATAGCTGCGGGTAATTGCCGATAAAGTGCAGTGTTGCCAGCTTTTACACATTTCAACGCTGTAGGAAGTGCAGAGGCGTAATCAGACACATAGGTATCATGAGGGATCTTACAATTGCTCAGGATTGGGGGGAGGGGGGTCTAAAGATGAAAATTTCCGCAAACCGGAAAAAGTGCCTTATTTAGGGAGCGATAGGCGTTTTTCGGAATTTCTCTACTCCAGAGCCCTCTTTTGGAAATTCGGAAAATCAATTTTTATCTCTCTACGCAAAATGCCTGACTTGATAGCCGTCGCGTCACTTTACTGGACCCTGTTGATAGGTTTATGAGTCTATCATTTATTGAATATTTCGAGGGTGCACTATCGACTGACAACACTGCTAGCACCCAAAGACAGAAAAAAATAATATTATCACACAGCGCGAGGAAAATAGCAAATATTTTTTCATGGAACGGGAAAATACGGAAAACAAATGAAACGAATCAAATTTAAGGAGGACAAAATAGATAGGAGTCTGTTCTTCGGATCATAGTTTCAATATAAGTCGACTCTAAAACCATTTTATGCCGTGAATGTAAAAGGAACTAACGTCTAATCGCCTTTTACAGAGAGTGGAAGAGAAAGGCAAATTACAAAGAAAATACAAATTCAACTGCGAAATCAAATTTTTTCCGCCGCTTCTTTTCCTTTGAGGAATGATGGAATAACATTATACTTTAGAGTCCCGATTTTGCTGTAGCCGCTTCGTGTGCAGAGGTGGTAGAACAGAATTTATTTCTTAGTTCTTTAGAAATTCAGAATTTCGTTGATCGGTATGGACCCAGGACCGGATTAAGGGGGTCACCACATGGGCCGCGGCCCATGGCGGCAAATCTAGGGGGCGGCAAAGTTTGCAATTTTTTTAAATTTACGTATGAAAAAAATCGGATTTAGAAAAAAAAAATTACAAACGAGAAAAGAATACAAAATCTCTCATTTCCCGAGAGTATGATCATTTCTAATTTTGTCGTCTTTCCGTGATACAAGAGACAGTACCTTTAATTAGTCGAGTTAAGAGAGAAACCAAACACACAATTTGACCTGGAACGGCGCGACTTATGGAGAAATGATGACGAGGACTTGAGATGAAAAGGAGAAGCTCTTGGCGCGGCAATCAACATGTGACACATATTAGCGCCTACAAGACTTCACGAATACTTCACGCATTGCGCCAAACACAGTGCGGTTAGCGTGAAACGCATTGCGCTTACAAGACTGTATGTGTGAATACTTTACGCCTTGCGCCAAACACATTGCGGTCGGCGCGGCGCAGCGGCGGAAGTTATTATCATTAAACCTTTTTGTTTGTTCTTTCATAATTTTTTCGTTCATTTCTTATGAATGGAAGGCCTTGTCCATTAGAGATGGGTTTACGAAACTTGACTTTCGCGCAAAGTTCCGTGACCTTTTGCTAGTAGTGTTGACAGGGCTTTCCCAAAAAATGTGTTCAACACGAGTAAACGCGTCTCATGCACCCCTCCCCCGCTGGCACGTTCACTTGATGGTTTTTATTGATGTTTCAAAACGAATGAGGAGGGGGCCGGCGGCAAAATACAGGCGGCCCATGGGCGGCAAGTAGGAAAATCCGGCCCTGTATGGACCAAAACGCGAAAAATGATTTTACTTCTCCTCCCTCAATTTTTAGCGCTAAATTCATTCATGACCTCAAAAATGTCACAAATTTAAGGCAAATGGGGATATCAGGAAGCTCAAGGAAACTATGAAAAAATCAAGTTTATAACCTAAAACACTGGAAAAAACTCCGGCTGCGGAAGCCGTACTTACGGGCTATATAGAGATAGACATTCGCGTTCGCATTTAATTCGCGTTCCGGGATCAGAGGCCGAAAGTTCCGGGCGTAGCACCTGGAGCAATTGAAGATTTCATTGAATTACAAAATCAAGATTTTTAATAAACTATTAAAATTATGAAAATAGAAGAAATAATTACACCCATTATATTAATAGTAATAATCTATCTAGTTTCAAATATGAATGTTAAAAAGATAAATTTTAAATTTAATTTAATCGATTTAATTGACTTCCAGCACCCGGAAGTTTCGGCCTGTGAGCCCGGAACGGACGGTATTTCAATACAGCCCCAACTTTTTTTTCAGTGAGGTTCCAAGACTCCATGAAATCCCCACTTCACTTGGGATTTTGGCATTTCTAAGGTGATGGATAAATTTAGCACAAAACTTATGGAGAAACATAGTAATTTGCATGAGTTTTGGTCTGTATCCGTTCCCAAATTCCAGAAAAAACGACAATTTTCTTACAAATTTGGAGAGGTTGGCAGTCACTCCGATTTCTCCGATTTGAAGCACCCTTGGGCAAAATTTCAAAGAGAGAATGTCTTTTTAATTTGGATCTTTACTGCCGTGCTAAGAAAAACGTCGTATGAACCTTCAGACGTTGCCAAGTTACCTCCGACAAAAACAGAATTTACTGGGAAAATTGCGGATCTTATTTTCCCAAATTTTCAGACAATTTTGTGCGCAATTTAATCTAAAGTATCTGAAAATTTCAAGGAAAAATATGCATGCATGTTGTCAAAAATACGTGTATCAAGAAAAATTTGGCAACTCTCGAATGTTCATACGGCGTTTTTCCTTAGCACGGCAGCATAGAACACGCTTCTGCAGTATTGGCTACTGTGGGACACCCTGTAAAATTATTCTAACACTGAGGGTTGCGCTACGTGAGAAAATGAACATATTTTGTTCGATAACTTGACAACAAGTGATGGGAAAATGTGAACATGCGTCCCAGCGTATCCAGCGGCTCGATACGCGATGGTTGAATCGATATCGAATACAGCATAAAAAGCATCGATAAAAAGCATTGCTAAGATAGGGATTTATCGATTTATCATTCGATAACGACTCAACAATCGCCCCGCAAAATACTTATTTGAATAGAGACGGTTACTACGTACGCTTTGCCGGCATGCGACGCACACTGGACCGAATCAATCGGAGGAGTCAGACAAAACCTGGAGACTTTAAACGCTTAAAACTCCGTTCATACAAAAATTAGAAGTTTCAAACGTGGTTTCATCGGCTTCCTCGTGAAATTTTCCTCTAGAGACACATATTACTATTTAAAATGTGATGCAATAAACACTGGAAAAGAAACACATTGGATCTAGAGTCCAGACTCGTAAAAACATCGACAAGAAAAAATACTCTTGATTCAATCGGATTTTTGCTTAAACCAAGAACCAAGTTTCTTAATTTGAGTGGATTTCCTTTTGATTTAAGCAAAAGTCTGATTGAATCAAGAGTATTTTTCCTTGTCAATGTTTTCAAGAGTCTGGACTCTAGATCCAAGTGTTTTTTTTCTAGTGAACATCAAAATGTAGTTTTTGTCAAAAATGTCATGTTCGACCTCTCTAATAGAGAATTTGCGGGTTCTAAAATTTGATCAATTTCGTGTTTAAGTGGAAACTACTAAGTGAACTGAACACGGGGATACCCTGGAAAAAAACACATTGGATCTAGAGTCCAGACTCTGAAAAACATCGACAAGAAAAAATACTCTTGATCCAATCGGATTTTTGCTTAAATCAAGAACCAAGCCTCTTAATTTAAGCGGATTTCCTTTTGATTTAAGCAAAAATCTGATTGAATCAAGAGTATTTTTTCTTGTCGATGTTTTTAAGAGTCTGGACTCTAGATCCGATGTGTTTTTTTTTTTCAGTGTACCCTTGGTTCATGAATTGAACAATTATTTGAGACGATATGAATAAATTACCTAATCTGCTAAAGTACGTGTGTTTAAATGGGAATTGCCGCCAGATGATGTCACCAGGACGGTGCATTTTCTCACTTTTAAATCTATTTCTATACTATTTTCCATATCTGAAAAAGATTGTAAAAAATACTGTGAAATCAGCTCTTTTAGCACTTTCAGATGAAGCAATAAAAAATTGACATGCAAATTCTCCATTGACTCGATTCACTGTGCGGAGCGGCGCAGCTGTTGGACTAGAGCCATAGATTCGTCAAGGTTTCACACCTCTGCTTCTTGGCTGGTCGCGTGCGTGCGTCGCGGTCATCAAAGTCTTCCGAATTCAAGGGCAAAGTCGAGAAAAGGCTCCCCAAGAGTTGTTTTGAGGAGGCGCCGCACAGTGGAGAGAACCATCGGGAAAGGTCGGAAAAAATGCAGAAACTTTAAAAGCTCACGCCACTGAAAAAAAAATCTAGGTGTATTTACTAAGAAAAGGGTAAACTTACCAAGAATTCAGGGTTCTATTTGATCCCAGTTTTTTCTTGGTAAAATTACCATTTATGGAATTGGTAATTTTACCGAGAAATCTCGGTAAAATTATTGAACTTTCTCGGTAATTTTACTGGACCTTGGTAAAAACGCCAATATTTTTTATCGACAGTGGTAGAATTATCGAGATAAAATGGCAAAGTTACCGGGAATTGATTACCCATAAAAGTGGTATTCTTACCTGAAAAAATCAGTAAAAATACCGGTTTTTAGGTAAGCTTACCAGCCTGTCTTGGTGTAATTACCAATAATTGGTAAAAAAAAAAGTGAGATGGTAAAGGTACCAACGGACCTTGGTAAAAACGCCGAGAAATTTTTTTCAGTGCGCGAGTTTAAAAGAAACGCACCGAGTTTGAATCGATAGAAAGAAGTCTGAGGCGTTGCTCCACAATGGGTGGAGCAACGCTTCAGACTTCTTTTATCGATTCAAACTCGGTGCGTTTCTGGGATCAATGGGTCAATGGGTGGATCTGCCAAATTGGCAACATTGCCTTTTTTCCGTCGGAAATATATCGATTCTTGCAGGGGCAGGTGTTCCTACAAGGATCGATTGTTGAGCATAGGTTTGAATGCAGGCAATCCAGTGTTGCCAAACTACTAAATCCACCTGTGGCTCCTCTTTAAGACTCGACGTTATAAGGACAAAGCTCAACGATTATTAACACGTTCAAAATATTTTTATCTCTCCTTTGACTTTTCGACGGTAGAAAATTTGCAACCAGTTGAATTCAAAACCGCTCTTTTTCCAAAATACGACTTGGGGCGCGTTTCTACGTAATTGAACTCGGTCCATATCGTCACCTTCCGGTCAAAGTATCACAAGCGCCATGCGACGTTTCAAAATGTCCACCGCCATTTTATTTGTTTACAGAGAAATTGTTGGTTGAATCTGCTTGAAAATTTCATTGAATTTTATTGGCAGCACAAAGAAAATTCAGTGAAATTTTCGGACGAATTATTTGAACGATTTCTCTACAAAACAATAAAATGCCGGCGAAATGTTTGAAACGTCGCATGGTGCTTGTGATACTATGGCTGCTTGTGATACTATGGCTGCTTGTGATACTATGGCTGGATTTCGTTGAGACAAAACGTGGAAATTTAAAAGTGGTTCCATTGGTTTTTTTCTCAAAATTTTCGTGCAATAAAACTCGTTGTCAGTTAAACAGGAAGTGTAACGATTTAACATGAAAATTTGCAGTTTTAGTCAAAAATGTCATACTCAACTCACTGTGCGCCGGCGGACGCGTGAGATGTTCGTTTCCGCGCTTCTAACCCCAGCCAGACGCACTATTTTCCCGACCTACCTTCTGTTTTTTATCCAGTGATTTTTTTACTATTAATTGTGTATCGATCATCGCACTCAGCTGTTAGTTTTTATTGAGGTGGAAGTATGAGTTTCACTTTTTCCTCCTCGGTGCTCCCACATAAAAGGTGCGTGAAGCAACTATGTCGGATGACAGTGGGGATTTCGCGAGTTGGCAACACCGTTTTCTTCATTAAAATCCATTAAAAATATCGATTTTCGGGGAGGCAAGCTGCCTCACCAAGAATCGATTGTTTCACATGCATTTAAGTGAAGGAAAAACAGTACTGGCAACTTTCAAGAATCGCCACTGTTGGATGAGCTTAAGGTTGGATTTAAGTGGGTGCTAGAAAAGCTCCCAGGGATTCCTCGCTAAAAGGTATATTTTCACGGGAAAATTCAGCAAAAAAATGCACATACATGACAAAAAAAGTAAGAATTACTAATATACTGCTCACTGGAAAGTTTTTTGAAATTTTTTGAGAATTCCCGGGAATTTTCCTGCCTCCGCACTGAAAAAAAATTCTCGGTGTTTTTACCAAGGTCCGTTGGTACCTTTACCATCTCACTTTTTTTTACCAATTATTGGTAATTTACCAAGACAGGCTGGTAAGCTTACCTAAAAACCGGTATTTTAGGTAACCGTTTTTTTCAGGTAAGAATACCACTTTTATTGGTAATCGATTCCGGTAACTTTGCCATTTTATCTCGGTAATTCTACCACAGTCGATAAAAAATATTGGCGTTTTTACCAAGGGTCCAGTAAAATTACCGAGAAAGTCAATAATTTTACGGAGATCTCTCGGTAAAATTATCCAATTCCATAAATGGTAATTTTACCAAGAAAAAACTGGGATCAAATAGAACCCTGAACTCTTAGTAGTTTTACCCTTTTCTTAGTAAATACACCGATATTTTTTTTTTCAATGCGTTCCCAGCATTTGACTCTCCCAAGAAATAATTCATAAGCTGCTATGCTTAACCGTATAGAATGACGTCATTTGATCGTGGTTTTTGAAAGGTTATTTTCCAGTTTCGTATGAAGAATTGGACACCTTGCGTTAGGGCGGATCTCATTGTTTCCTGCTGGTATATCTCACGCTCACGCTTTTAACGCCCGACGTAGTTTAGAAAAAACGACGTAAGGGACGTTTGGACGTTGTCTAATTTCTCCTGGTAAAATATTTACTTTTGAGAAAACCTTTAAATACTTTTCTATGCTTGCAGGTGTGCTGTTAAACATTTCGAATGAAATCCTTTGAAAAATCCAAAGAAGAGAAAGCCACAAAATTCTCTGGAAATTCGCATTTTAACAGGAAAAATAAGCAATGGACCACTAGACAAGATACGAATTTAGGCAATCTGATACATGTTTCTTGACCAGAATTTTACGTAGAATACGATTTGCGCAACGAAAATTACTGAAACCAACTTCTAACGAAGATATTGACGTTTTCATTTCACATTGGTTACGAGGAATTTGAACTGCCCGCTCACAAGAAACTCGAAGTTCTACGTGAGTCAAATCGCGCACTACAACGGTTTCAGCAAGCTGCTCAATCGAGCAATGTTCATTTCCCACCATGTGTTGTTCAAACTATAAGCTATTTGTAATAGATGAGCCAAAGTGTCAAGATTAAGGTTGCCAGATTTTTATATCGCAGAGACTGCCATGATAATGTTTAGTGCGCGATGTGAATCACGTAGAGCATCGAGTTTTCAAGAGCGGATAGTTTGAATTCACGCACCAAGAATCATAAAATATCTTCGTAAGGACTTGATATCGGTGATTTTCGTTGAGCGCATCGTGTTTTACGTGAAATTTTGGTTAAGAAACATGTATCAGAATGTTGAAATTCGTACCTTGTCTAGTGGTCCATTCTCGAGTACTAACATAGTCCTCAGCGTGGTAAACGAGGTACGCCAAATTCCAAATGCAGTCGGAAAAATAAATCTATGGATCCCGTCTCATTTCACTGCTCATGATTCATATTCAGTTTTTTCATCATCATTATAACTTGTCGGATCCTTGAAGCGAGATCGCGAGAAACTTGCTCGAAATGTAAAAAGTCATCATAGTCTCTGGATTTTTCCATCCTCGTCGAAGAATCTCTCTTACTGAAGTGCTTTTGAAAAATACAGGGTGTTCCAGAAATAATAGGTTGGACTGTGGGAGCGTCGTCTCCTATGAGTCAAAACAAACTTTTCCCCCACTGTAAAGTTTCTGTTCCGAAATTACCACTAGTCGATACTGCCGTCTTCTAGATTTTTTTTGGAAAATCATTGTTTTGTCTGAATTTTGTAGATGGTACACACCAAAGCTTATGAAAGATACCATCCTGATGCTAAATTCAATCATTGCCTTACAAATATAGAAATATCAAGTTAAGATGGGATTGAAGGGGGGGGGGGGGTACTTCCAGGCTTTTTACCTTGAGAGATCCAAGACCCCATTCCTTCTTGATCTTCGATCTTCATTTATCTTGAGATTTCGATATTCGAGAGTCCATGGATGCATATTAGGGTTAATATGCAGAGGAGGTTGTTCATGAAACACGAGACGCTTCAGGGAGGAAGAGGGGGGTCACGCAGAACGTTATGCCATTTTGTTCGTATGCGCTAAAAGATATGGACCTACCGCACAAAAGCGTTGGGAGGGGAAGGAGAAGGAGGAGGAGGAGGGGTCTAAAAAGCTTAAAATTAGCGTTACATATCTCGTGAAAGTCTCTCAATAGGGTTGGGAGGAGAGACGTTTTCCATAATTTTAGGTAAACGAGTGTCATCAGAATTAATAGAAATTATGATTTTCCTAAAAGTGTGTTGGGACAATGATCTCGCATTTGAAAAAAGAAAATTGATACAGGAGTAAATGCATCCCTACAGTCCAGTGGTGTAACCTTGGAGCACCCTGTATACATAGCGTTTGAACCGCACTCACGTGCACTCGTGCAGCCAGCGGTTCAAACGATGCGACGGCGGCTGTTTACAAAGTACAACTTACTTATCTTTGAATAATTAGACGTATGCACAATGAACAATGCAGGACGAGGTAAAGATGATGCATTTTGTCGCTCGCTGTGGTTTGGCATGAGTCCAAACGAGGAAAAGAACGGATGAGATATGTAGGTCCCCGCTGAAAGTATGAATTCATAGATGTTGACGGAGCATGTGATTTGCTTCCGTCTCGGAAATTCGGTTGCATTCTAAGAAAAAACAATTCCACGGCGAAAGTCCGAATTTTGGTCGCTTTCTGCCGATATAATGGATGTCTAAAATGAAGGTAGTATGATATGTTCATGCGAGAGAGGACGTCAAATGATGGGCTTTTGAGTCCAAGGCGCATAAGAGCGGTTTTTGAAAATATTGAGTTATTAATGATTTAAAGTAAAACTAGTCTTCACGTTTATTCTGTGAAATTCCGATTTTTAAGCATCAAAAAGTCAGTTTGAACTTTCTTTCCGCCATGAAGATCCATATAATTTCGAAATTTCAAACAAGTATTTTTCAAAATAGCAAAAACTGCACTTACGCGCCTTGTCCTTCAAGCTCCTCAAATGGACAGGAAATGAAGATTATTGAAATGACTGATAGGGGCCAATACTGCCGTTTTACTGAAGGAGGTAGTAACGACCAAATTCCGAAATTGAAGTTTCTTCGAAATTCTACTAATCCCTTTAAAGCAACTGAATGACTCAGCTGAAGTACTGAAGTCTGCCTTCCTTGCAAAATACAAGGGTTGTCGGAGAAAAGTAAATAAGCAGAGATTGGCATCATCCTACTATAAGACAAATTAAGGCAGTTTTCAAGAAATCGAGCGACCAAGTTTTTTAAAAAAAAGTATGATGAAAGTTCTGCAACGTCGCAAACGAAGATACGCAGTTTCGTACTTTGACCATCGATATCCCAAGTGGCATTTTTCGGGTAAATCACGAATTTTTGAAATGAAGTTGCGATTATTTTACGAATTTTTGGCAAGAAAATCGCGAGATCATCATCATCGGAGCGATTATCCTCGATCTTCGTCGCAATTTTATTACGATTTTTTGTTCGATAATTTTGCCATAGATCACCGTCGATAAAATCGCAATTTTATTGCAAATTTATGAGATGAAATCGCAATTTTTTATCCGATAATATTGCAATAAATCGACGTCGGTAAAACCGCGATACATACTCTCCGATCAAATCGCAACCAATGGCGCGGCGAGCTTTGCGATAAATCGATTGTTATGCCGTTTAAACCTATGGTAAAGGGATCATTGTGCTTCATCGAAAAACACTTGAGCCGCTTGCAAATTGCCCTGCGCGACTTATGTACGTATTTGTAAAGCCGCTTTTATAGCGCTCTCTGACGCTCTGCGACTCCTAGCCGTCAAAGTCCTCTATCCTCCCACAGCCCTTCAGGGAGTTGGCAAACCCTCATTTCTTCTAAACCCCCCTGTCACAACCCTTTCACTCGGCGTCCCCTTCGTCTCCTCGCAGGAGGAACCCAATCAAGCAACTTCTACACATACACTTCAACATAAACACAGCATAAACAAACGGTAGGTAGTCACTCAAGTAAAGAATATCATATTATTGGACTGTAAATCTCACGATATTTTCTGTTAGTTATGTTTTCGCGCAGAGCTGAAAAATAAATCTGCAATAATTAGGTGTGATTTTTCAACTTGAGAGCGGCATTTCACGAAACCACACAAATGTCACTTACATGCTCATTCATGCACAGACTCTTCAATTTTCTCATTGTTTACCATCTCGGGTGTTTATTGAACCGTAATGAATTCGAACACGGAACGTCGCCTAGCGTCGCACAGAGGATCGAGTCAATTAGAGAGGTCGGATATGAAAATTTTTGAATAAAATTGTAAATTTGTATGTTTATTCCGTCACAGTTTAAACTTTAAAGGGGTGCTTCTTGAGGAAATTTCACGATGAAATTAATGGAACCACTTTTAGAACTTCAAAGATTCGTTTAAACGGAGATATAAGCATTCAAAGTTTCCAAAATTTTGTCCGAATCCTCCTATTGACTCGATCCACCGTGCGTCGACTCCGCATTAATACGTCCTTTGAAATTTGTCATGAGCACATTTCCGTCATCCAGCGCACAAAAGCATCGCCAGCGAGCGACAGAATAGAAAGTTTACCGATTCAATGGCGTTGGCACAAAGGCAAAAAGCTGATCATTAATTATAATTTACACGGAATACGCTTTGACGCACGCTCTGTTTCAACCTGTGTTACCCTGGATTTTCTCCCAGGGCCTGGCGCTCCAGCCAATGCCAAGTAAATGTTTGTGGTAGGCATCAAAGGTCAAGCTGCCGGGCAGCGAGGAGGACGTGATCTTTTGCGAAAGATTACAATAACACGACCTGAAAGTTGAATTGGATGCTGGAGTCATACTTTTTTGGCCGGTTCTGGTGTGGTTTCAGCAAGCCCCGAGCTGGAGCCAAGTGGTTGAAAACAACATACGATAAAATCACGCCTCTTTTGGCCGCATAAAAAGGATGGTTTTCACCATTTGAACGTCAACCGATCAAAATGCAGCTGATGCAATATGATTTGAATTGCATTACAGTGAATCAACATCGGAACTTTACAAACATCGAGATACCGAACAGGATTTTGCTAATTTACTGGTTTCACCCATAATTTTTGGCGATGAGAGGATCCATTACTGGCGTGATAAGGAAGAAAGCCGTATGAGCCTTCAGACGTTGCCAAGTTTCCTCCGATAAAACCCGCATTCACCGGGAAAAAATTGCGAATATTATTTGTCGAAATTTTCAGACAATTTTGTGCGCAATTTAATCCAAAATATCTGAAAATTTCAAGGAAAAACATGCATGAATGTTGTCAAGAAAACATGTTTTATCAAGGGAAATCTGGCAACTTTCGAATGTTCATACGGCGTTCTTCCGTAGCACGGCAGATTACGTCTGATGACAGTTTTACGCGCGTGCAAAAAAGTACATAATAAGACATTCCGTCCGTTCCGGGCACAGAGATCGAAACTGCCGGGTGATGGAGCCGTAGCTTCTATTGCTCTCGGTGCTACGCCGGGAACATTCAACCTCTGAGCCCGGAACGCGGATGGTATGTGTATACAGCCCGTAATTACGGTTTCCACAGCCGGAGTTTTTTTTTTCACTGCGTGTTACTTTCCAAAAAATTTAGTTCGCGAACCCGGAAATGAAGCTGGAAGTACGCGAACGCGAAAAACTGCATTCGATCAGTATAGATTCAAACGTTTGAATTCCGCGTAGAATGGGACTGCACTGACTTCTTCTTTTGGGGATCTTCTTGGCGATTCCAAATGATAATTCATGCCAAAATGCAAAGTCTAGAATCCACCAAAAAACGAACAGTTTCTGCGATTCAATAAGTCTTAAATTTACGGAGGAAGTACCCTGCTGGTAAAAATTGGCAGTAGAATGTGTGTTCCAAAATACTATAGACCTAAAGCCGGCTGTAAGATTTCCAATAGCTTCTGTAGCCGGCTGTACAATTTCTTATAGCCTTCTATAGCCGATGGCGATTAAGCAACAGCCAGACAATAAAGTATATGCTAAACGTCACGGATACTAGGACTTAATTAGTTTTTGGACTACCGCTCTCTTTTTGTGCCGTAGTACCTTGATTTATTTTGCGAGGAAAGCTCCGTACTTTTGATGGATGCCTGCCATTCCCAATATATTAGATCGCCTTCAGTTTCGTATGATACTGTGCAATACCTCTGGTGTGAAATACTTGCTTCAAGCGCCGTGGCACGCTGCGGCGCGGCAGGCGGGCAGAGAGCGCGAAACGCGCATTGGCGCCTACAAACCTAACAGGGATACTTCACGCATTGCGCAATGCGTGAAGTATCCCTGTTAGGTTTGTAGGCGCCAGTGCGTCGCCGCTCCGCTTTGTGTTAGGCTCTAATATTTAATCCCGCGGAGTCAGCGGTTTTCAACTCATGATTTTGGAATGTTTGCACACTCTGTATGGACTACTCTCATTTTAATTGATGAAAAAAAAAATGTTTTAAAGGAAAATATAATATGTGTTTTGTAAATATTAAGGTGGTTCCGTATCAAACTTAATGATTTCCAAAGCACACGAATTTCTACACAATTTCTTATAGCCTTTTATAGCCAATGGCGATAAAGTGTAAAGCCCGGCGATAGGAACTATAGCCTGACTGTATTCTTTTTTATAGCTTCGTATAGCCCGGCTATATGATTTACTCCGCTTTCTACAGCCAGCTATATGATTTTCAATAGCCTTCTTTAGTCGGCTATAAGAACTCCTATGGTATTTTGAAACGCAGCTCCTATCGCCAATTTTTACCAGGGTACGTCCTTTCGGGTTGGTAAATTGTTGTATTGTGAGGTTGTGTAGTTTGCACAGTGTGGATTAGATGTGCCTTTATACGGGAGAGTATTGCCATCCCTGTGCCACTCTCTAATTGGTTCATCAGTTGGCCCGATGTAAACAAACCTGACCCAGAGGGACATGTATTAGCGGCTGAGAAATGAATGATAATCATACTCAAAGGTTAATTTTTGGCATAAATATCCATCAAAGTTCGATCCGAACTCAGTTCAGATATTTAAAAATTTTCATTACATCCAAAATCATGGCTAGAACTGAGCGTTTTGGGAACTGAATATTCGTAATAATATATTGGCGCATCCTCCTTTCATTCCCTTTTACTAAATTCCTGTTGCATGAAATTGAGAGAAATAGTTGACCAGGCAACATCTGGTAACACTTAGGATATGTTACATTTCCGCTCTTCAAAGACGGGTAAAATCGGTAATTTTACCGTTTTTTTCTTCGTTTTTTTTCTTTTTCTTTTTCCCTCCTCAGCGATGGTCCCTAAAATTGGGAGCACGACCTGTAACGACAGCTGACTTGAGCCGACTGACTGGCTATCGCTCGATCTGTGAATATTGATGAGTGAAGAAGACTGGCCGTGCTCATGATCTGCTCTGAAACCGGTTTTATTTTCCGTAATTCTTAATTCGGCTGGCCCCTTCTCCTCCCTCCCGAGTCGATTCGTAGGTGCCGAATCTAAAAAATAAACGGGCGAAGACCCGATCGAAATCATAGATTGCAGTGGCGAGGCGTGAATTATCGATTATTATCGATATTTCCCCATTTGAAGCTGTGGTAAATAATCGATCATTAGGGTGTTGCGCACATCCTGACTATCGACCCTTTCTCATAGATTTAAATGACATATCGATCAATATATGGCAAAGTAAGCTGCGTCACTGATAGATTGAGCAATTTGCTAGACCATGGTTGAGCCCTGAGGCATACCATCCGTGAAGAGAGGAAAGGTAGAGCCCGCGTCTGAGTGAGTCAACGGAGAAGTGTTTCAACCTTGCAAACTTCTGCCATCCTAAGAATAAACTTCTTATGAACCAGAGGACGTGGCCAAATTTCCTCCGACGAAATCAGAATTTACTAAGAAACTTTCAAATAATTTTCCTCCAGTTTTTCCAGAGTCATTTTGGGGGTTGTCAATAAATTACAAAACGCGATTTTCCCGATTTTTTGACATCCACCTCTCACCCACCTTTCGTAACGCTGGTCTGGACATCTTCAAAATAATTACGTAACATTTGCCTGGACGGTTTCTTTTTTTCGAGGGAAAATATTCAAAACTTTCCTAAAAAATGAACATTCCGTCGGGTGAAATTGGCAACACTCGAATACGGTTCATACGGTGTTCTTTCTTAGCATGATGGACTAGCAATTCCCTTAGCATAGCATTCAGAGCGTTACGTACTTTATAGACAGCCGTGTAGAAATGTAATCGAAAGTTTCTTGAAATTTCAAGGGAAAATATTCAAAACTTTCCTCAAAAATGATTATTCTGTCGGGTGAAATTGGCAACACTCGAATACGGTTCATACGGTGTTCTTTCTTAGCATGATGGACTAGCAATTCCCTTAGCATAGCATTCAGAGCGTTACGTACTTTATAGACAGCCGTGTAGAAATTTAATCGAAAGTTTCTTGAAATTTCAAGGGAAAATATTCAAAAGCTTCCTCAAAAATAAATATTCTATCGGGTGAAATTGGCAACACTCGAATACGGTTCATACGGTGTTCTTACTTAGCATGGTAGACCAGCAATTCGAAGATTCCGCAATACCGACTCGCGAGTTGTGGTAGGTTTGACCGGCGCACAGCGGATCGAGTCATGGGAGAAGTCGGACAAAATTTGGAAACTTTAAAAGCTCGTAACTCCTTTATTACAAAACGTAAAGTTCTGAAAATAGGTTCCACTGGTTTTCTCGAAAAAATTTCCGTAGAAAACACCCCTCAAACTTTAAAATTACACGAAATTAACAAGTAATTTTGCTGTTTTAGTGAAAAAAATCATGTCCGACCCCTCTCATTGCAACTCGATCCACTGTGCGATGATGCGAATGACCGCCGTGGAAGATGCATGGACAATAAAATCCTAATGTTTAACCGTAAGCGGCAAAAATTGATGCCGTGGTTTAACGTTCGATCAAACTTACGAAATTAGTGACTTTCAATGACGTTTGATGAGACCTTTCTGGACTGTCTCCTTGGTTTAGTGGTGATCGATGAATGTTGGACAGGGATCAAGACATTTTTCATCAAAAATGAGTCACAAGTTATTTTGAGCGAGACAAATGTACATATTTTAAATGAAAATTTGCGTTTCGGAAGAATCAATAAGCGCCTAAAATTGAGTGGATTTACCTATCAAAATTTTCCCAGGAAGAAGGGGAGTCCGAACCCTTCTATGAAAACACAGCTATCAGCTATTCAGCTATCACACATTCCACACCAGACCCATAGGTGGATAGAATTGAATAGGGGACTGGCACCTCGAAAACTGCGTCAGTCACGCCTTAAGGCTTTAAGGTACATTTTGGTTTTTTATTCCAAAAAAATCCGATTTATAAACCCTACAATAAAGCTGAAAGTTTGCGTACGCGCATTCAATTAACAGCAAAATAGAGGGTCAATTTTTAGGGCATACTTATTTTCAATGCAGGTTTTGCACACGGAATTTTTGGGAATAAACAGCTGATATGGACCGAGTTTATCAGAAAGGAATCAACCCACATTTTCGAAAAAACTGAGCTGAGAATGTTTTTGAGTTTCACGAGTCGTATATGTTCTCCAGCCAAAAACTGAAAGTCTAAAAGTCAAAATAAAAATTGAAAAGAGAGGTTAAGGTTCAGTTTTTACATTGAACCTTGTAAAGGAATACAACTCCAAACCTCTTTTTCTCAGTCTCAACTTAATGTGGGTTGGTGCCTTTCTGACGAACTCGGTCCAAATGTGATTTCCGGCGTTATGTATCAATCCTGCGAAATAATATATGTCGCAGGCAGTCAGCAATCGCCGGCAATTTGTAAGCTCCAAGCTTGTCAATTCGTCAAATTGCGATTACTATGACATCGATAAAGTAAAAGTTTCTTTATCGAAGGAATTCAAGGGACGACCTCAACTTGGAACGCCTTCAAATCCAGCGATACCCTCCGCATTGCCGCGGAGTTAGTTTAGTTGCTTAAACAAACCAAACCCAACGCAGAGTATTGATTATATTTCACGAACTTGCGAGTGTGCTAGCTGGTACCATGCATTCAAGAGGAACGGTATAAAGTATGTTTGAATTCAAAGCATAATAATCACTACTTCCTATCTCGTTTTTTCACTTTAAAATTCGTTGATTCAACACGAATATATTGCGCATTGCCGGCGATTGCTAATTGCCTGCGACATATATAAGGTAATCAGTATTTTAGCAAAATTAGTTCAATAGCTGCCTGATGCTTGTTCACTCCATCCAGCTTCACTTTGGATTTCACTCTCCACCATCAATAGGTGCTAAATCTACCGGTGAAAAATCACGAGGTCTTGCGAAAACCGACAACGATGCGAACTTTACCGATCCCGCACTTCTACGCCATAAAAATCGCTTTTTTACGAGCGGAGAAATATGAAGTGGCAGGTGTGACGTCACTAATCGCGCAAAACTGATGCTAAAATTCATCAATACTGTAAACAGGTCATTCATTCGCACCGAATTTTTTTCCCAACCTGAAAAAAGGGGAAAAAGAAATAGGACAAAAACGAGGAAACCAGTTTACCGATTCAGGACCAAGTTTTGCCGAAGGCGCCTAGGTCAGCGATCTGCTGTTTTTTACGGGTCGTCTAGACCTGTTTGTTTATCAATTACACAAATCGTAATCTTTACAATATGATATGAAAGTCGAGCACTTGCGAGGTAACCAATCCCATGTTTAAACCGTGCTTTGAAGACTTATGGCTAAAGATACGTCGTTGGAACATCTCGTTCCTTATCTGAATATTTGCTGTTTTTTTATTGGAGGGAATGTGGGAAAAAAACCCGTCGGGCTGTTTCAAAACAAGTTGTTCGGATGACGCATTCGCCCAAATAGCAATCCTATGCTGCCGTGAGAGGGAAAACGTCGTAAGAGCCTATATACGTTGCCATATCTCTTCAAATAAAAAAAGAATTTACTGGGAAAATTGTGAATAATTTTCTTCAAATTTTTAGGACGATTTTGTTTGGTATTTTTGTTTTGGTAAATATCTGAAAATTTAAAGAAAAAAGATGCAACAATTTCTTCAAAAATACATGTTTTGTGTGAAATTTGGCAACTCTCAAATGCTCATACGACATTCTTCTTTAGCGCGGTAGTGCGGAGCTCCGATCTTTGTGGCATTTGAATTAGCCAGTGTGAGAAATCAGCAAGTCTCTTTAACTGATGACTCCTGAAGTTCCCATGAATGCTTACAAGTGAGGGATCATCATGAAGTTGAACAATTAGTTTTTAAAATCGACCGATTCAGTTATTTCCGTAAATGCAAGCTCTACTGAACCAATAATTTTCGCAGGCAAAACGACTTTCTCTCCGGTATTCAGACTATCGGTATTGTCCGTGCACCAATTTGGATATACGGAGTGTCCTAGAGTTGAACGACCTCACTACAAAAAAATTAGAGGGAATTAAGTCTTACTTTGACTCGTGAAACATACGTTTACAGTTTAGTCGTTTAATTCCAAGACACCCTATTTTGAGACTGGTATAGTTGCTCGCTAGTTCTGCATTTCTATGCGATGCATGATTTTCTTTTCGATGTACGATTTCATATCATTTGTTGATCTGCAATTGTGTGGGTCATTTTTCACGCTGGAGCTGATTGATAGGGGTAATTTACATTTTACATGATTATATGTAGATGTGACTGTTGGAGATGAAACGGTCTCAATGTAGAGCGGCAACTTTTTCACGTGAGCGATTTTTTACAAGTTGGGTCGAAAAATAGGAGTTTGAGTTTTTGCTGGAGAACATATTTAAAAAGTATTCTACAGATTGATGGACTACATTTTGCAAATCAGAACTACAATAATTTCTGGCTAATCCGGAGAGACACATAGGCGCATAGGGAAACTAATAGTGCATACGTTGATTCTAAACTGGGCCATGCAGAAATAGTTTCTATTTGCAAAATGTAGTCCAGAGGAGGAGGAGGAGGAGTTTACTTCTTTTTAATTTCAATTCTTAGGGGCTACGAATTATGACGATTTCCACAACATATCCTAAAATTATATATTTTAATGTTTCTTCCCCCATTTAAATTCTCTACAAATCGTTGTTTCCCTACCGAAACAACGTAACTTCCTACCAGGGTTACAAAATTGACCCACGCGAGATTATTTTTTGTGATATTATGACTGTGTGCTTTTGTCCAGAATATTCCTGATCCTCGTTCGTTATCAAAGGAACGCACAATTTGGCGAACACTGGAAAAAAACGCATTTGATCTAAAGTCCAGACTCTTAAAAACATTGACAAGAAAAAATACTCTTGATTTAATCAGATTTAAGCTTAAATCAAGAACCAAGCCTCTTAATTTGAGCGGATTTCCTTTTGATTTAAGCTTAAATCTGATTGAATCAAGAGTCCTTTTTCTTGTCAATGTTTTCAAGAGTCTGGACTCTAGATCCAATGTGTTTCTTTTCCAGTGAACAATAAAACAATCCTTACGTTGTTTACATCGTGATCCACGGTCTTAGCGCATGCACCTCTGATCATACGTCAAACTTGGAAATAGAGATGTATCTCACTTGACATTAATAGAGCAAGCTTGGTGAAAATTTTTTCTATTGATATTTCAATTAACCGGTTTTACGCAAAACTAGAGATATAAAAAGTTGAGTGGTTCTATGAGTGCCCTGTGGGTGCCCCAAGAGTGCCTCTTGCGAAAAAAAGTAAGTAAGATTACTGAATGAAGTGAAAGCAAGCGCTTTTTTGTTAATTTTAATTTATTCTTCCTAATTCTTAACAATTGTTGATATTTTTATAAACTGACCGGACTATGTAGATCCCAATTTGAGCAAATTTGCGTGACATTTTTGGCCCCTTTTTTCCGACGAAAAAAAAAAAAATATCATGAGCATGAAGAGGCGTTGGTTATTTTCTCTGTAATCAACGATAACGTTTCCAAACAATGTCACTTAATGTCAAGTGTCACGTTCAACAACAACCATGCTTTTGGCTCCGATCTCACGTGAATGCCCCCTTCTAGTAATTATTTACTTGGAGCCAGTTCTCGTCTGTGCGATATTTCATTATTTTCTTCCTCCGGTGACAGCATCATAACATGTTAAAAATTCGCTGCTTTGCCTCTCACAATCGCAAAAATACCACTAAAAACTACATAATTCTAACCATAACAGTCAAAGTTGCTGCGAAAATCATTTTTTTGTAAAATTTTTAAAACCTTGTTTTCTCTCTCCTGATTGCAAAACAAGTTATATCAATTCAGAGAGCAAAGCCAAATAACCATTCGGTTCCCTCTAGGGTATCTTGTACTGGTGAAATTAAGTGAGAGAAATGGGGCAAACTGTTTAGTGATATTGGAGCGAAACAATGCCAAAAAAAATTCCAAAACAACCGCATCCTACGGAAAGTCAGCACCCCGCAACAAAGTATCCCCCTAAAAATTGCCCCCTGATTCAAGGGATTTTTCGAAAAGATTTAGGTACAATCGCCTGACAATATTGACAGCAATATGAGCCAATAAAAGGTTGTGCAAGGTGTCGCGACACAATAAAAATGAATGTTCAGGCTAAAAAAAAGCGATGGTTTTGCTAAAATTAACTCCAGAGCTTATATTACATCCACTGGCATTGTTGCATCTCTTTTCTATAATATTTCCGAGGGTATTGAGGCAATATTGAAACACCTAAGGCCCGAGTAGCATTTTTCAACAGAAAAATCGCAATTTGTTGCGATTTTGTCGGCGATAAAATCGCTAAGATCATCAACATCTGAGTGATTATCCTCGATCTTGTTGCAATAAAATCGCGATTTCATCGCCCGGCAATTTATCGCGATATATGGCGATTTAATCTCGATTTTATCGACGAAAATTGATCGCGATTTTATTGAACAAAAAATTGCGATGCATAGCGATTTAGTCGCCATAAATCGCAATTTTTTATTCGATAATATTGCGATAAATTGCCACCGATACAATCGCGATAATCAACCGATAAAATCGCTAGTTATCGCGAATTACTGCTACTTGGGGGAGCATGATGCAATGAAAATATTGAAATAAACTTGCAACTTTTCCACCCATGAAATTGCAATATTTTCATATTATTAGGTCAATAAATGCCGATTTCAAAGATCTTCAGAATGATTTATATGCATTACAGCGATAGGCAACATGCAATGCGAGGACAATTTCTACCCTTTTCACTTTTATGGCAATAAAGTCCACTAGGTACAAAGTGCTCCTTCAATCAGTAGATAGGCAACGTGCGCGAAACTCTTATGCAGTAAGGATAATTGGACTACATTTTGCAATTTGGACCTATAGATACTAGCCGGGTTTAAAAACAACATATGTGCCATTAGTTTCCCTATGCACATAAGTGTTTTTCCAGAAGAGCCAGAATTTATAGTTCCAAATTGCAAAATGCAGTCCAATTGAAGCGTTAGGTGCAAAAAGGACATTTCTTGGTTGCTGTGCCTCAAAATCTCCGCTGAAGTTTAATCTCTCATGATTAAAGCTCATGCATGTGATCTGTCGTAACTTTTACAGAGGATTCTTCATGACTTTACAGTGCTGAAAACGTAAAATTTCAGAAAAGTCACCCAAGTGTATCCTCTTTTAAATGTGAATTAGCAGCGAAGATTCTGAAATACCGCAACCAAGAAATGCTCTTCCTGCACCCATCCATGCTTCAATTTCACCACGTAACTGCGACTTATAACAATGTGTGCTTTTTTACAATATTACCCAGCAAGGTGAGTCTATTCCCTGACTCAAATTTGGACTGCATTTTGCAATTTGAAACTGCAAGTTCCGGCTCATTTGTAAAAACACTTCATGTGCACGGGAAAACTAATGGTACTCACGTTGTTTCTTAACTGAGCTAGAAACTGTAGTTCCTACTTGTAATATGCAGTCTATTTCATCGTTAGCTCAAATGGACTGCATTTTACAATTTGGAATTACAAATACTGGCTCATCTGTAAAAACACTTATGTGCGTAGGAAAACTATTGGTATTCATGTCGTTTCTAAACTGAGCCAGAAACGATGCTTTCTGATTGCAAGATGCAGTCCATTTCATCGTTGGCTCAAAGGAACTACAAGTTCTGGCTCATTTTTAAAAACGCTTATGTGTCTGGTGGAACTAATGGTACTCACGTTGGTTCTACACTGAGCCAGGAACTTTAGTTCCCAATTACAAAATGCAGTCCGTTTCATCGTTGGCTCAAAGTTGTAACTACAAGTTCTGGCTCATCAGTAAAAACACTTACGTGCATTGGGAAACTAATCTGCCATGTTAAGGAAGAACGCCGTATGAACATTCGAGAGTTGTCAAATTTCCCTTGATACAACATGTATTTCTGACGAAATGTATGCATATTTTCCCTTAAAATTCTCAGATATTTTAGATCGAATTGCGTACAATATTGCCTGAAAATTTTGGAACAGGATATTCAAATTTTCCGCAGCGAATTCCGTTTTTATCGAAGGAAATTCGGCAACGCCTGAAGGCACATACGGCGTTCTTCCTTGGCACGGCAGAATTGTTCTCACGTTGTTTCTAAACTGAGCATGAAACCATAGTTCCTAATTACGAAATGCAGTCAATTTCATCATCGGGTTCGTGAGAATGGAGTATAGGGTACTCACCCAACATGCCGTTTGCGCAGGTGTATCGTGTCGGTCTTGGAGAGCTTTTCCAGGGATGTTTTGGTGGCCGCCATGGGTTTGAGGTTAGGTTTCCCGGCGGCGGGGAGCGGGGCGGGGGAGGGAGCGGAAGCACTGACCACTACACCGAATCGCGATCAACTGGCGGGCCGGAGCGTTTCTGTTTCTGTTTGGGACGAGCGCCGCGCGGCAAGTAGAAGTCGGGAGTAGGGCCCAAGGACGTGGACTTGACTCGTGAGTTTTTCGCGGTGTCAATTCGAGCTGCGATCGCACGCCCGAGTCGAGTCTAATTTAACGAGGCCTCCGCCCGCCCGCCCGCCCGCCCGCCGCGCCGCCGCCGCGCCGCCCAGGGAGATAAACATTTCGGCGCTGTTGACAGCTCGAGCTTTCCGTCAGCGGGGATCATGAGATAATACGGCGGGAGATGCTGCGCTTGTGGCCTGGGCGGCAATTGAAGGCGCGCCGAGAGACGAGACGGTTGTGGGCTACCTACCGCGAGGCCGCGAGTACCGCGACAACCGAAGCGTCCAGCCCGAAGACATAAAGACGGGGCACTCGTATCTACCAACGAGGGGGAGAGGTGATGCAGCATATATTTAAGGATGGAAGAGGAGGCAGAAGAAGAAGCAGTGGCGTACGAAGTGGGAGCCAGGGGGGTCTTGGCCCCCTAGAATTGAAAATAGTATCATCTGGCCCCTTCCAGAAATTCTGGATGGTGGGAAAAGACCTTCGTCAAGGATGATTTTCTTTTTTCATGTGGAGTCTAAATTGAAAACACCGAGGACATTTACTTTGACAGTATTTTCTTAATTTTCGTAATGGAGACCACAAAATGGGGCCAAATACAGTTAAAATTTTAAAATTACAAAGAAAATTTCCGGATCCATTCAATGCAACAATTTGAGAGGATTCTTTGCTGAATGTGAAAAAATAAACGTAATTTTTTGGCAAAAATGAATGGAAAATCTGCGTCACGGAAGCCTCAAAATGCGTCCAAACAGGGTTATAATTTCAGCAAATTCCCGGAGGAGACCCCGCGGACCCCTCTTTGGACTGAGGGGTATTCCATATCCACCTGATCCCCCTGTGGTAGGGGGGCCAGGCCCCCTGTAGCAAAATGACCTAAGTACGCCTATGAAGAAGAAGGAGAAGGAGGAGGAGAAAAAAAAATGAGAAAAAGAATAGCTTTTCGGTCTATAACAGTGCTGTACAAAATGTTACAGAGATACTCTGCCTGGAAAATAATGATGGTACGAAAATTTTGGATAACCAAGCTTGACACTCGCACTTTTGCGGTTTTAGTGAAAATGTGTTTATTGCAACTTTAAAATTGTATCTCCCGCTCCACTGATCCTAATTAAAGAACCCCATTTTGGTGACGTAGAGCTCGGGTGTTAAAAGCGCACTGCAACTAAAACTGGACACAGAGCATCGTAGGCCCAAATATGCAAATGGCGGGTGACAGTCAAAAGCCTTGCGCTATGCCGATGCTAATCCGATGAGCGAGTGCGTGGGTCCTAATTAACTAGGAGGTAACTAATTAAATATAATAGCATTCTGTCGTATCCTGAGAGATTGAAGGCGCACACAATACCCGTCAGACGTTTCTCCACTTGCACCCCCCCACCCTTGAAACCGGGCATCCCTCACAAATCCCCCCCAAGTCCTGCTGTGTCTGTAGATTTAACCGCTGACACGAGCAATGCCAAAATCAAGAGGACACTCCTGCCGTACTATGCTGCCGTGCTAAGGAAAAACGCCGTATGAACCTTCAGGCGTTGACCAATTTCCTTGGATAAAACACAAAGTTCCTGGTAAACTTATGAATATTTTCCTTCCAATTTTTCAGATAATTTTGTTCGCAATTTCACCTAAAGTTCCTGAAAATATCAAGGGAAAAATATTCATAATTTTCCTCAAAAATAAACATTTTATCGACGGAAATTTGGCAACTCTCGAATGTTCATACGGCGATCTTCCTTAGCATAGTAGTATGGATGAACGCCGTATGGGCCATTAGACGTTGCCAAATTTCCATTGATAAGGAGAGAATTTCCAGGGTAATCTGTAAATGTTGTTCCTCGATTTTTTCAGAGAATTGTATTCGCGGTCAGATGTAAATTATTTGAAAATTTAATGAGAAAATGTTCTTAACTTTCCTTTCAAATAAACATTTTACTGGAGGAAGTTTGGCAACGCGCGAATATTCATACGGCGTTTTTCTTCAGCATGGCAGACTACTGCCGCGTGCTATGAAAAACCTCGTATGCACACTCGAGCCTTGTCAAGTTTTTCCCGTTCTAATATTTATTTTTATTTATTAGTTATAAATATATTTCCTAGAAATTTTCAGCAGCTTTGGATTGAATTGTGACCGTAATTATCTGTAAAAAGGGGCAAAAAATATTCGCAAGTTTTCTACAATATCCGTGTTTTATTAAAAGAAAGGCCACGTGCGTTTCTTGTACAATGTGCTTCAAAATCGTTGGTATTGTAATTTGTGAGAGCCAAAAAAGTCAAAGCGCATCAGATCGCAGTTAAAAAAGTATCCAGACTTATTTGACGAAAAATCTAAACGTTGGAAGATAAATTTCCCATATTTTTCAAATGGTATGGCCCGTGCTGGCCACAAGGCTAGCCCCCCCCCCCCTTCCCCCAAATGTCTGAAGTGGTCCTCTCAAGAATATGTGTTTTCCGAAATAGGAGTATGAAATTTCTATGATCATAAAATTTATAATTAGAATAGCATGAAATTGCTCTAAACATGTCTCAATTTTTCAAATGTCTACCTCTCCGACGGAGACCGAGACCTCTAACAACTCTTCGAGGCAGTGGCGTAGCGTACTGTGCGATATATCGATTGATCTGCCATTTCAACATTTGGAAAAGGATCGATAAACAGAGTGTTCGTAACGAAAACCTTAATAATCGATTCTTTACCATAGGTTTAAATGGGGAAATATCGATAATCGACGCCCCGCCACTGCTCCGAGGCTCCTTCCCTCCGTGGCAGTGGCGTGGCGTGAATTGCGATGTATCGATTGTTATGCCTTTTAAACCTATGGTAAATAATCGATCATTAAGGTGTTCGCTGCGAACACCCTGTTTATCGATCCTTTTCCATAGGTTTAAATGGCATAACAATCGATATATCGCGAAGCACGCGACGCCACTGCTCGGTGGCTGGAGTCTCCTTTCATATGACCAGATCCTCTTCATGAGTTATCTTTTTGACCCCCTACAAAAATTCCAAGTCTCATCCAGGTACTGGAATTATTTTCGAATCGCAAGTTTGTGGAAGTTGCACTATGGTGCTCGGGCCGGCAGCTTGCGAGGCCAATTACGGCGCATTTTACGACACCAACACGACTCGGCCAAATAGTTTTATGGTGCGCCCATATACGTTGGCCAAAATTTTACCCGTAGACATTCCAGCAGAAAATGTTTAATTGCCTACCACCGGATCCAAGCTTGCGAAGTTTAATGAATAAATGACCATTCAAGAAAGTTGTTGAAAAAATCCCGCGGTAAAAATCCCGCGATAAAAACCTCGCGGTAAAAACCCCGCGGTAAAAACCCCGCGGTAAAAACCCCGCGGTAAAAACCCCGCGGTAAAAACCCCGCGGTAAAAACCCCGCGGTAAAAACCCCGCGGTAAAAACCCCGCGGTGAAAACCAAAATCCCCTCGCGACGAAATCCAGCGGTCTAGTAATCCCGCATTGAAATCTTTTGGAGGCTGGTACAATGCCATCGCCGCTATTATCACTGCTAAACACCCTTAAACATGGAAATTGATTTTAAGAATTTTACAGGAAAATGAGCGATTATGCCGGAAGAAAATTGAAGACTTTATCGCTGGGAAGCCAGCCTTTCCACAGCAGGAAAAGTACCGCAAAATGACATCAGAGACCCTATAGGACCGGTCTTCTCGGATTTTGACAGCCGTTCCACCTCGGAGACTTGGTGTGGAACTACCCAAAACCTTAATTAATGATTGTTACCGTGCGTCTACTACTACTCTCATGTCTTTACACCCGCTCTTGTCACGTTATGAACGAAGATTAGGACCAATCGGAGCAATTTCGCCCTTAAACGTCAAAATTAATTTTTCCATTGGGGGAAATATCAAAAAAATGGACGACTCGTTGAAGTAGGTCCATTCTCCGTTTTTTTGCGATTTCAGGACCGACAATATTGTAAACATTTAAACAATGCATTTCTCGGAAAATTGACAATGTTGCGATAAGAAATCAGTGATGGTTAACTCCATCGGAACAACTGGCAATGCTGGAATTGAGTCACGGTGTGAAAGGAATAACCAAAATCTAAGTTAGTGCCGCAAGCGACAAGTACAAAACGAATTTAATCATAACGCCTGGATGCAACTATTCGAACTCAATGGATGTCCGTGTTGCATATGCACGGAAGCGAAGGCGTTTTGACTGTCCAGACGCTCACCGCCTCACCCGCGACGCGGCGGCGTTTACGGCGCGCGGGCCTTATTACGATGATCTAAAATAACAGAGTGCCTTCAATTCTTTGCTTTTCTTCTTGCTTTCTTTGCTTCAATTTGCTCTACAAAGAAATTTCTAATGTATAAATGGTGTTTCTGCCATGACAGCGAAAAGAGCCTTAATTGTCCAATCATCTAAATCAAGTTTCCTTCAAAATTCGTATACTCCTTTTTGGATGAATCCACTGAAATAGCTAAAATAGCGAGGTTTATCTTATTTTTATGAAAACGAGACATATGAGAAAGCTGTAAGTGTAAGTGCGCAAAGAATGACGTAGTTTCAGACCAGATAGCCGTAACTAGCATTATTCCCCCAGAGAGCCAATGAGAATAGAGTTTTTAAGTAAAATGCCTACCTTTCCTGCCGATTTCTACCCTGAAGTTGTGTTTGTTGCGTGTCAAAAACGTAACCACGAATGCATGTAGAGGATATCACTTTCGGCCGTCTTGCCTAACACTAGTCTAGTCTAACATGAACATGAATAATGTCTTTTTTATATAATTGAAATAAAATTGGTCGATTTATAATCATCTGAACGATCTCTGCATGAGTCTTACAGATTAGTGGCAATTTGACAAAGAATGGAGGCTTCTTTCAAAACAATTTTCCGGTCAGACGCTTCTGAGACCATTTTCTCAAAACTACATTTTCATGCACTTACGGCTCTCTTCGCCATCTCGGCAGAGTTGTGCTAGAAATCCTGCTCGGCACATGGCGATTTCAAAACTGAAGCACCAAAGGTACTCACATTCTACGCCTGCATGCAATCTACTTTATAATTTGTATTTCGGCTTCTAATTTGATAATGGTGGCGGTCAGGATAACATAAAAATCCAAGATATAATTTAATTTGCATAAAATCCATCCAATTCATGCAATTGATTTGATACGGTGTACAAAAACACTTACTGAGGCAAAAAAAAAAACAAAAAAAATTGGAAAATTGATTTTTCCAATAAAAGTTTAAGCGGATATCATCGACTCAGATGAGTTTTGAGTGCATTTAATTGTTCAACACTGAAAGTATACGTACTGAGATCCTTAAGTACATCTCAAACTGGCTGAGATGAAGAAACAAACAATTTTTACTCACATGCTCGCAGCCCATGTTCCTCATCGAGCAATGATTGCCAAACCGAAACATGTGGGTGGATGCTAATTCATTGACATCGAACTTGCATTAATTATATGACAAGTTTTTCGATGGAAAGTTCCTCTCACTCCCGAAAGAGGGAGATTATCATTCCAATTTTTCGACACCAATGCAGACTTATTAATATTTTCCCAATAAATCCAGTCGAAATATATTGATTCAAAACGGTCCCTACTCATAGAGGCGGCTCAAGACGTTCTGGAAAATTTGGACCGCTATGTAAATTAGGTTATTTTGTCATATTTTCTCTAACAGTTATTCAATATAGAAACTATACCTTCCTCGTACTCAGTTTCCCCAGTAGTATCAATATAAAGATGAAATTCACAAAATTCAAGACACCTGCAATTTCTCTATTACGCGTTACGTCAAGTGAAAACATTCATGACCCAAGTAACATCCTAACTTTGACGACGAAAGTTGACTCGTCACGATGAAGTTTTTCCGGTTTGTAATAGTTTTATTTCGTCGAACATCATCTTTACAACTCGGAAAATTTTCCTTGCTACAGCAGCTCTCCTCTCCGAGTGCGTGTACTGCGTATGCTGTCCCACTGAACTGAGCCGTATACGAAGTCGTCTCGCGCCGAGTAAAGTTGCTACGCGCGACAGCCGTTCGGGGGGAGGGGGGAGGTAGTGAATTGGTAATTTAATACGGGGGTTCATTACGAGTGGCTCACGTGCTCCTCCGCACGTGTCACGCGTGTTTGTTGATGTTTGCTACAAAGTCTCGTTCGGTATCGACTGTTGCCGGCTTGCTCTGACAATGACGCGGTATGGACCGTGTTTAGTAGAGTCACTCAGAGTATACCGCCGTGTTAAGGGAGAACGCCGTATGAACATTCGAGAGTTGCCACATTTTCCGGGATAAAAGGTGTATTTTTGACGAAATTTTTGTATATTTTTCCTTAAAATGTTCAAATATCGTAGATTAAATTAAGAATAAAATAGTCTGAAGAATTGGAAGAAAAATGTTTACAATTTCCCCAATAAATTCGAATTTTACCAGAGCACTGGAAAAAAAACACATTGGATCTAGAGTCCAGACTCTTGAAAACATTGACAAAAAAAATACTCTTGATTCAATCAGATTTAAGCTTAAATCAAAAGGAAATCCGCTCAAATTAAGAGAATTGGTTCTTGATTTAAGCAAAAATCCGATTGAATCAAGAGTATTTTTTCTTGTCGATGTTTTTAAGAGTCTGGACTCTAGATCCAATGTGTTAATTTCCAGTGAGGAAATTTGGCAACACCTAGAGGACCATACGGCATTTTTCCTTGGCATGGCAGTATACCTACTTAGGGGCAGTACGGACATGCCGAAATATGGAGCTCTTAGTGGCCGTTCATAAATTACGTCACCAATTTTTCAATTTTTCGACCCCCTTCCCTCCGTATCCAACCGTCATCCACTGCCGGAACCTGTGGAGCTCTCCTTATATACGCACTCGACGGTGGGTAACCTATAACAAACGGGGGTTGCTCGCGTTGGATCCTAAAATCAGTGCGCTGATTTTTTCTTGAGAAGCATCTTCGAAATGCGATTAGGGGGAAAGTGCCTCCATAAGAGTTACCCTTTTTTTCAGGACCCGAAAGGTTCCTATGCTGCCGTGCCAAGGAAAAAAGCCGTATGAGCCTTCAGGTGTTGCCAAATTTCCTTAGATTAAATACTAATTTATAGGGAAATTTGTGAAGATTTTCTCACCAATTTTTCAGAGAATTTTGCTTGCAGCCAGATCTAAAGTATCTGAAAATCTCAAGAGAAAAAATTCACAGCTCTTGTCAAAATTAAACATTTTATTGGAGAAAATTTGACAACTCTTGAATGTTTATATGGCGTTTTTCCTTAGCATGACAGTATGATCATGTGATAAAATTAGAACATCTTAATGAGAACAGTCTTCTGCTATAATTTCCAGCTTGAAGTCAAAGCTGACTTAAATGGTACGGCGATGCATTTTATAGCTTCTTAGCACATAGAGAGGCATTTTTACAATGCTGAACAATGTAAACTTGGCAATGCTGCAACACGGAAACAAGCTTTTAACTCGAAACCAAAACTTTTACCCGAGACTATAGTCTCATTATTGGCGTTCATTAGAGCCATTGACCGATGAGTTCCCAGGTTTCGGAAAGAGGGGCAAAAAGGGGCCCTGGATGTGAAAGGGTCTTTGGGTGAGACCAAACTCTGAATATTTGCGAAACGTATGGAAACTGGAGAAAAGTGCAGAAATATTCTTGAATATAACTGAAAAAGACTCACGGTTAAATCAATAATAAAATTGTCATTGAATCACGCACTAGACATCAGCTTAATATATAAGCAAATTTCCTCTTATTTTAAGCATTTTTCCCTCTTGATTTAAGAGTAAATATCTTCCTGAAGACAAATTCAAGAATATTTCTGTCTAAATCAAATCATTTCCTTGCAGGGCATATATGCTTGTTTTCAAAAGCCTGTCATACCGAAGTTATTTTCGTTTTTTTTTTTGAGAATATTCATTTTTCTGCGTTGCAAAGTGTGAAAAAATTAACAAAAAAAAAAAACGTACTCTCCATTAATTTTTTTTTTAGATATGTGTTTGATCAAAACTCTATTCATAGAAAGTCTTCTTCCATTTAACGGTTAATAACTACTTACATCTTCGCAAGGGCTCCGTTTAAATAGATACAATTGCAGGACCAAAGCTTCGTGTTCAAGAATAGTCTTCCAAAAGTTCCAACGAGACAACGAGAGGTTCGTGTTGCGGTAAGATGCTCATTGTTGTGCCTTGTGAGTAGCCAGATTGAAAAATGAGTCCACGCACGAAAAGTTGCATTTTTCTGATTGAAGGCGAAAGAATAGCGCAGCATATTCTCGCTTACCACTGCACTCGGAATGAAACGAAACATGCAGGTTGTGCATAGGGGAAGAGAGTTGCTTGATTTAGACGGATTCTTCAAACTTTTACGATTAATTAAATCAACGTTGCAGGAGACTGCCCTTGGGTGTTCACAGTGTTTTGTTCAAAAAAAGCCAGATTGAAAAGAGAGAAAATTGTAACAGTGATGAGCAAAAAAGCTCAAATATCAGGTTTCGGATGCATGCCGTTGGCTATTTTTCCTGTGAAACGTGTAGATTTACAATGGTTTATAATCAATGTCATGATATAATATTAGTTTTCTATTACTATCTTGATATAATCTTGATGTAGGCCTTTATTACCGTAGTTTTGATAAAAGTGCCCATTTCAGTAAGTGTCTCGAAAAAAGTTGTGGATGCTGCCACATTGCAGCCAGAGGTCTCTGTCAGCAATTTTGTTGGAGACAAGATAACTTTTGTCAGAATCCCGTTAACTTATTCCAATTGTGTAATGGCGTGATTTTATGTCTTGAAAGAAGGTTGAGTTTGATTTCGGACTCAAGCGCATTTTACAGTTTCCCTTTAGACGATTGATGACATAAGTGCCTCTCTTACCAATGTTATTCACGGAGTTTTTTTTTTTCCGCCTGAGATGCGTTACGCATTATTCTTATAATTTTGTATCAAGATTAAAAATTGTGGGTAGAACAATTCAGTTCTGTGAGGATTAATTAAACCAAATTTTTGTAACTACACTGGAATAAAAAACACATTGGATCTAGAGCCCGGACTCTTAAAAACATCGACAAGAAAAAGTTCTCTTGATTCAATCAGAATCTAGCTTAAATCAAGAACCAAGCCTCTTAATTTAAGCGGATTTCGTTTTGATGCAAGCAAAACTCCGATTGAATCAATATTTTTTCTTGTCAAGTTTTCAAAGAGTCTGGACTCTAGATACATTGTGTTTTTTTTCCAGTGCACCTGCAACAAGCAAGTCCCTTCTTCGTCGTGGAGATGTTTCGCCTTCGCTGAGAGTAAATTGTTTAGCGGTGTTTTAGTCTCCCTCTTTCGGAAGCTTTACGAAATAATAAATGAAATTAGTACAGGAGAATACAATACGATGGACGAAATAATACGATGCGTGTATCGAAACGCAAAAGGTATGTTCATTTAAGTATCAGCCAAGCGGAACAGTGATAAAGGCAATTCCAACCACCGCGAAATGAGACATGAAAGTTAGTCAGGGGGATGCGATGGAGGATTAAATAAAACCAGCATCACAGAGGATAAAAGGTCGTTGTTTTATATAAACGTATCAGGGGATTATTTAATATTCATGCAGGGTTCTAACCTATGCAGGTATTTATCAGTGAAAAATATGTGTTATGGTTGAAATATCGGAGGAGAGGTTGGTTATGCTAAACCAATGATTGAATCTTCTGATGAGCTAGGGAGAATAATAGGACCTGTTCAACTGCTTATTTTACACTTACGATATTAACCGAGGTATCAACTATTAAGTAATGAAAAAACATTATTTTGAGATATAATTTTGATTTAAAGCGTTGTTTCTTGTCGACAAAATTTGGTTTTTTGAGTTAAATCCGTACTGATTAAACATAAAGTCAGTTTTTTGAGTCAAAGAAACGTTGTTTCCTTATAGTTTTTTAACGATGTTCATCGATCCATTTCCATGGGGATAAATGGAAGATCAATCAATATATCGCAAAGCATGCCACGCCACTGTTACCGATCGATGAGACCAAGGAGTTTCCTCATAGAAGATATCGTTAGTGGGTCTTGGCATTTGGACCGAGCCTACTTTTACGTTGTAACCTCATGAAATTCAAGAAAAGAAAGAAACTCTGTAGAGTTATCTTCCATCACAAAGGAGGTTTGCACTGCAGTGATGAGTTAAAATTGTTTGCCTTGGGAATTGTGACAGCGAATGAAATATGCACTCATGCACGAAAAGATGTATTCTCCTATTTGAAGGCGAATTAACGCTGCTTGTTGTTGCTCCACTCTGCGCTCTTCTGCAATGCTCTCAACGCTCCTAATGAAACATATACGAGAGAGTAAAGAGTTGCCGTGGAACGACTTTTGAATTCACGAATAACAACGACAATGGAGCCTTTTAGGGCACTTCAGTCCTTCAATTTAATAATCCTAGGTTCCAACTTTATTTTAAGTCTTGCTTATCAATCCTTGACGAGCAAATCGTTAATCAGAATCCAGAAATCAAATAACATAGATAAAAATACTTGAATACTGCCATGCTACGGAAGAACGCCGTATGAACATTCGAGAGTTGCCAAATTTCCTTCGATTGAATATTTATTTTTGAGAAAAATTATCAATATGTGTCCTTGACATTTTCAGACTATTTGGATCAAATTACAAATAAAAATACCTGAGAAATTGGAAGAAAAATATTCACAAATTTTCTTGAAAATTAGTGATTTGCCAAGGGAAATTTGGCAACGTCTGAAGGCTCATACGGCGTTCTTCCATTGCACGGCGGAATATAAGAGGGAGTTGTGCAAAGAATTAACATTTTCAATAGACACAAAACGAAATTTTCAGGATTTTTCTTGTTTACAGTTCATTAAACGGCACAAAGCCTTTTCTCAAACAGGTTGATTGTTTCACAAAGACTTGGATGAGAGGACCATCATGGGCAAATTACGTGTGAGTAGCAATCATAGATTTAATTTTCTGAGCTGAAAATCTCAAGGTAAAGTTTTTTAAGGTGATTTAGGCAATGAGTCATTTATATCGTAGAATAAAACTTTGCATTATCTTTGATCAATGGAATATCAATACCCTTCCCCTTTCCAAAAACATCTTTCTTCCGCTCATATCGCTCCCTTAAACTTAACCTTGGTAAAAATTGGCAGTAGATTCTGTGTTCCAAAATACCATAGACCTACAGCTGGCTGTAAGATTTCCAATAGCTACTATAGCCGGCTACACAATTTCTTATAGCCTTTTATAGCTGATGGCGACTAAGCAACAGCCAGGCGAGGAAAGATCCGTACTTTTGATGGATGCCTGCCATTCCTAATATATTAGAGCGCCTTCAGTTTCGTATGATACTGTGCAATACCTCTGGTGTGAAATAGTTGCTTCAAGCGCCGTGGCACGCTGTGGCGCGGCAGGCGGGCACGGGCAGCCAGCGCAAAACGCGCATTGGCGCCTACAAACCTAACAGGGATACTTCACGCGTTGCGCAATGCGTGAAGTACCCCTGTTAGGTTTGTAGGCGCCAGTGCGTCGCCGCTCCGCTTTGTGTTGGGCTCTAATATTTAATCTGGCGGAGTCAGCTTTATTCAACTCATGATTTTGAAATGTTTGCACATCCTGTATGGATTATTCTCATTTTAATTGATGAAAAAAAATATGTATTAAAGGAAAATATAATGTGTGTTTTGTAAATATTAAGGTGGTTCCGTATCAAACTTAATGATTTCCAAAGCACACGAATTTTCGCACAATTTCTTATAGCCTTTTATAATCGATGACGAAAAAGCAACAGCCAGGCGATAAAGTGTAAAGCTTGGCGACAGGAACTATAGCGCGGCTGCATACTTTTATATCGCTTCGTATAGCCCGGCCGTATGATTTTCTCCGCATTCTACAGCCAGCTATATGCTTTTCTGTAGCCTTTTTTAGCCGGCTATAAGAATTCCTATGGTATTTTGAAACGCAGCTCTTATCGCCAATTTTTACCAAGGAATACTCTCGTAGGTTGGAGCATCTGGTACAGAAGTTTTCTCCTTGGAAAACCCCACTATTTTGCTAATGGTGCATGACGCAAATGTATCCAATAACGATAATGCAAATTGGTAACACTATTTTTTCTGCATGTAAATCCATTACAAATGATTGATTTTGAGTAAGGCGTCTGCCTTGATAAACATCGATTATTTTACACCCATTTAAATGAAAAAAGCAAGTGCTGCCAACTTGTAAAAATCATCATTGACTTGATCGTGAGTCAAGTTAATTAACTAGAGGCAGTTTGGTTCCGTATTGAAGTGGATCTTCGGCACTCTGGAGGACAATTTGATGGAGGATTTATCAATAGATGATTACCGAATTTTATGCCATCTTTTAAAAAATTCACAAAATTCACATCACGCTGTTGTGCGTCACGTAATGCCAAGGGTTAGATTGAGAACAACTTTTAAATAGCTTCAAAAGCTCGTTCTGAATGAATACAGCAAATCAGAAGACAACGCGATTCGCGATATTCATTCGGCACGTACATTGGAATTATTTTAAGGTAGTTCTCTGTCAAATCTTGTGTGGAACTATTTAATGCGGACTGTAGCGTAAAATGACATTTTGGGGAAATTTGAAAGATAATCTTAAAATCCAAAAATTTTGAATTGATGTATCTGCAAAATTCGAATCGCCCTTCAAAGTGTTACACTGCCGTACTAAGGGAGAACGCCTTATGAGCATTCAAGTATTGCCAAATTTTCTCTCAGAAACTATCAATTTTTGAAGATAAAGTTATGAGTATTTTTCCTTGAACTTTTCAGACTTTTTAGATCAAACTTTGAAGAAAACCCTTCGAAAAATCGGAAGAGAAATATTTACAAATTTCCCTGAAAATTCGTTGTTTTTCCAAGGAAATTTAGCAACGCTTGATGGTTTATGCGGCGTTCTTCCTTAACACGGCAGTACAGAACCGCCTTGATGGCAACGCTGCCGTGCTAAGAAAGAACGCCGTATGAACATTCGAGAGTTGCCAAATTTCCCCGAATAAAATAGGTATTTTTGAAGAAAGTTACGAATATTTTTCCTTTAAATGTTCAGGATTTGTAGGTGAAATTGCGAACGAAATTATCTGAAAAATTGGGAGGAAAATTTGCAGTCATAAGTTTACAAGGAAATTTGGCAACGCCTGAAGGTTCATAAGGCGTTTTTCCTTAGCACGGCAGAACGGTCTCCTCGTTGGATCAGGGAGTGTTGTCATTCGCGGAGGAAAGTCTAATTTTCGATGCCAATCGATGTAAAAACGTGCCGTTAAAACGAAACGGCAACGCTGCACGAGGTGGGGGTTGAATGGGGCGCGGACAAGATGATCAAAAGATAGGTTCGGTGTGGTAAAAAATGAGACCTTGATTGCATTTGTGACGCGGATGAATTGTTAATGAAAGTGTTGTGTTGTGACGTGCGCCCGTGACGGATGTTTCCGACCTCCGCGAAACGTCCCGATTTCGTGCCGCTGCATCCGTGAGATTTTTGTGGAGTATTTTCCAGTTTCGAGCGCGAACCGGCAACAGCGCGTAGCGTGTGATGAGTTATCAACCACGCGTATGTTGTCGGATTGTAAAATAAAGCCTTGCAGGGGATTGCTGTTCACGGGAAAAAATGAAATTGTTGATTTAACAATAATTCTGTACTTAAAAAAAGTGTCCGAGATGTTTTTTTGTCGATTTTGCAATTAAAAAATGCTAATTTAACCGCCCCCGTGGCTACATTGGCTTGCCACTATTCTAAAATGCACATTTGAAATATGTCGGACATATTTTTTAACAGTGTAATTGTTAAATCAGCAATACATTTCCCCCCATGTTGATGGTTTGTCGTGGGCAGATCCAGACACTTTGAAAGGGAGGGTGATCTGGGGGCTCCCCAGAAAATTTTTCATATATTAAACCCTGAAATCACTGAAATAGCTAAAACAGCAAAACTCATCTTCATTGTATCAAAACAAGACACGAGAAAGCCGTAAGTGCGTAAAATATGACGTAGTTTCAGGCAAGACAGCAGTAAGTGACAATATTCCTCCAGAGAGCCAATAAAATAGTGCTATATGTGAACAATCAGTGCGTTTTTTGGGACATTAACGATGTTGCGATAAACATCAGTAATGGTCTACTTCATTGCATCGTCAGAATAGGTTACGCTAGAATTCATACAAAGCGTAGATTGTGGGAGGAACGGGGGAAGCACCTCGCATAATGCGAAGTACGAACTGTAACGCCTGAATACAACTATTCGACCTCCGCGGATGTTCGGGTTGCGTGCACAGATTTGAAGGCGTTTTGACGCTCCAGGCACTCACCGCTTCTTTCGCGGCGCTGAATGAAAACAGTGCTTTCACGTAAAGTGCCGTCTTCTTCTGCCAATTTCTAACCTGAAAATATGTTTGTTGTGTGTCCAAAACGCAACCACGAAAACATGCCGAAGATATAACTTACGGCTGTCTTGCCTAAAAATAGCCTAGCATGAAAATGAAAAATACCTCTCTTGTGTAATTGAAATAAAATCAGTCGATTTTTAATTATCCAAACGATTTTTAGAAGTTTTTCGGACGATTAGTGGAAATTTGACAAAGAACGGAGGCTTCTTTCAATAAAATTTTCCGGTCAGAATAAGCTTCTGAGCTCATTTTCTCAAAACTTCATTTTTGCTCTTACTGCTCTCTTCGTTATCACGGCAGTTTTGCGGACCATTTTTGAAATTTATAGACAAAGCTATAGACAAGGAAGACATAGGGAGTATGGAGCGATCCCATTGGTTGAAACTGGTGGTCCTTCCAGACTAAGAGGAAAAATGATAGACTAACTGTCGGGTCTCTTGTCGGTTGCCGTTAGTTAATCTATCACCTACCTCCTTTGTCCATTGCAACCACCCGCTTCCACCAATAGCACCCCTCCATATCATTTTTGTATTCTTTGTCTATTGGTTTGTCTATCAATATCAATAATCGGCCCGCCAGTGGATATTAGTTTTACCACCACGCCTGAGCGCTTTCTGATCCCGTCATTTTTCGTTATAAACTTGGCTACGGATTCGATCGATTCGAATACGCTCATGTTGGCTGGCCCTTCGCCATTTACAATCGTGCCGTAATCGTATCCGGTCGAAAAAGTTGACGCTGATGGGTAATTTTTTAAGCGGCTTGCACGGCATGTGGCGCAATCCGCAGAGGGTGGGTTTACAACTGAGGCCGGTGTGATGGACCATCACGTGACCTGCACCATACCATCCTCCTTGACCTTCATTGCGGCATGCCGCATAAAATCGTAAACTGGAAAGCTTACGGTCGCCTGTGAAAGTTCTGCATCGAGGAAAATCGGGGTTTTCATCGCAAGGAACAGCGTTCTTCGACAGTTTCTAGTTGGACCTATGTAGTTAGAGAACCTTTATAGACAGAGTATGGCCACACTGAAAAAAAAAACTCCGGCCGTGGGAGCCGCAATCACGGGCTATATAGACATACCGCCCGTTCCGGGCTCAAAGGCCGAAAATTCCGGCTGCTGAAGCCGTAGCTTCGATTGCTCCGGGTTCAGAGGCCGAAGCTACGGCTCCAGCAGCCGGAATTTTTTTTCAGTGCATTTCTGTGCCGGTTTTTCATTAGTCGCGAGCAAATAGGCTGACACGATGTTCTGATAAAATTAAAAAAAAAATGGATTTTTACATGGATTGGTTTAATAACAATTAGTATATTTTCTAAAAGAGCGCAGATCCCATTTTCATCCTGGTTAACAAGAAGCCATCGCAGCACCTACCCCAGTTTCAGCTCTTGTTCATTCTTCCACCCTAGTTACAGCGGGAGTTTATCTAATAATTAGATTTAAATCAACCATAATTAGTTCAAATTACCTTTTGTTCCTTAAAATTTCCTTATGTTTCCTAAATGTTCCTTATGAAATTTCCTTCTGCGTGCAGATGCTTCTATCCATAAGTGTTACTAAACCGTAAAAAAGTAAAAATCGAAAAAAATCCGAGTTGGTGTGTTTTCGAACTCACTGATTCAATTTCTAATGTGTGGCTAAACGCTTTAAGATACCCCAAACCAATTTAACGAAATTTTCAAGCCCCAAACCGTAGCTTGTAAATTTCAAGAGACACATAGTGTCATATTTCCCAAATTTTTACATGAAACAAAAGGAAATAGTTTTTTTTCGACCTTGCCTGCAGCTTAATCGTTGAAATGTGTAGAAAAAGTGACAGAAAAAGCAGACAATAGAGTTACGGAGGGGTCCTATTGGTGGAAGCAGGTAGTTGCAAATTGGAATGGACAAAAGAGGTATGGAATATACTAACAAACGGCAACTCACAAGATACCCTTTAGTGAGTCCATCATTTTCTTCCGTAGTCTATAAGAACCACCCATTTCAACCAATAGTAATCGCTCCATACTCCCTATGTCTTTTTGTCAATAGTTTTGTTAATCAATTCCAACAATCAGTCCGCTGGGGTCCCGGCGAGACTTCAATGATAAAATAGAGTAAAATAAAATAAAACAAAAAATAAAATACAAAAATAAAACTACGAAACAAATAAACGACAAAAACAATACAAACGACATAAAATAAAACAAAATATAAACGACGTAAAATAAAACAAAAAACGACACAAGCTCGCTTCCAGGAAAGAATATCTGTATGCAGACACGAGGCAACTCGGCGGTGCACTTGTTGACTTTTGGCTCTGACCGCCTCATGCCGAGTTGATTGCTAAAATCGATTCGGCATTGATTGCTCACTTTTACGAGTGTGTTTTCACTTCAACCCACTTATTTCTCGGGAAAGCTGAGGGCATGCAACCCCTCCCAGCCCTCTTCGTCATCGTTGCTGAGATTACTGTACGCGGGATCGGGCTTACACACTTCGGCATCAATCTCAACATCAATCAAAAAGTTAGCCGCGGCTCAACGGGACGCACGATCCAACGCAACGCTGCGATAATGGAGGGATTCTCACATGGAAAGTACTCACGCTTCCAGGGTCGCTTTTATCAGCGCTTAAAGCTTGCGGTACACTAAGATCCCTGTCCCAGACTTGACAGAACCGAACTCCGAGGCACTGTAATCTGATGGCCGTCTTTCGTGGCATAAATTAGGGTTCGGCTTATTGCAATCAATTTGAACTATTAACTGAAAGTAACAAATCACCCCGCCAACCCGCCAAAATGTTGTACTTGGTAAACATTTAGGGGCTTCCAACAGGCTTTAAAAATCTTACGGGGATTTTGCTGGAAAAATGCCGTCCTGTGAAGCATTGGACTTTCCGGATGATATGCGATGAAAATAAATTGAAATGATCAACATAGGTATCGTGGTTAGTACAGTTATTTATTTGCAAATGTATAGTGCTACGATTCCGATTTTGATCATTTAAATGAACAGTACTACTCAACCGTAAATGTTTGAATAAAAGAAATTGAGGTCATTTTCGGATTCAGCAGAAGTAAAAGTATCTAAAGGCGGCGAGAAATCTCCTCCGAAAAGTGTATAAAAATCTCCAATCCCATTTTATTTTTTTTAGAGGAGAACCAGGGCCGGATCTACCGTCTTGCCACCCATGGGCCGCCTGTATTTTGCCGTCCCCTTTTCATTCGTTTTGATACATCAATGAAAACCATCAAGTGAACGTGCCGGAGGGATGTATAAGACGCGCGTTTACTCGTGTTGGACATATTTTTTGCGAAAGCCCTGTCAACACTAGCAAAAATTCACGGAACTTCGCGCGCAAGTCAAGTTCCGTAAACTTATTTCTGAGTGGACAATGCCTTCCATTTATAAGTATTGGACGAAAAAATTATGAAAAAACAAACATAAATGGGGTTTAATAATTTTAACTTCTGCCGCCGCGCCGCGCTGACCGCACTGTGTTTGGCGCAATGCGTGAAGTATTCCTACAGTCTTGTAGGCGCTATGCATTTCTCGCCGACCGCTGCTGACCGTACTGTGTTTGACGCAATGCGTGAAGTATTCATGCAGTCTTGTAGGCGCTGATATGTGTTACATGCTGACCGCCGCGCCGAGGGCTTCTCCTTTTCATCTCAAGTCCTCGTCATCATTGCTCTCTGCGCCGCGCCGTTCCAGGCTAAATTGCGTGTTGGGTTCCCCTCTTAACTCGACTAATTGAAGGTGCTGTCTCTTGTATCACCGAAAGACGAAAAAATTAGAAATTACTATACTGTCAAGAAATGAGTGATTTTGTCGCCTTTTCTCGTTTGTAATTTTTTTTCTGCCAATTTTTTAGCCAACGTGGATTAAAACTCAGCATAAAGCTGAAAGTCTCAGTACAGAGGGAAAAACTACTACGTTATTAGTGTCACACTGAACAGCGTACCTATTTGAGGGAAAATTATGCTCCTATGAGCTTTTTCCCTCTGTATTGAGATTTTCGGCTTCATGCTGATTTTTAACGTGCGTTGGCTAAAAAATTACAACTTACTGTCTTACGACCCTTGCGTCTACCGCAATCAGTTTAAGTAAAAAAAATATTTTTGCGAGGGGGAGGGGGGGGGGGTCAACCTAGGTTTACTGAATCTCAAAGGGTTGGTCTATGGGTGGTTTACAGGGGGAGGAGACGGTCAAAAAGTCGGCCAAAATGGCTTAAGATACACTGGAAAAAAACACATTGGATCTAGAGTCCAGACTCTTGAAAACATTGACAAGGAAAAGGACTCTTGATTCAATTAGATTTTTGCTTAGATCAAAAGGAAATCCGCTCAAATTAAGAGGCTCGGTTCTTGATCTAAGCAAAAATCTGATTGAATCAAGAGTATTTTTTCTTGTCGATGTTTTTAAGAGTCTGGACTCTAGATCCAATGTGCTTTTTATTCCAGTGTATGATGGCGTAGTATAATTTCCTTTCATCTGATATCTGTATCGGCGTTCAAGGCATATCATTCAACGCGTAACTAATGAGTAAGAAGATAGGATAGTAGGGTTATGGCTTGTTCTGGGACCGTTTCAGGTCACGGACGCACCTGCTTTTTCATTTTTTTTGCCTGTTGCAAATTTTTTTAGCAGGTTTCCCCACTCTGAATCCAATAGCGCGTCTGACAAGCTCTCTCGGAAAGCTCTCTAGTATCAAATTACGTACAAAACAGCCGGAAAAATTGAGATTCCCGATGAAATTTGACGGTATGTCCACGAGTCATGATGTCAATCACATGAATGATGGAGGAAGGGCCTATACACGCGATGTTAAAAAAAAAAGGTAAGAGTGAATTGATGGCTTGTCTGGTGAGTACGCACACCGGTCGCACCGTTGCCTCATTTTTCATCAAGTTTTGAACATTCGGACCGCGTTGAGCAGAAAGGAATCAAGTAATAACAGCTATTGCCAAATTTAACCGGGCAATTTAATTTTATACATGAGAACGGTTGTGCGGGTTTCTGTGCAAATTTCAGTGAATTTTCTGCTTAGTCCGAAGCAAATTCCGTAAAAATTTCAAAGGAATCCGCTCAAATGTTCTCTTGTATAAAATTAAATGGTTCAGTTCAATTTGGCAATTGCTAATGTGGTACTTATGGTTCCTTTCTGCCAAACGCGGTCTATTTGTTCGCGGTTAGAATGTTGAAGCCGGGATTCAGCAATTTTGATGGCATGCGTGAGAAAAACATGGCTGAATCACGATATCTGATTTCTCGGTGCTTTTAGATACCAATTTCAGAGCTCGTAATGTTTTTCCTCATGCGCGATTCCATTTTCGCAAAATGGGTTGAATGTTGCCAATTTTTCGGAAAAAGTCCTGCTTTTTAGTCCGCCTGTTGTGCCGATCGTATTACCATTCTAATGAAGACACATATGAGCCCTTGGACGTTGCCAGTTTTTTTTTTCACCACTACAAATACCACACGAGTGGGTGTCCTGTGCTTTCAGTTACAGCTCCACTCCTCTCAGTCCACACCATACAACCAGCCCGAGGCAACCGTTGTTTGAGACTATCAAGCTATCGAGTCACCTAGCGAGGAATTGAACCCAAGACATCCTATTTATAGAGTCAGCGCTACAACCACCACTCCATAGGAGGCCGTGGGAGGTTTCGATAAATTAAAATTTAGAATATAATGAATATTTTTCCTCCAATGTTTCAGAAAATTCTATTCGCAATTTAATCTAAATTATCTGCTAGTTTTAACGGAAAATGTTCATATTTATCGTCAACAATTCATATTTTATTCCGAACAAAATTTTGAAACATTCAAGTGTTCCCACACGGTGTTTTCTTTTAGTGGGTACGGCACCGTAGTTTGCGAGCAACATTCAACTGGTTCAAGCCTAAATTCACGCCGCGCACAAAGTAATTAGTGAGCCGAGGAAGTCAGGATATCTTAATTGTTTCATTTTTCCATCTTGCAAGAGATGAAACACGATTTTCTCGACATTCCTCTTCTCTGAAAATAGTCAGAGAGCGATTTCAAAAATCCGCGACTCCTTCGTCTATTTCTCGCTCATGGAAACAGTAAACATCCATCCAGAGGAGCATTGTATAATACTGACACGCCCGTGCTAACTGTTATGAGAACAAAGAAAAGTCAAAACGCCTTCAATTTTTAAGTATGCAACATGGTCATCCCCTGAGCACGAATAGTTGCATCCAGGTGCACGTATAGCAACGTGATAAGTTATAGGTTTTGCTCCCCATTGAACGATGCCGGTATTTCAGTGTTGCACCGATAAATTACCTTTGAAGCGAGCTCTAATGGAGGTGTTGCATGTGTGAGGAATTTGCGATTTGACTACTGCGATTCTTATGTAAAAGTTCGCGAGAAACACGATGGTGACAATGGTTTTCTCTGAAATCAACTCCCAAGCTCAAAAAAAGCTCTCAAGTTGAGGCCAAAATGGAGGGATATCCCACGCTATCCTAAGAGTCCACCTCGACATCAAGGCAAACTCTCTATGCAAAGATAGGGAGCAAATACATTGACAGGGTTGCCGTGTTCTCAGTTGTTGAGTCCCCAAATAAAGTGGCAGCCCTGTCAATGTATTTGCTCCCTATCTTTGCATGGAGAGTTTGTCTTGATGTAGAGGTGGACTCTCAGGATAGCGTGGGATATCCCCTCCATTTTGGCATCAACTTGAGAGCTTTTTTGAGCTTGGGAGTTGATTTCAGAGAAAACCAGTGGCACCATCGTGTTTCTGTGTTTCTGTGTTCTGTGTTCTGTGTTTCAATTTCAATAATCAGCCCGCTGGGAGCTTCACCGTTGCTATTTTACCTCTAGCTGTACAAACCGGCACCGTCACAGAAACTATGCGACAATGCTGGCTAAAAGCTGCAAATCTCGTGGGAGAGGATCGCATGATTGCCAAGTAGCGGTGCCATTTCGATTTTCTCCGCTGAAATTTCATTGACGTCACCGCTTGATCCGGCAATCATGGAAATGCGCACATGCGATGATTCGTGATGAGTTATTTGACGAGCAAAGGCAGACGTCCGTCCAGACGAGAAAGAATGAAACGAGGCCTCTGGAAAAAAGGGCTGACTCCGGGAAAAATCACGCTCACCAGTTGTGACAAGGACGCTGTTGGGACCTGAATGGCTGAGGCTGAGGCCTTCTCAAGAAGACTAGTTTCTGGTTGGCGGGATAGCGAGCAACCATCATGGGGTGAAGCCCTACCAAGGGGCAGCAGCCGTGCGGTTGGGTCGAGAAGAGAAGTCTCCTTTTGGTTCCAAGCCACGGGGATTTTATTGACATGTAAGTTAAAGATCACCACTCACCTAGAGTTCCATTATAGAGAGTTGAGACAACACGTACGGGAATAAAATTTACACAAATCGGACGTTTTTGTAATCTTCCATGGACCCATTCCCGAAATCCGGCCTCCGCTTCCTCCTTCATTCCATTTGTTCCTTGCCGAACCCCCAATGCCCCGGTCCATTCCAGTTTATAATCTTGGCAATTTGTGAGAGTGTGATCTTTATTCCCGTTCGAGAGGGGAACGACGAAGTGATAGTAACAGAATGTTCCCGAGGGATCCTTAAATTATGAGCAATTAGAGTGTACACGTGAGTGTACGTAATTCTATCAAAGTTTTCCGAGAAAGTATATTTTAGCCGGAAATTTGCGAGAGCTACCCTATAAAAGCTACTGTTTCAGAAATATGAGAGTGCTCTGTTACATTTGGTTTTTTTTTTTTTTTTTAGATTTTTTAATTCTTTTTCGACGGTTGATGATGACGGAACGTCGAAACAGAGACAGAGACCTCCACTCTGTATCTCGGCTATTGTGGAAGCTTTTATTTTCGGGACTTCATCGATTGACTGTTGACTTACTTACATGGTTTATGTTTAACAACATGTTAGCAGTTTTGTTTTGCAAACAAGCCAAAACAAGTCGACATTATGAGTCCGTTTTTGCCATGACGTCACCGAATTCCGATTTCGCTGGCCAGTGTACGGACTGCGTCAACAACCGAAAACAAGAGTGATGACTGACCTCCTTTATTGTCTCTAAGGATTGTTTAATTCCGAAAGTTAATTGCACAGTCGATAATGAGCCGCGAGGACCCGATCGGCAAACGTCCCGTGTTTTGTACATTATTGTGTTTTTCAGCCTCGTCCCCGCCTATTCCTGTTCTATTTAGATCAGAATAAATGAGGGGCTTGGAATACAAGGCGCATAAGTGCAGTGTATGAAAAAATGGAGATATCAATGATTTCAAGTAAAACTAGTCTCAATGCATATTATGCGGAAAATTCGCTCCCAAATTCTCCTTTTTAAGCATTAAAAATTGAGTCTGAACTTTCTTTCCGCTATAAGGATCCATGTAATTTCGAATCTTCAAACACGTATTTCTCGAAATAGCAAAAACTGCACGTATGCGCCTTGTTCTCCGAGCCCCTCAATAGAGATGTTGCATGTGTGAGGAATTTACGATTTGACTGTTGATCCATTGGTAAAAGTTGGCGAGAAACACGTGGTGCTACTGTTTTTTTCTGAATCAACTCCAAGCTCAAAACAGCTCTCAAGTTGAGGCCAAAATGGAGGGGATATTCCACCACCTGAGAGTCACGTCTACATCAAGACAAACTCTCCATGCAAAGATAGGGAGCAAATAAATTAGCAGGGTTGCCGTGTTTTCAGTCTTGGAGTCCCCAATAAAGTGGCAGCCCTGTCAATGAATTTGCTCCTGATCTGTGCATGAGAGTTCGCTTGAATGAAGAGTGAAGACTCTCGGGTAGGGGGAATCCCTCCATTTGGCCACAACTGAGAGCTTTTTTGCAGCTCTGGAGTGATTCAGATGACACCAGCGGCACCATCGTGTTCTCACGAAGTTTTTACATTATAATCAACAGTCAAATCCAAATTCCTCACGCATGCAACATCTCCATTATCGTTCGTTTTGATTTGAATGCGTCCATTTTTCAACGGATCCAATTTATTTTCCTCCAGGGATGGCCCTCATCCAAGAAACATCAGCCAGTGGCTTCAGCAGCTGGGTCCCACTCGCTTCCTTACGGTTCGACACTGGCGACCTGATCAGCTGCAAACTGGCTGAGAAATTCCGGGCTCTTGGACCGATCTACGCCCCGGGACTCGAACACTGGCTCTTAGCATACGACGCCCGGAACCTTGTCGACATAGAGCCTAACGGCTCCCTCAGCCAAACGCTCATCACTGTGAAACACGTGGACGAACTGAACCACTACAAGGAATGCTACAAACGCAACAATCCTAGTCTCCCGACGGAGATGGTCAAAGGTTTCGTCGACTACAACAAGGGCAAAACGCTTTACTATAGTCTTCTGCGCTGCAGTTGTAAACACTATACGCATTACTGGGCGACTGGAGCGAAAGGTAACTAAGAACAATTAACCGAAAAAAATGAAGTTGATTTAACATTCTGGATGTAATAAAATTGTGCGAGAACGTGTAAAATGCTGAATTACCCGCCCGCCACAGCAGTTAGTCTTACATCTCGGCATTGCTAAAGTAACCGCTGTAGCGTGAAATTCAGCATTTTATAACTGCTCGCACACTTTTTTCACAACCAGAATGTGAAATCAACTTCACTTTTTTTCCGATGAGCAAAAAGAAACCAGCGCGATTACCGCGTTACAAAAATGTCGCTCCTTCATAATTTTCGTGAAAATCTCTCGGAGTATAGCAAATTTTTTTCAATTTCCGCCAAAAAATGGTTAATTTTAAAAGAATAATTAATGAAAAAAATAATCGTTTATACATCTACACATCACTGAAAAAAAATTCGAAATTTTAACCTCCTTGTGAACATAAATTATAAAAACTTGTTTTTGTTGTTCAACTTCATAAAGGCGGATCTTTCGGCGAAGTCAGTTTTCTACCACCCTCCAGGAAATGCATCTATGTTCTCGAGGTCAACACCCCGGCGTCCTACCGCGAGACGCTGATACCAGCCATACCTCCCAAAGAACAACCGCAAAATGTCCCGCAGAACGTCCTGACACACAGAACTCAATGCAGACTCCATTCCAGGCCGCACAGAATTCGCAACAGATTCCGTACCAGGTGCCACACAATTTCCAGCAAAGCTCATTCCAGGTACAACAAAGCCCAATCCAAGTACCACAGCCAATCCTCCTGCCAACACAAAATAGGCAGAGCCGGATCCCTCTTCCTGTTCTACAGTACTTACTGCAACAACAGAGACTCGCCAATCTCAACAACAATCGACAAAATCAATCCCAACAGTTGCCGAATTTCGTTCCAACACCATCTCCACCAGAAGCGGGTCAGGGACCCGTTATATTCCCTCCTCTACAGAATCAAGTGAAGGATAATTTCCTTCCGTCGCCACCGCAATCACCAAAGGATCAGCTCCAACAACTTCAGCCACTTTTGGCCGTAGTGGTCCCGCAAGTTCAGCGAGTGTTGCAAGATGCTTTAGCGCAGTGGTCGGCCAGGCAGAATACGGTGCCGTGGCAAATAAGATGAGGGTCCTCAACATGGCATCGTGATTGGGTCGATTTCATGTAACTAAAATGTGTATATTAAATGCTTTATCCTGGAAAAAGTAGAGTCCCTATATACCCAGAGTTAAGACATCTCGATTATCAGCCGGCCTGGACTGGCCATAGTGTCTCAAAAGTGTGCACCCAAACGAACGATATTTAGGGATGAGGATAAGGAATCCTGCGATGTCTGTCGTCCAAAAACAGCAACATCAACAAAACTGATCAAAATCTAACCGTGGAAATTGCAATAAAATAAAATTAGATTGATTAGTGGATAATCTCTTAATTTATTTTCATTTTGGTGCGACGAAAATAACAATTCACTCTCAATAAACCACAATTTGGTTATATTTTCATTATCTTTGTTCACATTCGAGGTACCGCCATTTTGGTGCACTCATTTGTGATTCCATGAGCGAGAACCGATCAGAATTGGATTTTTTTTCAGCCCAACCAAAAGTGAGATGTCGTAACTCTGGGTATAAAGGAACTCTAGGAAAAAGGAGGGAACATTGATCTGAGTATTACATTTTTACGTTACATAAAAATGAACGGATTTGGCCGGAATTAGTTCAATTGCATTTCACGTTGCCTTATTTTCTCGCATGTTTTTTTTTTTTTTTTTTTTTTTTTTTTTTTTTTTTTTTTTTTTTTTTGAACAGAGAATTAAACTACTTAACGCCTTTTAAGTTCCTGTGAATTGAACCACAAAATTGTAAGTTTTACTCCTGTTTGAAAAGAAACATCAGATGAAATTGGGCAACGCCTGACATTGTCAGATTGATTCCAGTTAGGTCCCATCCAACCAAGAAATGCATCTTAAAGAATTTTACGACGAATGCTGGATGGCAGACGATATGCTGTCTGTTATGCGTTTCAACAAACACTAACGTTATAAATCGTAGTATTATAGCAATTTACCCCAAAAATTATGATTTTATATAATGTATTTGAAAAAATACTTTATGTAGAAATATTCTTGGATTTTCCGTCATTGACAATTGATGCAACTATAGCAACCAGTTTTTGTGTAACCTTGTCTTGTGAAAGTATAATTATTTCATATGGTTTCATCTATCGTTAATAAGGCTAAAAACTCGGGTAACCCCGTTCGCGTTGTTTAATAAATTTCTTATTTTATCGTTGAAAATGTACCGTTTTTTAATTCGTCACATTTTGCAGTGGTTGCTCTTCGACAATGGGCCTGTTGCATGCAAGAGATACAACCGTGCAAATAGACTTTTTAGAGGTTAAATGATACAAAAATTACGATGGTCACATTCAAAAAGTCTGAAATACACTCCTTACTGCGCAATTTGCGTTATTAGGAACGCGCTTTTTCAAAGTTCCCGCGTCTGGGGGCAGTTTTCTAACAGAAACAATTAACGGCAACTCGCGGCTATTTCCGGTCAACTAAAACTGACAACATAACCTAAAATCGGAGCTCGTGATATCGTGAAATGAAATGTAGAAGGATTGCGTTGGATATTTAAAAGTTGATCGATTTGGTTACCGCATAAAACGTATATGGACCACTATGAGAGATCACGTTGGGTTTGTAAACAAACTAAAGGAAAAAATAACAACAACAACAACGGCTCGGCATCTTCCGGAAATCACCGAGCCCGCCGTTTGCTCGTTTCCGGTGATTAGAAAACTGCCCCCAGACGCGGGAAATTTGAAAAAGCGCGTTCCTAACAACGCAAATTGCGCAGTAAGGAGTGTATTTCAGACTTTTTCAATGTGACCATCGTAATTTTCGTGTCATTTAACCTCTAAATAGTCTATTCGCGCGGCTGTATCTCTTGCATGCAACAGGCCCATTGATTAGGAGGGTCTCGGTCTTTATCTCATGTTTTCCTATTGTAAAAATCATATGAGGATGATTTTTTAATTAGGTACTTTTTTATTAAAAAAATATCAGGAAGAGAGAAAGTTTCCTGATACCAAGGTTCACTCAACGTATTCTTCACTGGCCTTATTACCATCATAAAATTTGACGATAGTGAGTCTGTTGCATGCAAGAGATACAGCCAAATGAATTAACTCCTTACGTGTAAAATCGCACGGAAAGCGTGGCCTTTTCAGGTTACCCGCGTCTAAGGCCAGTTTTTCTCAGGCACCGCCGCCGATCAGGTTTGCACAGACAGAGCAGGAGTAAGAACAGTAAACAAACAATTTATCGTTTGCTTCCTTTTTCTTTCCTTATTTCACAAAAACAATAGCGTTTAATCAATGGAAATCTTACGCAAGGAGAGTCTATAACAGTTCCCGAGATTGTTAGTTTATTTAAGTTAGGACCCTGCACGAGCAAACCTGACTGCCGGCCACCAAGAAAAACTGCCCGAAGACGCGGTTTTGAAATAGCTTGCTACCAGTGGCGTGGCGTGAACGATCGATTATCGATATCTCGCCATTTGAAGCTATGGTAAAGAATCGATCACTTAGGTGTTCGCTGCGAACACCCTAACAATCGATCTTTTTCATAGGCTTGAGTGGCGTATCAATCGAAATATCGCATAGCACGCCACGCCGCTGAACGAAACTACGCAGATTGCGCGCTAAAGGGTCGATTCCAGACTTTTTTGATGTGCCTAACGTGATTTTCGAGCAATTTCACCCTGAAATGTGTTTTCGATTCGCTGTATCTCTTGCGTGTAACAGACTCATTGCGTTTTTTGAGTGATTCTCGTTTCAAAATGATCATTGGTGTCGTACAGGTTGAAAGGTCACTAGTGTATTCATAATATTACTGAACTAAAAATATATAGAACCCACAATTTTCCAAGAGAATCATTGACCCGAAATTATATTAAATGTCAAACGGAGTCTTAAAGATCAAGGCTGAATTAGTCTTCTGATAGTTTCAATCATTATCGAAAACACAACAACTTCTGACAGCAACTTCAAGAAAGAGAAAATCTTGCCTAACCTTGTCATGTACAGGGTGGCCCAGACCTACCTTACCAGGCCTTTTTGACGGTTAATTTGGGTCGCACGAAGTCCAGGATCGCGGTGATGAATAGAGAATCGACTCTAAGGAATCCGAATTTCATGGTCCTAGAGCCCCCCTGGCGCCCCTTGGGAGGTAAAAGGGGGGTACGTTCTTCAAAAGTCAGGGTTTATGTCAAAATTTTGAAATTATTTCATCGGAATCAGAACGTATGGAAACTGTTAACCTTAAATCGACACCAAGAAGTCCAAAATCGGCCCACTCGTGTCCCAAATACCGACCCCTAAGGTGGGGGTCAGTGCCCCCTTTCAGAAAAATTCAAGTTCGTTAAATTAACAAGGAGACTCGGAAAAAATGTGTATCCATGGGTAATCGACCCCGAGGAATCCAAATTTGAGAGTCCTCAGAGACTTTTTTGATGAGGCACAGGGGGACTTTGAACTTTTAAATTTAACCGCTGTGGAGGTTACCCCTGTGCCCTATCAGAAAAGTCTCTGAGGACAACAGGACCCTCAAATTTGGATTCCTTGGGGTCGATTACCCATGAATACACATTATTTCCGAGTCTCCGCGTCAATTTAACGAACTTGAATTTTTTTGAAAGGGGGCACTGTCCCCCACCTTAGGGGTCGGTATTTGGGATACGGATGGGCCGATTTTGGATTTCTTGGAGTCGATTTTAGGTAAACAATTTCCGTACGTTCTAATTCCGATGTAATAATTTCAAAATTTTGACATAAACCCTGACTTATGAAGTACGGACCTCTTTTACCCGCCAAGGAACGCCAGGGGGGCTCTAGGACCATAAAATTCGGAATCCTTGGCGTCGATTCTCTATTCATTCCCGCGATCCTGGACTTCGTGCGTCCCAAATTAACCAAAAAAAGGCCTGGTACGGTAGGTCTGGGCCACCCTGTATAATGTGGGTTCTTGGCATAATGCGAAAGCATTATTGTGATTCAAGGGTAGTTGCGAAAGTTTAATAATTATATGTGATTAGCGACTAACTTTTGTTTGCTTTCACTTATCCTTTAATTTGACCAAACTTTGCCAACTTAGTTGTGTGTCACGAAAATGGTTGCTTCAATTCTAACTCATGGGTAGTTCTTCTCACCCTTTGACTTCCTCGAGTCGGTGAGGGAGTGTCACTCAAGAGGCTTGGTAACGATATCATTCGATTTTCTAATCATAAAATTATGATCTGATACTTATTCTCTCAGTCTAAACTGCTGCAACTGATCTTCTTCCTGAAACATGGAGGTAAGTTGGTATTTAGTGACAGCATGAAACAAACATACATGAAAATGAAGGTTGTAAAGTTGTTTATTCAAAGTTATTGCTGAAACTTGTTTTTCCTATGTTTTCTTATCAATACTATTGTATTCAATATTATTGTCTATTGTCCTCTATTATATTTTTTCTTTGCAATTATTTACTCTGTTTTTTTATTATTATATTTATTTGTTTTATTCATTTATTTTATTTCTTTTCATTTCTTTTATCTTTATTTTTTGTTTTAATTTTTTTTCGACTCGGAAGAGGGAACACTTCCGATAACTCCCAGCCAAGGATGCGCAGCTGTTTTTTCATGTTGGGACAAGCCCTACTTTACCCTAGTAGCAGAGTTATATAAAAAATTTGTTTTTAAAAGTATAAACCGTAAATAACCACAAGCTAAAGAATATTCATTGTTTATGTAATGGATGTAAAGTTTTTTAGTTAAAAGTTTACTAAAAAACTTATTTTATTATGTAACCCTTAGTATAAAAGTTATATAACCAAATTCAAATAGTGTATAAAATGAATTTTCATTATTCTTCCTGGCTGGTAGCGCACTCTAGTTATGAAGTGTGCAAGTTTTCATATGCGTTACTACCAGGTGGTGGATCATCGTAGAGTTGTGACTTACCTTAAATCCGCGCCGTCCTAGTCGGGATTAGAACCCACACCTCGGGATGGAGTTGCAATCCGAAGTCCAGTACTTTACCACCAGACCAGCCAGGCTTGATGTGAATGGGTCCCTAAATTCAATCTCTTAACTATCGCAGGCCTTTGAGTCCGTAATATTTTGTTTATTGACGGATTCTTATGATATTTTACCAGACTTTATTATTTATTATTTATTTATTTATTGTTTTTTATTTCATGATGTAATTTTTTCATTTTCATTTTTTTTAACTCTCTCTCATTTTTTTAGCTCTCTCTTTTTTTTAACTATCATGATTTTTAACTATCATTTTTTCTAACTCTCTCTATTTTTTTTAACTCTCATTTTTTTAACTCTCTCTCTCTCTCTATTTTTTAACTTTATAATTGCGTCTTTTTCCAGTTTTAATTATTTGGGCCTTTTTCTAGTTTGAATTTATGTCGATGTATTTATGTTATTTATTTATTATTATTATCATTTCCTTTTTTCTTTTAAATTTTTATAATATTAATTTAAACATTTTAAAAAAAATCAAAATTTTTAAAATAATATTTAATAATATTTTTAAAATATTAACAAAAATAATTATGATATACTTTAAAAATATTATAAAATATTATTTTAAAAATTTTAATTTTTTATATTTTTAATATATTTTTAAAATGTTTTAAAAATATTCATTGATATCATCATTCATGAAAATGAGATAGGTTTACGTTAAAGTCATTCAGGTCATTTATATAACAGTTATATTAAGCAAATTAAGCAAAAGGATACTATGCGTATAAAGAAAATTTATAAAAACCCTTCCTCAATTATATAAATTGTATATAAACGTTATCTTCTGAAAATATGAATAATTATTTTCATGGGCATTTTATATAAAACTTATATACACGATATATAAACTTTAGTTAAAATGGTGATTATATAACCGGTATTAATTCCTTATACGTTTGTTAGGAAGGGGAAAGTGAATCATGCTACTAGGGTACTTCCTCGGTCGCCCCTGGTGATGTTTTGGCCACGAGGATGCCCAGCCACTTGTTCGGGTACCACGGGGTCGCCAGCCCTCGAAAGGGCCTTCCGTGAGACATAGTCGTCGCCCCTGAGGTTCTATTGGAGGATTTTTTTTTTTTAACACGGAAGAGGGAACACTTCCGGTTTAAGTATAACTGACGGCCCACAGGCCAAAGTCAGTAATACACACTATCTTGCTTGCATGAAAGTAAATTTTATTTTAAAGTAAAAATTAAAAAAATTAAATTTTAAATTAAAATGAAGAAATTAATCGATATGAAGAAACGACCTGACAAAACTTGACGTGCTTATGATGACGGACTTCTGCATTGACTGAAGCAGGTAACTTTTTATTCCAAGGTCTCGAAGATGTTAAACTAAACTTTTTGGAACTATCCCCGTTACTGACATTATAAGGGGCTTGATGCAAACAATGTTCAGGTTCTATAATCGCTTCATTTCCGCAGCTAAGGGCAGATATCTTGCCATCTTTTCTTGATACTTTAGCTCCAAGTTATGATTATTAGGGACGCTAATCTATTCTGAGGATATTTCTATTATTAGAGTTATTATTTCTTTTTTGTTTATTCTTTCTCTATTATTCCTTTCCTTCTTCATCAATCTATCCTTTCTTTATTTTTTATTTTTTTATTTTAGTTTTTAAATTTTTCTCCATTATATATGTATTTCTATATTTATTCTTACCTTATTCCCTCCCCCTCCCCCCTTTTCCAATTTCTCTTATTATTGCATTTCAAAATGTGCTCTATTTTTCCTTTTTTTTTCTTGCATTACAATCAGTTGAATTTAATTTTATGTCTGATCCGGCAGAATAATTCGGTATCCCAATTTGCCGGGCAGATAAATGTTGTTTTTTATTTTATGTTTTACATTTTGAATGTATATCTTATCGTATCTATCTAACACGTTTTTAACTTAAAAAACGGAGAAAAATCGCCATTTATAGTGTCATTATTATTATGGAAAGATAATTGCACGAGAGCATTTTATTGATTCCTGTAATAAAGCTTGGTGAGCTGACTTCATTGTATTTTGTGCGATTTTTTCTGATGAAGGAAATTGGGTTAAAATAGATTTAAAAGTGAGAAACTTAACTGACTTGTGACGTCAGAGGGCGGAACTTCCCTAAACACATTTATTTTAGTGAATTTGCTAGCTCCATTCATGACTCCTCATACAATTGTACGGTTTAGAAACCGCATATCGACGGTGAAACTACCAAACCACGTATCTCCTTTGCGGTGTTTAAAAATCTACGCTCACATTTTATTTTTTTGAAGTAGACCAAATCAATATCATTCCTTGAAATTTTCACAGAATTTTCTCCGCACGAAGAGGAAAAATCACAGAAATTTTCGAGACTGTACGTTAAGTAGATTTTCATTTAAAAAATAAAGTATGACAGGAAGTCTGCGACGTCGCAAACCGGGATACGTGGTTTGGTAGTTTCACCGTCGATATAGGTATTCAGATATTCTCGTTCCCACTTCACTTAATAGTTCTCTAATACTACATGAAAATCATGAAATTGCAGATACCTGCAAATTCTCAATTGCGTCGAGACCAAATGAACTACGTTTTTGCGATAAGGAAATACTTGTTTGGGCTAATTTTAGGAAACGTATGTCTCATTGACTTCTTAACGCAAATACGAAATTTTATGAATAATCCATGAATGGTGAATCGTTATTACAAAATGAAGTCCAAATCATTAAAGAAAAATTATTTTCATATGGACTGCGTCTTGCAATAAGGAACTATGAAAGCACATACATGCACAAATCGTCTAATAGTACAGATGTTGTCTCTAATAAAAGCCAGAAATCGTAGTTCTTTACTGCAACATGTAGTCCATATCATCAACGTGTTTTTGCCGTGTCCGGACTTACCTACTTGCCGCCCATGGGCCGCCTGTATTTTGCCGCCCTTCTCATTCATTTTGAAACATCAATGAAAACCATCAAGTGAACGTGCCGGAGGGAGAAGGGTGCATAGAACGCGTTTATTCGCGTTGGACACAGTTTGTGTGTCATCGCTAGCAAAAGTTCACGGAACTTCGCGCAAAAGTTAAGTTCCGTAAACCTATCTCTGTGTGGACAAGGCCTTTCATTTGTAAGAAATGAACTAAAAAATTAAGAAAGAACAAACATAAATGTGGTTTAATAATTTTAACTTCCGCCGCCGTGCCGCGCTGACCACACTGTGTTTGGCGCAATGCGTGAAGTATTCATGTAGTCTTGTAGGCGCTTGTGCGTTTCACGCCGCGCCGCGCCGACCGCTGTTGACCGTACTGTGTTTGAAGCAATGCTTGAAGTATTCATGCAGTCTTGTAGGCGCTAATATGTGTTACATGCCGACCGCCGCGCCGCGCCGAGGGCTTCTCCTTTTCATCTCAAGTTCTCGTCATCATTTCTCTCTGCGCCGCGCCGCTCCAGGCCAAATTACGTGTTTGGCTTCTCTCTTAACTCAACTAATTAAAGGTGCGCAGTCTTTTGTATCACCGAAATACGACAAAATTAGAAATTAATGTACCCTCAAGAAATGAGAGATTTTGTCACCTTTTCTTGTTTGTAATTTTTATCTGAATCCGATTTTTTTGTACCTGCATTTAAAAAAATCGCAAAATTTGCCGCCCCCTAATTTTGCCGCCATGGGCCGCGGCCCATGTGGCCACCCCCTTCATCCGGCCCTGATTTTTGCTTAGTTCAACTCTGTTTTGTAGGTATCTCGACTCCGACTTTGGGACGAAATCATCAATGAGATGCAATCCAAGAACCCTTTCCAAAGCTGGAGCAAGCAGAAAAAATGTCGTCTGAAGATCGGAGTGGTCCTCATTTTTAGCATTATGGCGATTGGACCTATCTCAGTACTTTCGAAACTGGTAGAGAAATCCTTAGTGGGAGAGTACGAATCGATGTTCCGGCTGCTGGCTCAACTTCCAGTTACAATCATTACCCCGATGTTCGCCGTCGTCTTGATTAAATATTTTCGGGAATTCTGCCACTTCGAACTCGCGTTGAAAGGCAAGTCAACAAAGTCAATTACACTCACACCCCAAAAGTACACGGTGAACATGAATCGTATTGGAAACATTTCCTGTCTTAATTTAACTTCATAGTGCACTGGAAAAAAACATATTGGATCTAGAGTCCAGACTCATGAAAACGTTGACAAGAAAAAATACTCTTGATTCAATCAGATGTAAGCTTAAATCAAAACGAAATCCGCTCGAATTAAGAGGCTTGGTTATTAATTTAAGCAAAAATCCGATTGAATCAAGAGTATTTTTTCTTGTCGATGTTTTTAAGAGTCTGGACTTTTTCCAGTGTGATTTGCTTGTATCTTTCTTTCTAACCAATTTTTGTAGTTTTTTTTTTAATTTGATCAAAGTGGTTCGTTTAGTAATATCGTCCGTCACATGATAAGTAAAAAGTTTTAAAGACCCTTAAGGTATGAGAATATGATGTAATAATGACTTTAAAAATGACGTTCGAAGTCCTGTTGAGCTATTGCACAAATGTGTTTTCTCAAACGCCCCCTCGCAGATACGACCGCAATCTTAATTTTATCCAATTATTTCAAGATTTGGGTCTAAAGCACCCAAGTAGGTTGATCTATGGTAAAGCGTGATGAATTTTCAGAGACTTCCGACTTTGCTGCGTCGTATTCTCCGAGGCTAGCGGCGAAAAAACAGAGAGACTGTCAGCGCAGTTTTCGGATCTTCATGTGGAATTCCAGTCTGTTTGTCTACATCACATTGATTGGTTGGTATGTCAACCCTATCTACGAATATTGGAGTATGTACCCGGATGTCGACTACAGTCAACTTCACTTGTTCTATGGCGACCAAGATTTCAGTCTCGAGCGAAGTAGATATTTCTGGTGCGTACAACGAGGTATTTGAGGGTCATTCCCTATTGGCCCCAGCTAGTCCTTCACTTCCTTCACAGTCAAAAGTTTCAAATTAGTAATCTCTTCTCTCGTATCAGATCGACGGACTGGATTCATATTATGTAGTAATAATCAAGTCAAAGAGCGAGTAAGAAGGCTTTGTTACCAGTGGCGGATCCACAAAATCGGCAACATTATTTTTTCTCCATTTGGACCCTTTGGAAATGGTATCGATTCTTGGAGGGGCTAGGTGCTCCAACGAGAATTGATTATTTAACAGAAGCTTAATGGAGGAAATTCGGCATTGACAAATCGCTGGATCCGCCTCTGTTTGTTAAACAAAGACACCTGACTGTGTTTTGGCTGAAAGCACAGTATTCTGCAGTTGGATAAAAATAGTAACAAAATTAAAAAACTACAATCTTAGTACTCGGCTCTACCTTTCAAAACGAGAAGAATGTTGTTATGAAAAAAAGGTTGAAGGTACAGCCGAACACTAAGGTTTTAGATTTTTAAATTTTTTATTGTTTTTTATCCAATTGAGGAGGGCTGTGTTTTCAGCCGAAATGTTTTGGTGTCATTTGTGTAACCTGTGCAGATGTGATTCATTTTTATACAGCTCCTTTTAGCGTGAATGGACCGCGTTTAGAAAAAGAGAGCCAAGCCACATCAACTATCGCCAAATTTAACTATTTAAGTTTTTTTACTAGAGATCGTTTGTGCGCATTCCTTTGAAATTTCGGAAGCATTTGCTTCGTACCATGCTTCGTACTTTGCAGAAAAATTCACTTGAATTGGCACAAAAATCCGCACAACCGTTTTCATGTGATACATTAAATTTCCCAACCCAATTTGTCAGTAGCGGATGTGGCTTATTTCCGTTCATGAATGCGCAGGTACCTACATGGTGTTTCGCTCATCAGCGTTGCGGTTTGGACCATGGTGATGTTGCTGCATTACGCACTCCCAATCAGGGCGTTCATGCTCATTGAGACCCAGGTTCACGTCCTCATCGGTTCACTGAGGGCCACCGCCACATCCCTCGACCGTCACGCAATGTCGCACCGGGTCCAGTTCATACGCCCCGCCACTCCTCGTAAAAAGAATCGTCACGTACGGCTACGTAACAGCAAACGGACCGCCTCGCGGGAAACTTTTCCGTTGAGGATAGAGGAAGCGTCAAAGAACGCTCATCCCAAACATTTTCTCGGTTTCTTGGAGGATCATCAAAATACGGGCAAATTAGCTCTAAGATATTGCATCTTTCACCACCAAAAAATTCTCAGGTGATGAAGGGAGATATTATACGGGATGTCCCATTGTCTAAGGGGCCGTTCAAGAATTACGTAACGCACGGGGGGGATTGACCTAGCGTTATGGTGCGTTATAAGGGGGAGGTGGGGTCAAACTTAGCGTTATGTAACAAATTCAAGCCGGGAGGGGGAACAATAACTTTGAAAAAAAAACGTGCAAGAATTGAAAATCTCACTCTTCCCGAATTACTTTTTTTCTTGATTTTTTTTTTAAAATTGAGGGAGGGGTTCGGGGCAGCGTCATGTAATTCAAAAGGTGGGTTTAGGGCTGTGTTACGGGTGTGTTACAATTTTTTTTTTGGGGGGGGGAGGGGGTAAAAAATCGGAAAAAGTGCGTAACGCAATACATGAACGGCCCCTAAGGGATCAATTATTATCAGATCGCAGGGGTATTTTCTGGAGGCCAAGATAATAATTTTTCTCCTCAAAAAGTTTTTTTTTCCCTCCAGAAGTACACAACCGGACTCCTTTCATCTGCCAAAGATAAATGAAGGAACAGAGATTTCATCTCAAAAACTTTCACGGATTACCAAAAAAATCTCAGGTGACGAACGGGGATATTATACAGAATGTCTCGGATGGGTTAGAATGTCCGATCAAGGAGGTGTTTTCTAGGGGTAAAATTAGATATTTTTCTCCATAAAGTTTTTTCCCCCCAAAGCTCACCACCGGACTCCTTTCTTCTGACAAAGATAAAAGAGGCGACAGAGAGTTCATCTAAAAAAGTTTCTCGGTTTTTTAGAAAATGATAAAATTAGGGAGCGTAGCTCTGAGATATTGCATCTTTCACCACCAAAAAATTCTTAGGTCATTCCTCTTCTGACGTAACGGTATGAGCCCTGGAAAGCGTAGAGTTTTATGGAGAACATGGCTCACGTGGAAATTGGGATACGCCCTTACTTGAGAGGTCAATGAAGTGATAAACGAAAACGTTATACAAGATATCCCAGGGTTAAACGATCAGGTCGCAGGGGTGTTGTTTATGTATTCAAATGACACTGTGTCCAAACTGAGTCCATTTACCTCAATGCTTTTAGGAGGATCGTTATTTTTTTCTGGATTTTGCAAAGGTTATAAACCATGCCTATCCTTTAACATTTTTAGCACTGTAATCGTCTATGACCTCCAAAAGGATTGAGTGATCAAGAAGATATGAGGACATTCTGCGCAGTTTTGATCCTTTCAGAGTTACACTTGGTTTTTTGACCAATGAAGATGCATTTTTCAAGGCACTGTTGTTTTGGATGTTAAATCATTCCTACTAATGGTCATTCCCATCAGCACTGTTTCATCAGAGCTTTTTTCTTCGAGAAAATAGCCCAAAAACTTAAGTTTCTTACCGTGAAAGATTCAACACTATCCAACGATAATAGTTGAATTTTGGTTTCAATTGACAGTTTACAAAAAGTAATGCATCATACTTCTCCTTATAAATGCAAAAATGTGATCCTTCGGATTATTAGGATTTGGAAATGTAGAACCATCGCACGGAATGTAGGAAACAAAATTATAAGGAATATACAAAACCGTAAATTGTAATAATGTTCAATTTTACCCCTTTCTTCATTGGTTTTGTAGATTGTTGAGACAGCTCAAGTACTTGCTTGCTCCAGTTTTGTTTTTAAAGGTGTTGAGTTCAATGGTCACTTTCACCCATGTAATGGTAATTATCGCCTCGGTAAGTAACAGAAAATCACAAAATATATTTATTAGGTATTTTAGTTTTTTCTAGATCCCCTAGCTTCCCGCTGAGTTCAATTGGACCACATTTTGTAATTAGAAGATACAGTTTCCAGCTCAGTTTAGAAGCAACGTATGTTCCATAACATTGCCTGCGCTGTGCACAAACTAATCTTACATTAGCAAGGTAAAGATTTATTTTGTGCTTATCTGTAAAAATTATTACGGATGAGCCAGAAATTATAGTTTCAAATTGCAAAATGCAGTCCAATTTTGTAAAAGATTGTCACTTCAAGCTCTGCTGAGAGTAAGAGCAAGAATGGTTTTTTCAATTTTTGACCCTTTTTTCCCTCATGAAACGTTTCCTTTCTGGGTTCAGTCCTATCTCTCCCGACTTCAGTTTTGGGAAGGTCATTCGAATGAATTAAATGGCATGGCACATTTAAAACTTGTAAATGTAATTTGGGGAACATTATTATTTATTTTAGTAAGCATGAAATGGGGGGCTCTTTCACAAGAAGCTGAGAAAAAATTCTGAAAATTACGCCTTCAATAGTTGAAAGTTTAACATTCCCCGGAAACAGACCCCCAAGAAAGTAGACTGGTGGATTTAATGATACATGTACTTGCGGAAAAAGGAATTGCGCAATGATTTTGGATGCCGACGATTTCATCACATAATATGCTAATCGGTCTCTTTCTGAATTTCACTCACGCATATGGGAGAATATTTTCTCTAGATTAATGCAGAATGATTTGGTTTCATAAAAAATGTGTGGGATGCATCAATGACAACACCTGTATATAACGGGTGCGTTGTTTTTAGACTTAGCTAAAATGTTTCTTTTGTTCTTTTCCGTTTAATTGAACCTAATACTTCTGACCACAGGGAGGAACTCACATGCCGAAACTATTGTTATATCCAACTTTTGTGATTTTCTTCGTCAACTTGGTGTTCACAATTTTGTATTTGTCGAGGCTCATGGACGCCGTAAGTTATCCCAGCTCATTTTTGTTCGTATAACAAAAAAGGATGAGAATTCTCATCATAAATTGAGCGAAATTCGGAAATAATGTGAAATGGGCAGCTCAATGTTTGAACTGCACCGGTAGACCGGTACCGTTTCTCAGTAGGCAACACAAATTAAGTCCATTTAAAATTTAAGTTGACATAATCTGTACTGCCAATTTTTGAGACTTTTTTTTACCTACATTTAATGTTGGAATTGACATACTTTTCTTAGTCTGGTAAACGACGATTATAGTAATATAAGCAGGAATTTGAGGCACGCGTCGAGCGGGCAGATCTCGATAATATTGACAAATGCATCTAAAACGATGCGAGGTGGTAGATAAAACATTTTTAGTCACAAGCCAAAGCCTTCTTTGAAATATTCGCTTCTCAGCGACGGAATGGATTGTATTTTCCTGTACTACGCCTACCCTAGGTGGAAGGAGCAACCTACAATTTGGCAATGCGGAAAAATCTCGCGAAGTGCAGCTTTCTCAAGATCTACACGGTAAGAAAACTTCGTGCGTGGGACCCGAAGTTGAGGTCATATGGATCTCTGAAGTTTTCGGCTCGCGTATCTAAGAACTTGAGGTCCAGCTGCCGAAGTTCGGGTCAGACATCGAGGCACTTCGGTATGTACCGGAGTACTTCAGATGTGTGAGACGAACCTTTCGGTATGTATCGAAGTACTTCAGATGTCTGACCCGAACTTCGGCAGCTGGACCTCAAGTTTTTAGATACGTGATCCGAAAACTTCAGAGATCCATATGACCTCAACTTCGGGTCCCACGCACGAAGTTTTTTTCTCCGTGTAGGCTGCAATCTAAAGTAGGCTGCAAAAAAACTATCAGAGAAGATCTCATAATCGCTGTCACTTACCTGTTGCTAAACAATGCGGTTTTCTTCCGTCTCGTATGAATTAATACCAAATTAATACGCAATTTAGCATTGAAAAATGTGTGCGGTTTACGCCTGTCAAATGTGTGCGGTTCCAGGTCGCCCTTTTCAAGAAGTGTGTGGTTCTTGGATTCTCCCATCTGGAGGGTTCCGACATTATTTTTGCTAATGAGTTTTTCGACTCTGAGTTGTTTTAATGGGACCTTCCTAATTTGCAGTGTCGCGGCGTTTCGGATGCTGCCTTCGAGCTTGTGCAGTACAGGCACATCCCACGCAAAGACCTCTTCATAATTATCAGCCGATCCTTGAAGGAAGAAACCTTCTCTTGTTACCTTACTTCAGCTCTGTCGTTTAAGGATCTTTATCGGGTAAGACGATGATATTCATGAGTTAGGCTTTTGAAAGCCACACGAATAGACCACTAGACAAGGTACGAATTTTAGAATTCCAACGTAGAACATCACTGTTAAAAATCCAAGCCTGAAATTCACGCTTACTCAGTTGCTATTTTGACGACCTGTTACTCAGAGTGCATGGATCCGGCGCGAATTTCGCCCTTTGGCGGGAGTGAAAATCTGCGCTACCACTTTTCCATTCGACGCTCGTATCAGGATGCCCCTGAATTCACGCTACTTGAGGTACCTCACTTAATTCATCCGTCGTTGGTGATATTGAAGCCGGGATTTCCTACAAATGCTTATCGGCGCGGTTCGGCAGCGCCCAGCGCCAATTGTCATAAGAGCCCGTGTAAACGTCTTATTTTCGCCAGGCGTCAACACCGCCTCGGAGGCGGTGTTGACGCCTGACGAAAGTAACTTTTAACACGGGCTCTTATGACAATTGGCGCTGGGCGCTGCCGAACCGCGCCGATAAGCATTTGTAGGAAATCCCGGCTTTACGCTCTGATCTATTCACTCAGAGCACGGCGCGAAATTCGCGCTGGATTTTTTTTTTTCACGACGGCTATTCACTCAGAGTAAATCATTGATTTTTAACAGTGATAATTTGCGTAAGGTAAAATACTGAAATTAACTCAATTTAGTAGTAGCATTGACTACGGAAAATTTGAATCCGGTGCTCGTAAGAAAAACTAGAGTATACTTGAATCCGGTCGCACACTATCACGATTTTGGGACGCTTCCTAATCAACTAGTGTGTCTTCTCCACCCTGTGTAAACAACAAGCACTAGTGCGTAGAGTCAAAGCGCTGCAGAGATATTTACCTTCCGTAGAGATTGGTTGTGGTGCTATCGTTTTTCTCCGTGAAAACAGAAGATTGAGTATTTGGGTCCCAAAACCCTTACACATGCAGGAAATATTCCTCCATCAAGTAGGTAAGAAATACGAATCAATGCTGATTCAAATTCTATGATGCAACTATTCGTGCTTTGCGGATGTCTGGGTTGCATACCCTCAACAATGCAGGAAATTTGGTTTGCGAGGGTTTAAGCTCATTGGTAAAATAAAGAGAGTATAAACGCATATAAATTATGTTTAGCCTGACTGAGTTATGAGTCATATGATAGGGTCAGAATATAAGCACCGCAAGACATGTTTTCGTATCCAAACATGTTATATACGTTGAACATACCAAAAAGACCCGAAATCACCACATTTGAGAGAGAGCGTTATCGTTAAAAGTTAGAAAATTTAAACTTTTCACTCGCAAAAGGAAGCCAAAACCAACGTGAGTCACTTTGGTTGTCGAAAGCTTTATCATTCGGTAAAAACCAGACTTTTGTTTCAAAATTCGCTTATCCAAATCCCTCTAAGATATTTCATAGACCCGGCATGTCTGCACTGGAAGAAAAAAAAACACATTGAATCTGGAGTCCAGACTGTTGAAAACATTGACAAGAAAAATACTCTTGATTCAATCAGATTTAATCTTAAATCAAAAAGAAATTCGCTCAAATTAAGAGGCTTGATTCTTGATCCAAGCAAAAATCCGATTGAATCAAGAGTATTTTCTCTTGTCGATGTTTTCAAGAGTCTGAACTCCAGATCCAATGTGTTTTTTTCCAGTGTGATAGGAGATTCGCGTAGATTTCCCCGAGCATCTGAGTGTGAGAATTCGATCACTGTTTGGTTTCAGTTGTTGGACTTCTCGTGGAACTATTTCATCATCGCAGAGGCAATGGCGAGGAAACGCCCGGAAAACAGCTCATAAAGGAACTCCAGTCTCATCCCCAACTTTCAAGTCGCGAATGCCCCGGCCGCATACGGGTGACCACGTCGAAATTTCCCGAATCACCAGGATGTCGTAGGCAGTGGCGTGGGGTGAATTGCGATATATAGATCGTTATGTCATTTAAAACTATGAAAAAGGATCGATAAACAGGGTGTTCGCAGCGAACACCTTAACAATCGATTCTTTACCATAGGTTTAAATGGCATAACAATCGATATATCGCAATCCTGCAGAGATGGCTCTCAGGGACAGGATCGTATTGCAAATTTTGGTTGAATTAGATTATCAAACCTCCAATTCACTGAGTAGCAAGAAAATGTGTTGGTTACTTAATTTTGCGAGGGCGGAAAGAGGAGTTGTTCTTTGCAGGCACCGACTCAAAAATCACGATGATTGAATCAGAAATGTTGGAGGTGTATTCCTACCTTCATGATATGCAGAAAAACTTTGCGTATTTTTGTTCAATTTGAGGACAAGCGTAAAAATGAAAAGGTTTTCGGTTATTCCGCTAGAGTCGTTGAATCTTGTTTTGGTGAAATCAATAAAGACAAATAAACAAATAAAATGCAACTACTGTTATTTATCTACTTTTTGCCCTCTTCATATTACTCACTATCCGTTCGCGATCAACCATGTCATACAACGGAAAATGACGATATTACTTTTATATTAAATAATTCAGCAAATAATACGAACAGATTGACGAAGACGTGGGTCTTATTATCAAATGGACAAACAAGCACACTTACCGCATTTGCAATTAAGAAGTAAGATTTCTGGCTAATTTTAGAAATAAAGTAGGGGCATTAGAATCCCTATGCAGATATGTGCTACTATAGATTATCCAGAAATAGTGGTTCCATGCAGCAAAGTTTAGTTCAAATCCTGTTCCAAATAACTTTTCCTTGATGCATGAAATCAGAAAGCAAAGCTTACATTCATAAGCGTGGACCACGGTGTCTAAAACATAAATGATGTCGCAGGAGTTGTCTAAAATCCACCAAAGAAAAGGTTTGTCAAGGCATTAAGCTCCCAGTAACCTCCACGACCGATAACGAAAACTAATTTGTACAAAATGGCGCAAGTCACATCTCCAAGCCTTTGCAACAAACAAAATACAGCCATTTATATACATGAGAATAAAACATGTTGGTTATTTTTCAAAAGTAATATATTGACACAAAATTATTCAGCTATCAGCAACGTACCCATAGTGAAATCAAATAAAATACTGAGTTATTGGCCGATTTTCACCGCAATGATATGCGATCTCAAGGCCATGCAAATAATAAAAAAAAACAATCCTCTTGCACATTGTTTTTTTATTGAAAAATGGCCTGAGTTTGCACATTATTGAAAGCCGGCTCAGTATTTGATTTTAATTTTACGAACACAAGCATACATTTTCGTCTTATTACTTTCCTTTTTTTAATGACAGTCATTCAACACCGCCGTCATATCATACAACCCGCTGTTTCATGAGCTCTAACCAAGGTGAAGACATTAGTTCAAGCCGACAACGTAACGTTGAAATAATCTCTGTGCCGATTAAAACTCCTTCAATACCATGCGTAGGCAACTAGCACAACCCTGGAGTTTGAATAGTTGTATGCAGGCGCCGTCATCAAGAGCACCGCGCCATCATATATATAAGAGACCTCCTAAATTTGCATATCTGGTAACGCTTAATTTCAGTGTTCTACCGGGCCGATTTTCATGATTTTTGCGGCTATTGACAGGTAATTGTCTCTAAATGAGCCCGCTCCATGCAGATTTTGAAAATATGACCCAGGTTTCTTTTACATTACGCGGTAAAGTTGCGAATTCTCTCATTTAAACAATGTAAATTTTTATTTTTTGTCATAGTTCGTTAGAGCGCTCTACTGGGCCGATTTCCATGATTTTTGCGTAAATCGACAGGTGATAGGCCCTAGATGAGCCCGCTCTAATCAGATTTTGGAAATAGGACCCAAGTTTTTTTACAATCAAGTTATAAAAGCGAGTGAATTCACAGAATGCTCCTTTTTTAAAATGATAATATAACTTCATTAAACATTATATTTTTAAACGTGGCAAATATTTCTAAAACCTTTACCAAGCGATGGCATCGATATTAATCTCAATGAGCCTCACTCGTGTTGAAAGGAACTATACAAAAATGAAAAAGAGAGAGAAAAAACCAAGGAGGGCGCAATCTTCAGTTTTAACCCACTTTTACATCGATCTTTTACAATCAAACACGTCCAATTTTGAGAGTTTGGTTGCGAATACACCATGCTGCAGCATAGTAAAAGCACAAATTATATAAGAAAACTTAAAAAGCTTTGGAAATCATTAAATTAGACACGATACCACCTTAATATTTTCAAAACACACGTTATATTTTCCTTTAATAAATATTTTTTTTCTTCATCAATATAAATGAGAAGTATCCGCGCAGAGCGTGCAAAAATTTCAAAATCATGAGTCGAAAAACGCTGACTCCGCGAGTTTGAATATTAGAGCCTAACACAGAGCAAAAAGCGCACCGGCGCCTACAAACCTAACGGGATACTTCACGCGTTGCGCAATGCGTGAAGTATCCCTGTTAGGTTTGTAGGCGCCTATGCGCGTGTCACGCTGGTCGCTCGACGCGCCGCAGAGTGATACGACGTTTCAAGCAATTATTTCGCGACATAAGTGTTGCACAGCATCATACGAGATTGAAGGCACTCCAACGTATCAAGAATGACAAGCTTCCTTTAGGGGTACAGAGCTTTCCTTGCGTTTGTCAGTTTGCGTTTTGAGAGAGTTTGTCAGTCCTCCCTAATGCATGTCTTTTAGGGTCTGGCTTGTGCTCTGAAACTATTGACGGTCCAAACTCGTTATATTTTCGACAGTTTGAACCCACTTTGAAAGTTTAAAAGGAATCTCATCATGGAAATGAGTCGATGTAGACAAAAGATGAATGCCTACGGCATCGCAGTTCTCAATGTATTTTCTTGAAGATTTTCTGGAAGAATGGTAATTTTAACATTAAAGAGTCCAAACATCAACTCCAAAGTCAGATATTCACGATTGTGAATGTAGATGGAATACAAAGAAAGTGCACGATTGTTATTTTACCATTTTGAATTTTAAATATTCTAGTAAAAAATGCATCGTGCAAATAGTATGGACTTTAAATAGAGTTTCCAGTTATAACCTTTTATAAGCGCCGCTGCATGAAGTCAAAACGCCTTCAGATTTAGTGTCTGAAGTCAAAACGCCTTCACTTTCGACGCATGCAACATGGACATTCGTAGAGTTCGAATAGTTGCATCCAGGCGTTATAATGAAATTGTCTGAAGGTCCATCAAACGCGATCTGGCAACAAGACCTTACGCATCGTACAAATATCCTGTGAAAACTATAAGGTTTGAAAATTAATTCGTTCTTCTTTAAAACAATAAAATGGAAGCCGAGATTACTGAACACCGCAAACGAGTTACGTGGTCCGGTAGTTTTATTGTCGATATCTTGATGAGGAAGCTATCTAATTGTGTACTTGAGGAGTTCTTTGGAACAAGGGGGTATGAGACTTGCAATGCTGCTAGGATTGTGCAGCTTAGTGCATCGTCTCCAGTTGAACAGTTTGAAAGCTCTGCCGGGATTTTTTCTGAAAAAAACCTTATAATTTTGATTTTTTTATCTGCAAAAGTAATTAGCATGTATTTGTAACTTGCTTCGCTGCAAATTGCATAGAAAGTAGCACGCAGCATTGCAAGTCTTATGCCGTGCAACGCAAAAATGCCGTAAACGCCTTTTTACATGTTTCGGAAACGATGTATCATAGCAGAAAAACTTGTGTACTTTGTGTACTTGTATGTGTTGTGTACTTGTGTACTTTGTGTACTTGTATGTGTTGTGTACTTGTGTACTTGTGTGCTGGTGTGCTGGTGTACTTGTGTGCTTGTGTGCTTGTGTGCTTGTGTGCTTGTGTGCTTGTGTGCTTGCGTGCTTGCGTGCTTGTGCACTTGTGTACTTGTGGACAATGTTTTTACGGAATTCTTTCGCAAATACTATCAAGAACTTAACCTGAAAATTTGAGGTGCATGGGTCAAACAGTTTTATTTCATAAAGCCGGTTTAGTTCCAAAAAACGATATAAAATCTTGATGGATTTACGGCGTTCTTGCTTAGCACGGTGGTTATACCCCTTGTTCCAAAGAACTCCTCAATGGACCACTAGACAAGGTACGAATTTAAGCATTCTGATACATGTTTCCTGACCAAAATTTCACGTAAAACACGATACGCACAACGAAAATTACCGAAATTAACTCCTTACGAAGATATTTAATGATTCTTGATGCGTGAATTGAAACCACCCGCTCATGAAAACTCAATGCTCTACGTCATTCACATCGCGCGCTAAACTTTATCATAAACGTCTCAGCGATATAAAAATCTGGCAACCTCAGTCTTGACGCTTTGGCTCAGCTATAGCAAATTGCTAATAGTTTGAACAACACATGATGGGAAATGAACATTGCTCGATTGAGAAGCTTGCTGAAACCATTGTAGTGCGCGATTTGACTCACGTAGAGCTTTGAGTTTCTTGTGAGCGGCCAGTTCAAATTCCTCGTAACTAATGTGAAATAAAAACGTTAATATCTTCGCTAAGAGTTGGTTTCAGTAACTTTTGTTGCGCGAATCGTGTTCTACGTGAAATTTTGGTTCGGAAACATGTATTAGAATGCTAAAATTCGTACCCTGTCTAGTGGTCCATTCTGATCCTGTTTGAAGGTCCATCAAGCGCGACCTGGCAACAAGACCGTAAATATCCAGCAAGATGCTGCGTCTATTACTTACACATTCAATCAGTGAATCTGACGACTTTGAACGGCCGGTTTCGTCTTGAACCGTTACAAGAGGCAAGAACCACTCCACGCCCAGCCACTTCCTCTCCGCCTGAGTCACTGGCGGGGCGTGAATAATCGATTATCGATACTTCCCAATTCGAAGCTATGGTGAAGAATCGATTATCAAGGTGTTCATTACGAACACCCTGTCTATCGATCCTTTTCCATAGGTTTAAATGACTGATTAAACGATAAATCGCGGAGCACGCCACGCCACCGGCCTGAGTGTGTCACAGTGTAACAATAGTCACAAGCATGCTTACGGATCGCTCGTCAGTACCGCGAGCACGTCGCTCTGAATACGCACGACTTTGTAGTACGACTCCTGAGATAATTCTACATTTTTCCGGGTTTGGGCTCCTTGTGCGGTGGCCCGAGTGATATTTCCCGGTTAGAAAAGCTGGTGACAGTTCATTCCAAAGAGGTTAGTTCACGTGCTGTATAGCGTCAAAAAATGTGGTTTTCGGTCATCGCGTAACGTGACGTAATATCCGTTATTTGGGGACTTTTTTTGTGCTCGTGCAACGTGTGATAGTGAAGGTTAGTTAATTTGTGGTCGTGGTTTGGACTACTAGACAAGGTTACAAGATAAGCAAGGGATACTTATTCTTCCATTAGGACAGAATGTCAAATACTATTGAAACTTTAAATAACCCAAATTCAATTACTAACTGAGAATACGGTGTTTTTTGTGTATTAGTTCAAAATTTTCGCTTAAAAAATATCAAAGTCCACTTGAGTCAAATCGGGTGTAACAATAATTTTAGTGAATTTCTTAGGTGACTAATTTGGTGCTGTCTTTTTCAGAGAGGGGAGGGTCCGAGGAACACTTATGCTCAGATAAACACTGTTACCTTACTCGTGGAGCGATTTTTTATTTATTTTTTTTTTTCAATTTTATTTTTCATTTTTGAGTCGACCGACGTTGATTTTGGTAATTCTCACAAGCGGAAAATTTGAATATACTAACTCAAATGTAACTGCTAGAGTAACTGCAAACGCAAAGTCTGATCTTTTGCGTTAATTTTAAGAGATTTCTACATATTCAACTTGTTCTGCGTGAAAAACGAAACACGTCCCCTAGAGTACTTATATTCTTGCTCAGTCGTGATTCATCGTATTTCAACGATTATATCCCATAAATTTTTAAGCTGAAAAAATAAGATCCGTCCAAACATCAAATTTTTAATTTCAAATTGAAAGGGAACAAAAACGCGATGTTTGTTGCCATTCTCGAGTGTAGTGCATTTTGTGATTGCGATCAGCCTTGTTCTTATCAAGATTGCAAGTACTGAATCGTATGATGTAACCCGTGTGAATGTGTGCATCATTGATGCAGAAATTAATGTCGGGGAAAAACACGCGTTAGGTGACGTCATAGCTCAAGTACTTCGAATGACGACACGCCCGTTGTGATTTGACGCAGGAACTTGGTGTTCGCAGGGTAGGATTAGCCGGGAATGCTGTACTGCGGGCTGATTATTGAGATTGATAGACAAAGCAATAGACAAAGAAGACATAGAGAGTTTGGGGCTATCCTATTGGTTGAAATGGGTGAGTCTTATAGACTAAGGGAGAACATGATGGACTAACTATCGGGTCTGTCGTGGGTTGCCGTAACTTAGTCTATTGCCTACCTCCTTTGTCCATTGCAACCATCCGTTCCCACCAATAGGATCGCTCCATATATCTTTCGTCTTCTTTGTCTATAGCTTTGTCAATCAATTTCAATAATCGGCGGCCGCTGTTGTGCTAAGTAAGAACGCCGCCTAAGAATTCGAATGTCGCCAAATTTCTTCTCGGAAAATATCAATTGTTGAAAAAGTTATGAATATTATTCCATGTTTGCAGACTTTTTAGGTAAAATAACCTACGAAATCCTGTGAAAAATCGGAGGAGACATGTTCCCAAACTTTCCTGAAAATTCGTGATTTTTCGCATGAAATTTAGCAACGTCTGATGGTTCATACGCAGCGCCGTTCTTATTTCACACGGCAGTGTAGCACCTCATGATCACGGCCCAAGGGCTCTTAGGCGTGTTTTTTTTTTACACATCAGATCCTCTGAGAGTCTTTGGAGTCTAAAAGACAGATTTAGTGAGGCCTTAAGCCTGGAATTAAGGGTGTCATACGGCCCTTGAATTTCAGGATTCGGGGTCCCTAATAACCGGCACTCCGGGCCCCTGAGCGCTGGTTCGGCCAACGGAATTGGAACATAGAATAATCATTTTCCGCTGATTGACGTGGAATTTTGATATTACTTTCATATTTTGTGAGTCAGTTTCGAAATAAGAAACGCTTGGATTAAATATTCAAGATTTGCTTGCTTACAGGCTACAAACTTACTAATTCATATTTCACAATATTCCAAAAAGTTGCGGCGCTCTAGTTCAGGTGTAAAAGATATACAAGCCTTGAAACATTACTGCCGTGCTAAAAAAGAATGTCTGATGCGCTTTACAGTGTTGCTAATATTCTCTAATTTAATGCTTATTTTTTTCGTAAAATTATGAACGCCTAATTGGAAAGTTTTAAACTCCTCACAGCGCAAGTTAAGTATGAGCCTCTCTAAGAAACTCGACGAAAAAATTTCCAGATTTCTAGAAATTTCATACTTTGAAACGAGAGATTTAGCGACGTTCAAATGATTATACTGCATTTTCCCACGCTAGAAAATTGATTAGGTCGATTATCGTAAGTTTGGGGTCGGTCAGTGAAGCATCTCGTTTGAAACAGTCTCACTGTAGATATGGTAGGTATAAACGTTTATTTATCGATCGAATCGGAGAATTTTTCGGGAAGAACTTGGCGACGTTGCATCATTTTTAATGAAGATATTAAATCATCGGCAAAAATGAGCGGCAAGTTTTTTTGAAAAACTGTTTGCAGATTTGGATATTATTCACAAAACTTATCAGCATAGACAACTGATATCTGGTCTGCACTCCAAGTTCAAAGTATACAGACAGACGTGGAGTCGTTGAAGAGCTTGGGATGACGTAACACCAGCCGCACATGATAAGTTTCGTAACACCCAAGAGCACGTGAGACTTTGGAGCCATGCTTGATCGGAAGCTTCTGAAAAAAAAAAAAACCAAGTTTATTTACAAATATTTCATTTTACCTGTTGATTTCAATGCTTAATGCGGCGACAAAAATGTGGACGAATTCACGGCAGAACCAAAGCACTTATATAGGAAGAGTAAGGACATGCCGATAATTTTACGGTTACGCCAATGGCGTCTTAAGGCACAAAACAGCAGCCAACCTATGAATTCAAATTGGACTGAGTTAAGCAGAAAGGAACCAACCCACATTTTGGAAAAAATTGAGTTATGAGTGGTTTTGAACTCAACCTCTGCGCTACTATCTATCGCCAAAAATTCAAAGTTTTTGTTGGAGCAACTTTTGCAGAAATTGAACTTGAAGTTTAACTTTTACATTGAGTCTTATGTAGGAGCTAAACTTTAAGCCTCTTTTTCTTGGTTCGATTCCGATGTGGCTTGGTTCCTTTCTGTTTAACTCCGTCCAATTATAGGTTCGTTACGTACTTTACGACTTAGTTTTTACACACGCTTCCTTATTTTTGCGAAAGAACGCTCATTTATGGACATTCTTGGCCACCTTGGTTTGTTATTGGAATCTGAAGATTGCCAGAGGCATTCTTCGTGTGCGTAGGGGCGGACTGGCCATGGGGGCGGGGAGGCGATCGCCTCCTAACAATTTGCCGCGGGGGTCCCGAAGGGGCCCCCACGGCGAATTTTTTTCGAGTCATCGTTTTTTTCCCCCGTATTGTTGTAATTTTCCTATCCTTTTCAGTCACTAAAAGGCCCCAAAATCCTTGAAAATTTGTCTCGTACATTAAAGCGCTATGTGATGAAAGGGGCCCCCGAAGAATCCTGAGAATGGGTTATTTTGAACTTCAAGAACTGTAGACTTTAACTCCAATAATGCTTAAAATTGCGTTTAAAAGTGTGAAATTTTCAAAAATTTCCCCAAAAAAGGGGAGGGCCCCCGGACCTTCTTAAAGGGGCCCCCGAACGACAGGAAGGGCCCCCACATTTAGGTCGCCTCCTAACTTTTCGACTACCAGTCCGCCTCTGCCTGCGTAGGTTGGGTACCCTTTTGGGCCTAAAGAGCTCTTTATTAGAACTTATAGAGCTTATGGCACTTCAACTAGTTAGATAGGTTGGAGATGTATGAAAGCATTAAGTATTGTTTGTGTGACATTTAAGTTTAAAAGTAACCAAACTTCCTCGGCGGAGAGATTCATTAAATTGTGCTCAGAAATAAAAAACGAGTGGCTATACTGCCATGTTTGTTCTATGATGCTATAGCATGTGGAATTGTGGACAACATGCATGGGAGTGTCAACATGGTACCATGTTCCACTCACCAACACGGATCATTTTGGTGACAATATTATGCAATATTATATATTATCGTTCTTAGCAAGGTTGTGCTTTATTGCTATGGATTTTGGCTAAAATTACGTTATTTTGATTTTTTTTTTACAGTTTATATCGAGGTTGAATCGAGGCGCCGTTTAATTAGATTAATTTGAATTCAAGCATGGTGGAGGATGACATGATAAGGCGCAGTGATGAATGGTGCGTTTTGGGCATCACAGGAATCGGCCGTTCTGGAAAATCAACCCTGGCGAAGAAACTACAAGCGAAGATCCCCGGTTCTTACGTCATACACCAAGATGACTACTTTCATCCACTGGACTACGAAGGCCACGAATATGTAACCGGTTTAGGGGGATCGGTTGCCAACTGGGAGATCATCTCAAGCATAGATTTCGATAGCCTATTATCTGACGTCAGAAGCATATTAAACAGGTGAGCCCCCCATGTGCGAGTTAAATACTGCCGTGCTGCAGAAAAACGCCGTATGAACCTACAGGCGTTTTTCCTTTCATAAAACATGAATTCCCTGGTAAATTTATGAATACGCGCCTGAGAGGCGTTTTATGGCCGTAATCAAGTCAAAATGTTTTGGCAGAAGAATCCTGGCGCTATCACACCAGGTCAAATTTTTAAAATTCGTCGTGCTAAAAATATGGTCTAATTCGTTCTAAATTTGGTAATGATTTCGTTTGGATTGAAAATCGAGGAAATCGAAGGATTGGGTTTCATGTTCTACAATGACTAATAGGGCTCTCGTAACTCAGTTACAAGTTGACTACGCGTCATGCGTCATTCCTGTTCTGCATCGAGTGGTTCACTTCATCATATTTAAATTCAGACACATGTGTAATATTGAAGTCAACTTCAAGAAGTATTCCATCTTCTCGTCTATTGCGTCATGTCCTTGTCATTTTCCGTTGTTGTTTACAAATTAATGTTTCGTGACAGTCACTGGGATGGGAGGGATTACATTTCATTTAGCCACGCAACAAGAATTGTTGCATTTAGGCACAGATTGTAGGTGCTGTGAGGCTAAATGAAAGAGGAAAAGCAAGTGTAGCAAAAAGCAACACATTTTCTTAGAGGTAGCCACGAGCACAGTGCAAAATCACGTATCCTCATTACAGTATCACTGATCTAACCTATTCCAACCTAACCTTACCTAACCTGACCTAACGCAACCTAACCTTACCTAACCTAAGGGAGGAGAATCCGACGTATTCCGACGCATGCGGTGAGTTTGAGGAGGGAAAAATTTGAGGTCTGAAGCTCTATTCCTCCATATGCAGTCCCCTCACTTTCCGGAACCAGCTCCGAATTCCGGAACTTTTTAGAGTTTTCTGAATTTTTCCCGGAACTTTTGAAATTCTCCAAATGATCCGGATCTTTTGCATTTTCCGGAACTTTCTCGGAACTTTTGAAAAAAATCTAAAAGGAATCCCGGAACTTTTGACGGTCATGGAGTAAGAGGAATTGGAACAAAAAAGTTCCGAATCCCGGAACTTTTGACAGACATGAAATGGGAGCACTGTCCATATGACTCAATATTACATAAATAAAGTTCAATGTGGATTACTTGATTTTATTTTATTTTACTTTTTTATGAAAAATAGTGGAAGAATAAATTTAATTAAATAATTAAAGTAGTATTAGTGTCATTAAGGTATGTTTTGGAGCCCTTATGGCCCTGTATATATTTGTATAAGAATTAAACTAATATATAAATACATTTTACAGGTATGATTCTCCCGAGAACCCGGTATTGATCATTGAAGGACACTTAGTTTTAAACGAGCCAAGACTAAACTCCATAGTGGATAAGCGAATTTGCTTGACGATGGATAAGGAGGAATGCTGGGAAAGGAGAAAGCACGTGGACTATGGAAACCATGATTCCAAGCGGTACTTCAACCTTTGCGGATGGCCGGAGTATCAGAAACGATTGAGTGAAATGAAACAAATGAACGATCGCGCCAAACACAACAACGATAGAATCAAGTTCATTCACTACAGCACGGATTTTGATAAGCTGGTAGACGAGCTGATAGCTGACGCGATGAAAATATGCGAAATCAAATCTAAAAGTCGGCGAAAAAAAACATCGATAGCCTGAGAAGTGAGAAGACTCTTTTTTTCCTTGGTGCGAAAATTAGCAGGCATTTTCAACGTTGTGTAGTCTATCGGCATCGCTGCAACGCGCGTTAGAAAGGTCAGTGTGCGTGTTATGAAATCGTTCTGACACTTGAATCTTCAAGATTATGAAAAAATCAGGCGATCTGCCAAATTGATGAGTTTTTCCGATCTACGTGGAATAATCATGGAGCTGTCAGGCGTCGTTCACAAAAACTTACGGTGGATGACTTAATCAGTCTCATATCACCGCAAAGAATTGAAAACCTGACCTCTTGGAGGGCTTGTTTTTTTTACATTTTTGTCAAATTCTTTTTAAAATACGATTCCAAATCAAATAATTAGAATTATTTTAATCTATTTTTATGAGTATGAAGGGTAAATAATACAACTTCAGCAAGCATTATACCCAGTGTATGCCGTTTTTATCAAGGTGAAACTAGTGTAAAATAAATATATATAAAAACAAGCAGTGAACTCCAACACAATGTGTTGATAAGGCGCGTCATTAACTCGCACATATCAACCCCTTTAGTTTTCATTTACAGAGATTTAAAAAAAGGCAAGCAGCACAACAAGAGAATTCACGATCCAACACTGCAAGGTCAACGACGCACCTTCACGAGACCGTGTATTGTGAATCTAGAAAGCTATTCGAACAAATTTAAGTTTTTTGATCTGCCTCAAGCAAAATCTTTTCAGATTCTTGAAGAAAAGTGCTACGGAAAAAATTAAGCGAAGAAAGGAAAAATTCTGTCGTACTCCTAGAAGATAAAGTCGATTTAAAGGTATTTTGGGGCTAAAATACCCAAATCACCGGTATTATAAATCCCGTTATATTATTGAAAAGAAATTGACTCGATATAAATGCAATTGTCTTAAATATGTCTTGATTTTGTTATTTTAAACGTCTTTTCATGCAAAGAAGCTCAACCATGTCCATGCTTTATTCATTCATGAATTGAAAGTAAGCAATCCACATCCCGAAAATCTACCGATTTGCCGTAAAAAATCGCAGAAACTTGATATACCAGGTCGATGTACCCACTCTTTGAATTTACCAATCAATTTAGTGAGTGCACGTATGTGAAAGTCAAAATGCTATAGTCATTTTGGGTGCATTCATTTTTCATGAAACAATTGTAAGTAATTTCAATCTCGAAAAACCATAAATTTTCCGTATAAAATAAAAAAAATCAAAATATGTCGACTCCCTGACGTGAAAATTAAATTCTACGTGTGAAAATACTTATGTATCGATATGCTGAACAGAATGCCCGCCTCTCCTCGTAATTTACAAACCGTTCCTATACTCATCTCAAAATTTTTCTCAGAGCTTTGTGTTATTATCAGCTTCCATTTAAACCCCGGTTTGATGGCCGAATCGGCTGCCCAAAAAGCAAGCCATTTTTGAAGGGCTCTATGAGAAATTCGTGATATTATCAGCTCTCAGGAAATCACCCCATGGGTAAAATTGCTGGTATAAATTTTCGAGTGCTTAAAATAATCGTATTCAAGAAACTAAGGCATTAAACTATGGAGTCAATTTCGTTTTAATAATATAACGGGATTTACTTGTCTTCAGGTCAAAACTCATACAAGAAAGCCCCTTGCAAGAGGCTAATTTTTTGTAATTTCACTCAATTTTTTCTCCTTTTTATAATTGAATTGCTTGTCACATTCTGAGGTCAATCATATTAAATTGTAATTTATACATTTCTTTTTTTCCCCCTTCATTTTATTTCTTGTTTGGAGAAGTTTTGTTTATTTCTTCGGATTTCGAATACTGTAACTTCTCTTCTATTTGGCCGATTTTTACGAATGAGACCTCTTTTAATTCGTGTTTTAACGGAAAGTAAGGAAAAAATTGCTAAAAACTCGCGAAACAATTTTTTTTTAAAATTGGACGAATCTTAGCGTGACGGTGAAATAGTTAATGAAGCGTAAGTAATTGGGCGAGGGGCTGAGGATCCCGGCCTCGCTTGGCGACCGTCATTAGCTATTGTTCGTCGAGACGCCGACGCAGTGATCAGGAGCGTGGGGAAGAGAGGGGTAAGTGGATTCCTGTATGAGCCACGTTTAGCTAATGGTCTAATGAGTCTCGAGGCTCATCACAGATTGCACTTACACAGATTGCACTATCATGAGTGGCGGTAGCCACCACCGGGCAAGTAACCTATCCTCCAACAATTGGCAACACAGCACAGCCCGGTCGAGGCAATGACACCATAGTTACACGAACTTGGCTTATTTGGGTTTTTCAGAGCACGGGTACCAACTTTTGAAAAGTAAAACCGAGGTTACAGATCTGTCAAAGCAACGTTTTGAACAAAACGGAGGAGTTAAATTCTCATTCCGAGAGTGCCGACCTGCTCAGCCATCCTCGAATCAATTCGCTTGATTCTGCTTATATATGCATATTTTAAATCAGCGCGTCGCATTCTTAGGCTTTTTTTAAAAAAACCAAGTAACGTAGACTCTTGGTATTCACTGCACATAAACTAGCGACCCCCAGAATGAGAAACAACTTTAAATCATAATTATTGATGGATAAATAAACTTTTTACACGCTTTGGAAAATCTCAAAAGTTCGCGGTAGTCACTTTTCGGTAAGGAACTAAGGGACTCGGTTATTGTATCGAGCAGGGTTCGAAACGATCGCAAAGGCGGTATACTACGTATACGCGCCAAAAATGGTATTCGCTTAGGCTGTTTAATGTAGATCAAAGTCTGTGTCAAAAAGAAGCATTTCACGTGTGGACATGATTCGCAAATTTGTTTACAATTTTTCAATATAATTTGAATACAGCTGTGATAAGCGGAGAATATCTACAAAAATAGTATGCAAGGGGAGCAGAAATTTTATGGAATTAGGCTCTCCCACCTTTCTGAGATGTTGTTGTCAAATAATTTTACGTGGAGCTTGTGCTAGCAAGATTAAAACTGAAATATCAATCAAATTCGATCGTCAATTTTATATCATCACAAGTCGTATCAAATTAAACAGTTTCTCCGACATTTTTGGAATTGTTTTGCTTACTTCATAATAATGAGGGGCTTGGAGGACGCGAGGTGCATAAGTGCAGTTTCTGCTATTTCCAGAAATGCGTGTTTGAAGTTTCGAAATTACATGATGCTTAAAAGCTGGAGCTTGGGAACGAATTTTTCGCAGCATATGCATTAAGACTAGTTTTACTTGAAATCATTAATATTTCAATTTTTTTAAAACATTTCAATTATGCGCCTTGTCCTCCAAGCCCCTTAAAGCTTCTTCCAATCGATGATCTTGCTTGACTGAAGGATTGGAAGAAAAAATGGATCGTTTCAGGCTCCTGAGTCGATTTGGCGCCTTTCTAGTTCCAAAAATTTGCACGTAGGCAATGATGGTACATTTCTCTACTGAGAGACTCGGTTATCTTTTTTTCCTTCAGGTTTTTTATTCTCACCGTGCATTAAGAAATACATAAAAAATTGTTTGGTTAGTTATTTTACTTACAGACATTTAGCATCCTAGGAAACGTGCTTATCTTGCTCGTCGTTATACGATACATACGTATACCGATAAAAGTGACGCCTGATTGTACATTCTCGTGCTCAAAGGTTTTCTGTGTTGCGCAAATCAAAATTGAAGGCGCTCTGACTTTCTTATCCGGTCTATAGATATACTATAGCGCTTGGATTCAACTACTCGTGCTTAGAGGTTGTCTCGGTTGCATACATGAAAATTGAAGGCGTTTCTGTTTTTTTTTGGGTCTAAATATCTATAAGTGTGCTTGCCTGCAATTGAGTTTTTTTCGGTAAAAGGGCGTATCTGGCTTGCAATGCTGCTAAGATTGTGCAAATTTTGTACGGAATTTGCGGTAGATAAAATTAACTCACAGCCGACTTACTCTCTTACAATAGTGAGGAAAAACTCGGATCAGATTAAGGAAAAAATTCGTGACAGAACTGTCGGATAGGTCATAGGGTATTTCTTTAACGATTTTTCGTCCGCGCACCTGTTTTTTCCAGTAATTTACATCCACGCGTTTTTTCGGCACGGGAGTTTTGGTCCACGTGCCAGTTGAGACCCAATGTTAATTGGCCCAAATGTAAATACAAACGACAATTGCTCACGACGTTTTTGGATGAAAATGTATAATGTCTTAGAAGAATGAGGGTTTGCTTGTTTTTTTGTTTTGTCTGTTTGGTACAATTGAGAATAATATATAGTTGAGAGTTTTGGTAAAAATAGGGGAGCGTCAATTCCATAGGACAAAATTCACTAAAACTCCCTACACCTCTTTGGTGTGACAGGACTTAATTATCTTTCAAGAAATTTCCACCTCGTTATACCTGAACCGGATAAACCTCTACATTTGCGTCAGCTAAAGGCTCTTAGATTTTTCCTGTGTACGATGAGTATCTTGATTTATTTTGCGAGGAAAGATCTGTACTTTTAAAGGATGCCTGTCATTCTTAAAACGTTCAATTTCATATAATACCGTGCAACATCTCTGTTGTGAAATAGTTGCTTCAGGCGCCGCCGCACGGCGGGCGGGCGGCCAGCGCGCAACGCGCATTGGCGCCTACAAACCTAAGTGGATACTTCAAGCATTGTGCAATGCGTGAAGTATCCACTTTGGTTTGTAGGTGCCAGTGAGCCTCTTGCGCTGGAAGCACGCCGCTCCGCTCTCTTAGGCTTTTATTTATACTCGCATAGTCAGCGTTTTTTAACTCATGATTTTGAAATGTTTGCACACTGCGTTGATTATTCTCACTTAAATTGATGGGATGTAGGAGTTTAGTGTGCGAATTTTTTAGTTCCACCATCGAAATTGTTTTAACATAAGTTTATACCACATCCGTAACTGCATCCCACAATTTCTATCAACAGATTACTTCAACCGTCATGAAAATGAATTTAAATTAACTGAAATGTTATTCAATTAATGCTGAGAGAAGATGGGACCGGTGTCGGTGTGATTCCATATAATCCGCTGATCCACCTCGCAATTGAACGTATTTATGCTAGAAGGAACTATGCGCATGTTGTTTGCGTGCAACATAGTTCCTTTTAGCATAAAAACATCCAATTCTGAAACTTCGTCCAAGAGGGAAGAATCGCCACATCTAAATGCCTCAAGGTTGCCAGGTGAATGTAATAATAAATAAATCACATCGAGTAAAGGAAAAGCGCCAATTTTCCAGCACTATCTGTCAACAATGAACGGTTTCAGGAGATTTTAGCAAATGCCAACTTAATTTGGAGGGGGAACATTCAAAAGGAAGGGTACGTCGTTCAATGGAAAGTGACCTTTAAAATTTGGCAAACGGTTGTCCTTCGCGTACGATCCACTTTTTTCCGCACGAAGTTGCGAGTTCAAGAAGTTTAAAACCAACCGATTTTTTCTTTTTTGTGATTTATATTTATAAATTATTATACGAAGGGAGTCCCCAAACCACTCGTGGCAGGCATTTTTTCCAAGTTGTTTTAGATCGAGCGAATTCGGGGATAGCTGGGTTAATTGAACCCTATAAGGAGTCCGAATTGCATCGTTCCGGAGCTCCCCCTCCCCCGCCCCCCAAATGGGTAAAAAAGGGGAGGTCCTCACCTTACACGTAAGAGTTTACATCATAAGCCTGAGTTAATGCCATCGTAATTAAAAATATTACCGACAATTTTAATCTATATCATTATGAAGAAATCTAATGTTGACTCATTCGTATCTGAAAAATTAACCCCTCAAAGTTGGGGAACAGATCCCACTGCTGTTCGTTCACTAAATTGACGTAAAGGAATAAATATTTTTTCATAGGTAAGAAATCAGCATTTGACGGTCTGTAGGCCTCCGAAGCGTCGCTATCCGGGAAAAAGGCGGGGGGGGGGTGTCCTAAACTGGTTTAATTTACGAATATAGTTTGAACAACGAAGATGCAGCTGCTAAACAGGGAGGGAGCTCTTTAAAGTTCCTTGCTTGACCCGATACTTTTATAACTGAAATCAATTTAAGTATATAATTCTGTACATAAAATGGATTACATTTTGCAATAGGAAACTATACTATTTCTATCTCATCTGTAGAACGACTTATGCTCATTGCAAAACTGATTATATACGAGATGTTCCTAAACTAGGCTAGAAATGACTGCAGTTCCTACTTGCAAAATGTGGTCCATCTAACAAGTAGACCCCTGAATTATAGAAAAACTCAGTGTTCCTCTATTAATAATGCATCCATACCATAATAGCAAAAGAGTGTTTGCCTTGGGATTTGAGAACATATACCTAAGTAAGAACGGAGAGTAGAAATTCAGGGCCGGATCTAGGGGATGGCTACATGGGCCGCGGCTCATGGCAGCAAATTTAGGGGGCGGCAAATGTTGTAATTTTTTTAAGTATAGGTATAAAAAAATCGGATTCAGAAAAAAAATTACAGACGAGAAAAGGTGACAAAATCTCTCATTTCCTGAGAGTCTAGTAATTTCTAATTTTGTCGTCTTTCGGTGATACAAGAGACAGCACCTTTAATTAGTCGAGTTAAGAGAGAAACCCAACACGCAATTTGGCCTGGAACGGCGCGGCGCAGAGACCAATGATGACCAGGACTTGAGATGAAAAGGAGAAACCCTCGGCGCGGCAGTCGGCATGAAACACATATCAGCGCCTACAAGACTGCATGAATACATCACGCATTGCATCAAACACAGTGCGGTCAGCGTGAAACGCATAGCGCCTACAAGACTGCATGAATACTTCACGCATTGCGATAAACACAGTGCGGTCAGGAGCGGTCGGCGTGAAACGCAAAGCGCCTACAAGACTGTAGGAATACCTTACGAATTTCGCTAAACCCAATGCGGTCAGCGAGGCGCCGCGGCGGAAGTTATAATTATTAAATCACATTTATGTTTGTTCTTTCATAATTTTTTCGTTCATTTCTACAAATGGAAGTCCTCGTCCACACAGAGATAGGTATATGGAACTTAACTTTTCCGCAAAGTTTTGTGAACTTTTGCTAGTAGTGTTGACAGGGTTTTCGCAAATAATGTGTCCAACAAAAATGAACGCGTCTAATGCACCTCTCTTTTTTTGGCACGTTCACTTAATGGTTTTTATTGATGTTTCAAAACGAACGATAACGGGGCGGCAAAATGCAAGTGGACCATGGGCGGCAAGTTGGTAAATCCGGCCCGGTAGAGATTGTGGAAAATTGGTAAATTGAATACTCAGGAGCAATAGCAAGGAAAGGACTGAATGAAATAAGACGCAGAGACGTATAAAAAAGCGGAAAGCGAATTTTATAATTGAATGAGACGGCACGGAGGGGCAGAGTAAATGTCTTGTTAAATTGAGTCAAAGGAAATGAATAAGTAAGAGCGGAGCGGAGGGTTAATGTTCTGAAATCAGAGAGACTTGACAAAAGAGAGCTTACCGCTTCTTAGGCGCCTCAAAGCTGAGACTGCGCATCCATCAGCCCCCGAGGCATCGGGAAACTACTAACTGCAGTGGCGTCTACAAAAGCTTCCTTGCATCTCTTGTCGCGCTGAAAAGTTTCCGAGTTTCCTTCATTATCGCAGGGTTCAATTTTCGAGTTATAGGGGCTGGAGTGGAGGAACGCAGCGCGATACAGAAATGCATAAACGGGGGGAACATGAGACGCCAAAACACCTGGCAGCCATCCACAAAAATTAGACCGAGTTTTGCAGAGATGCGCCGGGTGAAGGGTGTAACGAGTGTTGGTATTAAGGTGATTCGATGGACGCCATGTTTTGTGTCAGAACGGCATGCGATATATCGCATCCCCTTTCCCCTTAAATCAAGTAAAATTCTTATCAGGTTAAAGTCTGAACCAAATCGTTGAGTTTGCGAAAAATCCGCAAGCCGGTGAAAATATCCCGTCGAGATACACGACGTTACTCGACGACGGTAAGCGCTGTATACATAAGCAATTGACGCATCTTTGCGCTAAATGATGCAATGTTTGAAGTATTCATACGATTTTGCAGGCGCTCAATAAGGCTTATGCTGATTAATTACGTTTGGTGAAGCGATTGGCGCATATTCGCGTTTGATGATGCTATATTTGTAGTATTCAGAGGATTGTGCAGGCGCCTCAGACAGTTCTTAAGGTGATTCGATGGACGCCATATTTTGTGTCGAAACGGCATGCGATATATCGCATCAATTGGTTCCATTTTTTCAGCCACTTGTCATTTTTCTCCAAATTTGAGATCGCAATCCTGTTGTCAGGAGGCTAAAGCACTCACTTACCAGTTTTAACGAAGAAATTCAACGTAATAAATGCGAGGTTTTTTTAGAGAGAAAATATCGCATTCGAGTGCAGTTTCGATATCAGTATCGAATGCGATGTCTTTCTCTCTGAAAAAACCACGCCTTTATTACGTTGAATTTCTTTGTTAAAATTGGTAAGTGGCTTTATATAACTAAAGACTAAATTGAGAAGTAGAACAATAAATCATTAGAAAGCGTTATAATACGTAACTCTTTGCAGCTTAATGCGCGAAAAAATTCGGGTGATTATCATTTCTACTAAAAATATGACTGACATATGTATGTTGTCTGTTACGGCGACAAAACTATTCCAGTTATCGTGAAACCACCCTCATACAGAATTTTTACGCAGCACGACAGTTTAGCTCATGCATACCATCACTGAGAAAAAACTATGGCTTATAAACCTATTAGAGGTAAATATGGAACACCACTAATAGTAGTACCTCTACATATAATAATAGCACATATACCTTAGTTATGGTACATATACCTTAATTAGGTACAGAGACCTTAGTATGGTTCACAGACCGAGAATCATTAGTTTATTTACGACTATTATAGGTGTTCCATATTTACCTCTAATAGGTTTATAAACCATAGTTTTTTCTCAGTGACGGAGTTACAGTTTTGGAACTTTCGTGCAAAATCGGGCGAAACGATTTTTTTTGGCGTACACGCCTTTTTCCTTTAAGGCGTCTTTAGATTCCTGTGCACGACACACCTAATTTTCTTTCCGGTTACTCCGATCCTCATTACGGATACGTAAATCCGCAAATTATTTTCCACCACCCCCTCTCTGAGCTTTCGGCTCCTGACATTAAAGTGAAGCGTATCGATCAATGTCATCTCTACTGCCGTGCTAAGGAAGAACGCCGTATGAGCCTTCAGACGTTGCCAAGTTTCCTCCGATAAAAACCGAAATTACTAGGAAAATTGTGAATATTATTTTCTCAAATTTTCAGACAATTTTGTACATAATTCAATCTAAAATATCTGAAAATTTCAAGGAAAACTATGCATAAAATGTCTCAAAAGTACAGGTTTTATCGAGGAGAATTTGGCAACTCCCGAATGTTCATACGGCGTTCTTCCCCAGCACGGCTGTCTAGCTCAGTGCTTACTTGAGCGAGGTGCACGCACACCTTTCGATTAGCATATGCAATTTTAGTTCGAGGATGGAGGATCCAGGTTCAGCAGGGAGGAATTTCAATATTCCACCTTTTCAGGGCGTTTAATTGGGTTTCCCCATCAACTCGTTTGTGGTTTTGCGGCCACGAGCTTTTAATACTTGGAGGAAAAAATCGTATAAATTATTCGTATAATTGCACTTTCATGTTCGTTATGAAATAGGAATAATAAATCATTTTCCTGGAGTCCGTATTCGTTTTTTTCACCCCCTAAGCGAAAAAGTTGGAGTTCGGCTGTGGACGATAGATAGTGAATTTGGTCTGAAGTGAACAAGTCTGTATACAGGGTGTCCGGTGTCCCAGGCTTTTTCTCGCTTGTTTCAGGTCGTACGAAGTCCAGAATCGTCGGGTTGAATACTGCCGTGCTGAGGAAGAACGCCTTATGAACATTCGATGGTTGCCAAATGTCCCTTGATAAAACATACATTTTTGACAACATTTATGCATATTTTGCCTCGAAATTTTTAGATATTTTAGATTAAATTGCGTATAAAATTCTCTGAAAATTTCGGAAAATAAGATACGCAATTTTCCCAGTAATTTCTGTTTTTATCGGAGAAAACTTGGCAACATCTGAAGGCTCATACGGCGTTCTTCCTTAGCACTGCAGAAAAGGAGATCAACTTTCAGGGAATTCAAGTGTAAGGAAACAAGGACACGTTAGGAGGGAAAGTTAGTTCAGTTTCTTTTAAGAACAAAACATGTCTAAGAATCTGCAAAGTTTTGTTTTTAGATAAATCTTTTGAGTCACCACTGATTGGGAGCCGTATCACAAAAGCCCTATTTATTCACACGTATCATGCGTTTATGCACCATCTCTTGCTAAAAGTAACGTAAAGAGGTAATTTAAGTCGATTGGAACATGTTGGCTGTCAAACTTACAGGAAAAAAGGGGACGAAAAACCTAATCGGACCCAGAGGTAAAACTGAGAAACCGCCTAGTTTGTTAAGTAACGAAAGGATCATGATCATAGGGGGATAATTTACAGGCACGACATGACAACGTGATTGCGCACGGCTGTAAAAAATAACTCTTTGCTGCAAATTGAAAGTTCAAAGCATGCCTCAATCTTTTGAACTTGCTTCAATTTTGAAAGACTGAGTAAATCACAAGGCGACAAGGGATTTTAGATGAAAGGGGGATTGCCAACTCCTTTATGGGCTTAGGGAGGATAGGTGACTCTGGCAGCTGGAGGTCGCAGAGCGCCAGAGAGCCCTTTGAAAGCTGCTTTTATGTATGTATGTGACACATTTAAGAAAATATCTATGAAGATTAGCCCGATGACTTTAATTTTGCAAGAATATTCAGAGATACGTCTAATTGTGCACAGGATGGCAGCATGAAGGCATGTCAAACTTATTGAATTTTCTCTGCACGCAGCAAAGGGAATGCGTAAAGTGCCGAGGTTTATCCTTAAGATGAGTTGGATGCATCAAAGCAGCTTCGTCAATGAAAAAAGAGACATTGATCCTACGAGAGAAACATTTTAAGGTATTAAAAGTGATGAGAAAGCGCCCACGGTGAGTTTCTCGCCAAAGCAGCCTTGCTGTCTGACATCTAACATATTTTTCAGAAGGTTCAAAAGGCCAGGAGCCCAGGCTCTGAAAGCAGCTTCGACGTGCTAAGGAAGAACGCCGTATGAAAATTTGAGAGTTGACAAATTTCCTTGGATAAAATGTTTATTTTTAAGGAAAATTATGAATGTTTTTCCTTAAAATTTTTAGACACTTCAGATCAAATTACAAACAAAATTATCTGAGAAATTGGCAGAAAAGTATTCCAAAATTTTCCTGAAAATTAGTGATTTGCCAGGGGAAATTTGTCAACGCCTAAAGGCTCATACGGCGTTTTTCCTTAGCACTGCAGAGCTGAGCTGCTGTTCTTTGAACTCTTCCTAGTTTATTTACCCGATCAACGGCAATGGGTCGTTTACGTTTGTCAGAGAATTGTGTTTTGATGGTAGAATCCTGTATCGATGCCCCAAGTCAAAATAACGTATTCTCTTCGGAAAACTCTAAAAATGCGTACATTGAGAATATCCACTTGTGTGTCGTTTTTTCCTAAAAGAAAAGGAGCCAAGAGTTTATTTAGAAACCCTCCGTGAATTTTGTTTTCTACCCATTCGAAGCTGCCAGGTTTCAAAGCATTGTCCAGGTTTTTTCCGTTACTTTTTGAAAAATTTGGCGGGGGATCAGTTCAATCTTTCGTAATGGAGAATATGCATAAAAATGTTTCATCGCTTTATCTGATAATGCTGAATGAGCTGGCTTTGCAGTATTTTTCATAATTTATTCAGAATTTTGGAAATTGTAGGAACATGGATTTAAAAGTTAGAGAATGTACCACATCCGGCGGTATTTCCCATTTAAACACCGTGTATTTTTGAAGATTTGGTTATTTTGTTACGTCTCCCTCAAAAATTGTTCCATTTACAAACCAAAGACATTCTCGTGCTAAGTTTTCTTAATGGTTCTATCTTAAATATGCACTGGAAAAAAAAAAAAAAAAAAACACATTGGATCTAGAGTCCAGACTCTTGAAAACATTGACAAGGAAAAGTACTCTTGATTCAATCGGATTTTTGCTTGAATCAAAAAGAAATCCGCTTAAATTAAGAGGCTTGGTTCTTGATTTAAGCTAGATTCTGCTTGAATGAAGAGTCCTTTTTCTTTTCGATGTTTTTAAGAGTCTGGACTCTACATCCAATGTGTTTTTTTTCCAGTGTGAAATCCACCACATTTTAGACACCTGCAAATTGTATAAAGCCGCTTTCATGGCGCAAATTAGCATCACCCGCAAATTCTTCACGTAAAATGGGGTGTCTTACAACGAGGAAGGAGGGGTGTCCAAAAGTCGGCCAAAACGACTTGAGTGATAGCTTAACGGCTCCTTAAAATTCCCGGAAAAATTAAAAATTTCCCACACTGAAAGAAAAAACACATCTAGAGTCCAGACTCTTGAAAACATTGACAAGAAAAAATACTCTTGATTCAATCAGATTTTTGCTTAAATCAAAAACCAAGCCTCTTAATTTGAGCGGATTTCCTTTTGATTTAAGCAAAAATTCGATTGAATCAAGAGTATTTTTTCTTGTCAGTGTTTTTAAGAGTCTGGACTCTAGATCCAATGTGTTTTTTTTTTTTCCAGTGCACAGTAATCTCGTATAGAGAAACTTGTATACATCACACTGCGATTTAAATTGCGGTGTCTCGTGGGGGACTATCGAGTCGAGCCGTGCGCAGCGCTGCTCGCGTGGCGGCACCGCTGAGCGGGGATCCCACAAGACAGCGCCTTCAGTCTCGCGAACGCAGCCCGGCACACCGTTCACCGGCTTTAAAAAATAACTCCCTCCTTCCGCTCTCGTGCACCGCTGGGATTAGAGCCGCACTCGCTCGAATTTCAACCCGACGCAACAGTTTAGTGCGATAAAGATTAAGTGCTTTTCGAGGTCTCCGTCCGCGTGCGAAACATTCTCAGTCGTTAGGTAATTTTTTCGGTCCGGGGATGCTTTTTTTTGCTATCGTTCGTACTTGCTGAACCTCACGTTACGTCACGGAGATTACGTACTTGTTTGGTAGAGCGTGAAAGGATTATATGCTTTGAGTGATTTTTTACGCGAGGTCGGATCCAAAAAGTGTACGCTTCTGTATCCTCTTATCTTGTGTACGTTTAATAAAATATAGATGTTGATTAGGAAGTTACAACTGCTCCCTTAAAGTTCTTATTGATGATGTAGTACATTTTGGGGGTGAAAAAGAGCGATCAACAAACAACGATCGTTTCACCATTGTTTGATTTGTGCTCTTAAACCGGTTCGGAACGGTCTTCGATAACTTTCTGTGCGGTTAGTTATTTCGAGTGAATCCTCGTACGGAAAAAAATAATTGAGAGTGTCAAAAACAGGGTAAGTGTTACTTTTATATTTGTGACTCGAGGAAAAATAATTTTGTAGAAATCCGTTAAATGCAATAATTGGATTGATTAACTTTTTAACTAATTAGGTAACTCTTTTTATAATACTTTAAGTTCATCGTGGAAAAATGAAAAAACATTCAATAATTTACAGTCGAATGAATTCTTTTCTCTAGATCACTCGATAATTACGCTTTTATGGGGGCTCACAACTAACTAAATCCGGTAAAATTTCCAGAAAGAGTTTTTTAGTAGCCTCGCCGAACAAAAATGAAGTGCTTTTAGCAATTTAAAATGTTCCCATGGGTTTACGGCTTTAGAAAGTCAGTTCTATTGGTATAAAAAATAAATTGAAAAATAAAAAATTTTTGTACTGCACCGGAAAAAATGTGATGTTGATTTAACATTCTGGATGTAAAAATGTGTGCGAGAACTTACAAAATGCTGAATTACTCGCTACAGCGGTTAGTTTTACATCTCGACATTGTTAAAGTAACTGCTATAGCGGTTGATTCAGCACTTTGAAAGTTCTTGCACACTTTTTTTACATCCAGGATGTTAAATCAATATCACTTTTTTTTCGGTGTGAAGCTGAAAATATATTAAACTTTCTTAAATGTGTAATATATTCTCAGATTCGTGAGTTGCAAATTTTTACAGAAGGAACCCAGTGATTTAGTTTAACTTTCAAAAACTCTCCAAGCTGCATCTGAGATCGTCAGGTGAACCAAATTTTCAATTATCGGTCGCTGTTTTCAATTTGAATAATTGTTTTTTGGACTCATTGGATTGCTTTAAAATCACATTATTCTATGATAGAAGCAGTCAAATATGTAAAAAAAATCTTCAAACCCCTACGAGAGTGGTCTCATGGCTCCTATGCCTCATTAAAAGGAGTAAACTTTGAAAGAGCTAGACTGAAAAATAGAGCATTACGTCGCGGACAGTACAAAACGTCGCCCTTCACTGGAAAAAAAAATACGTTCGATCTAGAGCCCAGACTCTTAAAAACATCGACAAGAAAAAGTACTCTTGATTCAATCAGAATCTAGCTTAAATCAAGAACCAAGCCTCTTAATTTAAGCGGATTTCTTTTTGATTCAAGCAAAAATCCGATTGAATCAAGAGTATTTTTTCTTGTCAATGTTTTCAAGAGTCTTGACTCTAGATCCAATGTGTTTTTTTCCAGTCTTTTTGCGTCAGGGCGTATCTCCATTTTCGCATGAGCCCCAGAAAGCATGGGTTCATACGTAAACCAGGGTTCACTAGGAAATTGATACACGCTCCAACGTCAGGGCCAACGAAAAGTAGGACCTATACTGCCGTACTAAGAAAAAACGCAGTATGAGCTTTTAGGCGTTGCCACATTTCTTCTGGCAAATCACTAATTTTTAGCAAATTTTTTGAATATTTTTCTGCCAATTTCTCAAAAAATTTTGCTCGTAGTTTGATCTAAACTTTCTAAAAATTTCAAAGAAAAATATTCCTAATTTTCCTCATAAATAAACATTTTATTAGAGGAAATCCGCCAACTCTCGAATGTTCGCACGGCATTTTACCTTAGTACGGTAGTATACTTGTAATGTCCGTGACGTTCTATTTTTCATTATCTGACCTTTCATCATGGTGATGAATCGAAAGGCTTTCAAAATTTTTTACTCCAAATAATTAGAGCTTTCACGACACCTCAAAGCGTCAAACTATAGGTAATGTTGGTGACAACAATAATGCCCTCGCAGTCTTTGGTACTACACTAGCAAGCGTGTGATAATAGCATTCTCATAAAAAGAGCACTTCTTTCGTATCGAGTTCGAACATTTGTGCTTTTTGTCGCTGTGGTGGTGACTGATGTTGTTGCAGTGTTGAAGACAAGATTCTAGCACCTGCCTTTTACGACTGCAACAACTGCTCAGGGCCGTATTTCTCTTGGCTGCGTTTAGCTTGTGCGGGCTTATGCATAATTCTTTCCCCTTCACAGAGAAGCGGAATAATGTTATGAGTGTATCTCTTGTAGGCACAAGTCAACGTTGACATATTTTTTAAACTGCCTTGATTGTAGTCTAACAGTAAAATATTAGAATGGTGATGACACTGTGCCAAGAGTCCAAGACAATTTGAAATAATATTCGCGCACGTTGAGCCCAAGGGCGTGGCGTGCTTTGCGATCTATCGATATTTCCCTATTTGAAGCTGTGGTTATCGATTAAGGTGTTCGCTGCGAACACCCTGTTTATCGATACTTTTCTATAGGTTTCCATAGCTCCGATCAATCGATATATCTGTTAAAGCTTTACGCTCACAATGATGGCATGATAAGATATTTCGTAATTCGACACATCTTCAAAATTTCCCCAACATCTTATTTTCTTACTAGTGGTACCTATCTCATCCGTTTAAGACCATTTTGTAGCATCGGAGCGCAAAGTTCTGTAAATTGAATACAAATTCTTTCAGAAAGTCTTCCCTAAAAATTCTCAACTAATTTTATCAGACTTTTATCAAGTGCATATTAACGTCTCATAGAGAAATATTCATTATTTTCCCCAAAAATAAATATTTTGGCAAGGGAGGAAATTCACACGAAAAATACCAATACGGTAACTTGTTTTAAAGCACGGCAGTATTCTTGTACTGCTACCTTCCACCTTTCGGCATCATTAAGTAAGACGTCCAAACTTGGATTAGACCACCTCTTTACGTAGTATATTAGCGAATATTTATAGCAGCGGTTAAGGTGAATTCCAAGGTCTGCCTAAGAATGTTATTCTTATAAAAAGCCTTTCTTCTGCACGTAAATAGTAGTGCAAAAAGGCATACTTTATCATCGGCGAACATTTAATAATTTAGAAATCTTTCACAGAATGATGGAGGCGGTAGTCGGTACTTCATTCACTGGGTAGGCGGGAGGCTGTTTTTTATGTCCATTAATATAGAAGACGTCTGCGTCGTGCCTTCCCTCATCTGTCAGATAAGGGTTGACACCGAGAAAAAATATCTGACAGAGTTTACTGTAGGTGTTGTCTTTTTTCTCACCAGCAGGTTATAATGACATTCTACCTCTCTCGTCATAACATTCCTCGGACATTCAGTTTTTCCTCGAATATTCTGATTGTTTCTAATAAAAATCGGAGATTCGTGATTCAACATCCATTACTGCGTATCAAGGATTAGAATTTTGATGTTTAGTTTGTTTAAAATCAACCTTCAAGTTCATTAAAAGCGCCGGCAAAATTTTCATCATAACATTCCTTGGACATTCAGTTTTTCCTCGAATATTCTGATGCGGCACAGGAAAACCAAAAAACCAAGCGGGGTCGAGGCTACTTCAATATTAAGCTTCCATCGTATAGCTAAGGCGCAGGGATACAACTATTTGAACTCTCCGGAACGCGTGGGGTATCACGCTTCAATTGAAGGCGTTTTCGAATCTTCGGTCTTTACATGACGAGATTTTCCAAATTGTTTTGCATTACATTGTTGATTTGAGTTTCTTTTATTATTTAGTTAAATTACTCCTCCTTCTTAATTTTTATTTATCTGCAAAAATTATCCATTTGCGAAATACAATCCTGGCTTTAGCGCCCTTAAACTACGGCCTTATTGGTCGAAACTGCAGTAGCGGAACAGGAAAACCGAAAAACCAGGCGGGGACGCTACTTCAATATTAAGCTTCCATCGCCTTGCTAAGGCGCAGGGATACAACTATTTGAACTCTCCGGAACGCGTGAGGTATCACGCCTCAATTGAAGGCGTTTTCGAATCTTCGGTTTTTACATGACGAGATTTTCCAAATTGTTTTGCATTATATTGTTGATTTTAGTTACTTTTATTATTTAGTTAAATTACTCCTGCTTCTTATTTTTTAAATAATCCTCGCAAATTATCCACTTGCGAAATACAATCCTGGCTTTAGCACCTTTAAACTACGGCCTTAGCGGTCAAAACTGCAGTAGCGCATTATTTCTGATAAAACTCAGAGATTTGTGATTCGCCATCCATTATTGCATATCAAGGATTAGAATTTTGATATTTATTTTGTCTAAAATCAACCTTCAAGTTCAGTTAAAGCGCCGGCAAAATTTTTCAAGAGATCACTTGTCGAACGGTTTACGAATTGTAGCCACGTATGCATTGGAGATACGGCGTACTTTTGGAGGGAAAGAGCGAGAGAAAAAATGCGTGGAATGGTCATGGGACTTCCAACGACTCAGTTCTCCAACGATTTTTTACTCCGCAGTCGTGGTTTGAACAAAACAGAGACATTGTCGATAGCCAAAGTGCCAAACCGAGTAACTCCATTTTAGTATCTCAAAATTTCCGCTAGTAGTTTATTTCTTCGAAGAGAAACAACATTAAAATTCTTTGCAAAGTATTCTGCTGATAGAGGAGAAAATTTGTGGAAATTTTTAATAAATTAGAATAACTAGTTTTCCAGGGCAAAAATAAAGTATGACAGGAAGTATGCGAAACCGAAACAAAAAGGATGCTGACTTGACATTGTGGATATAAAAAAGTGTGCAACAAATCACAAAACGCTAGATATGTGTCATTCAATAATTTTTCTAGTTCCACTAAGCTCCTCCAAATTTCTTTCAAATTTTTCTTGTGCAGTTTTGTTGTGGGAAATTTTAAAACCACATAGTGCGATACACACAAAAAAAAACAAAGAAAAGAAAAAAAAACTCACAAAAACACTGATTTAACCACCACAGCAGTTACTACAGCAATGTCAAAATGTAAAGCTAACTGCCGTGACTGTTAACTTAGCGTTTTGTGAGTTTTTTCTTCTTTTTTTTCACAAAACACTGATTTAACCGCCACAGCAGTTACAACAGCAATGTGAAGATGTAAAGCTACCTGCTGTGGCGATTAACTCAGCGTTTTGTTAGTTGTCACACACTTTTTCACATCCAAAATGTTAAGTCAGCATCCTTTTTTTTTTCGGTGTGCGTCAGCAAAGGAGAAACGTGGTTTCGAACCGCAGCCGTCGAAGCTCACCGTGAGGATTTCCTCTGACTCAGCACTGAACATTGCTCAGGCGGTTATCGGCCGTTTCCAATGATATCTAAACCGCATTATTGACCCGTTGAATTGTTAAAATTCCGATCAATTAAATCGCTTGAAAGGAGTTCATTCGTTAGCCCCCACCTCCCCCCGAGTCCCGACGGCCCTGCAGCTACCGAAACGAGATTAGACCGTCCCTGTGAAAGTTGAACAAACCCACAACTTTTGCTCCGCAAAGCCCTTTGACACTTCCTCTCAAAGTGATCTGGACCATCTCTTAGCCTCGAGTGACCAACAGAGTGAGCGAGCCCTTTAATGGGCATTCATTTCCACTTGTTCTCTTCCGCATTACTGATTCTTTCATGAATTTGTGAGCTACTCCATGCTTATTTTCTGCTCTGTGGGGTGAACCTTTTAAGAAGGAAGTTTTATGGGGTCTGCACTGAAAAAAAATTCTCGGCTTTTTACCAGGGTCCGTTGGTACCTTTAGCATATCACTTTTTTTTTACCAATTATTGGTAATTTTACCAAGACAGACTGGTAAGCTTACCTAAAAACCGGTATTTTTACTGTTTTTTTTCAGGTAAGAATACCACTTTTATTGGTAATCAATTCCCGGTAACTTTGCCATTTTATCTCGGTAATTCTACCACAGTCGATGAAAAATATTGGCGTTTTTACCAAGGTCCAGTATAATTACCGAGAAAGTCCAATAATTTTACCGAGATTTCTCGGTAAAATTACCAATTCTATAAATGGTAATTTTACCAGGAAAAAACTGGGATCAAATAGAACCCTGAATTCTTGGTAATTTTACCCTTTTCTTAGTAAATACACCGAGATTTTTTTTCCGTGTGGTTGAAAAAAAAGGGCTCTCGAAGCCGGGTGGATACTTCATGAGCGAAATGACCGTTTCTTTTCTAAAATGTTACGAGGAACACGGAGAACGATATAAAATCTGAAGATATGCTGATCCTATGCTTCGTCAACGGTGATTTTTACACTTTACATACAACGAAAGATAACTTAAGATGAAAAAGGTCTGTAAGGTCTGTGGTCTCATCCGAGAATCTCCTATTTTCGGGCTATCGAAAATCCGTGGCAGGCGTAACATTTAGGTATGAAACGTAGATATAAATCCGTCAACCAAAAATAGCTGCATTCTATCGTAGGTATCAAGGTAACCACAACGCCCTAGTTTTTAGCGTACGCAACGCGAATACCCAAGGATTACGAATAGTTGCATCCTGACTTAAACATTCAGAAAGCTGGAACGCCTGCAATGCATCATGGATGCAAAATATAGGCATTTACTAAGAACGAATAGTTCAGTGGCGTGGCGCGTTTTGCGATGTATCGATTGATAAGCCATTTAAACCTGTGGAAAAGGATCGATAAACAGGGCATTCGCAACGAACGCCCCAATAATCGATTCTTTACCACAACTCCAAATAGGGATATACCGATAATCGACCATTCACGCCTAGAGATTAATCGCATAATTAATCGCAGATGCAATACGCACACTAATCGTATCAAAACGCCGTGGAAATTCAGGAAGCTGGAGTGTTATGGAACGCAACTGCAATGGAGGTGTTGCATGTGTGAGGAATTCGCGACTTGACTATTGACTCTTATGTAACAGTTCGCGAGAAACACGATGGTGCCACTGGTTTCCTCTGAAATCAACTTCCAAGCTCAAAAAAAGCTCTCAAGTTGAGGCCAAAATGGAGGGGATATCCCATGCTATCCTGAGAGTCCATCTCTACATCAAGACGAACTCTCCATCCAAAGGTAGGGAGCAAATACATTGACAGGGCTGCCACCTTATTTGGGGACTCTAAAACTGAAATCACGGCAAGCTTGCTAATGTATTTGCTCCCCATCTTCGCATGGAAAGTTTGTCTTGATGTAGAGGTGTGCTCTCAAGGTAGGGTGGGATGTCCCCTCCATTTTGGCCTCAACTTGCGAGGTTTTTTTGAGCTTAGAAGATGATTTCAGATAAAACCAGTGGCACCATCGTGTTTCTCGCGAACTTTTACATAAGAATCAATGGTCAAATCGCAAATTCCTGACACATGCAACATCTCCATTGATGCATTGGATGCAGAAAAGGCATTTCCCGGTTTCAGAATCTGCAGTGCTAATTTATTTTTTCGAGAGGAGACTATTGGGTAAATTTTCTGAAATTTTACGTTTTCAGCATTGTAAAATCAAAAGGAATATTCAGTAAAAGCTACAACACATTACTTACATTTGATCTAATAATTATGGACGAAACGTTAGCGGAGATTTTGAAACACTACGACCAAGAAATGCCCTTTCTGCGCCCAGCGTTTCAATTTCGACTGGATTTCGCTCCGATTCAGATCGTGCAGTAGGACTGTTTATAACGGTCTTTCAACGGTGGGCGAAGTCATTTTTACGTCATTTCATTCCTCATAAGGATCGATTTATTCCCATGACGTAGGACGAGTTCTCTCTCTTCGAGCGATTAAGCTGACCAAGCGAGTTATTGGATGTTTATTTACTTCGCATCTGTGGCAAAATGACCCAACGTTGCGGCGGATATAGTATTATAAAACCCCCGTCATGAGATTAAAACGCAGGGAATTGGGCAAATTCGGTGAAGTGTATATATAGAGATGAAAATATTGGAATAGGGAGGAATTTAGCCTCCTCTTTCTAATCGAAGAAAAAGTGTGACGATGGCAACCGGAATGCGTCAAGTGCAGCGGTAATAAAATATGTTTTGCGAAGGAGAATGCTTTGAAACTCTAAGGAAATTCTGATCCTATAAGGGCGCAATGAAAATCATAACTATTTGCATAGGTACAGGTTAAAGCATGAAAAAGCGAAAAGATTTAATATTACACTGCTACCGATGTCTGCTTCAGAACGGCATGGATCACAAACGTGTGCCAAGTCAAAAGAAATAAAAGAACTTCCTCGGATAGTATGAATGTACTAGCGGAGAGCCCGGGACTGAAGTCACGGGTCTAGATGCTTCATAAAAAATTATTAATTTAATAACGGGGAGCATTAGGCCGATATTGTTTCGGGGATGATACCACTATTCGACCACATGGGAGCTTGTTTTGCCTGAGTGAGCATGCCATTTCACGACGATACCGCTATTCGACCACGCGGAAGCTCCTGATGCTTACACTGAAAGTGAAGGCGAAATGAAATGACTTTAATTTAATATTCTCCTGTTTGGTGAAATGCTATTTTTTAAAAACGTTATAAGTAACCGCACAATTTCTCGATGAAACAGCTATTCCACTACTTCCACGTTCTTATTTTATTTCATTCTCCCTCTCACTGCTCTCTTCGTTCTACTTTTCATTTCTTCTTTCTGTTTGCTTCTCCCACTTTCATTATCTTCTTCTTCTTCTCTCTAAATTTATTTTAGCTTATTCTCTTTCACTCTTCTTGTTCTGCATCATTCGTTGTTCTCCTTATTCTTCATATATAATAGAGTGATTACTGTATGTACAGACTGACCCAGGGTTAAACGGCCAGACTGCAGGAGCGTGTTCTATGGATCAAAATAAGACTTCTTTGTTGTATAAAGTTTTTCCCAAAAGTGTCTCCAGTCGGAGCTGCGGCCCTTCAAAAATTTCGGAAAGTAAATTTTTTTTCTGAATTTGGCAACGGTTGCGAACCAAATCTCATAAAAATTTGTACCCTGTGCTTTTATGCCCTGAATACATAAATGATCTGAAATAATCGAAATCTCAATTTAAAGAGGGGATTTGGGGGTGTTTCGGCTCCTGCAGTCTGGCCGTTTAACTCTGAATCACCCTGTAGATAGCACATAACCGACACGAGATCGCCATGGATCGTGCTCAACACATCAAATAAATGAGATTGTATCGATATCGCGGTAGATCTATAAAGTGGTTTTTAAGCACTTCAGAGAACAATTCGAAAATCAAGTAATCGATTGATATATTTTTTTAAACCCTTCACACCCTAGATAATTTTTCATAGCACGGTAGTCGAGTCGAGGTATCCTACAGGTAGGGAAAGTGAAAGAGGGCAAAAAATTGGAGGAGGTGCCAAGCGTAAATTATGGACGGCTCCTAAACTCTACTCGTTTTCATTTATTTTGCGAGACGCAGGAAGTTCCGGAGTTCGTCTATCTCCTCTCTCGACCGAATCCTGAATTTCAGTGCAGTCGTCACGAGGCGAGGAGGGTTCTCTACCTGTCTCCTGTCACGAATCATGATTATTTAAAACGTTGGAATTCGACAAAGATCAACCGGAAGTGCTTCAATGGAGAGAATTAGTTGGACCGCGCTAAGCAGAAAAGTACCAAGTCACATCAGCTATTGCCAAATTTAATTTGGCATTTTAATTTTTTACATGATATACAGTTTAATATCGATACATTCCGTTTTACCCCTATATCTCTTTTTATACTTACCAAATTGAACAAACCAATTCAACGTAATAAAGACAGGGTTTTTTTGGAGGAAAAAGATCGCATTCGCAAAGAATTTCGATACCAGTATCAACTACGACATTCTCTCTCTAAAAAACCCCTGATGTCTTTATTACGTTGAATTTGTTCGTTGTAAATTCTTTTGTCGTGAGACTAAAGAAATTGATCTTAAAATTCGATAAAAGTGACAAGTAGCTGAAAAATGGAACTGCTCGATGCGATAAAGCGCATGTCATTCTGACACAAAATATGGCGTCCATCGAATCACCTTAAATTCATCTCATTATTTTCCAAATTGCGAATGCGAAACAAAAATGAAGAACCGTTATATTCGTTTCTTCGACGATCTTCGACTTCCAAAAATGTACGTTCTTTTAGAGGGCTATTTTGAAATTAGACATGATTGATCATACCAAAGGAAACGATGAAAAAACAACCCCCCTACCATCAAAATAGAGATTGGCACTTGCGTGATTTGGAAAATAATCGGTTCAATTGGAAAAGAAATGGTATGAAAAATTGGGAGAAAAATATCCAGAATTTTCCAAGTAATTCGTTCAAGTTGAAGGAAATACGGCAACGTCTGAAGGCTCTTTTGGCGTTTTTCCTTGGTCCTTCGGTTATAGGACATTTTGTCAAGGATTTTTTGTCAGCGCACCTGTTTCTCCAGTAGTTTACGTCCACGCGTTTTTTCGGCAGGGGAGTTTTGGTCCACGTAATTATTATTATTGAGACTCAAAATAAAATATTCTTGACGGCATACTCAGGAATTTGTCTGCCTAAATCGAGTCACTTTTTTCTCTAATGAAATTTGAAAGTTATGCTAAACTTTATTAAATACGGATGCTAGGACTTGATGAGTTTTAGGATTATCGCTCTCTTTTTGTGCCGTAGCATCTTGATTCATTTTGCGGAGAACGCTGCGTATTCTTAAAGAATGCCCGTCATTCTTAGTATGTTGGGGCGTCTTCAATTTCGAATGATACTACGCAAAACCTCTATTGGGAAATAGTTTCTTGAGGTGCCATGCCGCGTTTACGCGGCACGGCGAGTAGGAGGCCAGTGCGGAACGCGCATTGGCGCCTACAAACCTAAGTAGATACTTCAAACATTGCGCAATGCGTGAAGTATCCCCTTAGGTTTGTAGGCGCCAGTGAGCCTCTCGTGCTGGCTGCACGCCGCACCGCTCTGTTCGGCTCTAATATTTAAACTCGCAGAGTCAGCGATTTTCAACTTATGATTTTGAAATGCTTGCACACTCTGCATGACTATTCTCATTTAAATTGATGAAAAAAGATATGTATTAAAGGAAAATATATTATATTTGCTGTAAATATTAATGTGATTCTGTGTAAAATTAAATGATTTTCAAAGCCCTCTAATTTTCTCTTTCATATTTTGTGCTTTTACTGTGCTGTAGCGCAACCAAACGCTCAAAATTGATTATTTGATTCTAACAGATCGATGTACAAATGGGTTAAAACAAATGATTGCGTGCTTTTTGGTTTTTTCCCCTCTTTTATTTATTTTTGCACAGTTCCTTTGAACACACGACTCATTGAGATTAATGTCGATGCCATCGCTTGAAAATGTTTCACAAATATTTGCTATGTTTTACAAAGATGAATCACAAGAAAAAAGTAACATTTCATTTAAAAAATGAGTCACCATAACAACACCTCCTTCTCCTTCAATTTTCTCATTTCGATATTGTCGATATAATTTTAAAATCGGACTTAAATATAATGCTTGAACCAAGTCACTGTTGCTTATTTTACGCATGGATGTAAACTACTGGACAAAACAGGTGCGTGGACAAAAAATCGTTGACGGAATGTCCTGGAACCGGTCCTTCCGTCCCGTAACCCCTCTACTACCAAAAAAGAGATTGGCACTTGCGTGATTTGGAAAATAATCTGTTCCATAGGCGGATCCAGCAACTCGGCAACACCGCATTTCCTCCATTTAAGGCATGCTAAATAATCGATTCTTGTCGGAGCGCCTGGCCCTCCAAGAATCGATACATTTCCATAGGTTTAAATGGAGAAAAGACAATGTTGCCAATCCAGTTGTTCCACCAATGATCAGTTCAGTTACAAACGAAATGTCATGAAAAATTGGAAGAAAAATATTCAGAATTTTCCAAGTAAACTCGTTTCTGTTGTGGAGAATATGGCAATATCTGAAGGCTGTTAAGGCGTTTTTCTTTAGCACGGCAGTATGGCGACGGCCCGAACTTGCTCGAAGCGTCATCTTTACTCCGTTTTAAAAGGAAAGTTCAAAGTGTAGGACCCGCCAGGGCGCTAAACGTACAATTCAGGAAGGTTAATTATTTCACCCGGTCGGTTGGCGAGGCGAATGACGTCCCTTTCTTGAATGGCCCCGTGTTCCATTTATTCATTGCGAAGTGTATCATTCGCACCGGTTCTCATCCATTTTCATCGCTCGCCCCAACCCGTGCTGCAGGTCAAGCTCCACGTTACACTCCTTTATGTTATTTTTCGACGGCGCACGGTGGATCGAGTCAATAGGGGAGGTCGGACAAAATGGAGATGTTGCATGTGTGAGGGATTAGCGATTTGACTGTTGATTCTTAGGTAAAAGTTCGCGAGAAATACGATGGTGCCACCGGTTTTCTCTGAAATCAACTCCCAAGCTCAAAAAAAGCTCTCAAGTTGAGGCCAAAATGGAGGGATATTCCACGCTACCCTGAGAGTCCGCCTCTACATCAAGACAAACTATCCATGCAAAAACAGGGAGCAAATACATTCGCAGTGATGCCGTGTTTTCAGTTTTAGAGTCCCCAAATAAGGTGGCAGCCCTGTCAGTGTGCTCCCTATCTTTGCATGGAGAGTTTGTTTTGATGTAGAGGTGGACTCTCAGGATAGCGTCGGATATCCCCTCAATTTTGGTCTCAACTTGAGAGCTTTTTTTGAGCTTGGGAGTTGATTTCAGAGAAAACCAGTGGGACCATCGTGTTTCTCGCCAACTTTTACATGAGAATCAACAGTTAAATATCAATTTCCTCACACTTTCAACATCTCCATTTGGAAACTTTCAACGCCTATAACTCCGTTAATACACAACTTTGAGATTTGAAAAGTGGCTCATTGCTTTTCTCGTGAAATTTTTTCCCAAAAACACCCCTTGAAATTTAAAATGTTACGAAATAAACGTCAGAATTTGCAGTTTTAGAAATAAAAGTTGTGTCCGACCTCGCTAATTGACTCAATCCACTGTGCGGCACGCATGAGTGAGGGATGAGTGGAGAGAGGGTGTGAGAAAGAGGGCCTGGATAAAGTTGGACACGCTGATGAACGCGATCAAAGGGTTTGCAGAGCACACGAGATACACTGCCGTGCTAAGGAAGAACGCTGTATGAGCCATCAGACGTTTCCAAATTTCCTTTTAAAAATCAAGAGTTAACAGGGAAATTCGTGATTATTGTAATTTCCGATATTTGAGAGGAATTCGTTCGTAATTTTATCTAAAAAGTCTCAAAATTTCAAGGACTAATATTTAAAAGTTTCTTCAAACTAAAAATTTTCGAATGCTCATACGGCGATTTTCTTCAGTACGGTAGTGCAGCTGAACCAGGATATTTTTTGGAAGTATATAACTCGGAGAGATGCCAGCTTCTGGAGGATCTCTACCATGACAAATTCCTTTGGCGGGTAGACGTCGCAGAGCGCCCTAGCGCGACGTAAGAGCGGCTAATACACGCACATATAACTTCGAGAATATTTATGAATTTTAACTCATGTGATATTCTTTCAACAGAAACTAATTTGTAGGATTTTTAGACTTGGGAGAATAAAGGAGCTAACATTCTTTAATTTTTTGGGATATCGGTCAATTTTATCTCACAAAAGTAAATAATTACTAGTTATTTCAAATGTAAGCAACATATATGTAGATACACATTCTTTGACTTTAGGCATCGCTACTGAAATTGAGAGCCAATATGAAGGTTGTACAGTGTGTCAACACAACAAGACACTAGAGAAGGTCTGAAGTGGAGGAATACTTCACATGTTTTCTCTTCAAAATCCCACATAGCGACGGTGAAACTACCAAACCACGTATCTCGTTTGCGGTGTTTAAAAATCTACGCTCGCATTTTATTTTTTTGAAGTAAACCAAATCAATATCATTCCTTGAAATTTTCACAGAATTTTCTCTGCGCCAAGAGGAAAAATCACAGAAATTTTCAAGACTGGACGTTAAGTATAGTTTTTCATTTAAAAAATAAAGTATGACAGGAAGTCTGCGACGTCGCAAACCGAGATACGTGGTTTGGTAGTTTCACCGTCGATAGAGAACATTTCACATAACGAGAAGTTTTGAAATTATCTTCTGAACGAGATATTAACAAGACTATTAAACACAGCAGGGCTGAGTTTAGGGGCTGGCAAAGTAATTTAAATGCAGGGTTTTTCTAAAAGAAATTTGAATTAAAAAAAAAAAAAAAATTGCAAACGAGAAAAGCCGACAGAATCTCTCATTTCTTGAGAGTAAAAATATAGTAATTTCTAATTCGTCGTTTCTCGGTGGTACAAGAGACAGTACCTTTAATTCTTTGAGTTAAGAAAGGAACCAAAACGCAATGCGGCCTGGAGCGGCGTATAGAGCAATAATGACGAGGACTTTAGATGAATAGGAGAAGCCCTCGCCCTCGGCGCGGCGGTCGGCATGAAACGCGTGTTACACATATTAGCGCCTACAAGACAGCATGAATACTTTACGCATTGCGTCAAACACAGTGCGGTCAGCAGCGGTCGGCGAGAAATGCATAGCGCCTACAAGACTGCATGAATATTTCACGCATTGCGTCAAACACAGTGCGGTCAGCAGCGGTCAGCGAGAAACGCATAGCACCTACAAGACTGTAAGAATACTTCACGCATTGCGCCAAATACACTGCGATTGGCACGGCGGCGGCGAAGTTAAAATTAATAAGCCACATTTATGTCTGTTGTCTCACAATTCTATCGTTTATTCCTTATCAATGGAAGGCCTTGTCCAAACAGAGATAGGTTTACGGGACTTGACTCTCGCGAAAAGTTCCCTGCACTTTTGCTAGTGTTGACAGGGTTCTCACAAAAAATGTGTCTAACACGAGTAAACGCGTATTATGCACCCCCTACCACCTTCGGTACGTCCATCCCATGGTTGTTATTGATTGTTCAAAACGAATGAGAAGGAGGCGGCAAAATACAGGCGGCCCATGGGCGACAAGTAGGTAGGTAAATCCGGCCCTGAAACACAGATAAAATGGAAGTTCGATTATCCAAATGACTTCATTTGCAGCTTTGCCACAATGTTAAAAGGAAACACTGCTACGTTGTTTAGAAATTGATATGATTTGTTTTCTTTGTGGAATTTTGAGGAGAAAACACGTAGTCCTGTGCTTTAATTGGACGTATTTCTGTCAAACGGAACCAGAGACAGGTGGAACTGAAGGGGTGTGCTATGTGCTAGGTAATCGAGGGCCGTATGAATGAACGGGAATTAAAAAACGCCCGTGACGTCAGCGGCAACGAGGCAGGCGCACAGTGAATCGAGTCGATCGGAGAGGTCGGACATGAAAAGTTTTACTAAAAGTGCAAATTGTGATGTTTATTTCGGCATATATTAAATTTTAAGAGGTGTTTCAAGAAGTATATTTCACGAGAAAACCACCGGAAATACTTGTGGAGCCTCAAAGTTTTGTATAAATGGAGTTATAAGCGTTTAAAGTTTCCAAATTTTGTGCGACCTCTCCTATTGACTCGATCCAATTAGTGGCGCCGCGGTCGCGCGAGTGGATCATGAACTCATGAGCCCTGTCCACGACGCTCTTGTCCCATGCACACGGCTCATGTGTGCCGAAATCAGTTGGCACATAGTTCCATTTGGCAGAGTGTAAAATCCTGCTTTTCCATTTCTCCAAAGGGAATCACGCCAACTTTAACATTGTTTCTTTTGCACCTTTCTAGAGCACACCCCATCTTTCCCACTCATCCACAGTTCCGTTTTGGGAGAAATAGCCCAATTCATACCTTGTCCACACTGGCGTGCTAAGGAAAAACACCGCATGAATATTTAAGAGTTGCCAAATTTCCTTCCATAAAATGGTCATTTTTGCGGAATGTTATGTATATTTGGACGTATTTCTGTCAAATGGAACTAAGCGCCAATTTGAGTTCCTTTTGAGAAATTTAGAACCCCGGATAGCGCGTTCTGTCAAACGGAGCTAAGCGCCATGAAAAAACATTGCGAGTTTAGGACAGAATGAGCATCGTGTTCCGGAACACCCGCCAATCCAAGTCCCCTCTTACTTCCTCCCCCTATGGCGCTTAGTTCCGTTTGATAGAAATACGTCCATTTTTCCTTGAAATTTCCTGATGTTAAAGATTAAATTGTCAAAAAAATTGCATGAAGAATTGGAGGAATATTATTCAAAAATTCTCCCGTAAATTATTGTTTTATTGAAGCCAATTTGGCAACGCCTGAAGGCTCATACGGCGTTCTACCTTAGTTCTAACTTTGCTTCTTATGGCATCCCGGACATGGACAATACTCAAAAGTCGGTAACACTCGGTTTTGACCATTTTGAATGCAAGTAAAATAATCGATATCTATCTAGGCAGGGTGCCTCACCGCCTCACATAGAATCGATTATTTATAACAGGTTCAAACCGATGAAAAACAAAGTTGCAAACTTAGGAGAAACGATGCGTGGGTGCACAAGGTCTTAACCTCAGTCAACCGTAAAATTATGTCTGACATTCAAACGGATGACAATATGGGTAATGACCCCATGGATTCGGACGTGCCGTCATTGCAGTCCAAGTTGGGTATCGATTATTTGATGGATACTGTCTGGGACGGATTGAGAAGGAGACCTTCCACTAACCACATAGTGACAGTTTTTTTTTTCAGTTGGGAGCTTTCGTTTTCGAAACTCTCTTGAGATACCTTCCTGATGTCTGCTAAGCAATGATTGAGTGATTTGTTGGGTTAAAGAGTTAATGCTTTGTACACTTGTTTGGCATGCTGCTCAACTTGCACCTCGGCAGATGGCTACCATCGATGCCAAAAATTTGGAAAGACGTCATTCCATGTCGCAAGCTAAAAATAATACATACCTCCTTATCGGTAACATTTTAAGATTTTCGAAAAAATCTAATACGAATATTACCTTTGAATTTTTCGTGAATATTTCTGAATTACTTAATGAGAAGCAGTCACAAAAAATCTTGATCTAAAGTTTTTGGCTACATTTTCTTTTATGAAAAATAAAGTTTTTTCCCTCTTTTTAAACCAGAAATTTTATATTACAGAACGATACATCCATTTCATGAAACAAACGTCACGTCTCAATACACCTACAATTTCTTTTGGCTGAACCAAGATTAAACTATCGTTTCCCGACACCCACCGCTGACCCACATCGCTATGCTAAGAAGAGACTTTATACGTGCCTCCAAATGATGCCAACTTTTCCTTATAAGAAACAACTCTCCGTTGTGCTATGGCTGAGGTTTGCAACAGGCCCATTTTAAGTTCTTCACATCGGAGGAAATTTCGCAACAATTAAGCGCTCATACGCTGTTTCTTCCGGTAACCAAATAAATCTCTTTTAGATCATGATTTCTTTTAGATGCGCTCGACTCGACACTCTCATCTAAAAGAAATTATGGAAAGTTCGAAATCCCGGAATTTTATGTCCATCCGACAACGTGGCCTCAGAGGGGTGGAATATTCGTCGGCGACTCGTCAACCGTACACGCCAGCCACGGCGCGAGGGGGGCGGGGGTGTAGGGGAGGGGGCGAAATGGTCGGGCAAAAATTGCTCGGACATTAATTTTTAAAAAGGGAATCCGGTCAAGTGCACGTGGAATTCCGTCAGATTAGAGTCGCGCCCTAGTTCTCCAGAGACGACTCGTTTAAGCAAGCCCGCCGCGCTGCGCTTAAAAGCTCCACAGTGGTTACTCTGTCGGCAATAACGCAGTTTGATAACGCAGTTGATAACGCTTTTGTATCAGGTTAACGAGCCTACCGTGTTAATCACATTTTGAACGAAATATACTTCAGCTCAATCAGCTTTTAGTCTCGGCACATTGCAAGCTATAAAGCTCCGCAGTGGTTACTCCGATGGCAATAACGTATCTCGATAACGCAGTTTGATAACGCAGTTGATAACGCTCTTGTATCCAGTAAACGAGCCACCGTGTTAATTAAATTTTAAACGAAATATATTTCAGCTCAATCAGCTTTTAGTCACGGCACATTGCAAGCTAGAAAACTCCGCAACGGTTACTCCGTTGGCAATAACGTATCTTGATAACGCAGTTTGATAACGTTTTTGTATCAAGTGAACGCGAGCCTACTGTGTTAATTAAATTTTGAACGAAATCAATTTCAGTTCAATCAGCTTTTAGTCACGGCATATCGCAAGCTAAAAAGCTACCCTGTTGCTACTTTGTTACAAATCACGTATCTTCACAACGTAGTTAATAATTACAGACAATTTATTTCACAGGCCCCGCACTAAGAAACTAAGTAATGTTATCGGGTGAGGCAATATTTAAATTCGGATGGGAAAATTTTCATTTTTATTTGTGTGAAACATTGTGAATACCAACAACTGAGTATTCACCACGAGTATCGTAAGGGCAACATAATGAGTATCGCAAGGGCAACATAATGGGTATCGTGAGGGGATATTTTCTTCGTCGTGATCGTAAGGATCCTTACAGGATTTTTAAAATCGCGGCCAAATCCAGGTTCTTGAAGACGTAACATTAAGCACTATCTTTAAACATTTCAGCACACATTAAATGTTCTGTTTTTGAACATGCAAACATTCCGTCGATCATGTTATTGATGCTAAATGACGCCTATTTAAGCTCAACTCTCTCCAACTTTTAATGAATGTCAAATATGTTAAACAAACTTAGGCACTCCGCCTCCAGATTGCGCTGAAGCTTTGAATCCAAGCGTTCTTCTCGACCGTGCACTGATTAAGTTTATTTGGCTACCGTTTTGCTAGGAAATTCATTATAAATTTCCCTCGGAGCTTTTAGTTAATGGAAGAATGAAAGATAAGGAAAACAGCATTAAATTTTAAAGTTTGCCCCCAGCGAAGAATGACTGTAAGTGAATTTTCCTCATTTCTTCGTATTCCGCCGGTTGAAAATATCTTGGGTCATTCGGAAATAGGAACTTAAAATATGGAATGACAGTCAAACGCAGCACTTAGTCCAAAATAACTTATTTACGGACCTGCAAATCTGGCCTGCGGCGACTTAACGAAGACCGCTGTTGTCTGTTATTACGAGTAAATTTTTGTGGATGCGCGACACATTCAACTTTTCCACTCTTTTTCTTTTCTTTTTTCATTCTTGATCTTTGAATTTTGATTTTACTGCAGTTTCATATTTTACTTTAAAAATTCAAATTTAATTTCCCCCCTTTTTTCAATATTGACCTACACGGTAATTTTTAATTGTGTCACACCATTATACTTCAGTGGAACTAGTATCATAGTATTTTCAGATTTTTTACATTTCATTATGTTGCACGTCTCTCGTGTGCAAAAAACACATACGATACAAATAATGTCATGCTTTTTTTTTTTTTGACGTACTCGTCGTAATTATTAGGCAGTTGTACCTTTACGAATTCTGTTCATTGATCCTACATCTCTAGGGCGCAACTGACCAATATGATACCGATGATGTTCCGAGTTGTTTTATTCTTTTGACCTGATTATCGTGCCTTTCGGGCGGTTTTACGCGCACAAAGTATATTAATTATCTCGATATCTCATGTGTAACAGATGCACACTGAAAAAAATGGTATGCTGTTTTAGCACCTAGGGTGTCAAAAATGTGTCTGGTGATCCTAAGATTCGCAGGATGTAAAGTTAACTGCGGGGGCAGTAAAGGCAGCATCTTGGGATCACCAGACACATTATTGACTTCCTAGATGCTAAAACAGCATATTATTTTTTTTAGTGTACATATGTGATACCTATAACACTCAGAGCCTGTGAAAAGGCAGAGAAAAAACGGAACGGGTAGAAGGAAAGGCAACCGCATAGTTACTCAGGTGTCAATGACATAAGAACCGCGTGAACCGAACATCAAAGATTACCCGGTTCTTGTTTGTAATTAAATATTCCTTCACTTGGGCAGTGTCTCGCTCGCCACTCATTGCGAGCTTTAATTCAATAAATGAATAATCGATGAAGCACCGGTGGTTTGGAGATGCCTCTCGCATTGCCAGATCAAGTGCGAAAGTTCCACATTTTTCATTAAGATATGCAGAAAGAGCCAGGGAATTTCCGCCGCAACCCAGCAATTCTAGCCGTTATACGGCCTCTCGTCAGCTCTGTCACCCCTTGTAAAATATGCCGCCAATATTTTAGTCTTGTTAGCCGAATTACCCTCCGTCGAAAACTATTTCCGAAATAAAGCCGAGATTATCGTATTCCTCGTAACACTGCACTGAAAAAAAATTCGCGGCGTTTTTACCAAGGTCCGTTGGTACCTGTATCATCTCACTTTTTTTTACCAATTATTGGTAATTGTACCAAGACAGACTGGTAAGCTTACCTAAAAACCGATATTTTTACTGTTTTTTTTCAGGTAAGAATACCACTTTTATTGGTAATCAATTCCCGGTAACTTTGCCATTTTATCTCGGTAATTCTACCACAGTCGATAAAAAATATTGGTGTTTTTACCGAGGTCCAGTAAAATTACCGAAAAAGTCGATAATTTTACCGAGATTTCTCGGTAAAATTACCAATTCCATAAATGGTAATTTTACCAAGAAAGAACTGGGATCAAGTAGAACACTGAATTCTTGGTAATTTTACCCTTTTCTTGGTAAACACACCGAGATTTTTTTTTCAGTGTGACGTACTATTTTCCCATGCACAAAGTAAGGTGGAGAGGGGAGGGTGCCGACGGGTTTATAACAATTTTTTTTTGCTTTACTAGTGTATTTTTTAGTGATATCATTCATTCATAATGGACCACTAGACAAGGTACGAATTTAAGCGATCTGATACATGTTTCTTAACCAGAATTTCACGTGGAAAACGATTCACACAACGAAAATTACGGAAACCAACTCCTAACGAAGATATTAACGTTTTTATTTCACATTGGTTACGAGGAATTTGAACTGCCCGCTCATAAGAAACTCAAAACTCTACGTGAGTCAAATCGCCCACTACAACGGTTTCAGCAAGCTTCTCAATCGAGCAATGTTCATTTCCCATCATGTGTTGTTCAAACTATTAGCAATTTGCTATAACTGAGCCAAAGCGTCAAGATTAAGGTTGCCAGATTTTTATATCGCAGAGACTGTCATGATAACGTTTAGCGCGCGATGTGAATCACGTAGAGCATTGTGTTTTCATGAGCGGGTGGTTTGAATTCACGCATTAAGAATCATTAAATATCTTCGTAAGGAGTTAATTTCGGTAATTTTCGTTGTGTGCATCGTGTTTTACGTAAAATTTTGTTTAAGAAACATGTATCAGAATGCTGAAATTCGTACCTTATCTAGTGGTCCATTACGGAATATAAAACGGCGTCTTTCCATCCAGAATTAATGTGAATATTTTGGGCAGATTCTGGTACCTGGGCCAGAGATGCAATATGAAATTCTTGGAGTGAAGTTCGTGTACTCATGAACGGCAGTCTGTGACAGTATTCCTCCAGAGAGTCGATGAAAACAGAGCTTCCAAGTAAAGTGCCGCCCTCCTCTGCGAATTTCTACCTTGAAAATGCGTTTGTTGTGTGTCCAAAACGCAACCACGAAAACATACAGAATATATCACTTACGGCTGTCTTGCCTAACAATAGCCTAGCATGATCTTAGCATGATAGCATGATTTTAATTATCCAAACAATTTATATGAGACTCTCGGATGATTCGTGGCAATTTGAGAAAGAACGGAGGCTTCTTCCAATATAATTTTCCGGTCAAAAGCATCGGAGCCCGTTTTCTCAAAACTTCATTTTTGAACTTACTACTCTCTTTGCTATCATGGTAGTATGTATATCTTGCGTGAAACAGAGCCATCCGCATTTCGCGGGAAAGTTTCCGCGAACGTCTCAATGGCGCTTCAAGGAGTGAGTGATCACGTATCCTAATGTGCATAAGTGTGTATGCGTGTTTTCCTGTCACAGTATTCCCGGGAATTTGCCATCCGCGAACTGGGAAATGTTCCCATTGCGGCCATACGATATCAAAATTTAATTCGACAGCGTTCTTCTGGAACTCCCCATATTGGCTCCTCGAACTTTGATTTGCTTCTAAGGTGTCTACGTCGCGTCGTTCCCCTCGTGAAAGACCCTAACTACATTTTAATGTTGCCAAAATTTCCCTTGCAAATTTCATGTTTATCAGATAAATCCCGGGCAAGTCTATCTGAAAATTTTACTGATTTTTCTTCTGATCTCAGGCAAAAAACAGAAAATTTGGGACAGAAATTGCATAGGTACATTCTTGTAAAAAATTGAATCGGTTAAGCTGATTTTGCGTCTTGGAATGGAGTTACCTTCTTTTTTAGGAAAACGACCAAAATATAGAATTTTTGGGCCAAATGTGTTTCTTTTGATCTTGGGCAAAAATTAGAAACATTTCGACAACAGTTGCATAGGTACATTCTTGTAAAAAATTGAATAGGTTTGGCTAATTTTGCGACCTTGGAATGAAGTTACGTTCCTCGGTTAGGGAATCGAAGAATACATAAGATTTTTGAGTGTTTTTTGCGCCTAATGATGCATAGCTAACCCTTTAAGCTGTGGCATAGTCGTCTAATTTTTCTTCCATCTTAAGGTGATTCGATGGACGCCATATTTTGTGTCAGAACGGCATGCGATTTACCGCATCAATTGGTTCCATTTTTTCAGCTACTCGTCATTTTTCTCCATTTTTGAGATCGCAGTTCTGTTGTTAGGAGACTAAAGCACTCACTTACCAATTTTAACAAAGAAATTCAACGTAATAAAGGCGTGGTTTTTTCAAAGAGTAAATATCGCATTCGAGCAGAGTTTCGATATCAGTATCGAATGGGATGTTTTCTCTCTAAAAAAACCACGCCTTTATTACGTTGAGTTTCTTCGTTAAAATTGGTAAGTGAGTGCTTCAGTCTCCTGACAACAGAACTGCGATCTCAAAAATGGAGAAAAATGACGAGTAGCTGAAAAATGGAACCAATTGATGCGATGTATCGCATGCCGTTCTGACACAAAATATGGCGTCCATCGAATCACCTTAAGGTTTTCTTCGGACTTTTTCGTTGATATCTTCCAGATTTCGCGATGAAAAGACGATTATGTGACACGGACAACAAACGCTCGGCGGGTTGCGGCAACGCAGGCAAAGGTATCGACAAACATGGAATCAAGACCAGGCTTGCTCAATTAACTTCCAACTTATCCGGCCACGCCCAAAGGTTTTTCGAGAAGTTCGCACACATTCGACCTACTTCTGAATAGATTCATTCGAGACGACGCGTATCATAGGTATATATTTTCGATGAAGACGCAGGATTGACCTTGGCAGATTCAGGCCGCCCCTGTGGCCCACTTTTGGGGGTGAATTTCAACATATCGTTACCTTCCGGCAAAAGTATCACAAGCGTCATGCGACGTCTTAAAATTTCCGCACCTCATTTATTTTTTTACAGAGAAATTTTTGAGCGAATTCGTTTGAAAATTTCACAATATTAATTTCTCAAAGACAAGCCTATAGGCACCACATCAAGTGGACAAAAAAGAAGAAAAAAGGTGGACAAAATAGAAGAGGCCAAATGATACATAAAAAAAATTGCGAAACTAGGTATTGCTTCCCGCCATGAAAAATGGCGCCGATTCCCATGGAGCAGTGCGGGCTTTTACCAATGGATACATTAGTAACATACTCGCTGCAAAACGACGGGAAAGAGCGTACACTACTAACGTGGTGAACGCTCAAAAGTGAGTGTCAATACGGCCGAGGACTGCAGGAGATACACAATTCGTCCCAGTTTCTTCAATGTTTTTCAAGGATCTGAACGACCTCTCATAAGCAGCATAGATTGAGGAGCAGTGCGAGTTTACGCCTCGCCATAGCGCCTGCAATTTTGCAAAAGCAACCCGGGCATCCATCAAGTACGAATAGTTGTATCTCTGCGCCGTCATCAGCGCACATCATTTCCCTCGCTCTATTTACACGTTGTGCTGGATCCGTTCGCCTTGTTTTGTGGTGATGCTTCAAAGGCTACGTTAGCAACACAAACAGGGGACAGGGAAAATTAAATCGGGCCTTGTTCTTTAAATTTTCTCCCGAATTTTCGCGACACGTCATTGGCAGCATAGAGCGGAGCATTGCGAATTCACACTTCACTGGAAAAAAAATACATTGGATCTAGAGTCCAGACTCTTAAAAACAGTGACAAGAAAAAGTACTCTTGACTCAATCAGAATCTAGCTTAAATCAAGAACCAAGCCTCTTAATTTAAGCGGATTTCGTTTTGATTCAAGCAAAAATCCAATTGAATCAAGAGTATTTTTTCTTGTCAATGTTTTCAAGAGTCTGGACTCTAGATCCAATGTGTTTTTTTTTTCCAGTGCACTGAATTTTATCGGCAGCACAAAGGAAATGAAGAGCAATTTTCGGACAGCTTTGTTGAAAAATTTCCCCGTAAAAAAATGAAATGACGGTGGAAATTTTGAAAAGTCGTATGACGCTCGTGACATTTTGGCTGGAAGGTGACGAAATGGACATGAGATCAAATTCGTTCACATACCCATAAAACTCGTTCTATACAAACTTAATGGGAAGATTACGTGGATATAATGAAATTATCAGGACATATTATCATCTTTGGTAGGCTAAATTTTCCCTTAAATCAAGTAAAATTCTTATCAAGTTAAAGTCAAACTGTTGAACAAAATCGTTGAGTTGGCGAACAATTCGCAAGCCGGTGAAAATATCCCGTCGAGATAATCGACGTTACTCGACGACGGTAAGCGCTTTATACATAACCAATTGGCGCATCTTTGCGCTAAATGATGCAATGTTTTAAGTATTCATACGATTTTGCAGGCGCTCAATAAGGCTCGTGCTAATGAATTACGTTGGTGAAGCGATTGGCGCATATTCGCGTTTGATGATGCTATGATTGAAGTATTCAGAGGATTTTGTAGGCGCCCCAGACAGTCCTTAGCTTCGTTGGTGTTTTGCGTGACTGTTCAAAATCACGGTTGTCGACACTTAGATTTCATTTCGAGAATACTCCTGTCTCCATCAAACTGTTGATCGTGCACTTCTCATGTTGCTCATGACTGGAGACATCACCTCAATCAGTAGTTGTTATCTCATATATAATGGCGAAATACTCGATATTTGCGGAGCCATTCACGACGCAGAGATTTCGCTCTCGATTCCCGATTATACTAACGTCACGATCAAGATTTGCGAGATCGCAAATCTCGTGTTTTTTCTTCCCTCGCCGATAGAAGCAACGTCCGTGATAAAAAATCTTGAAATACTTTCTCTAGGATCACTAACCTGCGTCCATTAATTTGAAAACTGCGATTTTGCATTTTTAAATTCTGTGCTCTCAAAAGTATAACTGTTCTATAAATTTCAATCCACAGAATTCTAGAGCCCCCTAATACTGAGAGTCAAGACAACCCCTCCTCATAGAGTCACAAACGGGAATAAATATTTCTCAAATTGAAAGTTTTTCGTAATCTTTGAGCGGCCCATTCTCATATTCCTTTCTCCATTTCGTTTGTTCCTTGCCGAACCCGTAATTCCCCGGTCCATTCCAGATTATAATCTTTGCAATTGGTGAAAATGGAATCTTTATTTCCGTTTGTGACACTGTGACGAACTAAAATATGGGAACCAATCAGAAATGGATTCACATGGTCTTAACTCTCAGTATAAAGGGACTCTGCGGAATTCTAGGTTCGAGGTTTCAGCCGACTAGACCGTACTTCAGCGTGATGCGATAATGGAAATTCTAGAGCAATGTCTTGACATCCAGAAATTATTATCGAACGCTCGATCGACAGTCGAATTCTTCTCCAAAGTGCTGACAAAGCACCTTACATTTTTGCACTATCCTGCACTGTGACGTGACATAGAAACTATGATTTTATTAGATTTTCCGTGATGATTCGTCCTATAATTAACACTTTAGAGAAAGATATATACAGTATAATCAATTCAGCTCGATCCTCGATCATGACCAATTCCAATTCCATAGGATCAATATTGGTCCTGTGTCGGGCGAAAATAGATTTGAAGTTTTTTCGCAACAACTCTCCTCCTCCTCCCCCTCCCCCAATTGAAATGGTGATCAAGGTGCATCACAACACACACAACTCCGGTGCCACAACTCCGTAAAACCTCCGTAGCTCGCTCCGGCGGTAATTTTACGACAGCTCGCCCAAAATCTCTACAATTTTTAGGGGCTTAGGATTTTATAATGTTTACTGCCGTGCTAAGGAAGAACCAGAGACCCTCATCTAGTATCTTGGCTATTGTGGAAGCTTTTACTTTCGGGACTTCAGCACACTGTTGACTTACCTACATGGTTGATGATGGAAACGCGCCCTGGCGCCTTCAAAACCCAAAGGGGTACTTTACGCATTGCGCAACGCTTGAAGTATCCCTGTTAGGTTTGCAGGCGCCAATGCGCGTTCCCTGGGAAGAACGCCGTATGAATATTCGAGAGTTGCCAAATTTCCCCGGATAAAATGTGTATTTTTGACGGAAGTTATGCATATTCTTCTTTGAAATCTTTATGTCTTAAATTGAATTACGAACGACATTTTCTAAAAAATTGGAAGAAAAATATTCAAAACTTTCCCAATAAATTTTTACTTTATCAAAGGAAACTTGGCAACAACTGCATGTCCATACGGCATTCTTCTTTAGCACAGCAGTATAGTAAGATGTCGCCCTCCGGTGTGAGTGCACAATGCCCAACTCTGTTATATCTCAGTGTAATTTGTTTTTTAATTCAGAGAATACTGACTTCCGTTTCATTTGATTCCCTTAAAAGTGGCTGTTAATAATTGAGCTAGGTCGGAATCCAGATTCAACCACATTCAGGGTTCCGTTGTTTGCTGCCCACTAATGGCCGGAAGTGCTGCTTTATTGCTGAGTAGCTCTCAGTGGCGTGGCGTGAAGGATCGATTATCGATATATCGCCATTTGAAGCTATGGTAACAAATCGATTACTAAGGTGTTCGCTGCGAACGCCCTGATAATCGATCTTTTTTCATAGGTTTGAATGGCGAATCAATCGATTTATCGCAAAGCACACCACGCCACTGGTAGCTCTTTAATAAACGCTGTCGGCTAAACGCTAACGCAACATGCGGAAATGGAACATTCGATTGAACCGTTCGTGCCTGCGGCGGCGCAGGTTGCATTTGACTTTGAGACATTTCGTTCACGATAGATTGTATTCGATAGTGGTTCGATGCATCGTTTGATTCAAAACAATAGAACATAACCTCCAACAAAAATTTTAGGATTTGAGTCGGAAAAGCTGAAAATGAGAAAATTCCTATCAATTCCGATTATCATTGCCATATTGTACTCCTAAGAATAAAAACTCTATCACAAAAAACCCTCAGATTTCTAACTGACTTTTGAGGCTATGTTTACATGTTGAACCACTCGATATCGATACAATTTCACCTGTTTGATGTATCGAACAAGACCCATACTGCTGTCACCGAAGAAAGCCTTAACTTTCGAAATGAATAAATCTTCATGGTTGCTGTTAAAAGTGTTAAAACTCTTATAAATGCCGCTAAAAATTCGTTCGGATGATTAAAAATCAACGAATTCTAATTTTGATTTTATAAAAAAAATCCTTATTAATTTCATGTTGCGGAAGTCGGTTTATAGTATATGCTATCTCAACATGTTTGTATGGTAGTGGCGAGGCATGAATAATCGATTATCGATATTTTCCCATTGGAAGCTATAGTAAAGAATCGATTATTAAGGTGTTTGTTGCGAACACACTGTTTATCGATCCTTTTCCATAGGTTTAAATGGTAGTTCAATCGAAATATCGCAAAACACGCCACGCCATTGTTTCATGCTTACATTTAAGGGAAGAAACGAAAGGAATATCAAGGCTGGACCTTGGCAAACAACTAAAAAGAATGGCAATTTGAATTATAGAAAACATGAGGCACTGGTCTCTCGTAAAATAATAATGAACTTGCTACTAATTTACCTTGGATAAAGTCATGTTTTGCGCAATCTCTGCTTTCCTCAAGCCTCTCGTTGTTCACAAATAAGACGAATTTCGGCAAAACCAGACAGTTCATTTAAATTAGATCGATCGAATTATATTATGAGCAGTGGCGTGACATGAATGATCGGTTATCGATATTTCCCCATTTGAATTCGTGGTATACAGAATCGATTATCAAGGTGTTCGCTGCGAACACCCTGTCAATCGATCCTTTTCCATAGGTTTAAATGACAGATCTAACGATATATCGCAAAGCACGCCACGCCACTGATTATGAGGGATACGCAGTTTCACAAAGATCATTGTTATTCACTTAGACAGCAAGGAAAAATAGGCCACTGGCAATGAGTCAGGTCGAAAAAAGCGGCGCTACATCTGCTAGTCCATAAAAATCTTACATGCAAAACCAGATGCATAAAAAGGCGCATAAAAACACTTGGGCGACAGATTGATGTTGGCATCAACTTTAGTGCAGCATTCAAAACTGATGGCGAATTATTAGTATCCAAGCAATAAAAATTGTAAAAATTCCGGGAACATTTTATTTCTCGAGTAGGTGTTGATCAACAAATCTGGTGTTTCAATAATGTTCGTAACACCCAGAGCATAAAAAATGTCGATTCATATTCTTTAGACGTTTTCTGCTGGCGATGTGAAACACTACAAAGATATAATAAATTAAATTTTTAATGAACGTTAGTTCTGCTTGGTGTCTGTACATAGGAAGCTGAATAGGCAAGTTCATATACTGTTTACATGTGTTCGCTGATTCTGACAACTTGTGCGACCGTCCGTGGGAGAAAAAGGAGTCCAGCAAATTGGCAACATTGGTTTTTCTCCATTTAAATCTGTGGAAATGTATCGATTCTTGGAGGGGCCAGGTGCTCCGACAATAATCGATGATTTAACGTAGGTTTAAGTGAAGGAAATCCGTAGTTGCCAAATTGCTGGATCCGCCTCCGTAAAGGACCTCAGAATATGGAAGCAAATTTTAAGAAAGTGATTTATTTCAAGTTCTGTCGAAAAATTGGTAAGGGTTTGCTCATAAATTACGTCACGCGCTGGGAGGGGGGGGGGCCTTCGAGAAGAGCGCGACGCCATTTTGTTTGTGACTAGCAAAGAACGCGCGGTGGAGTCCGCGGGTCCGCCGCGTCGTGTCGGTTGGTCTTTCTTTGTATGGCACCAGCCAATGGGGAGAGGGCGTTCGGTGTGGTGTGGGGGGGGGGGGGGCTACCAACCATTAGTCCTCGCTAGTGCTCGTTCGAGAACCATGTAAGTTCCCATTTTCTTCTATTGGCAGATATTGTCCACTTGAGTTCCGCCTTCCATTTCTCTGCATAGGCATCAAGCACGACAGGAGAGCGCGAATAGTTATGTATTGACAGAATGCAAATCTGTATTGCTCCGTGACCTACGATTCAAGCTATGCTACTGTGCGAAGGAAAAACGCCGCATGAGCCTTCAGACATTGCCATATTTTCTTTAATATAAATCGAATCTACTGTGTAAATTCTGGATATTTTTCTTTCAATTTTTCAGACACTTTTATTCACAATTTTATCTAAAACATCTGAAAATTTTAAGGAAAATTATGCGTAACTTCCCACAAAAATAGACATTTCATCGAAGGAATTTCGGAAACTCTCGAATCCTCATACGGCGTTTTTCCTTAGCACAGACGCATGAGATGTGACGAAATAAACATAAAAATTTGCAGTTTTCGTAAAAATTTCATGTCCAACCTCTCCAATCGACTCGAAAATCGCCGTACAATGGATCGCCATTGTACGATGTACGGCGCGGCGTTTACCAGGATTTTGATTCCTACCCTTCAGTATGACATTTATTCGGATTTTTTGCTTGTAAGTGTCTGTAAATTACTCTCGTAAGCAGTACCTCTTCGTCGACGGTAATATATTTTCGCAGCAACATGTTGGCAGCTGCGGTTGAAGGCACGAGCGTGGGAAAATTTTCCGACTTGTGCCACGCGTGTTCGACTGTTTTGTGTGTGGCCCGCCCTTCCCCTTGCGGCGCACAGTGGATCGAGTCACTGGGAGAGGTCGGGCATGATTTGGAAACGTTCAAGGCTTATAACTCCGTTGATACACCAATTTGAGATTTTAAAAGTGGTTCCATTGGTTTTCTCGTGAAATTTTACTTCAAGAAGCACCCCTTAAAGTTTAAAATGTGACGAAATAAACATAAAAATTCGCAGTTTTAGTCAAAAATTTCATGTCCGACCTCTCGAATTGATTCGACCCGGTGTGCGGCGGCCAAATTTCGTGTCCGAAAAGGTGAACGGTCTCATTGCTTTTCACACCGAACTAGGCGCAGTCACTCTCTCCATCAATGCTCGCTTCTCTCTCTCTCCCTCTCGGTCTGTCCATTCCTGAACCTATCCCATACAGCAAGGACTATTAATTTTCTTTCTGAAAAAGCTCATCTTTTTCCATAATATAAAATCATTAGAGGATCGCGTAACGAATAACGCCTGTGTCGCGAAACGCGGTGGGTTGAATCTCGAAACGGTCAGGAGGAGGAGGGGGGAGTCTGTCTCAATGGCGAGGCGTAAATAATCGATTATCGATATTTACCCACTTAGAGTTGTGGTATAGAATCGATTATTAAGGTGTTCATTGCGAACACCCTGTGTATAGATCCTTTTCCATCGGTTTAAATGGCAGATCAATCGATATTTCGCAAAACACGCCACGGCACTGGTCTATCTGGTGCATTTTAAAAATTGTTTCAACAAAAAACAGTAAAAATTCATATTTCAAGCCGTCTTCAGTTACTATCATTAAATTCATGAGAGGTAAAAAGAAGCCGAAAATGTGTTAAAATATCTAGAATGAACCACTGGAGTTTTTAAAACTACAAATATCTGAAAAAATGTTAAAAGACCCTCAAAAAGTATTGATTTATCTCTATTTACTCTAATTTATCTCTCTATTGATAAGAGAGTGTTGAATTAATTTTTAATTTCATTTCTACGGTCCGAAACTGTTGTTTAGTGCAGTACGTGTCTGCTCGGGTCTCCGCAGCGTAAGTCAGCACAGGGCTTACAATCGTTTTATAAATTCTAACTTTGCTCTCTTTAGCCATGAATTTCGGCGGTTTTTTTAAAAATTTGTTTGAACAGTTGTTGCCATTGGGGTAAATTTTGGACCGAGCGGCAACATGTTGGGGACAGAGGGCCAGGATTAATGAGGGCAAATTTCGAGCGCGAGAGTGGCTCTAAGTTTGTCGTTTGGCCCTAGACCCAGGGAGCGGCGCGGCAAGAGTGGAAAATAAAAAATTCACGGTGATTTTTCTCCTTGACAGCAATGAAACTCACCGCGGCGCGGCGGGATCGGTGAGTGTAAACAGGAATGATGGGGAAGGTTTTTTGCTGCCCGCCCGCCCACCGTTCGCCGCCTCGGCCGAGCAGACATATGCGCCTCTCCGCGGGAACATACCTATCGGTTCGCGAGCGCGGCTTTAAAAAGGAATATGCTGAAAGGCTCATGAGGATTAAGCATGTGTGCACTTTTAACTTGATTTCTAGCCCACGATGCCATGAAGTAAAATAAATTTAGTTAGTTATGCCAGTCTAGAGTTCCTTTATACTGCTCGGAGAAAAAAACTTCGTGCGTGGGACCCGAAGATTAGGTCATATGGATCTCTGAAGTTTTCGGATTGAGCATCTGAACACTTCAGATCTAGCTGTCAAGGTTCGGATCACACATCTGAAACTTCAGTTCTTACATCTGAAGTACTTCGGTTTTCACATCCGAAAAACTTCGGTTCTCACATCTGAAGTACTTCAGATGTAAAAACTGAAGTTTCAGATGTGTGATCCGAACCTTGACAGCTAGATCTGAAGTGTTTAGATGCTCAATTTGAAAACTTCAGAGATCCATATGACCTAAACTTCGGGTCCCACGCACGAGGTTTTTTTCTCCGTGTGTAGTGCAAAGGAACTAAGATGTTTCAACGCAATTGCGTTGGAGGGAACTTCTTTCAGTGGCAGAGGGAAGTAATACAGTTGTCCGTACTTTTCCAGTCAAATAAAACATAAAAGACAACACATTGATCGCGTTTTTTGACTTTCTAGGTTGACTCCTTTGATAAACTGATTCATATTTTTTTCCCATCAATTTCAATGAGAATAATCAATGCAGAGTGTGCAAACATTTCAAAATCATGAGTTAAAAAACGCTGACTATGCGAGTATAAATATTAAAGCCTAACAGAGCGGAGCGGCGTGCTGCCAGCGCGAGAGGCTCACCGGCGCCTACAAACCTAAGTGGATACTTCACGCATTGCACAATGCTTGAAGTATCCACTTAGGTTTGTAGGCGCCAATGCGCGTTATCCGCGCTGGCCGCCCGCCCGCCGTGTGGCGGCGCCTGAAGCAACTATTTCACAACAGAGGTGTTGCGCAGTATTATACGAAATTGAACGTATTAAGAATGACAGGCATACTTTAAAGTAAAGATCTTTCCTCGCAAAATAAAGCATGCAAGATAAGCATGCAATACATGGTCGCGTACCTGTTTCTAGCTAATGAAGCCGAAAATAATCTTTTGTAGCATTCTCTATTATGCCTGACTTCCCAGCAAACTGAATTTTCTCTGGGAAAGCTCGATTTTGGGGGAAATTCCAATTTCTAAAGGGAAAATCGACTGTTCACCCATGCTTGACCGTACATTCCTCATGGAAACTCAGCTATCCACTCGAACTGAGGTGTTGGATGCAGAAAGGGCATTTCTTGGTTGCGAGGTATCAGAATCTCCGCTGCTAATTTATATTTTAAAGGAAAACATTTTGGGTGACTTTTCTGAAATTGTTAGTTTTTAGTTAGTTTTCAGCATTGTCAAATTATAAAGAAAATTCAGTAAAAGTTCTAACGAAATTTACGCATTTGCTTTAACTTACAGTGGACGAAACGTTAACGGAGATACTGAGACACCGCAACTAAAAAATGCTCTTTCTGCACCCAGCTCTTCAATTCCGTCCTGTAATGATACAGCACATTTTTATAACAATATGTGAAATTAATTACCCACTCTCCCTTCGGTAAAATTACTTTAAAATTCGTCAGAGCTTTTTAAATCCGACGAAACATAGTTGTGTGGCGACGAATAAAAAATCACTATCAACGTTGCGGCTCATGAGGCAACTCGTGAATCAAATGCAAAAGTTCCAAGCACTTCTCATGGAGCACTTATTGATCAACCCTCTGTCTCGTAACTCGAGCAACGTCACTCTTCAAACTTTGACGCTCGGGTAGAACGGCATATACCTGGAACGAAATCAACAACGTTTTTCTCTTTCTCATGTCTTACCTAGCGTGATTTTAATTAAAAAGTAAGATTGTCTGTATCAAAATACTGCCGTGCTAAGGAGGAACGCCGTATGAGTCTTCAGACGTTGCCAAATTTCCCTCGATAATAACCGAATTTACTGGGAAAATTGGGAATATTTTTTCCCCAAAATTGCAGACATATATACCTGGAACGAAATCAACAACATTTTTCCCTTTCTCATGTCTACCTAGCGTGATTTTAATTAAAAAGTAAGATTGTCCGTATTACAATACTGCCGTGCTAAGGAGGAACGCCGTATGAGCCTTTAGACGTTGCCAAATTTCCCTCGATAATAACCGAATTTACTGGGAAAATTGGGAATATTTTCCCCCAAAAATTGCAGACATATACCTGGAACGAAATCAACAACGTTTTTCTCTTTCTCATGTCTACCTAGCGTGATTTTACTTAAAAAGTAAGATTGTCTGTATTACAATACTAACATGCTAGGGAAGAATGCCACATGATTCTTCAGACGTTGCCAAGTTTCCCTCAATAATAACCAAATTTACTGGAAAAATTAGGAATATTTCTTTCCAAAAATTGCAGACAATTTTGTTCACAATTTAATCTAAAATATCTAAAAATTTCAAGGAAAAGTATGCATGAATGTTGTCAAAAATACATGGTTTACAAAGGAAAATCTGGCAATTCTTGAATGTTCATACGGCGTTCTTCCTTAGCACGGCAGAATACAGAAAGGATTTCTGTTACTTAAAGCAGCTGTAAGGACTGTCAATCAACTTCTCTACAAATAACGCCGATTACTGAGTGAGCAATTTTCAATTTTACGTAAACTGCGTCTACCAGTGTAAAACTGAAGCCAATGGAATCAAAATAGTGTCCATTGTTTCGGTTGATTCGGTTGACTGAAAATGATAGAGTTGATTTTTCACTATAGTGACCCTATGTTTTTCCTTAAGAAACATCGAGGGATAAAAATCAACGGAATCATTGCCCTGTTGCTAAGATTTTGCAACTAAATGGGCCTGTTGCATGCAAGAGATACAGCCGCGCGAATAGACTTTTTAAAGGTTAAATGACATGAAAATTACGATGATCACATTAAAAAAGTCTGAAATACACTCCTTACTGCGCAATTTGCGTTGTTAGGAACGCGCTTTTTCAAATTTCCCGCGTCTGGGGGCAGTTTTCTAATCACCGGAAACGAGTAAACGGCGGGCTCGGTGATTTCCGGAAGATGCCGAGTCGTTGTTGTTGTTGATATTTTTTCCTTCAGTTTGTTTACAAACCCAACGTGATCTCTTATAGTGGTCCATATATGCTTTATGCGCTAACCAAATCGATCAACTTTTAAATATCCAACGCAATCCTCCTACATTTCATTTCACAATATCACGAGCTCCGATTTTTAGATTATGTTGTCAGTTTTAGTTGACCGGAAATGGCCGCGAGTTGCCGTTAATTGTTTCCGTTAGAAAACTGCCCCCAGACGCGGGAACTTTGAAAAAGCGCGTTCCTAACAACGCAAATTGCGCAGTAAGGAGTGTATTTCAGACTTCTTTAATGTGACCATCGTAATTTTCGTGTCATTTAACCTCTGAAAAGTCTATTCGCACGGCTGTATCTCTTGCATGCAACAGGCCCATTCCTTCGGGTACAAAAGGAGTCACAACGTTTTTCGGCAGTGAGTAGATGAGATTGGTGTACTACATATTCGAGAAATGTATCATCCACAATACTTACTTTTAGTAGAGCATTTTTTGTGGAGTTGGACCATAAATTAGATTTTCAGATTTTGACGGAAAACTCTTTCTGGCATTAAGAATGAGTTTTAAGTGACCTATTTCATTTTTGCAGCAATAGAGGGCAACCAGTTAAATCACATGCTAGCGACTCCGATCCTGTCCCCATGCCAATTTTTTTTTTATAAAATACGAATTTTCAAGGAAATGGTAGGATATTTTCCCCCAATTTTTCAGGGAATTCCACACGCACTTTTATATAGAGCATGTAAAAATTTGAAGGAAAAGTATTTTTAACTTTCATCAATAATTAAAGTTCTATCAGAGGAAATTTTTATGTGATTCCTGAAAGCTCATACGCCAATTTCTTTTAGCTTAACAGTATTTTCCCCCAACACAGAAAAAAAAGTCAAGACAGAAGATTGGTTCGTACGGAAAGTAAAACACAAAAATAATCCAAGCCTTTGATAACTCCAGAGTTATCCAGTCTCTCCACTGTTTATTCTGCGCCAAATTCATTGCAGACTCTACCAAAAATTAATACAAAATTCGGGTTGGTTTGTGTTTCACTTTCCAATTTAACCAAAAGTAAAACAAGAACACACAAATTATAACCAGTGTCAGGGCCGGTGCACCCTAGTAGCAGAGTTATATAAAAAATTTGTTTTTAAAAGTATAAACCGTAAATAACCACAAGCTAAAGAATATTCATTGTTTATGTAATGGATGTAAAGTTTTTTAGTTAAAAGTTTACATTATCAATACGCTTCTTATGTGACCCTTAGTATAAAAGTTATATAACCAAATTCAAACAGTGTATAAAATGAATTTTCATTATTCTTCCTGGCTGGTAGCGCACTCTAGTTATGAAGTGTGCAAGTTTTCATATGCGATACTACCAGGTGGTGGATCATCGTAGAGTTGTGACTTACCTTAAATCCGCGGCGTCCTAGTCGGGATTAGAACCCACACCTCGGGATGGAGTTGCAATCCGAAGTCCAGTACTTTACCACCAGACCAGCCAGGCTTGATATGGATGGGCCCCTAAATTCAATCTCTTAACTATCGCAGGCCTCTGAGTCCGTAATATGTTTGTTTATTGACGGATTCTTATGATATTTTACCAGACTTTATTATTTATTTATCTATTGTTTTTTATTTAATGATGTAATTTTTTCATTTTCATTTTTTTTAACTCTCTGTCATTTTTTTAGCTCTCTCTTTTTTTTAACTATCATGTTTTTTAACTATCATTTTTTCTAACTCTCTCTATTTTTTTTTAACTCTCATTTTTTTAACTCTCTCTCTCTCTATTTTTTTTAACTTTATAATTGCGTCTTTTTCCAGTTTTAATTATTTGGGCCTTTTTCTAGTTTGAATTTATGTCGATGTATTTATGTTATTTATTATTATTTTCATTTCCTTTTTTCTTTTAAATTTTTATAATATTAATTTAAACATTTTAAAAAAAATTAAAATTTTTAAAATAATATTTAATAATATGTTTAAAATATTAACAAAAATAATTATGATATACTTTAAAAATATTAAAAAATATTATTTTAAAAATTTTAATTTTTTATATTTTTAATATATTTTTAAAATGTTTTAAAAATATTCATTGATTGTATTTCAAAAGTATTTTTGAATATATTTTAAAAATACATGAAAAACATTTTAAAAATATATTAAATTTCAATAATTTTAAAATATTTTTAAAATATTGCTGTCTAACTGGGCAGGGTTATGAGCTAGACACGCTACCAACTGAGGTAACAGGGCTCCTCGGATTTGTGCCGAAATATCCCCTTTTAACTCGTCTCGGAGCCACTAATACCTCTAATAATACCTATCCCACGCAGTCTGAGAGTCGAGGGTGTTCATTGAAATGAGATCATCATCATCATTCATGAAAATGAGATAGGTTTACGTTAAAGTCATTCAGGTCATTTATATAACAGTTATATTAAGCAAATTAAGCAAAAGGATACTATGCGTATAAAGAAAATTTATAAAAACCCTTCCTCAATTATATGAATTTTATATAAACGTTATCTTCTGAAAATATGAATAATTATTTTCATGGGCATTTTATATAAAACTTATATACACGATACATAAACTTTAGTTAAAATGGTGCTTATATAACCGGTATTAATTCCTTATACGTTTGTTAGGAAGGGGAAAGTGAATCATGCTACAGGGCAGTCTTGTAGGCGCTATGCGTTTCACGTCGACCGCTGCTCACCGCATTGTGTTTGACGCAATGCGTGAAGTATTCATGCAGTCTTGAAGGCGCTAATATGTGTTACATGCCGACCGTCGCGCCGCGCCGAGGGTTTCTCCTTTTCATTTCAAGTTCTCGTCATCCTTGCTCTCTGCGCCGCGCCGTTCTAGGCCAAATTGCGTGTTTGGTTTCTCTCTTAACTCGACTAATTGAAAGTGCTGTCTCTTGTATCACTGAAAGACGAACAAATTAGAAACTACTATACTTTGACTCTCAGGAAATGAGAGATTTTGTCGCCTTGTTTTGTTTTTATTTTTTTTCTGTATCCGATTTTTCTTTATAGCTACATTTAAAAAAATTGCAAAATTTGCCGCCATGGGCCGCGGCCCATGTGGCCACCCCTAAATCCGGCCCTGATCAGTGTACATACTGTGCTTTCTCTTGGCAGGGCAACATAACGTATTCACCACCTACAAGGGTTTATTGCACGTTATGCAAAGCTCTCGAGGGACGGACCAACAATTCAATAATCGATTAGCGATTTATCCCATTTGAAACTATGGTGAAGAATCGATTGTTAAGGTGCCCGTTGCGAACACTCTGTTGATCGATCCTTTTCCATACGTTTAAATGGAAGATTAGTCGATATATCACAAAGCACGCTACACCACAGACCAAAATTAAACGCTGTTCCTTGTTTTCAAAATTTTCCGCGGTAGGCGCAGTGTAGCAAATGACAACCCCTCCCCTCCCCCTTCAACCCCCTACAACTCCCACCCGCATACCAAGTTTCGTTATACGGGCAGTCAGTCGTTCACACGATGTCAACGTTCATTTTATGTCCACTTCGATCGGGACATGCTTTCATCGCAAATGAAATAGGTTGATGATATAACCCAACAAGTCAATCTTCTGATGCGCCCTAGCTTTCATTAGGATGACGTTATTCCAGGGCTCATCAAATATTAGACCAATTCGGTTTGAACATCGATCGGCTCAAATGGGGATATTACTGTCGGGAGGTGTCCGGAACGATTGCAATCGTATCCATCAAACTTCATGTCGCTCACAGTGGTGTTGCATCCGATGAGTTACTTCCGATTAGGACTTTAGTGCTTCTGTAAATGTAAGAATGTCTCGCGTGAAACGTGTGACTACGTGTCGTAAACAGCCGTTAAAATAGTGAAGCCTTGTTTTATTGACCTAGGCCAGTTATTTCAGCGAGGGCATGGAACGGTAACTTATGAGAATCAACCATGTAATGGGTCGCTCTTGCACACCGGAGGTACACTGCCACTGCAGCAAGGTAGAACGCCATATGAGTTTTCAGACGTTGCCAAATTTCCTTTGATAGAATACACATTTTCAGAAATAATATTTTCCCTTCAATTTTTTAGATAATTTTATTTACAATCAGATCTAAATTATTTGAACATTTTTAGTGAAATATCCATAATTCTCCTTAAAATTTGAAAGTTCATACGGCTTTCTTCCTTAGCACGGCAGTATTTTCGGATCTTTTGGATCGAAAAGCTTCGCTCGGCGTAATGTAGCATAGTTTGAAAGACAATAAAACTGAGGGTATCAAGGCTATTCAAACTTATTCAACAATTTCAGAAACAAAGGGAGACCTTCCACTAACCTCTTGGCGACAGATGGAAACTTTTAATTCTCATTGAGTGTATTCATGTGTATGTATGATTTTCATTGAATGTATTCATGCGTACATTCACTCCTCATTGAATGTATGCCCTGAAAGTGTTCCTTTACTGCAGTAAGAGCTGACAATAGGGTACAGTGCATACCCTTATGCAAGCTATGCATTTTTATCGCGGGAAAGTTAACGATTGCGTAACTTGTTAAAGCAAACAAAGTTTTACTCTCAAAACTTTAAAAACTAATTATTATTTGCGAGTAAGTGTCATCGTAAAAAAAACTCGCAGCCTCCCTGTGGTGCCCTTAATTGAAGTATCAAATACATTAGTAGTGCGATTACATTTTTCAGTTTCAATGTCTCAAATTCTCTTTTACATACAATTACATATTCTACTCTTCGAAAGTCATCAACTTTTGTTATTAAGAAACGTCCTGCAAAAATTTTATAAGTTTCTAGCCTTGTTTCAACCGTTTTTTGTTTTCATCCTGCTTTTCACGTTTTGGGCTGCATTTGTGCCTTGCTTCTATTTTGTTACTAAGTTACGATCAATTCGACCCACGCGACTTCTAAAAACACTGTTTTGGAAAATTTTTGCCGGACTGATTCAATTTGAAAATGTCTTGTGCGTAATCATTAAAGAGCAACCAGCGGTAGATCCGGAACACTGATTCGAATCATTTAAGACCGTATTCAGATTCGTTATCTAAACATCCTCTTTTCACGAGGAAGCCTCTTATCATATGCATTAGGGGTAAAATGGGTTTGAGGGTGCCTTCATCATAGCATCTGGAAAAAAACATTTTAATAACGAATTGTGAATAAAATTTAATGATATAACTTTGGATATATACAAATCCTGGCAACAAATTGCTATGATTAGCCGCTGTAGAAATGAAAATACAAAAGAACCAATCGTATGAATTTAAAATGTGTTAAAGTTACATACAAATCTACATTATTGCAAAATCCATTATTTTTTCTCTTGTATTTTTTAATTTGCGTAGAGACAAGTCATAAAAATCTCTCACAAGCATTCACATTCAAAATCATATTGGTGAACGTTACTCGATGCTCCTAAAGAATGTCTGGTTTTGTTGAGGACCTATTATAACCTCTGACCACAATTTCACACCACATACGACGCTTCTGCAAAGAAGAACTGATTTTTAATACTATATAAGACGCGGTCCAAATTACCAGTTATAATCGTGCTCCAATTGTAACGTGTAAAATTAAAGTGATTGAAGATATGTGCTGGTGCTAATTGTATATTATTTCAAACATTCTTTATTATATACATTCTTGAATATTATTTATAAGAGGAATAAAAACATTTTTTTGAGATTATTTTATATGCAAAAGGAAATGGATGTATACTCCTCTCTCACACCGCAATCACACGCTGAATGTGGGAGCTGAATGTGGCTTGAATGTGGAAGTCATCGGGCCGATGCCTAAATTTTGCGCGTCACGCGCAAAATTCAGCAACGATTCTCAGCAACCATCGGACCAATTTTGAATTTGTCTGAACTATTCGAGTAGATTTAATTCACATCTGGATGAAAATAACTCGAATTTGCTAAATTTCAGCCGTTGGGCGAAGACTGTTGACTTCCACATTCAGGTGCTAAATTCAGCGTCTGATTGCGGCATGAAAGAAGATGACCTCATTGAAAACTATACATACAATGTCTTCGAAGCCAGAGAGAAAGTGAAAGTTGGAAACACGTCGTGGATTCTCACGCGGTAATGTCAAAGTTCAGAATGATGGAAAAGGAAAAATAAGGCCTTTTTGCGGCGGTCCGCCCACGGTTATAATTTTAAAAAGACGTGAATTAATCGAAATAGCTGACGTTACGTGGGTGGAAATCATTTTAACACTCACAAAACACCGTTGACAATAAGACGGAAAAAGTAAGCAGTTCGTGAAATGTTTACCCACTATTATTATTACTAGGGCGCATGATGGGCGCGTCCTACTCTGCGACTCTGCCCTGTTGAGGAAAAGCACACATTTATGCTGCAATGGCGTGGCGTGAATTGCGATATATCGATTGTTATGCCATTTAAACCTATGGTAAAGAATCGATTATTAAGGTGTTTGCTGCGAACACTCTGTTTATCGATCCTTTTCAATAGGTTTAAATGGCCTAACAATCGATACATCGCTATTCACGCCACGCCACGCCACTGTTATATTACCGCACAAAGGAAGAACGACGTATGAGCCTTCAGATGTTGTCATATTTCCATTGATTAAAAAAGGATTTCTGAAAACTCGTGAATATTTTTTTTCAGTTTTTCAAATATTTTTCTTTGAAATTTATTCTAAAGCATCGAACAATGTTGAGGGAAAATATTCCTAGCGTTCTTCAAGTATACATCATTTTATCAGGGGAAGCTTTGGCAACATGCAAATGTCAATGCGGAAAATGATTTTAAGGAAAACCGTTTTAACTTCGATTGCATCGTGTCTCTCAGATTGCCTTACCAGCTTCATGCTATACCTCGTTTTTTAAAAGTGAATATTTAAATTTTTTAAATTATTTTTCCAGAGTTTTGTTCACTCAAAAGCATTTTAAAAATGAGCACATATTATTTTCAGATACTCTAAATAGAGTAACAGTCACGCGTCTACACATCAGTATTTCAAAATCCCATATTATATTTTAATTTTTTTGAAGGAGACCAACCAACATTTCTACTAGAAATTCTTGCAATTTTTCTTACCCATACGATTGTTATTTCCAAAAAATGTTCAGCAAAATTTTAGTGGGAAAATGGTCTCATTCTAAAAAAAAAAAAAATAGTATAAGTATTGAAACACTGGAATGTAGATTGACTGTTTATTCAACTCCATACAACTTTATTCTTTCTTAGCAAAGCAGGGCCAATCGAATACAAATATGAATAAAATAACATAATACTGTTTGTATACATTTCATTACTGTACACAGAGGTTTCAGAGGAGGGCTTTGTATTTTAATTTAGGAAGGATAGCAGTTCCGTTTTCCAATAAAGGATACTAGACGCTATATTAAAAACTCTGACATCCGATCATTGGAACTTAATCAATAGCTTGGCGAGTAACCTTGACCGACAAGTAAAATTGTAAGATTCTCGACAGTAAAACGGTCATTATCAACTCCTGGGTGTATATTGCACGGAAACAATCCATGTTCAGTTCGTAAAGAGCCCCTAACTTGCGACTAATTTATTATGTTTCCCTATTATTTTATGTTTACTGCACCTTTTTTACGTTACCTTTTTACTTCAAAACAATATACTTTCAAAATAGTCTAATATACTTACTAGTACTTCCTTTATCATAGCTTGAACTAGTTTCAATAATCAGGCTGCAGGTCAAAAGATCATTCATAGAATTTTACGAGGGTAGAATGGGGGAGGGGGGCATTAGGAGTATATAGGACTTCACAATGGATGCTTTCCGGGGGGGGGGGGGGGGAGGGAAAGCCCAACGTTATAAAAAAATCGACCACATCAATCCGGCAGCACTGAAGTAATGAACATTGAAGATCTTTTTGTACCTCTGAGGGTCATTGATAATGTTTTATTTTTACAAGTGGCTGCATTTCCCACAAGAACCAAAGCGTAGACCCTATCGATAGCCGAGGGAGATATCGATCAAAAACATTGATCCGCTGTTGAACAAAACCAATAACCTCACCGCCTGACGCCAAGAGCCGTTGCAAATAAAATAAAGGGAGCAAAAATATCCGAGACTCAACAGCCGCAATTTGAAATAGCTCAGTTGCAAGCGAGGGTGAAAGTAATTAAATGCAACCAGCAGGTTGATTCCTATGCATAAAAGTACACTCAAGTACGATGGAAAATACATATATTTGCCTGTTCCTTTAAAACAATTTGTTTCACTTTGGCAAACCGGCTACATGGTTTTTACATTAATAAAATGTTTGTAAAGTTTTATTGGAGTGCATTTGGGCATTTAAATGTCCGTAAAGTAAATTAATATACATCTCGATAAGCCATTTCAGTCATAGTTGGACGTTTAACTGAAGTTTGCCCAACTGCGTTTGCCGTTGCTTCATTTTCTCTGATTTGCCATTATTTTCAAACAGAGAACTCTATGCATTTAAGATTATTGGTAATTTGCTAATGACGAATACACTTCAATTTTCAGTTTCGCTTACTTTTCTGTTTAAAACGCTTTTACGTCAGAGGAGCGCGATGAAATGATGCAACGAGCGGACCCGTTGTTTTTCTTTTTTTTTAAAAAAAACTTGATTTATTTCTACTACGCTCAATCCGTTCATTTCTCGGATATGTTAACGATGCTGAAAACAAAAAAACAAAAGATAGAGCAAATTATTCAAAAGCGAAAAAATAAACGAGGATTGAAACTCGGCGAACGTCAGAAAGAAAAATGGGATTCGGACGGCTCCGTAAAGCGAAAATGACACGAACAAAAGCTCCGCCTTTCGCAGCGACTTCGAGCCGAGCCCTGGAATATGATCGGCGGAACAGCCTCTTTGTTTTATCTCCGCCGGCAATAACATCGAATGATAATGAGGCGGGAACCAATTAATAACCTTAAAACGTAGCACCGTCTTCCCGTCATTCTATAAACAGTGCATTAACAATGAACGCCGGGCCAAAACCGCGATCCAGGGTCGCTGGGTCGCGGACGCGTTCCCGGATTTTTCCGCCGAAACTAGTTGAAAATGCGTGAATTTCGGCAACGTCGCGGGTAAACCCGCGCTTTGATTTCCCGATCCTACCCCTGATACGGCACGGAGTAGTGGCATCTTGTCAGTGCCACCACTCATTCATCAAACTTGGCGGTGGGCTTGGAGGTTGTCAAGTTTCATAATTTTTCTCGGAGCGTTCAGTTCTGAAGCTCGCCGAAATTAGTGATCTGACAATGGAGGAGCTGTCAAATGAGATGATACGTGTGGGAGTTTCTCCTTGAAAGTTTTTAAAATTTAGTCTTTTTTTGACTGGAATTCAAAAACCTTGAATGGTATGTGACCTAACGCGGAGATGTCAACTAAGAGTCCTTCACATCGGTATCACAGCAATGCCCCGCAGATTATTGCCCCGTGGCATGCGAATTGTTTAAAGCTTCATCTGAAAGTGCTTAAAGAGCTGATTTCACAGTATTTTGTATAATTTTTTTCTGATTTGGGAAATAGTATAAAAATAGATTTAAAAATGAGAAAATGCACCACCTAATGACGTCATCTGGCGGCATTTCCCACTTAAACACACGTATTTTAGCAGATTAGATCATTTTGTCATATCCTCTCCAATAATTTGACTATATTTTGCAATCTGGAATTATAAATTCTAGCCCGATTTAAAAACGAAGTATGTGCCATTAGTTTCCCTATGCAAATAGGTGTTTTTCCAGAAGAGCCAGAATTTATAGTTCCAAATTGCAAAATGCAGTCCAGTTGTTCAATTCATGAACCAAAGGTACCCTCGTATTCAGTTCACTCAGTAGTTTTCACTTAAACTCGATATTCATCAAATTTCAGACACTTGCAAATTCTCTATTGGTTGGAGGCCATAGGCATTCCCAAGTGAATCGGCTAGTTCGAGAACGTCCAATTGTCCTATACATAGTTTCAGAATTTGAGAGGACAATTTGGTTGTAACCTACAGACCCAAGGCGGTTTAAGACGTTAGGAATTTAGAAACTTTTTATAAAAAAATCCCCTAAGTATAAATTAAACGTTTACTAGCAAGGTCGATCTTATTCATCAAGCGTTATGGGGCAACAGAAACTACTGCAAGTATGAAACCCTATATTGGACAACGGACGTTTTCGCACAAGCCGAAGCAATTAATTGTGGTGGCACCGCAATATTTGGGTGAGTAATTTAATGCATTCGGCTACTACCACAACTAATTGGAAATGCCCATACCATCCAGCGACCCCTACTTATTTTATCCGTGTCGGAGAACCGCGAGGGTATGAAGTTGGCCGATTTTGGAGGGATTTCAAGCAGGAGCATGCATTTGCATCATTAAACGCGATTTTAAGACACAAATCACTCCTTGTTGAGTAAAATTTGAACAATTTTCTTCAGGTCCTGCATTTTTATGATGATGCATGAACTTTGGCCCCTAAATTATTTTCCTCATTAGTGATGCATTCAGAGACGCCGAGGGTTGCAGTGAAATCAGTGACCAATAATGGACCACCGCTCTTTTTGCACTTGGCTATAGTGCATTTGCACTTTAATAGTTATTCGTTACATTTATATACATTCGTTACATTATATTCCCGTAGAACTGCTCCAGTTCATCGCGTGGGATGCATTTGAGGTCACCTTTTTTAACGCAGTATTTCCGTTGCCTTCTATCCAATTCCGTTTTCAGCGAAATTTAAAGCAACTTCTTGTTGCCTTTAAGTCGCAGAAAGCGATTTCTTTTATTATCCACGTGTGGTGATTAATATCTGATGGATTCCGTCAAGCAAAAAGAACCCTTAAGGTAGGCATTGAAATCGTTCAGTACAACGAAAAAACCAATTTAAGGTCATGAAAATAGAATTTCAGTTTTTTTTTTCAAGCACAATTCAAACTGTAAAACTTTTCATTCAACTTTCCTTCCAAATTCATAGAATGAAATTTTTCTCTGTGGGATTAAATATGATTATAAAATAGGCTTTTACATACAAGTGAGTTCGAGGAAAAGTTGGTCGTAAAATTGAACCATGTAACTTGGGCTTTATAATGCTCTCAAAGACAGTGAGTCGAAATTTTGGGCCATAATTTCATTATCAACCCTTAAATGCCCAAGCTGGGACAAATTGACCTAAAGTCTTGCTAAAAACTTTCTGCCCTGCCGGTTGTACGGGGCCAGCGCATACGAGAGATATGACTACGTCCAGAAATCCCAGTCTCTTTTGGAGGAGTTATGGTGCCAGTACAATACGAGTTGATATATGTCTATAAATATATCCTGAAAAAAGGAAAGAAAAACCAGACATCACCTTTGAAAAAAAAGGGAAAAAAAATCGAATGTCTAAACAGTCAACGATAGGAGAGATGTATTCGGGCCTCATTCTTTAACTTTTCTGCCGAATATGAGCTACACCTCATCGGCAGCATAGAGAGGACTAGCGCGAGTTCAGCGCCTCGCTCCTTCGCGCCTTCAATTTTGCAGACGCAACACGGACATCCATCAAGCACGAATAGTTGTATCTCTGCGCCGTCATCAACGAGCGTCCATTCCCTCGCTCTATTCCCATGATGTGTTGGTTACGTTTGTATTTTTTAATAGCTCATCCGGGGAAATTACGTATGGTGGATGAAGCTGATAAAAAAGCGCCAATATGTTACAAAGAGGGTGACAATTTCAATAAAAGTAAAACTCACCTTCAAAAACACAGAGATAACATACATGCACTTCAAAAATCATCAAAATCATGTTTCTACATATAATACAGGTCAATTTGACCTGACTTGAGACTTCGTGTACATAAAAAGCCTTGGACATCCATGATGTTAATGATGTTCAGTCTTTTGAAGAGACATTTCTACGGCTGGCAACAGCGCCGAGAAACTCTAATTATCCGTACTTTGCCTTTAAACTTCGAATAAGTATTTTGCACACCAGAGATGCAGCCAACCGAGAGGACTTCTGATAGACAAAATCGCACGAAAGTCACGTCGAACTTATTAGACTTGTTTAACATACACTCCCGAACGCAGACTTGCGTAGTAAGTATCGCGCTTTTTCAAACTTTGTCCACGGAAGTTTTTCTCAGTGGCGTGGCGTGCTTTGCGATTCACCAATTGATGTGTGCCTATTATAAATCTGTGGCAAAAGATCGAAATACAGGGTGTTCGCAGAGAACACCTTAATAATCGCTTCTTTACCATAGCTTCAAATGGGAAAATATCGATAGTCGATCATTCACGCTTCGCCACTGGTTTTCCTCTCTCGCTGACAGCCAGGTTGGTCAAGTAAAATCCAACTTTTTTGATAAAATAGACGCGTTTGTTTCTCCCCGATTCCTTTGCGTTTCAAAATAGATGCTACGAGACGATTTAAATCATTCGTAATAGAGATTTAGAGATCGTGCTTGTTTTTAGGTTATTATGCTTCTATCTCTCTCCGGTCAAACATTATTAAGAAAGTGAAGAAAAAGGTGCTCTCGGACAAGTGAAATTTGACAATGAGCTATGTAAAGTGCCCCAACTGTGCTTGAGGGTGTAGGTTTTATACTTTATGTACTCAACGTAATTTTTGCGTGGTTTTATTTATTTACAGTCCACTTAGTTTGCTGTATGTCTTGTGTGCAACAGACTCTGCGCTCCCAAGGAGTCAACTTCGGGAATTTTTAAGCGGTGTTTACCCTAAAACCCAAAACCCACTTTAAATGCCCATTTGCCAGACTTCATCACATACCCTATAACTTAAAGCTATTAGCCCTGGTATCACAAGCGCCATGCGACGTTCCAGAATTCCCGCCACCATTTCATTTCTTCACAGAGAATATGTTCAACGAAGCTGTTCGAAAATTTCACTGAATTCTCTTTGCGATGCCAATAAAATTCCGCGAAATTTTCAAGCAGATTCAACCAAGAATTTCTCTGTAAAAAAATAAAATTGGCGGCCGAAATTTTGAAACGTCGCATGACACTTGTGATACTTTGGCCGGAGGGCGACGATATATTGCTCCGTGGCTCTTTTTCAATAATCCCCAGCTTCTATTTGCAAGAGTCCGATTCCCGAGCCCGCGCTCTGCATTCACCTTCATCATTCGCTTCGCAATATTTTCATGATTTGCGTGGAGTTATCCACGAGTGGAGACCTCTAATTGATTGGATGCAGCTCGTCCATTAATAACACGGGCGCCATCCCAGGAACGGAACGCAATGTCCCGGGCAGTTGTCAGCACGTCACTAATTTCAAATTATTTCACGGAAGGTCCTCGTGCTGCCGGCCCCTATCATGCTTTTGTTTCAAGCTCCGGATTTTATCTCGTTCCTCACATTCACCACTCGTCAAAATCTCGAGCGGGTCGCGTTATTGAGTGTTGACAGCCAAAGTTGAAAAATACGTACCTATATTGCGAATGTTCAAAATTTACGATTATGTTTTATTTTTTGAATGGAAATGGACCGTAATGTCTCCTTATTTCTCCGTGAATCAATCGGACATGGAAAAGAGGGGCAGTGACTTAGGTCTAGTTGGAGGATCATATGGATTACAATTTGCAATGAGGAACCACTATCTCTGACTCTTCCATAAAATCACATTTCTGCATAGGGAAACCAATGGCACATATGTTGTTTCTATAATGAGGTAGACATAGTGGTTTCATATTGCAAAATGTGGTCCAAATGGTTATAGCGATTGATTTCGACCAAATTCAGCCACTGTAGGCAAATTTCCGTGCGTTTTTCGACTTACATCGATATATTTCACCGGTATTGTGGGATACATATGTCTAGGAAGGACAAATAAGAGCATATCCAAGTAAATCTGTATTTTATTCTAAAAGCAAACTTAGTGTAATATAAATTTTAAATTTTACTTGCCTAATGGCACTGATAAGCTGATTTTGGTGGATGCAATGCACCAAAGTTCACTAAACATTGGCGCACAAAACGAATTTCTCGACGCGTCCCTCATCTCATCAGCTAACAGAGCGACAAGTCAACAGTTGAACGTAGAATTCTCGAAAGAAAAAGCCTCCACCGTAGTGGAGATACCAGTTTAGGGTCTCTCTTTATCTCCGAAATTCGTCCATATGAAACACATTAAACACATTTATTTCAATATTTACCAAAAAATAAAAACTTCCGACCGGCAAAACTTCAGCAGTTTCCTCTGAATCGAGCGCGTCTGGTTCTCCCGCGGATGAAACCGAACGTGACATCTGAAACTTTCGGGAGACGGGAAGACTTTTAAGCACAGATTCGCGAAGTCGGGGTTGGAGGGACAAAAAAGTGAACAAGAGCGGGAAGTATGACGATTCGTAAGACTGCTTCCCCGAATCTTCTCCCAGCCTTACGTCACTTGGAGTGTAATAAAATATTATTGTTTCCTGTGCTCGTGTTGAAAGTCCCCCAGTCCGCTTATGTGCCTGTTGCCAAATTGTACCTACTTTTCGTGCAAACGCGTGTATTCAAATGAAAGGTTTAACACAGTGGGAAGTAAAAATTAGAAACATTATTAGTGCCACCTTCCATTGGAGTATTTTAGAATATATCTTCATAGAGAGACATGTTGGCTTGCTTTGAGAGGTGATTTGCTTTGCGAAGAATCGATTAATCTGTCATTTAAATCTATGAAAAGGATCGATTATCAGAACGTCCGCAACCAGCATCTCAATAATTGAACCTTGTTTTCGTTCAAAGACGTTTATAGATATGAAATGTTTAACACAATGGGAAGTGAAAATTCAAAAAATTCTGAGTGCTAGCTTGCCATTGGAGTATTTTAGAGTATATCTTTCTAGAGAGGCTTGCTGACTTGCTTTGAGGCGTGACTTGCTTTGCGATTAATCGAATGATCTCCCCTTTTGAATCGATTGATCCGCTATTTAAATCCATGGAGAAGGATCGATTATCAGGGTGTTCCCAACCAACACCTCAAGAATCGATTCTTAAGCGTAGCTAAACTTTAAAAAATGTTGGAATAAAATTCTGTGCCGGCCGGAGTCTATATAGCGCCTGAAAACCCCGAGTGATAAATGAGGAGCGGAATTTACTCTTTTTCCGAGTGTCAAACGCTTTTATGGTGCTAATTTCACTTCCCATTTATATCACTCGGGGTTTTTGGGCATAGTATTGACTGTAGCACAGACTTTCACTCTTCAATCAACAGTGTTCAAATAAGAATATATCTGCCTTGTCGTAGGCAATTAGCCATCGCCGGTGAGTTGCAAGCACCATGCGCATTAACCCGTCAAATGGCAATAATTCGCGTCTACATTGTAAAGATCGTATGCGATAGTGCTTCGATATATCGTTTCGTTCAAAGTAATGGAACTTAATCTCGAATGAAAATTTAAGGATTTAAGTTGGAAAAACTGAAAATGACAAAATTTCTATCAATCTCACTTTTTATGGCCATTTTTTATGCATAAGATTAAAAAATCTAGTACAAAAAACTCGTTCCCTCGGATTTTTAAATTGACATTTGAGGCTAATTGTAAGTTTACATGTTGAACCAATCGATACCGATACAATTTCACCTGTTTGATGTATTGAATCCGATCCATAGATCAGCAGTGTTAGAGAACTTTAAAAGCAACATCTCGGCGTGGAGCGCCTTCATGTCTTGTGTGATACTCGCTGCTTTTCCAGGCAGTTAATTTAATCGCCTATCGGAACCGAACTCAACACAAAAAACACTGATTTCACGACAATCACTCGTGATTGTTCAAGAAAATACTACTTTTAAACTTGACCAGAATTTATGTTTCGATGCAAATATATTGACATTTGCGAATAGATGTAAAATTCCCAACGGCTGCTAACTGTCTGCGACAAATCGACAGTCGATTATTCACGCCTCGCCACTGAAAAAAACCCATGGTGTGCACACCGCGATCCCCACTTAGATCAAGAAAATGCTGTGGAAAAAATGTTTTTACTCACATGAACCTAATATAAAATTGAGAAACCAAAGTATAATTATTTCAAGTCAGTCTAGAGAAGTTCTTGTAGAGGAGTTCTCTATATCTGGCTTACCTTAAATAACATCTCTGTTCTGGTATAGATAAATTTGATTATTATTTTTATTTGTTTAAATACTATCTCCTTTTCTGTTGTTGTTATTATGGTAATCTTTTGGCTTATAAATACAATTTTTCCAAGTAAGTTTACATTTTGTATGCCTAATCGGCAACATGGCGGGCTGCTGCCTTATGCCGGGACACAAAAAAGAAGAACAAAAATTAAAATTTTTCTCCGCTCTATAACAGTCATTGCAAAGTTGATTTGTTACAAGCGCGCTCAAGGAGCGTCACTTGTGCGAGATGCGATGACAAGGCGGTCCTCAACTTGCCGCGTTTCCCATGAAAATCAACCTACTTTAAATAAACTGCGCACCACCGAGAAAAATTAAAAATTACGGACTAAACGGCAACGTTCCTCGTGATGGCAAACATGCGCTGCGACTTTCCATCGGTGCTTTGAGGGGCGGATCAAAAATTACTCTGTATCCACGCACGATGAATATGATGAAGTTGAATTCAATTTCGGGAAGGGGGTGGGTTGAGAGCGCCGGATCCCGGAAAAGAATGTTTTGGGGTTGTCGTTTGTGTTTAGCGTTATTCGCTCCGATGAAATTTTTCCGAATTTTTCCCGTACGGTTGAGCGTCGCGCGTCGTGTCAGCAAAAGAGGCTCAATTTTATCCGTATGCACTTGGTATCTCTCGAATATGACTCTTCTTTCTGACGATCTAAGGAGGATGCAATAAAATATTTATTGATACCTTGCTTCGATTTAATGCGACTCTTTCTTTCTATTACAGTACAATCTCTCTATAGCGGATTCTCAAAGAACCGACCACCTTTGCCGCTATAGAGAAAGGTACGTTATTGTGAAAGTATGACCCGAACAGACAGAAAAGGGGGCAATTATGACGCCGATAATGGGAAAATTCTGAGTTCTTCTTCGGCTGTACCAAAGAGAAGTGGCTTCATCCACTTCCGCAAAATCTGGCCGCCGAAGTTTTTTAAAATTTAGACCCTCGCTATAAAGGCAAAAATGATTTTGTCATGATTTTTCCATATCGGTCCGACCGTAGACGATGCGATATTGAATTTAGAGCATACATCGACTTGCCGCGCGGCGCCCTCCAGATTCCGAATGATATCCACTTTATCCTTCACGTCAAACCTTTTATGTTCTGACATCTCTTAAAACGGCGAACTCAACACGTACAAAAAACTCAAAAACTACAGAAAAAAACACTCACGCACAACATAACTTTTCGGCGACACGTCAAACTTTAAAAATCTAAAAACATGTGACACATTACATTCATCAAAGACTCCGGTCGGTATGTTCTCCGCTGCCAGACCGCCGCTATAGAGAGAACCGCTGCCGCTATATACAGAACGGAAAATACGGTTATTTAGCATGGAAGTTCAAGAGACCGGCCGATTTCGCCGTTACAGAGAAATTTTCGCTATAAGGCTGGCCACTATAGAGATATTGTACTGTACCTAAAAAAAAAAACAATTTCCCATGAAAATTGTGTCGTTTCTGCGATACTCCATGTTTTTCCCAGGGAAAGCTAGAAAATAAAAATCCTGCAGTTCACTGATGTTAAAGTACTGTGTGGATGAAAAATCTTTTTAAACATTCTTCCTGTCCTTATACTAAAACTTTTTCAATTATTTTCAGTGAGTTTAGGCTCCTCTCCTGTCATGAACTATTATAAATACCCATTCTACCACAAACTAGAATTTCGACTCGTCGACCCGACGTGAAAAAATTGCCCCTAAAAAATTTCCCTCCGTGCACTAAGGCTACTTATACCATGAGCGGCCCGATATCGCCAAAATTATGCTGTCATTCGTAGACAAAGCGGTAATGCAATGTTTGTCTTTTCAGCAAGCTGTGAGCCAAAAGACAGGCATTACATGTAATTATGGTGTTTTTCGAAGTATTTTTAGAGCACTGACATCAGCGTTTCTAAATCGATTATGTTGACGCCATTTGTTTCTCTGTATGTGTTGAACAGAAGCAGACGTGACATCGTGGCCCTAAGTTTGCAAGATAATTCACGCCCTCGCCTCTGAGCCAGTATGGAGTGCAGGACGGTTCTAATGAGACGGAAAATCGAAGGGGTCAAGAGCCTCCACTTAAATGAAGGGGCAGCCGCGAGAGGGCGTAGGGGATGCAAAAATATTGTGGTCTGCGGATGAGATCCTGAAGGTAAGCCTCACAGCGTTGCTCCATTTAAAAATAAAGTCTCATTGTTAGCAAATTCAGTAAAAATATTGCAAAACCTTGAAAAAGATGTTGTGTGCATCGTGTTTTACGTGGAATTTTGGTTAAGAAACATGTATCAGAATGCTGAAATTCGTACCTTATCTAGTGGTCCATTGCGCAGGTACATTCTTGTAAAAAAAATTGAACAGTTTGAGTCAATTTTGAAACCTTAGAATAGAGTCACGTTCCTTCGTCGAGGAAATGACAATTTAGCAACAGCTCAAAATTTAAGTTCGAAAAATTACAGATTCGAGAAATTTTTCTTCGTGTTTCTCCCTTAAAATTTTCATTATAAAAGACAGTTAGTTTTTAGCATCGAATTGTCAAAAAAAAAAATAAAATTTGAAACGGTCAAAAGAAAATCTTACGAAATTGTAAAAATAAATTTTAAACAGATTTAATTAAGAAATTGACATTTTACATGAACCATTAAGAATTTGGTTCATCGCCCTCCTTAGCAAATGTAATGATGGACCAATAAAAAGTCCATGTATTCTTGGGAAATGAACGCATTTATATGTGTTGAATCTTGAAAAAAATTGAGTTTCTGGAGACGTTTCTAGTATCTTGCGACTTTATAAATTCGATAATTGATCATACAATTTACATATATGTTTGCAGTTTTGTCCCCGTGTACCTATTTCTTATAATGGTAGACACTTACCGAGTGAGCACTTTTAGTTTAATCATAATTATAACAATTTGCTATTACGATAAAAAAAAAAAAAAAAAAAAAAAAAAAAGAAGTGGCCCGAATCTTATGTAACAAGGTGGAGAAATTGTGCTGGGTCCACACCATTTCATGGGGAAAACAAAACCAAGAAGTTCCAAAAATTAAAATTAGAGTCAAAATTATTTTTTGAACTCTAATGCGTACCAGTACGAAACTGAGGGGGGAGAGTGTTCAGCGCAGGCAGTTTGCATTGGAATATTAAGTTGGAGTCACGCCGAGAGATCTATACCGGTTTGGGCCTTTTTAGACCTCATCAGCAGATCACACTCGGCAGTGAACCCAACTTAACATGCCGCAAAATCCAAGACGGCGTTAAAACGCCGTTACGGCATACTCAAGAATGTTTCTGCCTATATCGTGTAAATGGTTTCTCTAACGAAATTCAAACATTATGCTAAACTTATACAGCTTTATAATTACGGGTGTTAGGACTTAGTGAGTTTTTGGACTACCGCTCTCTTTTTGTGCCGTAGTATTTTGATTTATTTTGCTAGGAAAACTCCGTACTTTCAAAGGATACCTGTCATTTTTGATAAGTTGGAGAGCCTTCAATTCTGTATGATACTGTGCAACACCTCTGTTGATCGCAACAGAGGTGTTGCACAGTATCATCTAGTTGCTTGAAGCGCTGCAGCGAGGCGGGCGAGGGTGACTAGCGTGACACGCGCACTGGCGCCTACAAACCTAACAAGGATACTTCACGCATTGCGCAATGCGTGAAGTATCCACTTAGGTTTGTAGGCGCCAGTGAGCCTCTTGCGCTGGCAGCATGCCGCTCCACCCTGTACGGCTTTAATATTTATACTCGCATAGTCAGCGTTTTTCAACTCATAATTTTGAAATGTTTGCACACTCTGCATGAATTATTCTCATTTAAATTGATGGGGAAAATGTATTAAATGAAAATATAATGTTTGGTTTGTGAATATTAAGGTGGTTCCGTGTCAAAATTCCAGTCAACGCTTTAACCAAGTCACTGTTGCTTATTTTACGCGTGAACGTCATCTACTGGACAAAACAGGTGCACGGACAAAAAACCGTTAACGGAATGGCCTGAAACCAGGGTAAGCAACGAGCCCAGAAATTAGAAACTTCACTTTAAAACTTTATTACACTTCATGTGTTTAAACGGATGGCAGACAGACAAAAATAATTTTAACGCACTTTGCGGTATGAAAAAATAAATTATGTACTAAAGACAGTTAAATGTTTAACAAATACTTATGATCTGCTGATGAGGTCTAAAAAGGCCCAAACCGGTATAGATCTCTCGGCGTGACTCCAACGTAATATTCCAATGCAAACTACCTGAGCTGAACACTCTCCCCCCTCAGTTTCGTACTGGTACGCATTCGAGTTCAAAAAATAATTTTGACTCTAATTTTAATTTTTGGAACTTTTTGGTTTTGTTTTCCCCGCGAAGTGGTGAAGACCCAGCACAATTTCTCCACCTTGTTTGCAATTAAATGTTTATTATTTGACAATGTAAAACCAAATATCGAGGAGAAATTCCGCAGTTTCCTCAAGCGGCAACTGTGCACAGAACGAAACATTGCAGATTGACGGAATAGCCGAGGTGAGCCTGCTTGTTATTGTCGCCATTCACCAAAATGTCAGCGTGAAAAATACTTGTCGAGTTACAAACCTCTCAGTCCGATACTTATCTCAAATCATATTTTTCGAGGGCTCTGTCTCTCCAACTCGTCACTCCAACCCTACCTAACCGTCTCCTGGTATCTCTGTGAATCCATTACCGAATTCAGAATTTGTTGCCAAACTTTTTAAACTTCCAGTATTTGCACGAGTAACCTTCATCGGCGGCTGGTCATGTTCCATCTTCTTGAGCAACTAAACTTACTTTGAGGCAACTCATATGGTATCTCTAAAAAATGAAGACGCGTCATAAACTAGAATCGAGAAATATGCGGATTTAGGTGCTCGCTTGTGTTCTGATGAAAAGGATAGGATTGGGCTGCAATGGCGCCAACGTGCAATCAAAATATCTTTTTCAAAGCTCATAGATCGTTTAATTCGAAAAATACGGTAAATATGTTTTCCGGACAAGATTCAAGGGAAAATAAATTACATAGATGAACCTGGTGAGCCTGGGTTCAGTCTCTTTCTAGGGCATTAAAATCAGTTTTAACAAACAGATTGCGGTTCGACGCACAAGTTGTTCAAGCAGATTGTTGGTGATTTCAGTACCGTGCATTCAATCCAGTGAATGATCGATTATCGATACTTCCCCATTTGAAGCTATGGTGAAGAATTGATAATTAAGGTGCTATTTGCGAACACCCTGTATATCGATCTTATTCCATAGGTTTAAATAGCAGATCAATCGATATATCGCAAAGCACGCCACTCATCTGATTCAAATCAGTCTAAAACTGATGTTTCATTACGAACGGAAAAGGCTCTTCCGAGCACATTGCTCTTAAGAGAGTTATCTTGTTTGGTGCACCATCAGTTGCTTCCCAGTTCAAACCTGAGAGCCTATCTGATTGGTCGTAACTAGACGTGCACCAAAGAGCCTAACTCTCTCGAAAGAAGATTTTTGCTCAAATGAGCTTTCTCTTTCCATAATGAGACATCAGAGTTCGACTGAATTTGAACACTCGTTGTCAGAATCACCAACACTGTTCAAAATCAATGGATTATAATTAAAAAATCAAGAAATAAGAAATTAAGACTAAAAATTCCCCTGTTAGGGATTCGACAATTCTTTATTCAAAAGAAAATGATTATATGAATATTCGATCAATACATCTTTTAATCCGTTCAGTCAAGTTCGGTTCTTTCACAACTTTTCACGGGTTCAACCCTCAGCCAAAATTCGACAAGTGCTCTGAGCACCTGGTAAATTTTAACGAGAAGATGAGACTCTCTTTTCCAAAGAGTCTTCCCAAAGTCGAAGATTGAATATAGGGGAAATAAGACTATCAAAGTCATCATAACCTCTAAAATCCTAGAACAGCTTTTGAAGTTGTGCCTCGAAAAAAGGTTGGATAGAATTCGTAGAGCCGGCCGTAAGAGATCTCGCGAAGGATGAATTCTGAAAAGGTTTCGCCGTGCGCGCACATGCATTTTTGAGGCATGGGAAACGAAATTAACAGGAGTATAAAGTAAAATCGACCAAAAAATCTGCTCCCGGAGACTCATGCGGAAAAATGAAAGAAAAAGAGTGGGACAAAAACAACGTGCTCGAAAAAATTGAAAGCTTCGCAATTTGTCTCCGACTTCAAAAAGACATGAGAATCATCGTTTTAGATTGAAGCCTTCTTGAGAGGACATTTGTCAATGGGAAAGCACAAAGCTGTGTCGGCGCGCAATCAGATGCTACGTATGAGTAGGGAGGTGCCAGATGAGCCTAACAGAAAATTTACATATATTACAAATATAGAATGCTCATGGTGTCTTTGAATAAACTGTCTTGCGTTCCGCGGAAAGGTTTCATTTTTTTCGTCTTAATTAAATGCAGGTATGGATTAAGATAATCAAACGTGACATTCCTCTGTGGAAATTGATATCTGTGAGTCTTCTCGGTCAGTGTCGAAATACTAGACGTTGAAAAGATTTTTTTTAAAATGACGTAAGTACTACAGACTTAATATGGAGAAAAAGAAGAAAAGAAATATTACATATTTTGCCGTACAACCATTCGGTAAAAATCGTTAATTGAAAGTTTTTTGAAAGTCTTAAAATTATTATTTATATATTTGTGCAAGTGACTTTTAAGTGATGTCTCGATTTTCCGATGTCTTAAGGGAAAATGAGCTCATCGTAAGTCTAACGTTTCTTCAACATTTTTAATACACTGATAGGCTTTTTCGATACGAACCTCATAACTATTTTATCTGTTCAAAACTAATGTCAACTTTTGAGCGCTTCCTGCTCTTTGGCAATGTTCATTTTTTGGTAAATAAGACAATTTTGTCCGTTTCAGCAAAGTAATTCACTTTATTAAAAATGAAGTGGTGTAATTTTGAAGGGCATTCTATCTTGAACATTTGTTGTCACTGCTCTTATAGTATCATAGCAGAGAAGCTCCGTGAGAAATCTAATGAAGTCGCTATCACTCGAAAGGTCAGGAAAGTCAAAACTCCTTCAATTTTTTGCATATGCTATACTGACATCATTGAAGCGCAAATAATTGTATCTAGACACTGTCACGTCAGAAACTCAGAGCACCTGCAATGCATAGTATATGCAGCACTGGCATCATATTAGCAAGAATAGTTGCATCCATGGTTTGTTTAACGTCGCGTTGCACAATGGATCGAGTCTTGGGGGAGGTTGGACCAAATTTGGAACCTTTAAAAGCTCGTAACTCCGTTCATACAAAACTTTGAGGTTTTGAAAGTGGTTTCCATCAGTTCCCCCTAAAAATTTGAAATGTGACGGATAACACATCGAATTTGCAGTTTTAGTTAAAAATTTCATGTCCGACCTCTCTGATCGACTCGATTCACTGTGCTTTGTTGCGTCTCAAGACTCCTGTTGAATCTATTTCTTATTTATTGACCTTCAGCCATACTCATGACTCATTATTTGGGACTGTTTGGGCTGATATAATAATGTTTAACATCAATTCCTCAGCGCACGATTTGCGTGCCTGACATCATTCATTTTCAAATTCACTGCATCCACAGATACTTTTCGTCATCAAGTTTGTTCAGAGAGGCGTTTGAGGAAACCTCGCCTCAATAAACGAAAAATCTCGCGAAATGTTACTCATGTTTCTGCATAGAGTACATAGAGTCGTAATGTAAGTGAGAGAGCTGGCGCCACTTTTAAGCATTTTCCAGGTCCCGCATTGCGAGACTCCTGCGTGACGCCGGGTCAATTTTTTGATATACATGATCGATAGTTTTCCATACACGAGTACACGGTCATCCGATGTAAACAAAGAAGATTGGAATTACGAGCTCCACATTGCCATTTTGGATCGGACATGTATCGAAAAAGTGTCCGAAGCTCGGCGCACACTGGGCTCGGAACTCGTCGAGCAGAACGCCGCGCCGCCCGCTCTGGTTTCAGGGCATTCCGTCAACGATTTTTTGTCCGCACACCTGTTTTGTCCAGTAGTTTACGTCCACGCGTGAAATAAGCAACAGTGCCTTAGCCAAGTGTCATATTTTAGTCCGTATGTAAAATTATATTGACAATAATGAAATGAGAAAATTGAGAGAGACGGAAGAGTTGTTGTGGTAACTCATTTTTTAAATGAAATGTTATTTCCTTCTTTTGATCATTTTTTTTTTAAATGGACCACTAGACAAGGTACGAATTTAAGAATTCAGATACATGTTTCTTAACCAAAATTTCACGTAGAAAATGATTCGCGCAACGAAAATTACTGAAACCTACTCCTAACGGAGATATTAACATTTTTCTTTCACATTTGTTACGAGGAATTTGAACTACCCGCTCACAAGAGACTCAAAGCTCTACGTGAGTCAAATCGCGCACTACGACAGTTTCAGCAAGTTTCTCAGTCGAAGAATGTACATAAAAAAACAAAAAAACATAAATTTTGAGGGGCCCTACCTGAAATGACATACTCAGTTGATGGCATCTTTCACATGCAACAGACCCATTCAACTTTAAATTTTTATGGTGGGCTTCAATCTTGTTCAATTCCATAAGGATACTGCCGTGCTAAGGAAGAACGCCATATGAGCATTCGAGAGTTGCCAAACTTCCCTTGATAAACCATGTATTTTTGACGACATTCATGCATCTTTTTCTTTGAGATTTTCCGATATTTTATATTAAATTGCGTACAAATTGTCTGAAAATTTTGGGGGAAAAAATATTCAAAATTTTACCAGTAAATTCGGGTTTTAGAGAGGGACATCTGGCAGCGTCTAAAAGCTCATACGGCGTTTTTCCTTTGCACGGCAGAATAGCACACTGACGTCTCACTCATGTTAACTGCTCGATTTTAGAGACTCCTCGTTCACGATCCCAGTCCTTCCTTCAGCGGCACTTCAAACGAAGCTCAAACAGTTCCTGAAGACACATTTGATGGTACATTGTACAAGTCCATAAGCCCGCAGCTCCGTTTTCGTCTTGAACTTCGCCTCAATATCGGGGTCAAAGTCCATCGTGAGATCATCGTCATCCCTGAATTCAAGAAGATTTGGGTCTACAAAAAAATAGACGTTATCTCTGGATTTGGATGTGATGGGCTCGGTTGTAGGGTTAGCAGACCACTCATCGTTAATCGTTTCGTCACCAACCGATGGAGACATTTTTGGAGGAGTGTTGGCCTTGCGGAGGGCATACGTAACCCCTTGCAACCCCTCATGGGTTGTCACAGATGGGGTGGTATCATTAATATGATTGGCAATCCTCCGGAGAGCAAGAATGCGATGCATCAACTCCTCGGAATCAGTCAATTCGGTCGTTGGGGGTTGATCTCCACTGTTGTTGTGTACCCCTTGTTGTGTACTCTTGCATAAACGCCCTCATCTTTGTGCCCTACGTGTTCGTTGTCATCGGGTAGTTCCTCGATTATTGCCGGCCATACTTTATTTGGCTTAGAGGGTTTGGATGGCTTTATCGGCTGTGAAGGCTGCGTCGGTTGTGAAGGCTGTATTGGCTGTGCAGGCTGTATCGGCTGTGCAGGCTGTATCGGCTGTGAAGGCTGTGAAGGCTGAATCGGTTGGATTGGTTGCACTGGAATACATGGCTGCATCTGGTTGTACGAGTATATCTGTATTGGTTGTATTGGCTTGCATGGCTCACATGACTGTTCTGCCTGTGTGAGTTGGCATGGCTCGCATGGCTCACATGGCTGTATTGGCTTGCATGGCTCGCATGACTGTGCTGCTTGGGTGTGTTGGCATGGCTCGCATGGCTGTATCGGCGCGCATGGTTCGCATGGCTCGCATGACGGTGTTGGCCGCATTGACTTGGGTAACTCGCATGTCTGTGTCGGTTGTATTGGTGTAGACGACTCGCGTGTTTGTGTGGGCGGTATTGGCTTCCCTGGATCTGTTGGTCCCGGTGGATTTGTCGGATTTGGTTTCGGTTTAAACATCCACTTCAAGCATTTGCCGAGGCAGTTTACACATTGGAAGCCTCTTTCGGGGGTCGGCGAGGGGATGTCACCTGGAGTATGTGGAACTTGCTGAAAAACGAAAGAAACCGGAGTGAAACATGGGTAAGCAAAGCCGACACTTTAAACAAGTAAATGGCTTTTCGATGGTGAAACCTCCAAGCCACGTATCTCGTTTGCGGTGTTCAAAAATCTCCGCTCTTATTTCATTGTTCTGAAGGAGAACATCTCAACATCAATCCTTGAAGTTTTCAAAGAATTTTCTTCGCACACTTACAAGAAATCACGGAAGTTATTGAGAATTGACGTTAGTTTTCCATTTAAAAACTGAAGTATGGCTGGAAGTCTCCAACGTCGCAAACTGAGATACGTGGTTTGGTAGTTTCACCGTCGTTTTGTTGTGCTCGAGAGATACAGGCAAGTAAAAGTATTTGCCTTGGTTAAACTCACACAAAAACTACAATTGGCATTTAAATATTGCCTTAAATCCACTCGTTAGCGCTCAGTTTGTGTTTTTTACACGCTTTTCCAAATTTTCCGGTCCACGGTCATCGGCAACCAGGTTATAGCTAGAGGCCTGATTATTGACACTGATAGACAAAGCGAAAGAGAAAGAAGACATGAGGAGGATGAGGCGATACTATTGGTTGAAGTGGGCGGTTCCTGTAGCCTAATGGAGAAAATGATGGACTAACTGTCGGATCTCTAGTGAGATGCCGTTAGTTAGTCTATTACCAACCTCGTTTGTCCATTGCAACCACTCGCTTTCATCAATAGGATCCCTACATATCTCTTTTGTCTTCTTTGTCTATAGCTTTGTCTATCAATTTCAATAATCGGCCAGCAGCCAAGTTAAGGAAGTTTGACTTAAACCAATACTTAATATTAACATCGAAGGAAATCATCAGCCATTCTGGAACCGTATATTGTAAATACTATGCCTTTCGTACTTTGAACGGAATAAACCTAATAAATGCTCTTGAAGGAAAAAAGGTACTCAACTATCCAGTTTAAACTATTAAAAGTTACTCGTCCAGTCTACAAATCATCGCTCCTCTGTCGTAAGGCCGTAATCTCGATTTTCGCAAGAGGCGAGGGCCGTTGACGTTATACATTTGAATAAATATCGCACTGGAAAAAAAAAAAGACACTTGGATCTAGAGTCAAGACTCTTAAAAACATTGACAAGAAAAATACTCTTGATTCAATCCGACTTTTTCTTGAACTGAAGAGCCAAGCATCTTGATTTAGGCGGATTTCCTCTTGAATCAAGCAAAAAGTCTGATTGAATCAAGCGTATTTTTTCTTGTCAATGTTTTTAAGAGTCTGGACTCTAGATCCAAGCGACTTTTTCTCCAGTGCGGAAAACTTGGAAATGTCGCGATAAAAGTCAATAATGGTTTGCTCTATCGGAACATTAGGCAACGCTGGAATTGAGCTCATTGTCAGATGTGAGAGAAGCAAGCAAAGCTTTAGCTAACGTCGCATGCAAAGATATTAAACGAATTTCATTATAATGCATGGATGCAACTATTCGGGCTCCATTGATGACCGTGTTGCATACGCAAGGAAATGAAGGCGTTTCGACTCCAGGCACTGAACACCTCACCAGCGACGATAAATGGAGCGAATTTGAAAAAGCGTGTCACAAATTATGCAGATTACATGCCAAGATGTAGATTTTGGACGTTTTAGGGTTGTTAATTGAGATTTTACCTGGAAAAGTCTGTTTGTTTGGCTGCATATCAGGCATGCTTTACCAAGTTTTTTTACCGTTACCAAGAGGTAACTTTTTTCACATTTCAATCTATTTTTTGCCCGATAATGAATGATGAATGTCCGGGTTAGCACTTTTAAGCGAGTTTTAGCAAATTAGGTTACGATTGCTGAACTGTGTTCAACTGTTCAACTCTTTTGCCAAAACCACCATTCGGCGAATCTGAACGTTGAAATCCGAAAGTATCTTTTAAAGCGAATTTTCGCGACTGGATTCGGTTAATTTTTTTGATAAATGACTGTTATGTCACCGATGGAATTTGGACCAATCAGAATCGAGTATCTAATTTTCAACCAAATCCTGAAGAGAACGAGCCACATCCCGGATTAGGTTCAAGAGAGCGCGTCAATTGGACGTATTTCTGCCAAACAGAACTATGTACATAATGACGTGAGCCCTATTATACGCATATTCTTGGGGGTCTCAGGGGTCATGTCTCAATGCACATAGTTTCGTTTGGCAGAAATACGTCCAATTGGCCATTGAAACACGACTTATTCTACGATATAAAATATCATACCAATTATAATACAAATACACAAAAATATGAGCACTTTTTAAACATGAAAAAGACGAAAAAATATACCGAAACACGCATATTGTTGTACTTTTTAAACATTCATCATCAACACCTCACCGCGGTTGTTGTTTTTGTCGCACAGAATACCATCATTCTGGAAAAATTGGTTAGATTCTATTAGATTTTGGTCAACAAAGTCAACCAAATCCACTCGCGAAAATTCGTCTCATCACAACAAATAATATAGAGGCGAGCCGTCTTTGAAATTGATTGTCTATGACGATGAGGATGAAGATTTTAAAATACTGCAAACAAGTCACGCGTTTTGAAGTTTCACCATAGAAAAACTATAAAATATTTTGAAAAGGAATTCGTATAAAATTACCGTCAACGCTGGGGCGACCAAAAGAAAAAATGTGACGATTGACGCACTCACTCCTGGGTGCATCTTCACGGCACGTCGACGTAAACCGCGAACGTGGGCACCGAAAGACGTAACCAAATTTGATCCGTCGATCCGTTTTACGACCCATAAAATCTTCAATCGTTCCGTGGCAAGTTAACCCCCCCTCAGTCACCGCCAACGTTTGATTCATGATTGCGGCGCGTAGTTGATATCCTTCTCTGATTCGATTCGTAGGTCAGTTATAGACTGACTTAGTGGGTACGTCATTCAAAATTCGATATTAGTGGGCTACACCCCTTGGTCGCTAGGCGGCCCGCACTGAAAAAAAATTCTCGGCGTTTTTACCAAGGTCCGTTGGTATACCGTCACCATCTCACTTTTTTTTTTACAAATTATTGATAATTTTACCAAGACAGACTGGTAAGCTTATCTAAAAACCGGTATTTTCACTGTTCTTTTTTTCAGGTAAGAATACCACTTTTATTGGTAATCAATTCCCGGTAACTTTGCCATTTTATCTCGGTAATTCTACCACAGTCGAAAAAAAATATTGACGTTGTTACCAAGGTCCAGTAAAATTACCGAGAATGTTCAAAAATTTTACCGAGATTTCTCGGTAAAATTACCAATTCTATAAATGGTAACTTTACCAAGAAAAAACTGGGATCAAATAGAACCTTGAATTCTTGGTAATTTTACCCTTTTCTGAGTAAATACACCGAGATTTTTTCTTCAGTGTGTGCTTGTCAGTCGAGGGCATCCTGTGACTGTGCAACTTTTCCTGGCCAAAACAGCTGACTCAATTTTCCGACTGAAAAGTGGTTTTAATTTTATAACGAGCCAAAAAAAGCTGTGCTTTATCAATCCGGGAGGTAGACTTACGTAATTTTTTGTATAATTTTCAAGGAAACAAGTAAACATAGTCTAAACCCATTTTTAATGGGTCACTGTAGGCATTTTTAACGATTTTTGGTTTTTTCTTTTTTTTTTTGCAATTTGTTATACTTATGACTAGCGAACGGTTAGTTTTACAACAAAACGATCGCAGATGCAAAAAGAGCGCAAAAAATCCGTAAAAGATTGATGGTTCGATTTTTTCTCAGCTCAAACTATCAACACGAGAAACAGCCCCAAACTTAAGAAAACCAAAGAAACTGCATTTTCCATGACTAATTAGCCTCCATCGAAATTTTGCCACATCACCAAAATCTAATAGATTGAAGTAACATTAGCACATGTACTGATTTGACGATTAGTCTGTTATATTATCGAGGGGAAAAAATTACATTCCTCCTTAAAGCACGTATTCGTCCTAGTACCAGGAACTCGATATCCATACCGACATTGACCTCTTGGCATTTTAATTGAGAGTGAGGGGCGAGGGAGTCGGTCTGCGGCGAAAGTTTGCCGATTCATGTGAGAAATGACCCACAAGACCATCCTTGCACGCAATCCTGCCGTGCTGAAGAAGAACACCGTTTGAACTTTAGACTGCTGCCAGATTTCCTTTGAGGGAATCGACTTTTCCGGAAATTTTGTTGGTAAAAATTTTCCAATCGTCCAGAGAATTTCATCCGCTTATCAGTCTGGAGTATATCAAAATATGGAACAAAAAGGTTCATAAAATTACTCGAAAATAAATATTTAATACAGGGAAATTTCGCAACCTCCGTATGGTGGATGTCGTTTTTTCTTAGTACGGCAGTAGCGGTAAAAACATCGCACACGAGAATATGACGTTAGAGATTTACTTTGGAAGTAGGTATCAGGGATGTATTCCTCTCAAGGTTACGCCTGAGTCCAAGAAACAGAACCCGCCCTTTTTCTTCGCTCTAAGGAAATTCCTTGATCCGCTGATGTTGCTAAATGTCTTCTGGCAAAACGTTTATTTCTGGGTAAAGTTATGAATAAATTCCTTTTAGGTTTTTGACGTAGTTGCATTGATTTTCTCCTAAAATTTTCTTCAAGAGGCACCCCATACAGTTTTTAATGTGAGGGAATTGACATCAAAATTTGTAGTTCGGAGTATAAATTAAATTCTATAGATAAGGAAAAACCTTAATCTGCTGATGTTGCAAAAAATCTCTTCGCAAAACGTTTATTTCTGGGTAAAGTTATGAATATATTCCTTGTAGGTTTTAAACTTGCTTCCATTTATTTTCTCCTAAAATTTTCTTCAAGAGGCACCCCATACAATCTTTAATGTGAAGGAATTGACAGCTCGGAGTAATATTAAATTTTACAGGAAGGAAAAACCTTAATCCGCTGATGTTGCAAACTTTCCTCTGGTGAAACGTTTATTTCTAAGTAAAGTTATGAATAAATTCCCTTGATTTATTTAGATACACTGGTTTAAATCAATGTGCCACGCGCAAGAGAAACAGATAACTGGGTATACATTTTACGGCTGAATTCGCGCGAAAATCATGCTGGGCACTTGAAAAAGGCTGAAATATGCTCTTAAGAAGCAATCTGCATAGTTTGTACCACGCTGGTAAAGAGTGAGAAAGAACTACCCAAAATTAACAAACCATTAACTAACTTATTCTAGAGTCCCTTTATCCTGAGAGTAAAGACAACCCCCCCTCCCCCTTTAAGGAGTCACAAACGAGAATACAGATTACACAAATGAAAAGTTTTTCGTAATCTTTGATCGGCCGATTCTCAAATTCCTTTCTCCGTTCCTTCTCTCACTCCGTTTGTTCCTTGCCGAACCCGTAATTCTCCGGTCCATTCCAGATTATAATCTTTGCAATTGGTAAAAATGTAATCTTTATTCTCGTTTGTGACACTTTAGAGACCTAAAATACGGGAACCAATCAGAAATGAATTCACATTGTCTTAACTCTCAGTATAAAGGGACTCTAACTTGTTCTATTGTATGATTTCATTTCAAGCGTTTGTTTCCTTTTTCTTTTTTCATTTTGCAAAAAAAAAACAAACAAAAAAACGTTGAATCAATTAAAATCTTACGCAAGGAGCGTTTATTACAGTTCGCGAGATTGTTTGTTAATTTAGGTTAGGTCTCCTCTCCAGGCCGACCTGACTGCTGGCCATCAAAGAAAATTGCCTGCATATGCTGTAAATTTGGAAAATCTCGTACAAACTACGCAAATTTCACGCTAAGGAGTGGATTTCAAACTTTTTTGGTGTGCCCAATGTGATTTGCGAGCGTATTTACCCTAAGAAAGTGTATATTCAGTTGGCTGTATTTCTTGCGTGCATCAGAGCCATTAGAAATCTACACGGTGAGTATGTCGATTGAATAATGCAGTTTTCGATGCGTGATTCTTTCCGAACTAAACAAGACATCTAACCCCTGATGACATGTGTTACGGCCTCTTTCATCGCACTTATTTCACTTCTTTTCCTCGTGGCTGCCACTCATGAAATATGAAAATAGACTCTTCGAACTTGACCTTAACCTGATTGAATATGCACAATCAATATTGTGATACACGCACATTCTTAGGGAAAATCAATATATTGTTGAATATATTTTCACTTTTTCCTGTTTTCTGGAAAGCAGAGAAGTCATTATGGGTTTGTAAGAGACTTTAACGCTGAGTTTAGGGCCGAAAATTACGCTTTGCAGTTTATAATTGCGCAAAATCACTACCTCATGAGTAAGGTGTGAATTCGCAATGCTCCGCTCTATGCTGCCAATGACGTGTCGTCCGACTTCGGGAGAAAATTTAAAGAACAAGGCCCGATTTTGTTTTCCCCGTCTCTGTTTGTTGCTAAAGTAGCCATTGAAGCATCACCACAAAACAACACTGGCGAAAAAAAAAACACATTGGTCTAGAGTCCAGACTCTTGAAAACATTGTAAGAAAAAGGAATCTTGATTCAATCAGATTTAAGCTTAAATCAAAAGGAAATCCGCTCAAATTAAGAGGCTTGGTTCTTGATTTAAGCTTAAATCTGATTGAATCAAGAGTATTTTTTCTTGTCGATGTTTTTAAGAGTCTGGACTCTAGATCCAATGTGTTTTTTTTCCCAGTGAAGGCAAACGGATCCAGCACAACATGGAAATAGACCGAGGGAAATGATGCGCGCTGATGACGGCGCAGAGATACAACTATTCGTACTTGATGGATGCCCGGGTTGCGTTTGCAAAATTGGAGGCGCTATGGCGATGCGTAAACTCGCACTGCTCCAATCTATGCTGCTAATGAGAGGTCGTTCAAATCCTTGAAAAACATTGAACAACCGAGGCCGAATTATGTATCTCCTGCAGTCCTCGGCCGTATTGACACTCACTTTCTTTTTTTATTTTAAGCGTGCCAGTAGGGCTCGCTTTTTGAAATCACTCGGATGTACCATAGTACAGCACACCGATCAACCAATGCTATTCAACGGGCCGTCCAAATATTTTTTTCCTCGGACCCGTTTTCTTGTCTTTGAACCATTATACTGTCAAGCCCTGATGGTCTCTTACCAAAAAACCGAATGAACTGCTAATTGGGAACCCTTGAGAACATTTTCCTGTCAAAACCGTATTATTTCATTTGACAAAAACCTCATAGAAGCTTTCTTACGCTCGGAGGACTCAACTCTAGAACCTTCTTTCCCGCCAAAACTGTTTAGCCAATGAGCGTCTTGCACTGCAAGTGCAATCTGTGATGAGCCTCGTGACTCTTTATACCATGTACTAACCGTGGCCCCTGCAGAAATCCACTCAAACCACTGCAGTTATCTCCCGATATAGCTTTGGGTGTCAGGTTTCGAGCAAGGCAATAAAAGACGGCGAGGAGAGGGTCGCCTCGTCGAACCTATTATCTTCCACGCCCGATTAACCATTCACCGTGACGCCAGGATCCACCAAATTTTCACAAAAATTGTTTTCCGTCTATTTAGCGAGTTTTTCCTTACTTTCCGTTAAAGTACAAATAAAAAGAGACCTCATTTGTAAAAATCGGCCGAATAGGAGAGAAGTTACAGTTCGAAATCCAAAGAGATTAACTCAACGCGATTTCGATGCACGGCAGTTCGCCCAAATCACGGTCGTGCGAAATGCCGCATATCAGCTTAAAATCAAGATAATTGGACGGAATCTTTAAAATCAATTTACATTCAACGTTCATGAATCAATATTTTCTCCCAAATTTAGCAAAAAGTACCAATTGATGCAAATAACAAAGACGTGAAAATAGTAGGTATGTGTCCAACATTTTAGTTATTCGGCACGCTTTTCCAACATATTCATGTTGGATTTTTCTGCTTGTTTTTATTTCAATTTGATGCCGGATTCTTTTTTTTAGGATGTTTTTCTAGATCTATATCTAAATCTCTTACGCGCTGGCACCATAACTCCCGTGGTAAAGATAGTCAGGCCAATTTGACCCAGCTCGGGATTTCTAGGGGTCGTTGTCAAACACCATTCCCTACACTCAATTTTTTTCTTTTTGTTTAATTTAATGTCTGCTTTTAATTTTACTATGGATCTTAAGCATAGAGTACATAGAATCGTAATGTAAATGGGAGAGCTGGCGCCATGTTCTGCTCGACGAGTTCCGAGCCCGGTGTGCGCCGAGTTCGGGTCACTTTTTCGATATATGTTCGATCCAAAATGGCGGTGTGGAATACGTGGTGATTCCTATCTTCTTTGTTTACATTGGATGACCGGGTACCCGTGTATCGCGAACAATCGATTATGTATCGAAAAAGTAACTCGGCGTCACACAGGAGTCTCGGAATTCGGGACCTGGAAAATGCTTAAAAGTGGCGCCAACTCACCCACTTACATTACGACTCTATGTACTCTATGATCTTAAGGTGATACATATTAGCCCCTTATAGCTCGCGGGCCACGTGTTTTTAGCAAGCCTCGGGTCGATTTGACCCACAGCCTCGGCATTTAAGGGTTGAAAATCTGATGAAAACACTTTAATTTATTTTTTATTGATCGAAAATGACAGGAGAAATAGAAAATTCATGATCATTTAATCGAAATACAAGCTTTTAGGTTACGTATGATGTATCCTCTGGTTAATTTTTAGGTGAATCATACTTTCACTCTAAACAAGGAAAATACATTTTGAAAAACATCCAAGAGTGACATGAGTTTGCCTATCCGAATGTCAAATGTACCTTCGGTGCTAAGTGCGAACAAAAACGCTGATGGAGTGTTTGCATTTTACAGGAATTTGCGATTTAAGTACAGCGAGTTTGTCACGTAAAATTGCATGAGGAAATATACGGCGGTGCCACTGATTTTTTTGCACAAACTTCCCAGCACAAAAAAGCCTTCAAAGTTGAAGCCGTAATGGAGGGGACCTCCTACGGTATCCTTAGGGTCTACATCTATTTCCAGTCCAACCCGGCCTCCATGCACAGATAGAAAGCAAATACATCAGCAGGGTTGCCGTTGCTGCAGTAGCGGGCCGATATATTGAACGTTTAAAGTAAAGTAACCCGATAAGACATCGAAATGCGATACATTGCATCGTTAAGATAGTGCTATTTCTCGTCAATACTTTGTCTTCCAGAGAAGAAACGTAACTCCATTCCAAGATTGTCAAATTGACTCCAACAAATAATTAATTTTACAAAAATATACCTGCGCAAATTAGGTCAAAATTCGTCTGATTCCTACATGAAATCCGAGAGATAATAATAGTGAAATTTTTTTAGAAACGCCCAGAATTCTCCTTGTTAGTATACAATTTGCGATGGGAAATTTGGCAACATTGAAATGGAGTTACGCTCTTTCGTGGGGGACACAACAAATAATCGGCCCACTGGCGCGGCGTTCCTACAAAGTTACAATCCTGCCAATGAATTTGCTCCCAATCTATGGATTGAAAAATGCATTACATCTTACGAAATTCCCATAGTAAGAATAGCCTGAACTTTTAGGGTTCTTTGAGCTTGGGAGTTGGGGCTGCGTCTCTCTTGGAGGGTTGTGCGAAAACCAGCGACACCATCGTATTTTTGCGAAATATCAAAAAGAAGAATTACTTAGATCAGAAATTCCTTTGGCATACAGGAGCTCCATTACTCAGCATTAAGATTATTTAATATTTTATATTCAATCTGACAACTGAGTAATGCCGAGGATAGGTCACTCAAATATTAAAGCAAACAATTTTCCTAGGAGCGGCTTGTGCTCCAGTTTAGCGAGACGTAGTTTATGGAGTGGCGTATCGGCATTTTTTGCGATGATTTCGCGTCGGTCTCCTTTTGCAAAGGAAGGAATTTCAGTTTTTGTGTTTCCAATTTTCATGAAATCCGAAATTAATGGAAAACGATGGAAAAATAAATTTCATGCCATAGCTAACACTTTCATAATTTAAATATACATCAAATTATAGGTGACCTTATCACGTTTCACTTGCGTTCACCTTGACCTTAGGTTTAATAAAACTCAGCTTTGACCCTGAAAGTGATAAAGGAGGACAATAACCTGCAATCTGCGGACTGACTATTGAAATTGATGGACAAAGCTATAGACAAACAAGGCATAGGGAGTTTGGAGCGATCCTATTGATTGAACTGGATGGCTCCTATGGACAAAGGAAGAAAATGATAGACTAACTGTCGGGTCTCTCGTGGGTTGCCATTAGTCAGTCTAGTGCACCAATAAGATCTCTTGATATCTCTTTTCTCTCCTTTGTCTATAACTTTGTCTATCAATCTTAATAATCGGCCCGCTGTAGGGGTTTTTTTGTGGCATAGCCAATGGTGGACTTAGGAAGAATTGGTCGTTTCCCTCACGGAAAAACGTAACTTCATTTCAAATGTTCAATGTTTCAAATGTTTCAATGTTGCCATATTTCCCCTCGCAAAATGCATATTAACTAGGAGAATCTTTGGCATTCCTGACTGAAAATTTCGCTGATTTTTCCTCAGTTTTCAAGCAAAAATCAGAAAATTTTTGAGAAAAATTGCACGGGTACAACGTTGTAAAATAAATAAATTGTTTGAGTCAATTTTGTAATATTGCACTGAAGTTACGTTCCTTCGTGCGGAAGACGACGCTGGGTTAAATTCAGTTAAATTGCACGCTAAACGTCACTGACTGTCTCAGCATTATGAAAATATGGCAACCTCAACTTGACGCTTCTGCTCAGCTTTAGCAAGCTGTACATTTTTTGAACAATACAGGGTGGGAAAAAAACAATGCTCGATTGAGTAGTCTGCTAAAGCCGTTGCAGTGGCCGATTTGACTCGCGTAGGATATTATTTTTTTGTGTCCGAGCAATTCAAATTCCCCGTGACCACTGTGCAATGTAATCGTTAATATCTTAGCCAGAAGTTGATTTCAGTAGTTTTCTAGGCTCGAATCGTGTTCTGTGTGAAATTATGGTGAAAAAGCTTGTAGCAGGGTGCCTACATTTATACCTTGTTGAATGGTCCATTCAATCTTAAAAAGAGAACATAGAGAACTTTCCTAACTTTTCTCGGAAAAAATGAGGCAACGTTGGAATGCGCACACGGCGTCAAAACATCACATGGGCCTTTTAAGCCCCAGTATTCGATGCAGCGAATATTCTAACGCGAGTTCGAGTAATCGCGCTGAACATAGTGTGGCCGGTGTTAAACGCGCATTAGCGCCTGCAAGACTGCATGAATACTTCACGCACTGCGCCAAACAGTGCGGTCGGCCTGGCGCGCATATTAGCGCCTACAAGACTGCATGAATACTTCTCGCATTGCGCGCCCAGCACGGAGCGGGCTTTAATCGTTGTGATTTCTCAGATCGGAGGGAGATGAGGTCCAGATATAGTCGTTTTCGCGTGGAGTGACTTGAGTTCTAAATTGATGAGACCATATTTTTCGTTGTGTTGCAGGTGACGCCCGGGAAGTGTCAACTTCCTCATTCTTCTATCTCTCTTCGTCTTGACAATAAGTTCTGCAAGAAAATGGTGTGACATGTCGGATGCCTACTCAAAACATGATGCCTTTTGGTTAATGATTGGCCATTTCTATTATGGTATTGTGGGCTACGCTGCTGATATTACATGGCGCTAGTTTGGCTGGTGAGTTATTCACAATTTTTTTTAAATTATTATTTTCAATATGCCCGGACAGGCCCAAAGAAGGCAATCGGACAATGTGTTGACTTGTACTTCAACCGATCCATGAAAAAAAATGAGAGGGGTTAAGTCCCAACTTGGATAATTTAATAATTTAATTTAATTCCTTCCAATTAATTGTGATAGTATCCCAATTAATTGTTGTAGTACCCCAATAAATTTAGATTACGAACCCAAATGTTGCGCTGCTACCAAAATTAATTGGAATGCCCATATCATCTTACAAATTGGGGTAGTGTCTCAATTTGAGAGAATAACACTTTTTCTCCGTGTCATTTTCCTCACATTTTAGGTGCGGAATTTTCTAAAATATGAACATTATCTTTCTTAAAAAAGTAATTTAACTATATTTCCTAATGATTTTGAGTTTCTAATACCATTTTGACGGTGATACCCACGAACCACTTATCTTGGTCTGCGACGTCGCAGACTGCCTGTCATACTTTATTTTTTAAATGGGAAACCACGCAATGTTATTTCTTAAAAACTTCCTTAATTTTTCTTCTCTTTGCAAAGCAAATTCTGAGAAAATTTCAAGGAATGATGCAAATTTATTCTCCTTCAAAAAATAAAACAGGAGCGGAAATTTTCCGCCGTATATTAAATAAGTTTATCCATTAAGTTTTACCGCACTGATACTTTTCTGCCGTGTTAAGAAGGAATGCTGTATGAACATTCGAGAGTTGCCAAATTTCCCCGGATAAAACATCTATTTTTGAAGAAAGTTATACGTACTTTTCCTTACAATTTTCCGATATTTTAGATTAAAATGGGAACAAAATTGTGTGAAAAATCGGGAGAAAAATGTTCAGAAATTTCTCAGTAAATTCGTCGTTTATTAAAGGCAATATGGCAACGCATGGGGGCTTATACGGCGTTTTTCCTCAGCACGGCAGTTTTGCTTCCAGATTGAAACAGGAGTCTGATCTGAAACTGAATCCCAAACGAGAGGAAATTCAAAAATATTATCTTTTTATGATGAAATAATGTTTCAGGTTCTATGCCAGCCTCAGGAGCTCCGGAAAACGTAACAATTGTGTTCCTCAGCCCCACTTCCGTCCGTATCTCTTGGACCATCACACTGGACAAAGTCGACAAGTATGACGTCACGTACAAACCAACCGACGCCAGGTCAGTGATATTTCTGTCAAAATCAGCAAAAACTCGGGAGGATAAGCATGCCAAAATTTCGTTCCACTGCACGGATTTTTCTATTAACTACCTTAAACCATCAAAGAGCAGTGATCCCAAGCCTACATACGGATAAATCTGTGCCGTGCGGATCTTCCCTGTGCATCGCGTTTCGCATAAAGACCAAAAGTTTATGGGGAAAACGCTTCCCTATCTTAACAGTGGGCTGATTATTGAAATTGATAGACAGGCCGATAGACTAAGAAGACATCAGGAATATGGAGCGATCCTATCGGTTGGAATTCGTGGTTTCTATAGACTAAGGGAGAAATTGATGGACTAACTGTGGGGCCTCTCTTGGGTTGCCTTAAGTTAGACTACTACCTGCCTCCTTTGTCCATTGCAACCACCCGCTTCCACCAACAGGATCCCTTTACATCTCTCATGTCTGATCTCATTTTCGTTCACATTTTCTCATTTCGTCACTGAACATTCTTCTTCTAAAAATATGTAACACAAGCAAATAAAGCTTAACTGCTGATCTCAATTGGGCATCATTCTTCAATGAGGAGCTACAATGTTTATCTCTGAGCACAGGGAAAGTATAAACAAATCGAACCAATTTTTTTTCAGCATGGTTACTAATTGCAAAATGCAGCCAACCGATATCAGTTGAATGTCCACTGATGCCAGCAAGTCTTGTGATAATAATAGTATATCTCCACTCGTTTTTTGCAAATTTATATGAGTAGAGATCCAGCCCAGCAGAGCAGACGTTAGCACCTTATCGTCACATCAATCAATCAATCAAAATAAGAAAAAAAAACTCCTATTCAGAAATTGTATTAGTATTCAGAATTAGAAATTGTATTGATATAAATGGGTAAAATATCTATTGATGTACGTAGACCAAAAACGAGCACGCCTTCTTACCTTTTTAGCGGGGAACTTAGAATACAATTTTAGCGTCCGTGTCAGAGTTAATTAATCATGCAAAGAATACGCAATGAAAATTGGGAAATGTTTAAACTGTGTAGTTAAGGTACATGTTTCCATATTATCGTCATCCATGAGCATAAAAGATCTCTCGCATGTTCGCTGTCATTATGTGAATGGGTCGAAGCATATGGGTGCCGATAATCTACGAACGAATTTAATTTCCTGTTTATCTCCAGTTCAATCGAGGCACGTGCCAACAGAAACCGGTCGATATGACCGATGAAATTCAGCATTTTCACCTCTAATTTCATGTGAACTTAGGTGAAGGTATGAAATAAATGAACCCAAGATGCGTGACTTCCTGTTGCGATAAAAGGGGCTTTTGGAGGTTGGAAAATGATGCCGTGAAAACCATAGCTTGAGTAATTGTGTCTCTTTTTCCTTGTCCTGTACAAATTGCACCCCAGTTTCAATATTACATGTGAGTTTCCCCTTCAACACCCGAATCTACCACCCACATTACTAGAATTGGAGATGACCCACCAAATCTGTCGTTTGCATTAGCACGGACCTTAGAGATAAACATATCGACGGTGTAAGTCGGCAATCACATAACTCAGTTTGCGACGTCGCAGACTTCCTGTCATACTTTATTTTTTTAACGGAAAACTACTCAACGGCAATTCTTTAAAACTGCCGTGATTTTTCCTCTCTGTGCGAAGAAAATCCTGCAAAAACTTCAAGGAACGATGTCATTTTGTTCTCTTTTAAAAAAATAACAGGGAGGCGGAGATTTTCAGACACCGCAAACGAGTTATGTGATTGCAGACTTTCACTGTCGATATAAATGTTTGAAGTCGAAAACTTCGTATCTCACATTGCATCTTTTGTAAGTTTCCGCTTTTTTAATTATTTGCAAAGAACACTGACCAAGCGTTCGTATCGAAATTTTTTGTGAATTTTCCTCGATTCTTCTGTCAAATTCGCTCAAAATTGTAAATCAAGAAGCATTATCATGTGGGATGTGGTCGGCTCTTGCTCCCTCACTTATGAACATTGGGTCGGAATTGGAATTTCCAAGAAAAAGAAGAAAAAAAAGCAAATCGGGACGGTCCGGCAAGGGTCACATCTTCACTCTTAATTGAAAAAAATGCCATATTCGATAAAATCGACTTAAATACGGTACTTCCAAGCGTTTGCATAAGTTCGCGGCGCAGGGTGAGGGCGGGTGAGGGCGGCACGAGAAATTCCTCGAAAGAAAGTGTGCCGTGGAGGAGTGGGTGCAGTCTGCCCCGACATCGGCTTGCTGCATAATTAGAGTTTCCAGGCAACAGAATTTTCTATAAATAATGAATGAAATTCTCTGTTACGACCTCCGCCGGTCAATAATCCTTGTCCGGAAATCCATGTTTCCTCACCCAGTCCTGATAATCGCCCTCGTATTAATACTGCCGTGCTAAGAAAGACGCCGTATGAGCCTTCAAACGTTGCCAAGTTTCCTCCGACAAGAACCAAAATTATCGGGAAAATCGTGAATATTATTTTCCAAAATTTTCAGACAATTTTGTACGCAATTTAATCTAAAATATCTGAAAACTTCATGGAAAAACATGAATGAATGTTGTCAAAAATGCATATTTTATCAAGGGAAATTTGGCAGCTCTCGAATGTTCATACGGCGTTCTTCCTTAACACGGCAGAATACCTCTTCCGCAGTTGCCATGCGAGGGCACCGTTAAGAGATGGAGCACTAGACAGTTTTCAAAACAAAGCACCGCAAGCACTTTTTCCTAGAATACCTATACAGGGTGATCCTGCCTGGGTTATACGACCAGACTGCAGGAGCGTGCTCTATGGGTCAAATTAAGACTTTTTCGTTGTACATAGTGACATTGTGACATTTTGTGTTGTCCAAAAGTGTCCCTAGATGGAGCTACGCCCTCCCCCTCTCCCCAAAAATTTCGGAAATTAAATCGTTTTTCCTAAATTTTGGCAACGGTTGTGAACCAAATCTCATGAAAATGTGTACTTTCCTGTACTTTTATTCCCTAAATTCATGAATGATCTAAAAGAATCGAAATCTCAATTTAAACAGGGGGTTTGGGGGTGTTTCGGCTTATGCAGTTTGGCTCTTTAACCCTGGATCACCCTGTATGTATAAGGAAAGTATGGACATGTGAAACGTAACGTATTTTTGACAATGGGGGGGGGAGCAGGGGGTGAAGGGCTGCGACACAGGAGCGTTACAAGGAAGTGCGGGGGGTCAACAAATCGGAAAAAGTGCGTTACGTAATATTTGAACGGCCCCTTTGAAATGGACCAAGGAGTGATAAATATACCGAAGATTTCCAAGGGATATCCTCTGATACCTCCTTTGCAATGAAAAGACCCGAGACTCCTAAATTGAAAAAAAAGTTAGGTTGTATATATTAAAGTTCGGTGTTCCATATCATTCCAACTAATTCGGTTTTTCAAACTGAATTTTCGGTTTATCAAACCGAACTTCCGGTTCGTTTAACCAAACTTGTGCGGTAAAGTGAAATGACGAACAAAGTTTGGTCATGCCGAACATTAGGTTACATGAACCGAAAGTTCAGTTTGACAAACCAGATATTTGGGATGATATGGAACACCGAACGTTCGGTTAACATGATCGAATTGTATTTTCAGTGCATTATCATCAATAAAGAACTCTAGAATAATGGTCGCCGTATGGACACATGTATTTTACACATACTTTGAAAAATTAGGATGCCTTAATTTTTGGCAGAGATTCCTTGAAAATGACTGCAACCGCAAACTTGCAAGAAATAACAACGATGTAAGTACAAAAGATGAGTAGAGTGAGGACTAGAGATATGATATCGAGGCAGAAATACTGAAAAAGGGTTGTATCAGCGGTTGCTGGCCTCAAGTGCGATGCCCCGCCGTGCTTGGCCACATGCTCTATCCAAAAAACTGCTTGATCCATGCCTCGATCGGTGAAATCTTTGGACAAGGCCGAAAGCTTCTTCATGTTCTTGGAAAACCTGAAATGTTTCAGAGCGCATTGCTATTGGAGATCGAGATTTCTATCGAAAACTATTGGAAATCTAGCATTTTTTTGGGATTACAGAGAGAAAAAAAAAATGGACGTATTTCCGGCAAAAAGAACTATGTGCATTATGGCGTGAGCCCTGTTACGCATATATTCTTATGGGTCTCAGGTTTGGCAGAAATACTTCCAAATAACACAAAAGTTCGGTTAGTATTGGAGGAAGAACACGAAGGGACCCGAGCTTTCAGTTGATTCTGAATTTTTTCGGTTCAACAAAGTTTTCGGTGCTGTATTGAACATAAACTGTACAGAAAAAATAATGAATTTGAGTTGGTTTGTGTTCCACATTCTATACTGACCAACATTGTCAAATGGACACAAATATGGTTCATTTTAACTTTATCCAAACGATGGAACGTATGACTGTATTCCAAGGTTGCAAAACTGACCACGTCAATTCCAACAAGAACATTAAATTCAAAAAAGGCAAAATTCTTGGCCAAATTTGTTTACGCTTTTCGCGTGTGAAGAGGAGAAAACGTAGTGAAAATCAGTTAGAAATGTCTATATATCAGTTTACTGGTAAAAACTAAATTTGCAAGTGGAAATGCAGCGTTGAAATATAGTCACAGTTTTTGTCTGGGAGGAAAAAATACCAGCAAAAGAAACCGGTCGTTTTTCTTGTCATGGTTTAGAAGCCAGATGTTTGTTCCAGCATATTGAAAACGGACAAATATTCAACGCATTTTAACAAAAGAAACTTCTGTATAAGGCGTTTTGAAAATAGAATAGGTGAGATAGGTCAGGACAGGACTCTTATCATTCTAAAGCTCTCAAGGTCTGGGTTAGAAGTTGACTTAATGAAATTGTCTTGAAATATCTAGGTATGAGATGAGTTTAATTTTAGGGGAAAACTTACACTACGAACTTTACTCCGAGAAAATTAGAAAAATAAATTTAACCGAGCGCGCGTCCGGAATGAGAGGTCCTTCTGTCTAATGCTCCTTTCCTTCAGAATATCACTAAGGAACTCCTTACTGAAAACAATTGTATCAGTAGCTGATTAGCATTTTGTAAGTATCTACATAGAGATATACAAATCGACGGTGAAACTACCAGACCACGTATCTCGTTTGCGGTGTTTAAAAATCTCCGCTCCTATTTTATTTTTTTGAAGGAGTTAAAACAATACATTTTTTTGAAATTTTCATACGGTTTTCTTCTCAAAGTGAGGAAAAAATAGGGTAGTTTTCAATAATTAACTTTGAGTCGTTTCCATTTAAAAAATTTAGTATGACTTGAAATCTACAGCGTCGCTAACGAGATACGTGGTCTGGTACTTTCGCCGTCGATATGACAAACACTGAAAGAAAAATCAAGTTGATTTAACATTCTGGATGTAAAAAAAGTGTGCGAGAACTTACGAAATGCAGAATTATTTGCTCCAGCAGTTACTTTAGCAATGTCAAGATGTAAAACTAACTGCCGTAGCGGGTAATTTAGCATTTTGTGAGTTCTCACACACTTTTTTTACATCCAGAATTTTGAATCAACTTCACTTTTTTTTCGGTGACTTTAAATTAAAGCCCCAGAATTCCATCTTATTACCTGGAATCGAACAATACTGTCTCCAAAGCGGCTTTAATGTTATCGTAAGAATGGAGATCTTGCGGTCGTAATCGCACTCCTATCCCAGCGTCCACCATTTTTGCAACGTTGCAACCTTGGTCACCAGACCAAGGGATTCCTACCAATGGCACGCCGTAATGCACCGCTTCTTGAAAACTCTGGAGTCCGCCTTGCGTGATATAAACTTTCACTTTCGGGTGAGCTGGTGCAAAAATCAAAGGGAATTTCTTCAGTTGGTCACGTTTTTCCATGAAAAAAACTATCTCTGACTCATCCTCAAACGCACGTATCTACATAGACGCTATTAATGGGGACGTCATCGATGCATTGGGATTCTTCATCATATCGAATTGGAGCCAAACAGAGACAAGAGACCCTCCACTCGAATCTCGGCTATTAAGGAAGCTTTTTCTCTCGGAACTGCAACAATTAACTGTTGACTTACCCACATGATTGATGTTAAACAACGTGTTGGCAGTTTCGCGCTTGCGCAAGGCTTGCTTCAAGCGCCGTGGCACGCTGCGGCGCGGCAGGCGGGCACGGGTAGCCAGCGCAAAACGCGCACTGGCGCCTACAAACCTAACAGGGATACTTCACGCGTTGCGCAATGCGTGAAGTATCCCTGTTAGGTTTGTAGGCGCCAGTGCGTTGCTGTGTTAGGCTCTAATATTTAATCTGGCGGAGTCAGCGTTATTCAACTCATGATTTTGAAATGTTTGCACATCCTGTATGGATTATTCTCATTTTAATGGATAAAAAAATATGTATTGAAGGAAAATATAATGTGTGTTTTGTAAATATTAAGGTGGTTCCGTATCAAACTTAATGATTTCCAAAGCACACGAATTTCTGCACAATTTCTTATAGCCTTCTATAATCGATGGCGAAAATGCAACAGCCGCAGGCGATAAAGTGTAAAGCCCGGCGATAGGAACTATAGCCGGGCTGCATCATTTTTTATCGCTTCGTATAGCCCGGCCGTATGATTTTCTCCGCATTCTACAACCAGCTATATGATTTTCTGTAGCCCTCTTTAGTTGGCTATAAGAATTCCTATGGTATTTTGAAACGCAGCTCTTATCGCTTATTTTCACCAGGGTATTCATAATTACACAAATTGCAATCCTACCTAGAATGCTGGCTTGAGGCATCCATTTTTGAGCTAAAATGTTATCTGATTGACCGGGAATTCTTCCATCTAATTCCCACTTCCACAAAACGCGGTAATCTGGATGTTCTGCGAAAAAGTCAATGAAGTTTGATCTTACTTCAGGCGGGAGGGATTTGCTCTTTATATTGCTTCCGAGACTGAAATAAATCACTCCTTTTTCTGCTCCATCTAGCCATTCTTGAAGTTCCTGCGCATAAAGGAATGTTTCTTTTACGTACAAATCAATTATCAATCCTGAGGTATGTTGGAAACTTTCAAGGTGCGCGAAACGTAGGAATGCTCTTGCCGACTCCTTTTGCCGAAACGTGGCTTTTCCTTTCCCGCCATCAGAGTAGTAGCGCGAGATTTGAATTTCAACAACTTTGCGGTCTCGACCGAAGAAAATCACGGCCGTCAACTGTTCATAAAAATATACGGACAGTCACCTCACTATTAGTGAATAAATTTCCTTTCTTAGCGAATTTGCATGAATTCCTATCTCCTTTTTCTCTCTCATTCCATTTGTTCCTTGCCGGACCTCCCATTCTCCGGTCCATTCCAGTTTATAATCTTTGCAATTGGTGGAAATGTGATCTATGTTCCCGTGTGCGACACTGTGAAGGCTTAAAATACGGGAACCAATCAGAAATGGATTCGCATTGTATTGACTCTCAGTTAGGGGAGTCGGACCTCCTATGCTAGCCCAAGTAATTTATCCAACTTCAACTTTCTTTTTCTCGGAGTCTACTGGGTCTTGTTTCATCCGGTTTGTTTTGTTGGATTCCTGACACCCTCAGAATGAATTCAACACGGGGGTTTTCCAACATTTTGAAAATTCGCTTTTTTATGAATTTTTTCAATTCGGTAATATTTTTTTTTCAAAAATATTGACTTTAAAGTGTCCTCAAAATTTGAAAAATCAATTTATCAAGAGAAGCCTGCGTTAAAGTGTGCAGAAGAGTACAAGGAATCAAACAAACAAAAAAAAAAAAAAAAAAAAAAAAAAAACCTGAAAAAACCCAGTAGATCCTGAGAAAAAGAAAAATATGCGTAAAAAATTGTGATGATCGGGAATCAAGGGTTAAAGATTCAGTAAGACTTTTGGGGTAGGTAAAGTAAGGTTGGGACAACGCACGGCCTCGACGCATTCAAATATTCTTTCTGGCTCAACTAATGGTCAGAAAGATTTCATGTTTGTCTCATCTTAATCCTGAGAGTATGTAGAAAATAGTTACACAAAAAAAAGTGAAAATCATAAATTTTTCGATTTTTCAAAGTCCGACCTCCCTTTAGGGACTCTAGATAAACCTTAAAGCCACACTGAAAAAAAAATCTCGGTGTATTTACTAAGAAAAGGGTAAAATTACCAAGAATTCAGGGTTCTATTTGATCCCAGTTTTTTCTTGGCAAAATTACCATGACTGGAATTCTGAATTTTACCGAGAAATCTCCGTAAAATTATTGAACTTTCTCGGTAATTTTACTGGACCTTGGTAAAAACGCCAATATTTTTTATCGACTATGGTAGAATTACCGAGATGAAATGGCAAAGTTACCGGGAATCGATTACCAATGAAAGTGGTAATCTTACCTGAAAAAACAGTAAAAATACCGGGATTTAGGTTATCTTACTAGTCAGTCTTGGTAAAATTACCAATAATTGGTAAAAAAAGTGAGATGGTAAAGGTACCAACGGACCTTGGTAAAAATGCTGAGAATTTTTTATCAGTGCACGTCGAAAAATTGTTGACTCCAAATGTACCTTTGATAGCTTCTCAGGGGTTTTCAAGTGCAATGGACCGACTTCAATGACGTTGGGGCTTAGCGCTCGCGGGTAGTAGTATACCGGGTTATTGGCGACCAACGCCAGACTGACGTTGGACCAGCATCCATCCGCAAGCTTCTCGGACCCTGGACCATACATCTCGTTGCAATACCTTTTAACAACCGTCTCTTCTGCTTGTTCGAATAGTGACCATAGGTAGTAGTTCGAGAACCAATTTTCGATTTTCTGCCAGAGGCTCATCTTGTCAGTGTAATCGTCGTAAACGGACGGTGCATATGACAGGTGTGCTATGCTCCCTATGTTGTTCTCGACGAGAAATTCTGTCGATATTGAGTGCAATGAAATGATCGGCGCAGATTCGGAGTAAGTTCGGGATAGGACGCAACCGAACGGGACGAAAAACATTTCCACTATGATGAGATCGAACTTAATTCTCTCCTTTTCGGCGCGACTGAAACAGAATGAAAACGGGAGGAGTAGACTGTAGATGCTGTGTTTTCATGATCAAGACATTTTCGGACATTTTAAATAGAGAATTTGCAGGTGTCTGAAATTTGATGAATTTCGTGTTTAAGAGGAAACCACTGAGTGAACGGAACGCGAGGATACCCTCAGTTCATGAATTGAAAATTATTGGAGAAGATATGACAAAATGATCTAATCTGCTATAATAGGTGTGTTTAAATGGGAAATGCCGCCATATGACATCACTAAGCGGTGCATTTTTTCACTTTTTAAATCTATTTTTAAACTATTTTCCAAATCAGAAACAAATTATAAAAAATAGTATGAAATCAGCTCTTTAAGCACTTTCAGATGGAGCAATAAGAAATTTGCATACAAATTCTCCACCAAATGGAGCATTTGCATGCAACTTTCTTGCTTTTTTTTTTTTTTTTAAACAAATTAGGCACCGTGAAATGCGGTTAAGGCTAAGGTAAATGTCGGAGGTACTATAAGGATAATTATTTTCTTTACAATTTCTTTTATTACTCACCGCAAAAATTGCAAATGTGCTTCGCTGAGTAGCTGCTTCCTTCCTATATCGATGTAGGCACTTAATTGTGAGGGAAAGTCCCACTTGGATATGTATTCCTGCATGTAATAAGTTTCGTCATCTTGTTTTTCATCCGAGAAATACTTATATGAAAATGAGACATCTACAAAGGTGTAGTTCCTATTCTGGTTCAATCCCTGGAAGAAATGAGAAAACTTCGTGAGACATCGGGTGTAATGGTGTATAGACCACGCGAAAAGACTCATATAAGAGCAGACTTTTAGGAGCCGCGGACGACGGAATACGAAAGCAGTGGCAAAGCGTGTATGATCGATTATCGATACTTCCCCATTTGAACCTATGGTAAAGAATCGAAAATTAAGGCGTTCCTTGCGAACTCCTTGTATATCGATATTTATCCATAGGTTTGAATGGCAGATCAATCAATAAATCGCAAAGCATCCACGCCTTTTTACAAAATATCTTTTGAACAGTAGTATGGCCACAGATTTGACGTTAAGACACCCGGTGCATGTTCTGAGTGAAAAAATTACATTTCAAACGGAGAACGCCTACGAACAATCTACATACTTGCACTCTTGCACTCACCCTTCATATTTTCCTGTCAAGACATTAATGGTCTAAGATGCTGAGTGTCTTCTCCAATAAAATTAACGAACTAACTTGTTTTCTTCTCTTTCTTCCAACGGCAATCCCTTGTCTTGCAATGCACTGATGAAAAGAATACAAAGAAGGAAAATGTATGCAAACATAAAATTTTTATTTCAGAATAGTTGCCGGTCAAAATTTGTTACAACTTAGCGCTGTATTCCCATGAACACGTTTCATTAATTTAACATTCATTGAAAAGTTGCATTTAACGAACAATATTGCACACAGAATGGAGATGTATGTGTGAGGAATTTGCAATTTGACTGTTGAGTCACATGTAAAAGTTCGCAAGAAACACGATGGTGCCACTGGTTTTCTCTGAAATCAACTCCCAAGCTCGTAAAAAGCTCTCATCCTGAGAGTCCACCTCTACATCAAGACAAACTCTCCATACAAAGGTAGGGAGCAAATACATTGACAGGGCTGCCACTTTATTTTGGGACTTTAAAACTGAAAACACGGCAACCCTGCTAATGTATTTACTCCCCATCTTTGCATGGAGAGTTTGTCTTGATGTAGAGGTGGACTCTCAGGATAGCATGGGATATCCCCTCCATTTTGGCCTCACCTTGAGAGCTTTTTTTAAGCTTGGGAGTTGATTTCAGAGGAAACCAGTGACACCATCGTGTTTCCCGCGAACTTTTACATAAGAATCAATTGTCAAATCGCAAATTCCTCACACATGCAACATTTCCATTGCATGAAACTGTAATTTCTTTCATTTTTAATGATCCTTTTTTCCTGCGTAAAATCCCTGTCAAAGGAAAATTTGCAGATCTTGTTGCGATGAAAAAATAGAAAAGGAGGTCATTTTATCGGCTGCTATTGGAAACGCGCACGATTGCCATCTAGTGCTCTTGTGCTTTCGGATCCCTCTATCGGCGGCCTTCAGGGGGTGCATCGGGCATGATTCGGCGACGACTCAAAATGAGGGGGTGAGGGGGTGGTGGTCGCTCAACAGTCCTCGCGATGCGCTGGATATCCGTTCTTGTGTACGCGATTCTCAGCGATGATGAGCGCCCGCTCCTGGACCGGGTCCGCATGCTGCGCCGTGGGGACGGAATAACTTCACCGCACTTGAAGGTGCATTTGCGGGTGTTGCGTTGGGGGCTAATGCCCCTAAGACACACGGCGGGCCCTTCAGCGAAGGGGCAGGAGAGCTGTTCTTCTGCGGGGAGGCGCCGAAAATAGTTGAGGGCCAATCTGCAGATCACATCGGCCTCTGTCTGGAAGACCTGTTCGTTGAGTAGGGTGGGAAGGTCACGGCAAGGGTCCAAATTGGCTACGTTCCAAATATGCGCACGATACTGGTCTGCGCTTGGGTCCCATCCGCCGTTGTCCATCTAGAGTAGACAGGATGGCAAAATTTCATGATGAAATTCCACTCGGAATATTTCATGGAATTTCAGAAAGGGGTCAGTTGCGCACTGGTCACATAGCGTTTTGATGGTTCGGATTACACTGAAAAAAAAACTCCGGCCGTGGGAGCCGCAATTACCGATTTAGACATACCGTCCGTTTCGGGCTCAAAGGCCGAAAATTTCGGCTGCTGGAGCCGTAGTTTTGGCCTCTGAACCCGGAGCAATCGAAGCTACGCCTCCAGCAGCCGGAATTTTCGGCCTTTGAGCCCGGAACGGACGGTATGTCTACATAGCCCATAATTGCGGCTCCCACGGCCGGAGTTTTTTTTCCAGTGGGTGCTTATCAATAAGAATACCCGTTTTATTCAGTGGGGCAGTTTTTCTCCTCTCCTCCTTTTTTATACTCAAATCTATCTTGTAGCTTTTTGAAATTCTTTACTCAATTAAAATCAATAATTAATATTTTGAAAATATTATCTAGATTAGTTTATCTTTCATTTTGTTTTAAATTTTTCAGTCTAATAGATTTTTTTGGGGAATGTGGTGAATAAAATTAGTGTTGTTATGGGTAAAATATAAGTTCAGTTAAATTTTATAAGTTTATCATAAAAATCGTGGTAAAGTTGTCCGAGCTCATGTAAAAATAAAACAGATGATTAAATATAATATGTAGAATTTTGTTCTGGTAACCGTTACATTTGTAAATATGCAACTTGTTAAGAACCTTATAGGTTCTCACAAAACGTGGAACATTCGATCACGGAAAAAAAAGACCTGTCATTTTAACAGTCGCATTGAATGTTAAATTTGTTTGACGTTTCTCTGTTCTTTTAGTTGTCGTGACTGATAGTTTAACATTTTAAGTATGTTGAAACAAAAGTGTGCAACTCTGTTAGCTCAACATCTTATTGATGCTTTTGAAATAACATTCTGTATGTTATTCCATCATCACACGACTGCTGAGTTAACGTCAGGCGCAGTCATTAAATCAACAGTTCCTGAAGCTTTTGGAATGACTGTCATTGACTTTTGATTTTACAGTCCACACGTTATTTTGACATTCGTTTGGATTTTAAATTTACACTCGTGCAGGTGTTGGTCTAATGTTTTGAAGGTCGTTAAATTTGCAGAAATAATCTGCCAAAGCAACAGCGAGGGTGTCGAAATAGCAGCCTCTCATTTAACAGCGAGTTGACAGTAAAATGCTGTCCGTTGCACGGAGCATTCCATCCCGGCCAGTCCCGCGCGATCGGCGCAGCGCGCATGCGCAGTTGTATACAGTTGTCGATCGCCCCGCTGCGAGCGGTGACGCAGAAAACCTCTCCTACCCTACCCGCCACACTGCCCACCCTCCTTCTCGAGGGTTGCGCGCCGTCCTGACAAAGGGCCCGGTCAGGGAAATTCTCAGAACTCCAACCGCCCGGGCCTGGCGTTCGGTTGTTTCTTCCTTCGGCGTTGTTCCCGCATTCCAGTCTGTTCGCTGAGGCCGCCATGTCATTGTTTAAAGGGATTTCGTTTGCTCAACAGTCAGTGGTTTTGAGTCAGAGAAGTCTTGCGCTTGCGTTTCGAAATCGTGCTCAAATTGTGTTTGCGAGTGAATTTTGGCGAAGAAAGTGATTAGTTTTGATACTCAGTGCGCGATCTGCAAAATTAGTAGCTCCATAGGAAAGTAACTCTTACGATATAAGCAAATTTGGGCACACTGTAATCAGTTGCGGGCAGACGCCATTTTTTGAGGCATCATCATGAATCCGTTCAATTCGAAATTTCTGCTGCCGTATATTTGTGCTTTTTGGTTTCAACTTCACCATTGACATTACACGCACTCTCAACTCAATTAGGTTTGCGTCCAGTGCATCAAATTATTATTTTTAGCGTGCCTTACATATTTATATGCAGGCACTCTTTTGATTTCGTTTCCTGTAGATTATACCATTAGCCCTGTCCTCTATACTTTCCGACCCAATTCCATTGTGTGATTTTTTCCTTTTCTTTCGTTCAAAGAAATTTAGGCTGTTTTGAAATGAAATGAAGTGATAATTTAGCAAATCTTAATCTTGGTAGAATTTTTTGAAACCTTTTATAATACATTTTCGGTGTTTTTAACTCATAAGCACGATCTGCTGTTTGGTTCTTACGTTGTTTTTTATTGATGACGCCAACGTGACATTGTCTTAATGGCGTAAAGTGTTTCAATGTGTAATACAGTGTCTGTGCGGTATCTGACCAGGCTGCGAGTGAAAAGTTCGGTTATTTGAAAAAAAGAAAATAACGGATGGAGAGGAAGGGTTTAAAATGTGCCTCACATAATTTGTTGACGACCCCAAGGCCATGATCAATTCTGCCCCACCGAGAACTGCAAAGATGTATACTTTGTGTAGTGTTTCTGTGCATTTAAACTGTTAAAATTTTTGTGAAATTAACTCATTGTGAAACTGATTTAGTCTGTAAATGTTACTTTGACCGGAATATTATCTACGGTTTTTGTATCATTTACTTGAAACCAGTTAAGCAGTTATCAGCTATTTACATAAGCATGTAAGTATGACCATAATTTTTTACAGTTGCGTGGCATTGTATCTGCTCCATTAACAGCAGTGTGAATGAAAATTCAAGAGCGATTTAGCTTTTACATGAGCAGCAGCGCTGCTACATCGACAGCAGCGTGGATTTAAATTCAAAAACGAACTGGCTGTCATGAGAACAGCGACGCTGCTATTTCGACAGCAGCGGCCGCTGTTAAATCGAAGGCAGCGTGAACGTCAATCTGATGGGGAACCGGCGTTTACGCCAGCAGCTGCGCTGCCAGTGTAACAGACTATTCGATGAAGGTTGAGCAGATTTTGCTGTCGTTGTTACATTCATTTACTGTCATTGTGACAGCAAAGCGCCTGTTGTAATAACAGACAAAGGTAATGTTATTTTAACAACCAGGATGCTGTGCCGTTTTTTAACAGCCAAGGGCTGTTCCTTCAGCAGTCGCGACGATTAAAATGGCAGGACTTTTTTTTCCGTGAGATTCTCGTGGATTGGCTGAAAATAATAAGATCCGTTCAAACAACAACTCTCTATGTTGAATATCAACCGAGATATCGCGCTTTGAGAATTCAGTTCATGACGTCATCCACCGCGGTAGTGACAACCTTGGTTTCCTCCACCTTGTTTTCATCAATCAGTGAGACATTCATCTGCACTGGTTACTCAACATGAAACTCGTTTAAAAAATAATTACTTTATTTGGGAGATCTTATAAGTTGGAAAAAATGACTTTGTTCCCTTCATACCCTATATGCTGCCAACAGAATAAAAGTAAGTTTTGGCTATACACGCAGATAAAACTTTTGCTATTATTCTCTTTGTATATTTTGTCACTTTGGACACATAAGATACGATTCGCAGATCAGTGAGACTACAATGAATGGATCAGTAAAAGGTTTGAATTCAAGCATGTCTGTTTTCAAAATTCTATGCAGAGAGATTCTCAGAATGGAAATGTTGGAAATCAACTCTAAAGTGAGACATTGACAAGTTCGATGGACTACTAGACAAAGTATAAATTGGACGTATTGCCTCGGGAAAATGGACCGGGAGGCGGTCAGGGAGCCTTGTGGTCTATTTTATGTGTTGATTTTCGAACTTTTCATTATGAGAATCGTGAACAATTTTCAAAGTAAATCACTTAACGGAGTGCTTGAATTAATTCCCTCCAAATGAAAATGATATTGATTCATATTACGGAAGATAAGAACTCACCGAAGTAGCACCTCGAAAACACCCAGAAAGAAAAACCATCCAAAGTATATGCGAGTGGTAAAACACCTGAATCACTTGGTGACTGAGCATGATGAAAGAATGAAAGATACTGACAATTTTGAAAAAAATTCTCAACTACGGCGAATGCAAAATCTAAATGCGAGTGAACTTGCTTGTTTTAAATTCATTGTCACTTTTTTTCTACATCAACTTATATTCAGTATTCCACAGCTACGTCCTCGCATGAAGTGAGAGGCCATCTGCACGATTCTGTAGAAGGAGACGTAGAGAGAGGTTCACTTTCCTTCTAGCATCTCTATGGTTAAAAAAAGTTCGCATATTTTTCGGCCTCAAGTCCGTGAAAATGCTGCAAAATTTGGCAAAACCGTTTTCAAAATGGGCATGTTGCAAACTTCAGCTGGAGCGAAAAGGAGAGTTGTTAATTATGGGAAATAGCTCTAAGTCAAGATAGGCGCATCGGAAAAGGCTGAAAAACACAGAACTTCACAATCTCCGTAAGAAATATGCATTTTTTTAGGCTTCCTGCTTCAAAAACGATACCACGGCACAGGTGAACGTAGACAAATTTAGTGGCCACGTCATTGTTCAGATATAATCCAACACATAACCTTGTTTCTGATTCGCAACTTTCGCGCTATGATGGTAAAATGCGTCTAAGTGTTTCTTGCAATCGAAATTTCTCGCGTTTTATAAGTCCTTAATTGATTTATGACCTGTCAATAACTAAATTGTAATGAACTACACTGGAAAAAAAAACACATTGGATCTAGAGCCCAGACTCTTAAAAAACCGACAAGAAAAAATACTCTTGATTCAATCGGATTTTTGCTTAATTCAATAACCAAGCCTCTTGATTTGAGCGGATTTCCTTTTGATTTAAGCTAAAATCTGATTGAATCAAGAGTGTTTTTTCTTGTCGATGTTTTTAAGAGTCTGGACTCAAGATCCAATGTGTTTTTTTCCCCCAGTGTTCAGCATGGCTGACGCTAACTCGCTGAAACAAACGTGACCAAAAACCAAAACACACGTAACGAGACGGGATTTTACCATCCGGCGTGTTTATATTTACATATTCCTTGCGTCGAAAAGACTATAGTGCCTCCTCACAATTTGCGCTCAGAAGCGTCGGCTATGTTGAATATAGTGTTATTGAATCCTATTGTGGAAGGGTTCATCAACAACCGTGATTTTTCATTTCCGCGAATAAACAACGTATGAGCTATATGAGCGTATACGTGTTGTGGAGGTTAACAACATAAAAGTTTATTCAGACTTTGGAACAATACTGTTGTGTGGCGTCACAATGTTTTCACTCAAGTTTGCAACGTTCAATTTCTAGCTGAATATTACACTGATTTTTCTTCTGATCTCGTGCAAAAATTATAAAGAACTGCGGTGGTCAATACTTGTAAAAGTTGAATTGCTTGAGTCAATTTTGCAACCTTGGAATGGAGTTTCGTGCCCTCGTCCGGGAAACGAAGACTTGTGAGCTGACCTAGACGGCGTGAACCAGCGCAACTGTCAGTTAACCAGAAGTTGGACACCGGTGAGATTTTTAAGGTTGAAAAAAACTATATTCGTGAAAAATCCGTAAAGGAGGAAACATATAGACGATAATAGCACTTGCACTTCTTCGAATCTCCGAGAACAAATTCCATGAAAATATTCGAGAATGATTATGGGCTAAACGCGCACAAAAACTTCACCATACACGTTAGCAGTTTGCTGAGGCGTACGATGAAAATGGCAAAGTCGATTGCTCCAGATTACGAGGAACAGAGGGTAGGAGGGGCAGAGAAAGAGAGGGAATGGAGAGAGAGAGAGAGAATATTAAGTACTGAGAGGTTCGCAAAATCGATCATTTCAGGTACGGAATTGAAAAATGGATACCGCAACCGCTTAGGGAGTACTTTACGAGCATTCAGTAGACTTTAAAAAAAAAACTGAAAAAGTGAAATAGAGTGCCATTAAAAAAAAATGCAAAATAAAATATTTAGATCGAAACTCTTAGAAGTGAGGGGTTCTTACATACATTTAATATTGTGCCGGTGCAATAATGGATTATGAGTTTGTTATGGCACCCAGGAATCCAAGTTATTCGCAACATGCAGATCGTATTCGATGCATCAATCGGGTGACTGATGCATCAATCCTAAAAACAAGTAACTCGGTTCTTTGGCCGTTTACCCCATAAAATGGGAATATTATTCAAAATGCTGATAGTGTCTTAAAAATCATCATATCCTCGCTATCTCAAAGTCTAAAAAATGACAGTTATTTGACAGTGGACAGTTTTTTTGCTCCCCTAAAATATCGTGTTTCCTGAGATCTCTAAATGACTTTTGGAGCTCACCGTCAAATCAACAATGGGGAAAAAATGAAATGCACCTTTTACAGTTTGTTTTAAGGGCTAAGACCTCAAATTCTTATTTTATGACCCAACTTGACAAAAGGCACTCTTTTAAAAAACCCGGAAGACTTTGAACTTGAGACTTTGTCAAATCGGAGAGTTTTTCCATTACAGACTAATGATCATCGTTAGTTTTGGAGAAAAAATAAATACATTTGTCTTTTTACAAATGCGCATTATAATTTATACTTAAACCGGCCGTATTTAAATAAGGAGTAACTATACTCATCCTGACCTGGACCCTGAGACCTATTTGAATACCAGTGGCGTGGCGTGAATTGCGATATATCGACTGTTACGCCATTTAAACCTATGGAAAAGGATCGATAAACAGGGTGTTCGCAGCGAACAGCTTAATAATCGATTCTTTACCATAGGTTGAAATGGCATAACAATCGATATATCGTAATTCACGCCACGCCACTGTTGAATACACGCATGACAGGGCTTATTTTGCAATGGATGTAGTTCTTTTTGATTTAAATACGTCCCATTTGCCGTGTTTGAGGCTCGAAATCGTCGGGTTTGAGAAAACCGAGAAAAATTTCCAACAGTTGCGTTGATTTCGTTTTTTTTTCTCTCTCGAATGGGAACTTTTATTTTTGCAAAAGTTGTCGCATAGATGACGCACAGGATCCTGCGTCTAAAAATGCGCGATCAATCAAGATACCTAGCCTGCCGTGCTAGGGAAGAAAACCATATGGACCATCAGACGTTGCCAAATTTTCTCTGATAAAGCCCGAATTTTCTGGGAATGTAATCAACATTTTTCTACAAATTTTTTAAGGTATTTTGCTCACAATTTGATCTTAAATATCTGAAAATTTACGAGAAAACCACCCATGAGTTTCCTTAAAAACTAAGGTTTCGTCAGAAGAATTGTGGCAACTATTGAATGTCCATACGACGTTTTTCCTAAGCACGGCAGTAGATCAGGTCCTCTGTGGATATGTCTGCAGTTCCACTACACGCGTCATAAAAAAGAGACTAAACCAATTGTTTTACGTAGGTAAAACAGGGAAAAATGACGCTCGACCTTTTAGAAGGATGCGAATAAGTCGCGGAGTTGGAATAAAATTTTCCTGAAATTCTGAGAACGGTAAGTGCGGCATGCACACACACACATGGAACATTTCACTGTCAAGAACACATGTGTCACGCATTTCGGATGATAATTTCAGATCTTCACTAAGTGCGATGAACTTCACTCTCGGAATGTTTTGAGGGGGAAAAAACACTGCAAATGGAAGAGGGGCCTCTTCAGGTGTCCTGCGCTGTGAGCTGTCCGGAGTGGAAAAATTTAAAATTCCGTTTTATTGCAGAAAATAAATGTTTCAATCGGCATATCTAGTTACATTTGCCTGGAGGGGCCTGGCCCCCTTATCACCGAAGGGTTTGGGGATATGGAATACCTTTAATCAAGAAGGGGGTCTAGGGGCCTCCCCTGGACAAAATTGAAATTTTATATCCATAAGGAGGCATTTTACGGCTTCTGTGACGCAGATAGTCTAACAATTTCTGCGAAAAAATTACGTTTATTTTTTTACTTTCAGCAAAAAATACCTACTAATCGCTGCATTCAAAGGATCCGGAAATTTTTTAAAAGTATTTTCTTCACTACAAGCTCCGGGATCTCCTAAATTTGCGTACCTGGTAACGCTTAGCTCCAGCGTTCTCAGCCGATTTTCATGATTTTTGCGGCTATCGACAGGCAATTGTCTTTAGATGAGCCCGCTTTATTCAGATTTTGAAAATATGACCCAGGTTTTTTATCTAATGACAAATGGCGGGAATTTCAAATTTAGCGGAAAATTAAACTAAGCGGGAAATGTTGATTATTGGTCTGTTGGAAGGGTAAGGTAAGTAAATCGAAGGTATGCTCCTTTGCTATAGACTATCCAAAAGTGACGAGTCCGTTTTGTTTCAGTCTTGGCGTGAAGTTTGAAATAAATGCCGATTTTTTTCCGATTCTTACTGGTCCAATCGCTCCCGGCTAAAGAAAGATTTGACAAATGAGAGTCGGGTATGAAATCTTTCAATATTTTTGGTCGTTCTTTTGTCGGAGCGGACTTAAGACAGCGCGAAGCGCCCCCCGGGGGTTAGGCCGCGTAGCGGCCAGGAGGCATAGCCCCATAGTGACTCTTTTTGGACGAAAACTCGATTTGAAAATTTTGCATAGACAACAGTGTTTTACGGAGGTGAGATGCGGAGGAGCTTAATTGCATCGAAATGATCCAGCATTTTACCCAGAAACTCATTATTTTGCTCATGACGGGCGTTCGCGTTACATTAAAAATTTCACGAAAGTTCTGCCGATCACGGACATAGTTCACAGAAAATTTCAAACGAAAATTTTCAACCGTTCTTGCGTAAATGAATGCATACATAAAACCCGCTTTCAGTGAGCTCGCTGTGCGAAATCTAGCTGCTGAAGTCCCCTATCCCCCAAAGCCCTTCAGGGAGTTGGCACTCTCTCATTTCCTACAAATCCCTTTATCGCCATTCTCTTCCTGAGCTTTACAAAGATGCAATAATCCTGCCTCACTCTCATTATTTCAAGTCCAATTTGTTTTCATTTATGTTTTTAAAGGAGGAAAATGAAACGCATCTGCGTATTCTACGATATTATAGACAGGCCCAAATCTAGAAACAAATTCTCGATTACATACTTGGAATGGAAATAATTTATATTTATATAAAGAGGTGATACTCACAGACACAGCGTTTGGGCTGATAACAAACAATTCATGACCTTCTTCAACCAACCTTTCTGTCAGTGCCATTATAGAACGTTGATGACTAAAAGAGGGTGTGTGGTAGAAGTCTAAAATTTTGTAGGCCTCCAGACCAGAGCTCAACACCAGGAGCAGGAGGGTGAGCAAATTTTGAGGTATAGCATCGTTGATCCGGTTTGCAAATAATCTAATGGATGTAATAAAGCAGTGATCTCTTTATACAATTCTGGAGAAAGAAAAGGGAGACATCTACAAATGGATTTAAATAATATTATCACTCCTACAAGAATGAGTACATGTAAAGTATTTTTTACTGCTAAGAATCATGAAATGATCATGATTTTGTTGAATTTCAGCACACTTGTAACGATCCATCACAACCGCTTTTTCAATTAACCGAATAAAAATGACTAAAGGAGAGCAATTTACATGCACAACATCTCGGCGATTATCTTATCTCGTGGCCCCCTCTACGTATCTAAAACAAAGATGCTTTAAATCGAAGCTCGTTCATTAATTTAAGCTCGAATAAGCGTTCCGGTGCTAAATCTTCTTATTAGTCTGAAATAATCTAATCACAACAAAATTAAAAGTAGCAAATCAAATTTTATGATAATGTCACCGAGTGAAAAACCCACCCCTTTGTCTTTCCATATTTACTATCTCTCATTTTCTGCCGACATCAAACCAAGTAATTACCTTTTAGATATTGTGACACCATTCTTTCCTGAGTTGGGGTCGATGCGTGAAGTATTTTAATTCACATTTTAACGTCTATTATTAACGAACTAAAACAAAAATGCAGCATTTCTTTGAAAAAGAGTTTGATACACAGCAATAGTGCACAGTATGGTTAATATCCAGCTTACAATTAGTGTTAAAAACGATGCAGATGGAGTGACTAGTGATAGATTTATACCCAAATAATTTGTTTATCATATCGAATCACAAGAAATCGTGGTATGCATAGCCATATTGTAACCATTGCCTTTTTTTTAAAAAAAAATAAATAAAAAATAATGCAGTGGGATTTCTACAGGTTAAATGGATGCGCGGAATGAACAAAAATCAATTTGAACTGCTGGTATCAAATACTATAGTTTCCCTTTTATTGATAAGTTAAAAATGGAACAATTACGTCTAGAGGTAAACTCTGTTTACCAACTAATATTTCAACAAATTTCCACCGTAAATTAAAAAATGATTAGGTCATAAGCCTTTCTTTCCATAATGCTTCACCAGCATACTTGAAACCAAATAAACTTTACGATAAGCCTCAATCAATGTATAATCTATGTAATGCATAGCAACATTGTATTAGGTACTTGTCTGTAGCTTTTTTACCTACTACTCACGAATGTTACTATCAAGAAAATGGAATCAAAAGCTCTCAATCGTTCAAGTAGTTCAATCCTGGTAGTTAATCTCTGATTTTTGACGAAAATTAAAGAGTTCCGTCTCTCTCCGCTATCGGGGCAGCTTAGTTAAATCGATATATTGAAGGTGAAACTGCAAAACTGCGTATCTCGGTCGCTGTGTTTCGAAATCTCCAATCCTTCTTTTTTTTAAAGGTGACCGAACCAACATCGTGGATAGAAGTTTTCACAGAATATTGTTTATGACACTGACATTTTCAAAGATTGGCGTTCAGTAGTTTTTCATGCAGAAAATAACGTATGCCAGGGAGTCTGCAACGCCAGAAAACAACGCATTTCAGCAGTTCCACCGCCGATATACGGCGAACTTGCTAATACGGTGTCCAAGACGCCTAAAATTCCTGGATGCAACTATTCGTGCACTTTGGATGTCCGCGTTGCATATACTACAACTCGAAGGCGCTCTGGCTATCCTCGCGCTCCACCGCACAGTGGACCGAGTCAATGAGAGAGGTCGGATAAGCAATTTTTGACAAAAGCTGCGGATTTTGATGTACATTTCGTCACATTTTAAAGTTCAAGGGGTGCTGCTCGAAGAAAATTTTACGAGGAAACCAATGGAGCCGCTTTTACAACCTCATGGTTTCATATAAACGGGGTTATAAGCGTCTAAAGTTTTCAAATTTTGTCCGATCTCTCCTTTTGACTCGATCCATTGTGAGCTGGCGGTACGGTTCCCTCGTTTAGCCGACTTCACACGCTGCAAATGGAGTCATTTAAAATGGGTCATCCGTGTCGCCGTTGAATGTTGACCCTCGAAACCAATTTTCAGCTATTGTTCACCATATACAAAAAATTTTACGATTTTGTGCGAATTTACAACTTTTTACAATATTAGGAGTAACTTTAAAACTCAGGCCGTCATTTTACAGGGTTGGCCCAGATTTTGGAAAATTAAACTCCCTGACATTTCCCTGATTTCTGTGGCACATTTTAGTGAGATTCTCTAACAATTGAACAAATGCCAGATTTTTAAAAAGACATACATGTAGTTAGACATAGTTTACAGGCAAAATGTGTTGTTCGAAACGTCAAACCCACTCAAGCAAGCAAATGGAGGTGATTTGACGATTCGCCTCCGGCATTTCCGTCATTTTCCCTGACATGTTTTCAAGATTTTCCCTGACTTTTTAAAATTCCCTAAAATTCCCCGATTTTCCCGCTATTCCCTGACTGTAGTAACCCTGATTTATGAACATAAGTGAAACGATGGCTGATTAGCCCCAATCTCATCAATTGTTGAAAATTGCGTGTTGTGGCCGACTATTCAGGGCACCACTCAACGATGCATCGGTGACCTCCGTTTTCAGCTCCCATTTTCAGCGTGTGAAGTGAGCATTTTCCCATTGATTGAATTTTATTTAGAGGCTCGGTACTACTACTTTGGTGCCCGAACCTCCGAGCTGGCATTCTGTGTGACTTCGGAACTTCCGATTCGGTGGCTAACGAATCGCAACGTTGGAGCGTGATTTTGGTATCACCTAGCGAGGTGGCTCTAAAAATGGTTCGACCTATCGAAAACAAACGGATCTGATTGGTCAAATCTTGTAACAACGGTGTCCACTGGTGTTGGTGATTGATGAGACGAACCGAGACGGAACTTCCCAAATGTGCTGGTTACACGCTCAAATGCCCATCAATTTCCGATCAAATGGTGACTGCGGTGAGCACCATCTACCATCAAATTTCTGCGGCCTGCAAAAATTTGATGGTATGAAATTTGATCCTTCATCTGATTTCCACACAACCGTGCTTATTTCATGCTTATTTCAATCAACACGCTGTTTTAATTAATTTTACTGATCAATCTAGATAACTCTCCTCCGCCATCTTGGTCATCACTTTGATCGGAATTTGACGGAAATTTGAGCGTGTAACCAGGCCAAAAGAGGCTCTGAACTTTAAATAAAATTCGCTTATTTTTTGCACACACCGTTCTCTTCGTTTCCACGACGGTGCAAGGATACAAACAGGGATTCGAGTCGAATATTGGTGCTCTCGAGTGACGGAAGGAAGGGCGGGTGAGTTGTGACCTTGCCGCGAAGGGACACCGGGTAGGGGGGCGGGGGGTGGTGGGGTAGTGCTTCTCAATTTAAATGCTCGTCAAATATTTGCTAAGCTTACAGCTGTTTGTCTTGGTTTCCCCGCTCTGTTTCCCTCGTCGTTTCGCGCCTTCAATCTCGTTAGCATTTGAGTATACGCTAAGCCTTCAAATCTTTGAATTCTAATTTCGTTGTCCCAACTTACGAGCGGTGAAATCAAAAACCTGATTTGCAAGATGTAGATAATGAAATCTGAATGAAGAGCGTTTGTCGTAAAAAAGGCCTATTCGCGCCCTTTTTTGGCGGAACTCGGGGAGCCCTTTAAAAATTGTTTTATGACGTCATCCACCAGGGTAGTGACACCCCTGGTTTCTTCCACCTTGCTTTTATCCGAGTTTTAAGTGGAGCATCCACATAGACAAGAGACCCTCCACTGGTATCTTGGCCATGGTGGAAGCTTTTACTTTTGGGACTTCAGCATGCTACTGTTGACTTGTTTACATTGTTGATGTTTAACAACGTGTGGGCAGTTTCGTTTCGCAAACAAGCCGAAAATGGCCGAAGTTTGGGAAACTTGTTTGGCTCACGACGTCACCCGAAGCTCATCATCCGCCATGTGGGTAGGTCAACAGCCGAAATTAGGGTGATGACTGTTGCTCCCTTAAAATTGTCCATAGGGAATTGTTGAATCCCCGAAAGTAAAAGCTTCCACCTGTCACCAAAAGGCCAGTGGAGGGTCTCTTGTCTATGAGCATCCAGTGCAAATGTGCGTCACATTGACTGATGAAAGCAAGGTGGAAGAAACCAAGGGTGTCACTACCACGGTGGATGACGGCAAAAACCCGACTTTTCAAAGGCGATATCTCGATTAATGTTGAACGTAAAAAGTTGGGCAGATTTTATTATTAGCATTTTATATATTGGGATTTTATATTATATATTGGGCAGATTTAGTTGATCTACAAGAATCAAGCAGCAAAACACGATTCTATGACCAACGCAACTGACACATTAGTTCATCTAACGGGAGGGTTCGAAGAACCAGCGGAAAAAGTTCGCCGAAGGCCCACAAACCACTCACGCGTGGACGAAGTCTCACGATGAGACAATGCCCCACTGAAAGTTTTAGCTTGAGTTCAAAGCTCGTTTCGCCAATACAACGTTGCAAAGTTAAATTTTTATCATTAAGAAATGTCGATATTTTGAAGTTCCTCAGTTGTAAAAACAACTTCAATCGATCCCTTTTTATTTTCTAAAGCAAAGGAACGTCAACTAATAGAACCGAGCTTTCGAAAACAAAACGTGATCACCAAAATTGTTGTTTTGAAACGAGGAATTTATAACGTCAGCATTTTTCAGTTATAAACATGTGAACTTTGCAACACTGTATCGCCAAAACGAGCTTTGAACTCAAGCTAAAACTGTCAGTGGATGATTTTTTTTATTTTAAGGTTTGTTTAGGCTACATTTGATTAAAATCCCTGAGTTTCCCCAAAAAAGGATACTTCATCGTTTCCCGAACGAAGGAACGCAACTTCATTCCAAAGTTGCATAATGGACTGGAAAAATTGTATTTTTACAAGACTGTGCGTTCGCAGATTTAGTCAAAATTATGTCTGATGATTGAAGATCAGACAAAATTCGGTGCATTTTTAGTTACAGTCAAGGATTCTCCTGGTAAAAATGCATCTTGGAAGGGGGAATTTAGTGACATTTCCCGAAAGTCGAAACTAAATTATGTTCGAAATCTTACGGAAAAATTCTCGATTGCAAATCTTCCGGAAAAATTCTCGACTTGCAAATCTTCCGGTTGAATATTCGGGAAGGAAGAAATCTCCTAATTCCGGATAATAATCCGGAAAATGGGAGACCTGCTCATTAGAGTTCTCAAATGCTGGGCTAGTTTTAAAGCAGAAAGTGTATTGAAACGCACACTTTTACCGATTTGATTCATCTTCGTCAGCCTAGAACGTTTAAAATAGGGAACTTTCATTTTCGGTGACCTTCGCTCCGTATGAGCAGGAGTTTCATTTGTGGCAATCGTTTTAGTTGATGTATCCATTTTCAGCCAGAGGTAACTAAAACTTGGAAATTGAGCAAGACTCACTGACTGAAGGTTAAAAGCGCAATACATTAATAAAAGAACGCCTTTGTAGGGAGTTCTAATTTACCTCAAGAAACTACCTGACTCCTTGAATATGAAATTGCATACCCAGCGAAATGAAGGAGCCTCGAGTTAGTTTGTGGGCTGGTAGTCTAACAAAGGGTACGGAAATTCGAGTCAAATTCAATTTCGCGCAACTGTTTTAAACTTCATGGATCACATTTCATCCAACGCACTTACCGGAGCTGAGCTAACTCCTTTCTCTCCTTCTAAATCTTATCTAAATTGTAAAGAGAGGAGAACATTCCTAACTTTTCCGTTGAATTTAGCCTTACTTTTAGGCGAATAATAAGAAAAATCTCGCCTTCGACATGTAGCGAAAGTTTTCGACAATCTCACTGAGGATGCTTTGCTGCCAGTCCATGTGTGAAATTTGCTTTGACTTTTAATGAGTATTGGGGAAACAAACTTGCAGTAACAATTTTCTTCAGGTGCCATTTCAGCTTCACAGAGGCGCAGAGAGTATTGACAGCAAATGCGGGAACTTTTGAGTTTATTTTGTTCTTACCTTTCACAATATACGCATGGTTGCAAAAAAGAATAGCTTTTGAAATGGTAGACCACGTAATCTCACTTTAGTCCCCGTATTTTTGGCTGTTCGTGCACATACTGCCCTCCAAAATTGACGAGAAATTGCGATGAATGCATAACAATTCTACTTTCTCTTATTTAAACTGAGGAAATGTACTTTCGAACTCCCTCAAACTCAACATCCCCCTCCTACAATTATTCTCCTCACCTCCTCCTCCCCCCCTGCTTTCCTTTTCCTCAGGTTATTTTGGCACTAGCAATTATTTTCCCGCATTTGCAATCGTTTCACTCCTGAGAAAAATGTTTCATGATTTTGAAAAATTTCATAGCCCTGTAAAATTTCAGCAACTTCCAAATCATTTCATTTCATCCTACCCTTGTCTCATTATGTGTGATCTAATTACGATCCAATTTATCAATCTTTCGGTCTTTTAAGATCAAATGATCGCGTAGGATGGACAGTTTTTGACATAATAAGTCGTATCACAATGTTGATTTTAATACTCGCATTTTTATTATTGATCTTTGATTTTTGTGCAGTTACAGGGTGGTCGTAGTGGTAGCTGCCAACTGCGAGTCCGTCCAGCTAACCGGGCTCATTCCCAACACACAGTACACTTTGTCGGTCGCGGCATTTCGGGCCAGCAAAAAGTATCGTAGCAGTCCTGTGGTTTTCAAAACCCTGGGTAAGCCCTCTCCAGCTTTTAAGTCCTTCTTTTTGCTAAGTACACAAAAAAAATATCATAATGCACAATCCCAATTCTCCGAGCTGATTTTGGCACCAGATATTAGAGTAGTTGCACAATGCAAAAGCCAAAGGTATAGTTAAGTCTGCTGTAAGTGTAGTCGGAGCAACCATACCTATTGCTGGTGCCCTTACGAGAAAAAATCGGATTTTTTTTAGTCAAGTGATTTTATAAGGGAGTGACTATTTTTTTAAAGGAGTTATCATTAAGATGGGTGCGCAGCAGTAGTTCCTTATTTAAGAATAAAGTCTTTTCAGACGATTGAAATATGAGCAAAATTAAGCGGAAAGGAACCAAAGTCATCAGACGAAAGAGGGAGACTCCATTTAAAAGTTGCAAAATGTCTACTCTCCAATCGTACTTTTTCAAAAAGTATCGCGCGTTTTTACTAATTTTCCCCGTGACTGCACGCAAAAATTAGCGAGATTTTGGAAAGTAACTGCATAGGCATATTCCTCAGAAAAATTGAATGAATTTACGTTCTATCTCAAGGGAACGACTGGTGACGAATCGTAAGATAGAGCAGGGGCTTGTAAATTCAAAATATTTGGCGAAGTAATCTCCCATATAACGAACATGATTAATTTCATTTCAATGATTTGCACGGGTTTCTGGATTGCCATTGTTTGGCTGTTAAAACTGATTTAATAGAAAATCACTGGTCACTCCAAAAAAGTTTTGATTTAGGATTTGTGCATGTTATCAATTTTAATTTTATTGTTACAGAGCTACAATCGAGGAATCATTCAGGAGGCCCTTTTACAAGTGGAGGGCCTCCTGTCGTCTTCATAGGCCCTGGGAGGTCACAAAATTTCACAGGTCCACCTTTTCCCCCGACCTCATTTCCACAGGTATCTAATGTTATTCATCATATTCCATTTTTATGTTCAAGTTTTTTTTTATTAAAAAAAAAAAAAAAAAAAAAAAAATTAGAGATTTTATTGGCATTATTTAGTGATGCAGAGGTAAATACTAAGAAACGTATAAAGATTATTGTTTACTTTTATTTTATGTTTTTTTGCAGCTGAATTAAAACTGAGCTGGTAACAGCTCGAAACGTCCTGCCGTTTAGTGTTTTTAATGTTTTAGCCTTGTTCACCCATGTCTTAATTCTCTCCTTCTTTACCTAAAATATTGGTTAATTCCGTTCAAATTAAAGTAAGGACTTTGCCAATGAAGCTCCATAGAAATACCTTACGTTGGCGAAAATGCTCCTTGAGTCAGAATGAGAAACAGACATAGTGATATATAGAGAGCATGCTACTTGCGTGCATTTCTAATAGGATTTATTCCGTAGGAGACATTGCTCATTTCCTGCAGCTCTTTGCCTTTTTATAGGCGCCAACATCGAACCCATAGACTCATATTTTCCAATGGCGCGGCGAGTATCAAATATTGGATTCATTAATTAGACTTACTATTGCAGTACGAATTCATTATTTTTGACTAATTGATAAAGGCACTTTTGTGAGAGAAAAAATAAATGTTACGTGTTGTTTCTAGAATGAGTTAGAAATCGATGGACAAGGTGCAAAACGACGTGACACCATCGCAGAGATTCAAAATTTCTGCTTCAGTTTTATTTTTACAAAGAAAATCAAGCCAATTTGAAAAAAATATTCTGCTAACGGAGCATAGAAATCAAGGAATTTTTCAAAAAATTACGTCGACTAATTTTTCTATGTAAAAATAAAGTGTGACAGGAAATTTGCAAAGTGGCAAATTTTTTCGACGTCGTTCTGGACAAACATTTCTCACTTTCCCAAAAAATGTCCTCGCGGATCGCATGACCGGGCAGATTTTGCGACCCTGCACCGGCAGGCGCAGTATAGGCAATTCGCACATCAGAACGTGTGCGTAACGGTGTAGCGCTTGCAGTATTTCTGGGATGTCGAAGGCGCTGTGAGAGATGAGCGCCTGTTCTGCCGTGATAACGAAGAGAGCCGTAAGTGCAAAAATGTAGTTTTGAGAAAACGGGCTCAGAAGCTTCTGACAAGAACATTTTATTGAAAGAGGCCTCCGTTGTTTGTCAAATTGCCACTAATCGTCCGGAAGACTCCTAGAAATCGTATGGATGATTAAAAATTGACTGATTTTATTTCCATTATTTATAAAGGGTATTTTTCATTTTCATGCTAGGTTATTGTTAGGCAAGACAGCCGTAAGTGCTATCTACTGCATGCTTTCGTGGTTGCGTTTTGGACGCACAACAAACACATTTTCATGTTAGAAATTGGCAGAAGAAGGCGGCACTTGACTGGAAAGCACTGTTTTCATTGGCTCTCATGCATCTACGGCTGTCTTGAAAAAAACTGTGTCATTTTTTGTGCACTTACGGCTTTTACATACGTCTCGTTTTCATTAAATTAAGATGAATTTTGCTGTTTTAGCTGTCTCAGTAATTTCATCTAAAAGAGTTTAGACGATTTTTGAAGAAAACTCGATTTCGAAAATTTTGCACGTACGGCTCTCTTCGCTATCACGGCAGTGTTATTGCCCGCGCTAGTTTACCTGATCCCGATAAGTTTCGTGCATTTATTTTTGGAAATTTGAAGCAAGGTTGCAGTTTCGTCGATGACTAAATTATTTTGTTGCTGATTTGAAAAAATAGGTGCGTGGAATTGAGGTCGGGATCGTCCTGATGGTGCTATTAGTATGGGTCGGTGCGATCATCCTGTTTTTTAACCGATGGGGCAAAATCCGGATGTTACTGCCCTACCAACCGGACTACAAAGATACTCAGCTCAAAGTCCCCGGGACGGGGGCTTGCGCCAGCTCCAGCACTTGCCAAAATCAAGTAACTTCCGGTTTCTGCTGCTCACAGGTATTATCGATCACTACTTACCTTATTTTCTGCAGTTATAAAATATTTATTAAGCATTCCAGAGAATAAACCGATCAAAATCAGTGAACATTTTAATACAATGTCTGAAAGGTAGTAGCGCTGAATATATTGGTATTTGGAGTGTAGCCGAGTGCTAGAAATAATGTAAAATTGTCTTTAAAAAACTTACATTTTATTAACAAACTCTGAACGAAGCTGGAATCTGACTGAAATCTGTTACCTTGTTTGAAATTAAATTATGGCCTTTGTGATATTGATTTCGTGACCCTGACGATGAAGCGTTTACTTAGAAAAGCTTCGGTCAAAGTTTGTTAATAAAATGCAAGTTTTTTAAAGAAAATTTTACATTATTTCTAGCACTCTGCTACACTACAAATACCAATAAACCGATAGACGATCGATAAATTGAAAATTTATTTTAGAGTCTATGACATTCCTCGCGAATTTATAAGCAAAACATTGCGCTCGACGGGATGATGGAGCTTTTTAGCCAACGTGCGTAAAAAGTTCAGCTTAAAGCTGATATCTCAATACAGAGGAAAAAGCTCACACATAAGCACAATTTTCCCTCAAAGAGATATGCTGTTTGGAGCAATTCTAGTTACGTCCATTCGGGATAAGGCAACTGCAGACGCGTTTCGGCCTTGTTGGGCCAATCCTCAGTGCAGTGCAGCCTCCTGAATTTTCTGCTACCAAGCTCGAAAGGTCATGAAAAGGTCGAGGTCTGTAATGAGATATTAGCTTTAAGCTGAACTTTTTACGCACTTTGGCTAAAAAACCCCAACATCCCGTCTTACGACCCATGCGTTTACCGCAATCAGTTTGTGTAACACATTACGCCGTACGTCAGGTAAAATTTACCAGAGAAAAATGTTGATTTAACTGTAGAAATATGTCCCGAGTGAATATCACAAAACAAAAGGCATAACGCAGAGGGAATTCTTGAAGGAAGGCAACTCTGAGTTTTCTATTTAAATGTATGTAAAGCAGTCGACTCTAAATGAGATAGTCTGTCTCAGCTGCAATCGATGTATTTCATGTCTTTAAGTGGAGTATTAAAAGTGTTAACAACTTTCTGGAATCGCCTCTGGTAAAACGATTTGAAAACTTCACGCGAGGTGTACTTTCAGAGTTATGTCAAAGAGCTTCTCGGTCATATTTTGTGTTCAACACTCTGACGCACAGCAGCGTGATGTGATGTCCGGAAATTCTAAAGATATGTTCTAAAATCCAGGAAGTATCAATTGACCGTTCGACAATAGAATCGTTCTCCGGAGTGCTGAAAGAACCACCTTGAGACAATTTTTCGATTCGAAATCACTAATCAAGTAACCGTTATCTTTTTAAAACATTTGGTTTTCAATCATTCGAAATTCCTTATTGTCTTATTACAAAATGTAACAGAGTCAGGCAAAATAGTTCAAGTTTAAGGCAAAATAGTTCAATTCTCTGTTCTTCTAGTATACCGTGCCAGGTGAAATTGCCATACTTTGCGCCACCTGCACTACAAGTTTAGCTTCTTGAACGGGTAACATTGGTAGATGGGCGTACATATCAAATAACGTAAAGATCAATATGAGTTCATTCATCGCGGTATACTCGAAGCAAAGCGCACATTAATCTCCGAGCACACATCGTCGCAAAATATTACCTCAGCGAAAAGAAAAGTTGTTTCCGGCGAAAAATGGCATAAAAACATTAATCAATCAGTAGCACTTGCCTTTGGAACAGACCTAAGCACTGATGTCAGTGCTGCCGGGCGCTGATCTGCTACCTCAGTGTTAGGTCTGTTCCAAAGGCAAGTGCCTCTGATGTAAGTGGCACTGACCTAAGTGTCTCAGACGTAAGCGGAGTGGAAACTCCCAGAAATACTGTACAGGCAAAAATTTCGTTAATTACCGATCTGCCAGGTACGTTAAGTCACTATTTGACGATCAGGGAGGGCTGCTGTGAGTTTTCAATCCCAAGCAAGTATCACAATCTTCAGGGGACATCGCTCGTTCCCATGCGGTCTCCAATCTAAGTACTAACTACGCCCGACGTAACTTAACTTCGGTGATCGTCCTAGCGATTGAACCACTACACTACCTGCGCGTGTACGTGTTAGGGGCGTAATTTTACCATTTCAGGGCCCCCATTGGGGTAATTTTGCCAGCAAATGATGATTTTGTCTTTGAATGTGAATCCGATACTTAATTTTTCTATTATTCTTTTTTAATCAATCAACATGTAAATGAAGTTTTGTAAGTTACGTTTCTTTGAAAAAAAAATGGATCGCACTAAAATTCAAAATTAAAGCTAATGATGCAAAAAAAATAATGAAAGTTGAAATTATACAAAAAATATAAATTAGCAGATACAAAAATTGAAAGTAAAGGAGTAAAAAAGTTAGAAAAGAATTGAAAATAAAGTAGGAAAATTTTAAAAAAAATTGAGACTGAAACATTTTAAAAACAGTTAAAACTGAAAAAAATTAAAACCAAATTTAAAACTATTTTTTTTTATAAAAAAATAATAATGCTTAAATAAATATATCTAAATACATATTTTAGCGGTGATAATATTTTTATCGATCTCATTTTTTGTTGTGTTTTAATTATTTAAGTGCCATCTTAAACGAAGAGGGTAAAACAAATTATTCAAGAGTGTGGCTACTTAAACTAGTTTTCCTTCCCTCTTAGAAAATCCCACCTTCTACAAAATATGCCTCTCTGAAAGATAAAGTTTGTGGTCCCCGTGTCCCGAGGAAATATTCCCCCACGAAAATGAAATAGGGTGGGGGAAGGGGGAGCCATCTCTACTTTTTGGGAGTGAGTGCGGTTCGATTAAGATTGATGTCAGAGACTTACCCTCTGAACCAAGTCCTGACCTCAGTCCCGCTTACCTCAGAGACATCTCTGCACTTAGGTAAGTCTTTCTCCCGACGTCAGTGCCTCTTACCTCAGTGCTGACTTCTTGGGTAAGTGCTTTAACACTTACGTCAGAGAAAACTGAACTGACCTCAGAGCAAATTGCACTGACCTCAGTGGAAAATTCACTGACCTAACACTGCCATTTTTCCAGGTGCAGATATCTAAAATTTTCGTTCGACTTCCGATATGCGTGAGAAATTCGCACGTCCTTAAATACAAGTGCTACCAAAAAGAATATAATACTCTAAAACGTTAACAAAGGGAAACACATGTTTCATACAGATGAGTCACACGCAGGCGCAGTATAGGCAATTCGCACATCGGAACGTATCTGCGCAACGGTGTAGCACTGGCAGTATTTCCAGGATGTCGAAGGGTAATGTAGCTCGCGTCCATGATATTGGACTCCATGCTCAGCTATATAATGTTCGGTTGCTCATCACGTCCAAGATCTTGGACTCCATGCTCACTTTAATTAGGGATAATTTTTTCGAAAAATCGAAGTGAGCATAGCGTCCAAAAGTGTGGGATGCAGGTATTCTCTGACAATACACGAGCATGGGGTCCAAAAATTTATAAGACAATTTTTGTGAAATAAAGACGAAAAAATGTGTTCTCGAAAAAAATTGTACGTTGCTTAGGTTAGGTTAGGTTAGGTTAGGTAAGGTTAGGTTAGGTCAGGTTAGGTTAGGTTAGGTTAGGTTAGGTTAGGTTAGAGTAGTTCAAGTTAGATTAGATAAGCGAATATACGATTTTCTATCATGATGAACTTTAAAACTAAGGGAGGTCTACTTGCTTTTGGACTCCATGCTCAAGCAAAGAAGTGAGAAGTTTAGCGATGAGCATGGAGTCCAAGATCTTGGACGAGATGAGCAAGCAAGTATATCAAGGGTGAGCATGGAGTCCAATATCTTGGACGCGATGCTACATAATCGTCGAAGGCGCTGTATGATGCGCGCCTGTTATTGCCTGTGTCAGACAACGATGATTATGCGACTTGCAGACTTTCTATTGTAGTTTTTTTAAAAGAGAAAACTACTCAATGTCAGTCATTTGAACCTTCCGTGGTTTTTCTCGTTTGTGTGAGGCAAATCCTGGAAAAACTTCGAGTAATAATGTTGCTTTGTTCTACTTTAAAAGTATGAAACAGATGTGGAGACTTTTAAACACCGCAAACGAGATAAGTGGTTTGGGAGTTTTACGTACCGTTAATATCTGGCACGCTAGTATGCTGAGTTTTCAAATGGAATAATCCCCGGAACTTTATTGAAGGTCAGAGCAGAGTAGTAAAATCGACAGTTTCATTTTTAAGCCGTTTTCCGTACGGGGTAACTCCTCTTTTCACTTTAGCGGGCTGATTATTAAAATTGATAGACAAAACCATAGATAAAGACGACGTAATGAGTATAAAGCAATCCTATCATTTGAAAAAGGTGGATTTTATGAACTAAGGGGTTAAATGATGGACTATAACTATAGGATTTCTCGTGGGTTGCGGTTGCCGTTAGCAAGTCTATTACCTACCTCCATTGTCCATTGTAACCACTTGCTTCTACCAATAGGGTCCCTTCATATCCCTTTTGTCTTCATTGTCTTTAGCTTTGTCTATCGATTGGATTGCATTTTGCAAACAGGAACCATAAGCACTGCCATGTTGCTAAGATTGTGCGACTTCACGCTTTGCAATAAAATTACTGCAATCATTCAAAAATATGAAATTTACATGGTAATTTTTGTCTTAAATTTACAGTTTTTTGCGTGTGAAATAGAAACTATTTATAGATGACCAGGTTTTTCTTCCAAGACAAGAGAAGTCGCACAATCATAGCAACATTGCAATGCTCCTGGTTTCTTTTTGCAAAATGCAGTCCAATTTCATCGATCAGCCCGCAGCAAAATTTTGCGACGTACTCTTGAACAATGATGGGGGTAGTGACATGATGTTGTAACCAAATGGCTGTTTTTTGGTGGACTTTTAAGAGGTGCATGAAAGATGGATGCTGCATCTTGGACTTATGTTTTAAGCACAGTCCACCGTCGCCAGAGGCCCATCCGAGGGACTGCAGCTGCCGTTTCGCTCTCTTGCACAGGGCCACCGCCGACGCATGAGCCAACCTGTAAGGAAATCCGTCGAATATGCACAACTGTCGAGTAGTTTGCCGTCGAATACTTTAGCAGTACGCACCGCCAAAGTAAAACATTTTAGCACCGATTTTCACGCTATTAGCCGACAGATCAGTAGAATTGGCACCTGTAACGCAACCGTGTTCAAGTTTTCTCGTCGAAACACTGCGTGGAAGATTTTCGGCACACGTATGTCGTTTTTGTGTTTCCTGATGCATCAAGTGTGACAATAACAACGTTTTCTGCAAAACTCGCGAAGAATCACAGGTCTTTTTGACCATAGGTTATATGGATTACATTTTGCAATAAGGAACCACTATTACTGGATCATTTTAGAAACAAAATATGAGCCATTGATTTCCCTATGAAAATACGTGCTTTTATGGAAGAGCCAGAGATAGTGGTTCCTTATTGCAAAATGTAATCCATATATGCTGCCGTGCTAAGGAAAAACGCTTTAAAAACATTCAAGAGTTGTCAAACTTCTCTTGATAAAACATGTATTTTTGACAACATTCATGCATATTTTTCCTTGAAATTTTCAGATATTTTAGATTAAATTGCCTACAAAATTGCCTGAAAATTTTCGGAGATAATATTCACAATTTTCCTAGTGAATTTGGTTGTTATCGAAGGAAACTTGGCAACGTCTGAAGGCTCATACGGCGTTCTTCCTCAGCACAGCAGTATGAGTAAATCGATTCACTTCTTGTGTATCCGTTTCTCGTGAGAAGGATTAAAACTTTCTAAGGACATGAAAAGATCCGTAGATAACATTTTGCCAACAAGTATTTCCGAAACATTTAAAATGTATTCACTTCATTGAGTGTCATTATGAAGCTTACTCTTAGCTTCGTCCACTGCCAAATACGTAAACAATACGTTACCTTCGATGCCATTTTTTTATCCCTATAAATGTTTTATTTTGATTTGTTCAATTGTTTTTCCTCTAATTCAATTTTTTGTTTTAATTTTTCAATTTTTTGTTTTTATTTCCATTTCTCAATTTTTCATTTAGATTTTTTTTTTTTTTTTTTTTTTTTTTTTTTTTTTTTTTTTTTTTTTTTTTGGAGTAAAACTTGTAGTAAGTCCTTGTGATAATAAGCATATTTTTGGCTGAAGTATTTACACTGGAGTCAGTGGAAGTATTCTAGAGCATTTCACCTCATCGCCTATTCATTGATGATAGAATGGACCAGATCACACCGAAATTTTAGTGACTCCTGAAGTAATGACTAAAATCGACAGGAGAACTAGTAGGCTCATTGATATACTTCATGTAATGGTCTCAAGCATCTAATCGTGCAAAACCTCCCTCTAATATTGAGATATCTGCGGTAACCGAATCCTTGCGGTTACGGTAGAGGGTTGGGACGAATCCTTGCCGCTACGGTAGAGAGTTGTACCAAATGTTTGCTGTTTATTTTTATTAACAACTTCATTAAAGGCTATAGGAACCTCGAAAGTTTGGTCTGAAAGTCAGTGCTTTCTCACGATACATAACTATAGAAAGGTATGGATATCAACGATGCTTAACGTAATGTAAAGTAGGTGTGCAGAGTTTTGTGTCACAGATTGTTTAGCACCGAATTGGAAAAAGTAGCAATTCAAATTAGGCATTCACTGTCTCCTCAATACACAAGTAGATCAAATTAGTTTGATTTGAAAAGGCACAACTTGATGTTTAATGTGTTGTGTCTCAATTATTTGTAGTTTCTAGTGTGCGCAAATTTCTAGTAGGAATCATTATTGCTCTGGAGAGAGATTTAAGTGAGAATTTTTCCGTTGTCGAAAATTTTTGGCTAAAATCTACTTGTCCGGGAAGTTGAACAGAAAAATATACACTTATGCACAAAAACACAGTAATCACTCAAACTTTGAGGAGCAATTAGGAACTTTGCCGGAAAAGCTCCCGATATTACCCAGGAACTTATAAATGCCCCATGCAAATAGTCAAATCAGTCATTTTGCCAAATGCCTAAGCAGATAGTCAAATGTTGAAAGTTCACAAGGTTTTCTATGTTTGTACAAAGAGCTCTCAAATTTTCAATGTTTTGAAAGTAATAAGTAGTTCAACTACGAACTATCTTTGTAAATTCCATTTCAAAAAGCCCCTCATATAGTTTCAACCGTCAAAATTGCAAAAACTCTGCACTTTATAAAAATGTGGTATCTTTTGAAATGAATAAAGTATTGACTTTTGTCTTTGAAATATATGGTATCAGTCTCTAAGTACTTAACATATAGCTCATAATCAAGTGATAATGCCCAGTATATGACTACTACTTCTAACTTAATCGTTTAATATACGACGCAAGGATCAACTGCACACCGTTGAGCAGCCAAGATGCACGTCCTTGAGAATTTGAGAGTTAAATTGAATCATCCCGATTTCAGAGGACCTCACACGCGGCACAGCTTCCTTATGAACGGGATTTCGGATTAAGTTTATCAGTGCTTCATTAATTTGATTGCGTTTACGGAGGAGGAAAGTTGATCTATCCATGGAATACTCACCTACTTTGACGTGTAATATCCTTTTTTGCTCCATCGTTCAAATAAACTGTTCTGCTGATTGGATTCCACTTGTATTGGTACGGAGCATCATTCGCCTTCATTCCCAGTTAGCAAAATTAGCGCTCGTGCGTTAAAATAGTTGCCTAATTTGTTAAATTGAAGGAAAACGCGTTCTGTTGTCGCTTTGAGACGACGCAAAGTGCACTGAAAAAAACGTTTCCTAAATTCAAGGCGACGCCGTGTTGACCTAAGAAAATTGGATACTAGAAAAAAGTGGACAAGAAACGAAGTCTTGAATGAAGAAAACGGTATTGCCTTGGTCGACGAAAACGCGATTTCTTGAACCAAAACTCCTGTTACATTGAAGCACGAAAACGTTTCCTTCAAATTAGGAAACACCGCCGCGCGAAGAGTTTCCTAAAAGTAAGTAAGTGTTGTGTTGTTTTCAGGAAACGTTTCCTCGAAAAAAAAAAAGGTAACAGTACCTGCAAGCGTTTCCTTAAAATTAGGAAACGGCCGGTCCCGCCGCGTCGCTGCCTTGGGAAACGGCTCCCCGCCTAGTGTCCCTATCCATACCCGTTGAAGCGCATACCCTCTATCGTTGGTACTGCCGGGGATGATTTCCTTCACGTAGTTGACGCGCTTCGCGCTCCCTCTGGTATCCTGATGAAGAACTCCGTTTCGCCCTGGCTGAGATTTGATCCTGTAACCTTCGACATTGTCCCGGGAAGAGTGAAATTCCGACACCGTAGTCCACTCGGCCATCCTACCCTCGCGAGCGATGAGGAGTTATTTTCCTATGTTAAACCTATTCGCATCTATCTCTTTGGCTACACAGATGCCCACCTGCTACCGTTCAATAGCACTTGGGTTTATCTAGCAAATACTACCTCAATTATCATTTAAATATATTAAATATCCACATATTTCCCTTTTCTTTCTGTTTATTAGCCGGTTCTCAGATATTATTTAAAGACCGTGGGCCATCGCCGCCATAACTTAACCAACGTATTCCCCTTTCTTTTTCATTCGGAAATAGTATGATCATGGAGTAAATTATTTTTTTATTTAAGTCTGGTTAAAGGACAGATTTTCATACGTGCCTCTCAAAGGTAAATTATCACTCATTCGATTATCCAATCTGACGCCCATATCATTAAGGTTAATGCGTAAATCAAAGAGGCTCATGTGAGAACCGCTTCTGCTCATACTGAAAGTAAATATGATTTAAAATTCCAATAAAGTAGGTATAGACAAAATAATCTAAGATTATTTAATGCTGGCTATAAAATTGGCACATAAAAGATAAATGATCTTTATGGAGTTTTCAAAATGTACTCGGAATAGCGGTAAAGATGTGGTGATAAAGGCATGTATAGGTAATACTTTATTGAGCACATATCGGGCCGAGTCAAGCTTTCTGGGATTTGAAGACACTTAAAAATGTTCGAAGCTACGACCAGATTCAAAGAGTGTACTTGCAGTAAAATGTTGAAAAGCTTCACATTATTTATTTTTACCTACATAAACGGACGCACGCTTTTGTTTAGAAAATTTAAAGAAATTTTCGTCGAATCAGAAAATTCACCGAAAAATATTAAAGGAACTTTGGCTCTGATCCGTGCATTTCTAGAAAGCATTCTGACATTTTGGACCGAAAACAATATTTTTGATAAGGCACAAAAATTGCGTTTTTTCAAAACCTCCAACTTTCCGACGCGTAAATCCCTTACGAACAAGAGATAAATTGATTAAATTTAAACATACTGAATTTGTTTGGAGTGGAGTGGATCTTACGAATAACGCCATCCAAGCGCTTCGGTCGGATTTCTGTAAAGGACCGTTCAAATAATATGCAACGCTCTAACGGAGAGAAATGGTCAAGGAGAGAGTTACGCCGTTTTGTTTTTACGTGTGAAAGAATAGGGACCTACGTCGCAAAAGTGTTACGAGGGAAGAAGTGAGTGGGGTTCCAAAAATTGGAGATTTAGCGTTACGTTTTTTATGAGCGTGATGTCACTCATGGGCGTAAGGGTGCATCGAAATTTTCACGTAGGTAAGCCGTAGAGAGCATGGTGGTATACGGACGGAAGGGCTCATCATCTCAAAGTGTAGATGCGCCCTTCCGCCAAAGGAGCGACGGTATATTTGGAAGGCCCCTCTTGAGCAACTCGCCGAATACATGGTGGTGTACGGCACGTTGCATCCACCTCCTCAGTAGGCGTTTGGTAATTTTTTTGTTTCCTAATTTTAAGGAAATGGGTTTCTTCGATCAACATCACATAGATCCTTAAATTGAGGAAACAGGAAATGCTATGCCCGTTTCCTAATTTTAAGGAAACTGATCTCTTCAAACGACACTCCATGGATTCTTCAATTCAGGAAACGGCTTTGCTTCTCTCCGTTTCCTAATTCTAAGGAAACAGGGTTCTTCGATCAACACCACATGGATCCTTAAATTTAGGACACAGAAGCGATTCCCTCGTTTCCTAATTTTAAGGAAACAGTTTTCCCGTTTCAAGTATCCGTTAGTCTGTTTCAAGAAAACGTATACGTGGTTCAAGAAAGCATGGTTTTCTTAACTCAACACAATTTTGTTACCTTGGATCGAGATAACTGTTGGCTTGTTCCAAGCTAACACCGTGTTGAAATTAGGAAACTTTTTAAGGATACATGTTTCCTTAAATTTAGGACAAGTTTTTTTTCATGTGGATCGAGTCAATTCAAGAGGTCGCACATCAGATTTTATACTAAAACTGCAAATTTTGATGTTTATCATGTCTTTTTTAAACTTTGAGGGGTGCTTTTAAAAGAAAAGTTCAGTTTTCGAAGATTTGCTTCCATGAGTCGAAATAGTTTCTTCTGCCCAGAGCAATCTGTGAAATTTTTATGAGGGTTAATTCATATAGCTAAATCCTCTCAAAGAGAACTCTAATTTCAAATATGCTTACCGTAAGCTGCTTAAAATTTTGATGTATGATGGTATTTGATGCTGTAATCTTCACTGTGCTTGGTTGTGTGATAGATATTTATTTTTTACCAAATAATGTTGTAAAATAGATTTCTTACAAGAGTAGAGATATGCCGTGAAACAAATCATTCCGTGCTCAAATTTTGTGAGCAATACTAGAGAACTTTTTGAATAAAGTTTAGTCGAATACTCACGCGAAAGAATTCCAGTTCATTCAAACATAATTGGACGTACGAGTACCTCCAGGTTATTTTGGCGCCAGCCATAAGAGTAGTTGCACTAGCTAGAAATGTGAAGGCACCAGCCAGCGGTATAGTCAATCTAACCGCACTTATTCCGACTGCGATGGTACCAGCTAGAGGTACGGTTGATCCGACCACACTTTCACCTGACTTAACCCTGGCTTATGCAACTAATTTAATATCTGGCGCCAAAATCAGCTAGGGGTTTTTCTGCTGTGCTTAGGAAAAAAGCCGTATGAGCCTTCTGATGAAGTCAAATCTCCTTTGATAAAATACTAATTTAATGGGAAAGTTGTGAGTATTCTTCTTCCAACGTTTCAGCAGACCAATTTTTAAAATTTTGTGTTTGTCGGGTGGACATAGATGACATAGACTAGATGGCGGAGCGTAATTGGTCGGCTACGTCTTATCGCTGCTTTGTCGTGCCTTCATCGGGTGGAATAGACGACATACTGTCGGAAACTCAAGTGGTGTCTTTAGCTTGTCGTGAGTTCCACCTGACAAAGCCACCACAAAGCAGCGATAAGACATAGCCGACCAATCACGCTCCGCCGTTTAACCCATTTCATCTATGGCCATCCGACAAACACAAAATTTCAATAATCGGCCCGCAGGCAATATTGTTCCCACTTTGATCTAAAATATCCGACAATGTCGAGGACAAATATGCCTACCTTCCTTCCAAAATAAACGTTTTATCAGAGGAAATTGGGCAACTTTCGAATGTTCATACGGCGTTTTTCCGTAGCACGGCTGGTTGAGATTGTGATACTTTCTTACGTGTGAGGTTAGATATACAGGGTGTCCCAGGATTAAATACGAATATTGAAGGAGCCAATTCTTTAGGTAAAAAAAAGACGTTTTTGAGGTATAATTTTTTTTCCAAAAACGCTTTCCCTGAGCGCCACGACTCCCCAAAATTGGAGGAAAAAATCGTCTTTAACAGGGAATAGGAGCTGATAATAGGGGGATAATGGCGCCCCCACGGAAAGGGTTTTCGAAAAAAAAGTTATACCACAAAAACGTCTTCTTTTGACCCAAAGAATCGACTCCTTCAATATTCGTACTTAATCCTGGGACACCCTGTTTATCATCAATTCGATTGGATTTTGATTTGATTTTTCCGATTGATTTTCCAGCAGCACCTGCACCAGTGCGGTCTAGAGGAGGATTGGCTGGCGCGTCGTCGGAGCTACCTGCCCCAGCTCCCGCGCTCCAGAATCAACTCGGCCATCTACCTCCGACCGACCTTCGGCGACTTCACCAGCGAACATAACCTCAATTCCCTGGAGCCCTCCAACCTCCGCAAGGCCCAGAGCGCCGACTTCCTCCCCACGCGGGTCCACAGCTACGCCTGGCGCCAGGAGCACCAACTCCCCATCGTCTCCGTGTCCATCGCCTCCGACTCGGAGCCGGCCAATCAGGAGCCCGGAGATGAGATCCTCAAGAAAAGGCCGCCGCAGGAGGAGGTCGCGGAGCCGGACGACCGGGAGCTAATCATAAGAGAGAATGTCTCTTAGAGACCTTGAATTTCTGTTACAAGCAATGTATTTGGACGAGGAGATGCACTGGAAAAAAAAACACATTGGATCTAGAGTCTAGACTCTTGAAAACATTGACAAGAAAAAGGACTCTTGATTCAATCAGATTTAAGCTTAAATCAAGAACCCAGCCTCTTAATTTGAGCGGATTTCCTTTTGATTTAAGCTTAAATTTAATTGAATCAAGAGTATTTTTTCTTGTCAATGTTTTCAAGAGTCTGGACTCCAGATCCAATGTGTTTTTTTTTCCAGTGTGGCCATTCTGCCGTGCTAAGGAAGAACGCCGTATGAGCCTTTAGGCGTTGCCATATCCCCTTCAATAAAAACCGAATAAACTCGGGAAATTATGCACATTTTTCTTCAAATTTTTTAGACAATTTTGTTCGCAATTCAATCTGAAATATCTGAAAATTTAAAAGGGAAATTTAAACGAAACTTTCTTCAAAAATACACGGCTTATCCGGTAAAATTCGGAAATTCTCGAATGTTCATACGGTGTTTTTCCTTGAGGTCCAGTTACACGATCAGATTGAGCCATCAAATTGGGCCTCTCATTGGCATCCTCACCTCAGGCCTTTTTCCACCAATCAGAGCTTCAATTTGATGGCTCAATTTGATCGTGTAACTGGACCATTAGAACGGCAGTATTGGCGGGAAAAAACGCCGTACGAACATTCGTACACGGAGGAAAAGTATCACATTCCCAACTATACTCCTGACTGATTTTGGCGCCAGATATTAGAATAGTTGGAATAGTCAGAGGTACGGTTGAATCTGCCGAAAGTGTGGTTGGATCAACCGTACCTCTGGGTAGTGCAACTACTTCTATCTGACGCCAAAATCAGCCAAGAGTACAGTCAGCACTGTGATACTTTTTTCCTGTGTATGTTGCTGAATTTCCTACTATAAAGTGTTTATTTCCGGAAACAATTATTGGTACTTTTCTTCAGATATAGGGAGAGTACGGGCATGTTGGTAATTTGGAGGTTAGGTAATGGAGCTTTTAGGGCTCGAAAGGGCCTTGCAAAAAATACCTTGCAAAGTCAGAAAGAAGATAATCAAAGGTTTCTCAGGGAATTGGTTTTAAATTAAAAGAAGAAGACAACGTTACGAGGTTCTTATGGCGTTTATCTTACCCTCGACAGAACTATCCAGATGTGTGACTTCGATAAGACTTTGAAATCAACCGAATTTAGCAGAAAGAATTAAATCACATCCAAAATAATCTAGAAAAAGAAGCTGAAAGGTTTATACCTATATCGGACTTACTATTACGGACAATGTTAAGCAACTGTTTTTACATTTAAAATATGTTTCCCGACTTTGAGTTTTTGACAGGAGAAAATTAACGACTAAATGACTTCAAAACCACTCCTAACTCAGCCCCCTCCCCCTCAAAAAAAAGATTTAAAGAAAAACAAAATTGACGGTGCATTTTTATAAATCTCAGTTCAAACGCGGCAAGGTCATAGGTAAAATGTATCTTAAGGCACAGGAAATAATGAAGTAACTATTCAGCTCAGAGAGGTTACAATCGGTATCATCCTGCACAAAAAACTTCCTAAAATATCAAATATTAAATCTTTGATGGTGATTGAACGTTTGAAGGCATATAAAGGGATTTTGAGGAATATGTTGTTGAAATCTGTCTGTAAACTGGAATCTGTCTTGAGAGAAAATAATTTCTAACGTTTGAAACATCATTTACAAGGCAAATTATTGCTTGATCTTTTGACTGGCAATGGGAGCTGACTTCACTGAGGATTGATTAGTGTTTCTAATCTTACAATATGAGCCTCTAACTATACAGTAAACTAAATTGAACATTATTATGCTATCGCATCATCTCTTTACTTTCCCCGTGTATAAGGAAATAGTGTATTCATATGTTATACGTTCACTACATTTTTATTGTATATAATTTAATGAAATTGTTTATAATACAGTGTGCAGTACCTAACATTGAATAAAATATTACAAAAAAAGAAAAAAAAGAAGAAAACTTTTCTTGAAGGTTTTTGATAATGTTAGCTATGAAATTTGAAAATCGATAATTTTGACGTCAAACTGGATTTTTTGCCAGGCCCAGGCACTCGGATATTTCGAATTTCAATCCTAAGGCACATTATGCCGGAACCTTACACAAATTATGTGGAAACATTTTCTTTGGACATTTCATAAAGTGTCGTAGACTCTACATCAAAAATAAAGAGCGTAAAATCCTGTCATTGACTTACTTTTGTTGGATTTGATATTAATCACTTAAAAATACTCTTTAGTAATACTAAGCAGTTGTAAACATACAAAGGTAATAGTAAATTACCGCTCAAAAACTTTAAAATCGCGGCGACCGCTGATAGCTTCTCTGATTGATACCTGAGTATTGAAGCTTCCCGCTTGTCCTTTTCTTGGGAGGGGGGGGGGAGGGTCAAAGTAATTCAAAATGATAGGAATGATGGGTCAAAATGTCGTTGAATACGGCTTACGTAACACTTGAAAGGTCTCTTTGAGAAATCCTGCCACAAATCAACGGTTGCAGAGAAATCGGCAAAAAATCATGGTTTTTATCCGTTTAAAAATTACAAGCTATGATGAGAGCCGTATGTGTCTGTGCTTTATACGCAGCCGTGTTTGTGCGTTACGCACTCGTGTTTGTGCGTTACGCAGCCGTGCATATAACGGACGCGTGTTTCTCTGAAACCAGAAAGAGTATAGCCGGTCGCAATGACCTCTCGACGATCCTATTTCATCCACAAGTCAACCCACAGTATGAAACAAAGCTCAACCGTCAGTGACTCACATCCCGTCCCGCAAATATCCTGTTTAAGCTTCAAAAGGCTCAGTAATCCACAAGCTGATAATCCGTATTGAAAATGTAAACAGGCTTTTCCTCTCGTTATCTCACCAATACTCAGCTTAAGTCCAGTCATCATCGAGCTCGTTGTATTTATCTCGTTTTTCAATTTTCATGTTTTATGATGCGTCATGTCGTTTTTACTTACTGGCCGAATTTATAGTCGTACTTAAACAGCCCCTTCTCCTATGAGACCCCATATAGTTATTGTGATTGCACTGAAATAAAATATGGTACATTTTACCATCACGGAAAAAATTGAATTGCTATTATAACAATTCAATTGCTAAAAAAAGTGACTGAAGTTTTTCAACGTAGATTTTACAACAAGAAAATGCTACTTTAACAACTATTTTAAGCTAATTCAATCACAGGGGTGGTTGAAGTAACATTTTGTTGTTGTAAAATCTACATTGAAACATTGCAGTCACTTTGTTTAACAATTGAATTGTTAAATCAGCAATTTAATGTATTCCGTGTCCTGTCCCAGAAGCCAAGTTACTGCCTTCAGTCAAAAAAAAAAAAAAAAAAAAAAAAAAAAAAAAAAAAAAAAAAAAAAAAAAAAAAAGTAAAAAAAAAAGTAACTGCACTCCAAGATTTCAAAATTTACTCAAATAATCCAAACTTTACACAAACATGATCCTTCAATTTCCGTCCAAATTTTGCTGGCTATTTTAGGTAGTCAATTGATAAATCCGTTTCATTTTAAATCAGAAGCTCTCTATCGTTTTCTTGTAAATAAATAAAATTTGCGAGGAAAAATTTTACAACGTTGAAATGTAGTTATGTTCTTCTAACTGTGGTACGACAACTCGTCTAATGCATCGTGTTGGAGTCCAAAATGTAAATTAACAGTCCATTTAACAATCATACCCTCGTAAAAATTGGCAGTAGAATCTGTGTTCCAAAATAACATAGACCTACAGCCGGCTGTAAAATTTCCAATAGCTTCTATAGCCGGCTACATAATTTCTCATAGCCTTTTACAGCCGATGGCGATTACGCAACAGCCAGGCGATAAAGTGTATGCTAAACGTTACTAATTACGGATGCTAGGAACTCACTAACTCCAAAAACTCACTAAGGTGAGTTTTTGGAATACTGCTCTCTTTTTGGGCCGTAGTATCTTGATTTATATTGCGGGGAAAGCTCCGTACTTTTGATGGATGCCTGTCATTCCTAATATATTAGAGCACCTTCAGTTTCGTATGATACTGTGCAATACCTCTGGTGTGAAATAGTTGCTTCAAGCGCCGTGGCACGCTGCGGCGCGGCAGGCGGGCAGTCAGCGCGAAACGCATTGGCGCCTACAAACCTAACAGGGATACTTCACGCGTTGCGCAATGCGTGAAGTATCCCTGTTAGGTTTGTAGGCGCCAGTGCGTCGCCGCTCCGCTTTGTGTCAGGCTCTAATATTTAATCTGGCGCAGTCAGCGTTATTCAACTCATGGTTTGAAATGTTTGCACATCCTGTGTGGATTACTCTCATTTTAATTGATGAAAAAATATGTATTAAAGGAAAATATAATGTGTATTTTGTAAATATTAAGGTGGTTCCGTATCAAACTTAATGATTTCCAAAGCACACGCATTTCTACACAATTTCTTATAGCCTTCTATAATCGATGGCGAAAATGCAACAGCTAGGCGATAAAGTGTAAAGCCCGGCGATAGGAACTGTAGCAGTGTAGCCCGGCTGCATAATTTTTTATCGTTTCGTATAGCTCGGCCGTATGATTTTCTCCGCATTCTACAACCAGCTATATGATTTTCTGTAGCCTTCTTTAGCCGGCTATAAGAATTCGTATGGTATTTTGAAACGCTGTTCTTATCGCCAATTTTTACCAGGGTAGATTTGTTGAACCATTTATGATCAAGACATTTGAATAGGTGGACATTAGGATTTATTTTGTGTGAAAAAATGGAGTTGATACCAGTATCCCAATTTAGGGCTCCAGTAGGATGATGAATTTGGAGGGATCGTTAATATAAATGGGTTGACCATTGCTTCAGCGCTGTAAATCTCTTGAACAGAACTACACGTTGACTCTTACCAAATGTGTGTCCTTTTATTAAGCATATACATCCCAAGGTTTAGGCTGTATGTACGCATTTGAAACAAGTCACATACATAGGTATAAGAAGTACTATGTTTTTAGCTTTTCTCAGAATACTTACCAACGGTAATTTAATATTTTGTGTATGCTATTAGATACAATTGATGACGTAATTTTGAGTCCCATCAAAATTATGTACATAAAATTTCTACTTTACATTCAATCAGCACCTGATGTATGACTATGTACACAGCAGTTTCTTCTCTGCTCAAATGGACCACCAGACAGGGTGAGGACTGGAAACCTTCCAGAATATTGCAGACGCTTTCGACTTTCTAAACGGAGCCCACGAGTTAGTAAAAAATTGGCGTATGCGTATTGCGGATGCGGGCAAAATCGAAATTCTCGCTTTCTGCTTTTCTGATTTTAGCTCCTTCCCCGCCCCCACTTGGATTTGCCAAGTCTCCATTACCTCTACCTCGTTCCGATTTTACACTGCTATCAGACGAGTAAAAAACATGCATTGAAACAAAATTATTATTATGTTTACTAGATGTTTACTTTCCTCTGAATGGTCACTTTATTCACCGCTGATTTTGCTATTTAACAAGCAAAGTACTTGAATTGACGCATTCAAAATTTGAGAATAAACAATGTTACGTAACTTTGAAATTGCTTTCAAATTTTGCAAACGGTCCTATACCTTTCATGGAAATTAGATGAAAAATTTCGTCTCGCACTCTTACATTGTCTGGTGGCCCATTCTCGTTTCCTTTAATTTACTTTTAAAGAATGCAGTGCCAGAATGGACTATATATATTAGTAGATTGTATATACTAAAAATATTATTTCTTTTTACTTAACCATGACTCATTTTGTTACTTGACTTCGTATTTTATTGTAATTATACTGTTTAGTTCGGCGTCTTACTGTCGGCACACCTCAGTGGCGATTCTTGAAAGTTGGCGCCACTGTTTTTTCTCCATTTAATTTTATGGCAAACAATAGATTCTTCGTGAGGCAAATTGCCGCACTTGAATAATCAAGAATTTTGATGGATTCAAATGGAGAAAAAACGTCGTTGTCAACTTCCAAAAAGCGCCACTGACAGACCTCATACATTGCAAAAGGAAGACTGGAATTAACTATTCATAAAGAAAGTTTGACTTTCAATTAAGAATGGTCATTCTCAATTTTATCTCGTTAGACAAGTGTTATTATTCTATCACTCCACTCTGAAGACTTTGCATAAACCGAGAACTGCTGTGCATAATAGATAGACGCCGGTCTGAAAATTATTTTTTCTACTTCCTATAGTAAAAAAATGGTGTTACTTCTGTTGTTCTTTATACTTTATCATGTAATTAATAATTAAACCTCCAAATTTTGATGGTGTTCTCCATGTTCTGCCTGACTGTAAATACCTAATCATTCTTTGATGCCTTTTTCTCCATACAGATGGCAATACTGAAAATGCGCTGTCACAGAAATTGACGGTACTCAATTTCCAGACGTCCAATTTTTTATTTTGGTGAAGAACCAACCAACTTCTTGTTAAAAGAATTCTAAATTAGGTAACTGAAATGGAGAATAGAATAAACTTTCCATATCATTGTCAAATTAAACAAGTTGGAATGTCCTCGATAAGCTAAGATTTTAAAAAAAATATCGTGATGCTTTAGTTCGGACAGTGTTTTTTATAGTCTTACCGTCGGTTTATCAAAGTATTAATGACTTAAATGTTGATTTTTAAACGTAAAATATATTGTAAAGATTCTTTTGAGAGGGCTTTAATGTGATCGATCCAGCAATATGATACTGTTCTTTGTGCCTGTACTATGAATTGTCCATCATTTTCAAGAAAACTACTAAGTATTTAAGATTGAACAGAAAACCGCAAAAAAAGAGTGGCGAGGACTTTATTGCTAGGTTTTCAAATGATGCGTTGAAAATTTGAGCTCCACGCCAACAGCCTAATATGGCTGAGTATAATTACAAAGTTCCAGATTTTTTGCTGATATTTTATTTTAACACACAGAAACGTTTGCAGTTTCTTTTCCTTTTTTTTTACACAAATCTCGATGAATTCTTGCTATTTTTTCATCATTCAGATAACAGCCTGATTTCACACACAGGAAAAAAACCACACTCATTAGTTTCCTCATGAAAATGCAAAACACCCCCGCATATTTTACAAGTCATTAATGAAGTTGGGGTTTGACACCTTTTTTGTAAGTTTTTTCCTATTTCAATACCAAAAGTGTATTTAGTATCAAAAATCGCCACAATATCGATGATGCATGTCAGCAATAAAAATTAGAGAAGAGCATACTACAGTCTGCCTAAGAATCTGTTTCCCTCACTTCTAACTACGACTTAATTCATACTCGAATCGTGTCTCAAAGTATTCCTGTTCCATTATCTTGAAGAGTTAACTGTCTGTTTAGTAAATTGTATTCTTATTTCCTGAGTTAAAGTCAGGAGGCAAGTACTCACTTTGAAAACTTAGTCTTGCGATATTCTGCCTGGATTATGAACAAAGAACGTTAAAGGAAGGAATATAAGTTTTTTAATGTAGTAAATTGAAGGGTTCTCACCAGTTTTGTAGGACTCACATATTAGACTTGTAGTCCGCGCATTATTGAGGTTTTATTGAATCGTGAATATTTTTGGATTTGAAGTTCTTCTGTACAATAAATCTGACCAATGTTTATAAATATGTTGGATGCATTTATTCTAAACCTCTTTCTTCAATTGATAGGTATATGTATATCGCGGGCTAGCAGTTAAGTCAATCGTTTTGTCAAATGCCCCGTCAGATACGCAATAATTTTAGTTTCACGTGATGGAAATTCTGAGACTTTTCCAGATTTTCGACTAGGAATTGTCTGAAATATTACACTCTATGATATAAAATCACAAGAGTAACGCAGCGAGGCTCAAAGCGTTTAGGGGCTGTGACTGCAAAAGGGTTACGGGCGTACACCGTACACTCTAGTGTAAATACAATTTCTTTGTTAAATGTTTATGAAAGACTTGGTAGGTTTTCAAAAACTACGTGCTCAGGTATTTGACAAAATTCTGGATTATACTGATAGCCTACGCGATGTGCATTACACCCTTTCTTTTTCTTATATCCTATATCGAGATTTATTTCATTTCATCTTAAATTTAAAATTTTGAGACGGAATGAACGGTAACAAAATATGAGGGTGTTTGGGGTGCGTAACACTTGCTAATGAAATGAAAACTTCAAAGAAGAGAACTCTCTAATTACACGAAAAAAGGGGAGAAAAATACATTGCTGGGTTTCAGATCTAAAATTTCAAATAATGACTCTGAGTTTGTCTTGATGTAGAGGTGGACTCTCAGGATAGCGTGGGATATCCCCTCCATTTTGGCCTCAACTTGAGAGCTTTTTTTGAGCTTGGGAGTTGATTTCAGAGAAAACCAGTGGCACCATCGTGTTTCTCGCAAACTTTTACACAAGAATCAACAGTCAAATCGCAAATTCCTCACAAATGCAACATCTCATTAGTACTCATACGAATCAAAAATCTATCACAAAAAACCCGTTCCGTCAGGTTACTCAATTGACTTAAGAGGCTATGTTTATGTTTTGAACCAATCGATATGAATACAATCTCACTGGAAAAAAAACACATTGGATCTAGAGTCCAGACTCTTAAAAACATCGACAAGAAAAAATACTCTTGATTCAATCAGATTTAAGCTTAAATCAAGAACCAAGCCTCTTAATTTGAGCGGATTTCCTTTTGATTTAAGCTTAGCTCTGATTGAATCAAGAGCAGGGCCGGATTTACCTACTTGCCGCCCATGGGCCGCCAGTATTTTGCAGCTCCCTTCTCATTCTGAAACATCGATAAAAACCAACAAGTGAACGTGCCGGAGGGGGAGAGGTGCATAAGACGCGTTTACCCAATCGTGTTGGATACATTTTTTGCGAAAGCCCTGTCAACACTACTAGCAAAATTTCACGGAATTTTGTGCGAAATTTAAGTTCCGTAAACATATCTCTGTGTGGACAAGGTCCTCCATTTAGAAGAAATGAACCAAAACATTATGAAAGAACAAATATAAATGTGGTTTAACCTCCGCCGCTGCGCGCCGGGCTGATCTCACTGTGTTTGGCGCAATGCGTGAAGTATTCCTGCAGTCTTGTAGGCGCTATGTGTTTCACGCCAACCGCACTGTGTTTGACGCAATGGGTGAAGTAATCATGCAGTCTTGTAGGCGCTAATATGTGTTACGTGTCGACAGCCGTGCGGAGGGCTTGTCCTCTTCACCTCAAGTCCTCGTCATCATTCCACTTTGCGCTGAGCTCCAGGCCAAATTGCGTGTTTAGTTCCTCTCTTAACTCGACTATTTACAGATGCTGTCTCTTGTATCACCGAAAAACGACAAAATTAGAACTAACTTTATTCTCAGGAAAGAGATATTTTGTCCCCTGTTCTCATTGATAATGTTACTTTCTGAATCCGATTTTGTTTACACCTACATTTAAAAAAAATTGCAAAATTTGCCGCCATGGGCCGCGGCCCATGTGGCCACCCCAATAATCCAGCCCTGATAAAGAGTCCTTTTTCTTGTCAACGTTTTCAAGAGTCTGGACTCCAGATCCAATGTGTTTTTTCCCTGTGCTCACCCATTCACTGTATCGAATGCGATCTACAGGCTGTCTCTGAGAGGGATTTCGACCTACTGAAAATTCTAGCTTGAATCCAACCAAGGCGCCCACCAGCCTTCCCATAGCTCAGGCTCGGCAGCCGGATCGAACCCATGGTCCTGCTCTTTGACCAACCGCGCGGCGTGGCTCTCATAAAGCTCCTTCAGTTCGTCGACCACCGAAGGATGCTGATCGGCCATATCATGGAACTCGCACGGGTCCTGTTGGATGTTGAAGAGGCAGGGTTTCTCAGTGCAGGGGTCTGGGCCGGGAAATGGAGTGGATTCCGAAGTCGCTATTCGGTTCGCGCACAGTGTGGTCCTCGTCATGTCCAGATCTGCTCGGCGCATTTCGTATTCCCTCCGAAGAGCGCCGAAGGGCTGGTTGCGTCGCAGAGCCTTGGAGACGGCGCTGTTTGCGACGAGATTTAGGGTATCCCTTTTGTCGAGGCGCCCGCTCTCGCCGTCGAAGAGTTGTGTGTGGTTCAAAGGGGCGATGGAGTTCACTGGAAATAGAGGGAGGACTGTAAAGTTAGACTGAAGGTAATGTTGATACAGTGAAAAAAGGGATGCTATTTTAACATTCTGGATGTAGAAAAGTGTGCGACAACTCACAAAACACTGAATAGGTCAGCTGCGCTGGTCACAGAATTGTGTTTTGATGCTCAATTCTTTTGGATTAGCTTAAAGGTCTTGATAGACGATCAAATTCCCGAACCAATTACCATCAAAGTGTCGGGAGTCATCAGTCCTAAACTCATTAATTTGCCCTATTTTAAAATGAAAACTTGGCAGAAATGTTTCCCGAGGCAGGACATGATGAATGGTGGCACTCCATTCTGATCTTACTTTGAACAATTTAGTGCGGCCCGTCAAAGTTTGATGGTAGATGGTGACCATCAGTCATCAGCATGTCTACTTTGATCGGAATTGGTTCGGAATTTTATCGTCCATCCAGGGCTGAAAGTAATAAAATCTGCCCACACAGCAACGTTCTACGGTGAATATTAACCGAGATATCGCGCTTTGAAAAATTCGGCTTTATGATGTCATCCACCGCGATAGTGACACCCTTGGTTTCTTCCACCTTGCTTCTATCCGAATTTTACGTCGAGTAATCAGTGCAAATGTGTGTCTCTCTAATTGATGGAGGCAAGGTGTAAGAAACCGAGGGCTGTACGATTTTGCTGTTGTTTCGAATTTTCCACTCTCCATTTTCTTTGATGGCTCCAAAAATCTGTCTTCTGATTTTTCTCTCAAATCTTCGCAGCATATTAGGTACATTTAGATACACATTATATTGAATTCGACGTTATAATATTTAGTGACTGCCTGGACGACCGCCTAGGAGATGGGCACAAAGCTGGCTCTCTTCTCCTGAAGATGATTGAATGTTCCTGTTGCTCTTTGTTTTCTTGACTTGACGAATCTTTACAGATAATTATTATATTTTTAATATTTTGTGCTCGGCACTCGAAGGCTTGACAAACAGGGCCATGCCCTAGTCGCTAGTAGAAGAAGAAGAATATTTAGTGGGGAATCATAAGGAAGTATTAGCGGCTCTGGTGCTTGCACTAGAGCTGCTATTCCGGACGGTCCCAGCTGGGGAGTATCAACGGACCATGTTACATTGGAGAGACCGCGTGTTGGTTGATGGGAATCGGCGCCATTTTCTGCTGTTTAGGGGGGACTGATTTTATTTTAATTGATATCTTTTTCCTGTGAGCGAATGCTATGTTGTGTAGTGTATTTTTGGAATCATGGTGATACTGTCAATAATTCAAAACGGGTCTGTGCTTTAATCTCGCACTGGAAAAAATGTACTTTACGTTTAAAATTTGAAAATTCAAATCTATAAGTTTTCGCGCTTTTTTCGAAGAATGCCGTGGTTGGAGCTTCCTAGTCATACTACTCGACATCAGCTGATAGCAAACAAAGGTTACCAAGGAAACCGTAAACGCGTAACAACTACCTACCGTCGCCAGAGCCGCTTTCCGACGCGAATGCGTTGGAGCTTCCTGCTTGTTTATTACTATGGGTGTTTTGAGCCTCTGGTAAATATTATGGAACGTTCTTCCAAAGTTCTACTCCTTTGCTAAAAAGATCAAAATGTATGGACAATGAAAAAATATTTACTCAATAAGTACAGTTTACCTTTGACCAGTTTCCACTCGTCTTTGATGATGGCCCAATCTCCCACTCTCTCCCAGATATTGACGAGGAGTTCATTCCGCGGGCTTTCTGATCCGTCATAAACTAAATAATCCCACTGATTTAATCCGTCCAAGTCTTTCAGCATCTCTACGTTGCCACCTGAAATTTTCAAAAAACTCTCTCAGCTAGAGGGTATTTATTTTCAAAAATTATTAAAATCATTGAAGATGCAATTAATTTTGCAAGGGTTATTCAAAATTCACGCACCACTGGTCATAAATGTATTTCTAATTAAGATATCGACTTGCGGTTTGTGACGTTTTTCCTCATATCAAAGGGAAAACTTGTTTAGGTACTTTCCAGTTTTAGACCTCTTCAGGAGGTGGAGGGCTGGGGGCAACTAAAAATCTCAAATGACCATCCCCCTCATGGCCAGTGGTGGTTATAGGACATTTCGACAACGATTTTTTGTCCACGCACCTGTTTTTCTAGCAGTTTATGTCCACACGTTTTTTCGGCAGGGGAGTTTTGGTCCGCACTTATCAATTGAGACCCAAAGTTAGTAAGTCTACATGTGAACACATGTAAGTCCTAGTATCTGTATTCAAGAACGTTTAGCATGATTGTTGAACTTCATAAGAGGAAAAAGTGACTTGATTCAAGCAGATCTAAGCTCGAATTTACCGCCGAGAGAATGTCCTCATGAATCAATAAAGAAAATAATGTTTGTTTAAGAAAAGATGCTCACATAAAAGGAAAAGTCACTCACATCAAACAGAAACCCACTTTCATTCAGCTACAATCGTCTTAATTTAAAGTAAATTCTTCTTGACTGCATACTCAAGGATGTTTCTGCTTAAATCGAGTCACTTTTTTTCTCTAATGACATTCAAAAATTATGCTAAACGTCATTAAATACGGATATTATCACTTACTGAGTTTTTGGACTACAGCTCTATTTTTGTGCCGGAGTATCTTTATTTATTTTGAGAGGAAAGTTCCGTACTCTTAAAGGATGCCTGTCATCCTTAACATGCTGGAGCGCCCTCAATTTCGTACGATACTGCGCAACACCTCTGTTGTGAAATAGTTGCTAGTGGCGCCGTGGCTCGCTGCGGCGCGGCGCGACGAGAGGGCGGTCGACTCGCAACGAGCATTGGCGCCTACAAACCTAAGTGGATACTTCAAGCATTGCGCAATTCGTGAAGTATCCACTTAGGTTTGTAGGCAGGTTCGCTGTGTGTTCGGCTCTAATATTTAAACTCGCGGAGTCAGCATTTTTCAACTCGTGGTTTTGAAATGTTTGCACACTCTGCGTCTGCGTGGATTATTCTCATTTAAATCGATGGAAAAAAATATGTAAAGGAAAATATAATGCGTGTTTTGTAAATACTCAGGTGGTTCCGTGTCAAATGAATTACAAAGCACTTTAATTTTTTCTTTTATATTTTGTGCTTTTACTGTGCTGCAGCGTGGTGCATTCGTAACCAAACGCTTAAAATTGGACGCATCTGACTCTGTAAAAATACCAATGATTGCAAGCTTCTTGGTTTTTTTCCCTCTTTTATTAATTTTTGTACAGTTTCTTTCAACACCACTGCGGCTAAATGATATTAATATCGATCCCATATCTTAGAAAGTACTTGGCACTTTTTAAAAATGTAAATGTTTTTAAAATGAAGTAATATTTTCATTAAAAAAAGGTGTATATAAGGTATACTTCATATCAAAAATATTAAGGATAGAAATAAAACCAAATATTCACCAATGACAATTTGAAAAGATGAATCAAAAGGAGAAAGTAACAGTTCATTTAAAAAATTAGTCACCATAACAACACCTCCTTCTCTCTCAATTTTCTCATTTCGATAGTCTCAATAGTATGATTTTACATACGGACTAAAATATAATGCTTGGACCAAGTCACAGTTGCTTATTTTACGCGTGGACGTAAACTACTGGACAAAAAAGGTGCGCAGACAAAAAATCGTTGACGAAATGTCCTGGAGCCCCAGTGGCTTTTGAATAACCCTGTATCATGAGCATGACCACGAAGTTGGCATGGTACGAGCATGATCAGAGATTGACAGATAACACGTCGCCGAAAAAGTTTTTGGAGTGGATTCCTCCAGCGGGCCGATTATTGAAATTGAGTTCAATCTAAAAGGTGAGAGTCACAACCATTACCACCGGACCAGTGCATCGCAAGAGGTCAGCAATGTGGTCAATGACGAACAGAGGAACTTTAATTATAATTCCAGAACTAAAGTCGTTTGGCAAAGGTGTTAACATACTGTATAGTTATAAATATGTACAAAGAAAAACTTTTACATGTTGTTGAACACTTGGAGAGTTTCACTTTCCTCTTTGGGAATAAAAATGAGATTATAACATTACCATTGTTTCGGGATATTTTTGGTTTAATTTGATCCATAATTTATTTAAGTTTACCTGCTGCGGAGTATAGAGTAGGAAGCCAGTCAGATATGTGCATATATCCTGCTGAAGATCTTTTCGGATTTTTGAGGAGCGGACTCCATACTGCAGCCACTCCTCTGACACCGCCTTCAAATACCGACATTTTTGCCTAAAATAATATTCATTTTTATCAATATGCTAACTGTAAAGAGTAAACAAGTTGGTTTTTGCAATCGCTAGCGATAGCAATATTCGTCATGGGAACTTTAGCTTCTGGGATATGAAAATTTTAAGGTACAGTTCGTTTGCAGTATCTTCAGAATTGAAGGGGCTATGTAATTTTGTGTCAACATCTCTTTTTTAACATTTTTAATTTTTTTTTCTTTGCATACAAGAAAGCTGTTATTTACCAATTATTTATTTTCGTTGGATTATACATGGTTTTCGGAAGTTAACGCATTTAACTTTCAGTTTCGCTTTTTCGGCGTAAAGTATGATATTTTTACTCTACACATATGCCCAAATACGCATCATAAGTGACCTATGTGCCTCCTAAGTTGCCGTTTTTTCATTCAAATAGATGTAACTGAAATGTTCGATGTGCACTATACTACTTTCATGTCATTGCTTTATTTATTTTTGAAAAAAGAAAATACCATCATTAATTTGGGCGAACAGAGAAAATATACATCAATATTTGGGTCAACATCTCCCTGATTATATAACGGATGAATATATTAGTATTTCTGTATCAAAAAACTTAGCTTTTGTCTTCAGAGATACACTGATTCTAGTCCAAGTCAATTTGTTTTATTGAAAAGACAAAAAAAACAAAAAATAAAAAAAAAAAAAACACAACTGAAATGTTAGACATACTATTTTCATGTCTTTTTATTTGTATCAATAGGTACATCTTGCTTAACTTACGAACGTTGAATGCAAATAAACTTTATTGAAAAAAAGAAAATAACGTCATTAATTTGGGGAAACATGTGGCTGATTATATGAAGAAGGTATATTCCAGTATTTTTGTTTAACATATTAACTCACGAGAAAATGTTCGTACATTTATCATCTAGTATTAATTATTTTTTGATGATTGGTCTAAAACATTCAATACAACCATTAAAAATTAACTCCCATCGCCGGGTATCGAACTCCCGATCACCTATTGCCCGCACCTTAACAAAAAAATGGGGCGCCTCAGCCAACTAGGCTACCACAAATTCGCGGCTGGCCGAGAAAAAATAGCATTTAAAAGACTCGGACGATGGGCGGGACTTATCACAAGAGTTGTCCTTGAGCGATTCGCGTCTTCGATATGAGAGAAACGAGCTAAGCGCCTTCCTCTGTGAGACATTGTTTGCCTATGCTATCATGTGTCTCGAGGTTCATCCCAGCATGCATTCCGATCGCGGCAGTTGAGGTAAGGCAATATTTGCGTATCCATGAATTAAATCAATCAGTCGAGGTCTGATTTTGACTTATTTGTCCGTACCGAGTCCTCCATAGCAATTTTCCACCTTGTCCGATGGTTATTATGTCTTTATTTCTATTTGTAAAATTTGAGGTGGGATAATGGCGGCTTCTCAAGAGCAACGAGGTAGGCGATCTTTTGCACCAACGAACAGAAAACTGATGGCGAAAAGTAACCAATCGGAACCTCCCAAAAAAAAGAATTTGCCTAAAATCGGAACTTCGTGGTTCTGCGCAGATTTACCAGTCAGACGCGACATCTCAAGGAGAAAAAAAACTCGCGGAAAGCGAATTTTAGAATTCTACACAACCTGACGTAGAGACATGATTGGCTAAAAAACACAACGATTTTTGATACATCCGAAAATGAACCAAAAATCGAACACTGGGCGAAACGCTCAAGGTCGCAGAGGCATAGGGAATCCCATAGCGATAGCAACGGAACGATTGTAATATCATGGGGAACTCCGTTCCCATGACAAAAATGTAAATTCTTAGATTTAATATTTCTTTTCCATCAATTGCAGGCGAGTCAAATAATTTCTCTTTTAGCTCCCTAATATTACGAAAAAGAGTTACACATTGTTTTCGGTTTCCTCTGAACCCTCAACTTACACATATTTTAGGGTTTTTTTTGCCCCCCAAAAATACATAAATATTTGTGCGAATAAAAATCTACTCTTCTTCCGTAGTAAGAACTGCGTATACAGAATGACGTCAACTCTATTTGCGGAGTTATATTCAATATGACGCAGCAGATTTCACCGCTTAGTTGGATAATTTTAGTTTTTTCATGAAGAAAATAGGCTGCAGAAGAAAATGCTTTTCGGATTTCATTCCGAGAATTCTGACAAAGTAAGTGCGCGGAGCGCCAGTTGAGGTAAAGGCCGCGTTGTGGCCAGAAAAGGCTCTTAATTGAGGACTTTTTTTGCAACAAAAAGATTCAATGTCAGGACATAATAAACGATATTTCGAAAATTTCGAGGAAAAAGCCACTTAATGTTAGACAGTCACATACTTACAGTGTCTTGTCCCGAATAAAGTTAAAATCGATGACGTCAAAGTTAAAGATGAATGTTTTACAATAAATTTAAACGTGTAGTAATTTGATTCGCCTCAAAATTATTTAAATTCTCTGAAAAAAAGTAAATCAGCACGCACACACAGAAAAAAAAAATTGTGCGATGAGAAGCACTGTAAAATATTCCGATGGCTAAAGTGTGATGAACCGCTCTGCCTGCGACGTTCATTTTCTCTTTGGAAAACTAATCAGTGTAATTTCTTGGAGACTGCTTTGATTTTTCCTATTGTGGATGAATGTAAAGCTATAAAGTTAGTTTTTTTTCTCATTAAAAAAATAAGTTAGTAGCAGATTTGGAACTTTTTAATGGGCGTGGTTTCGCACTTTGACCATCATTACCTTTTTAAAGAATGTAGAACATTTTAAGCTTCTTAAATTTTCTCAGCTACAATGTCCACCAAATCCAATTATTTTGAAAAATTAAAATTTAACAGACTTACACCTCGCAAAGGCCAATTAGACGCACTATTTTGAAGCAACACAGAAGGGAATGAGGTGGGACCTCCATTATCAGAGATGAAAACTATGATACTATTCTGTAACATATTCGTCGCGTCCAAAGCTTCAACGACGGCTCCCAGTGAATCGTCCAACGCTCCCATCACACCTAACAATAATTACAACATCATTACAATAAGCTCCCCCCACTGTACTACATTGTTCGCTTTAATAATTAAAACAGTTTGTAAATTAGAGGTTCAAAGCTCACTACGCAAGTTATCACAGTAAATGGGAAAGCTCAAGTAATGTGAGGTTGCTCAAGGGGCCAAAGGGGCTCAAGGCTCCAGACTCTTGAAAACATTGACAAGAAAAAATTACTTTTGATTCAATCAGATTTTTGCTTAAATCGAAAGAAAATCCGCTCAGATTAAGAGACTTGGTTCTTGCTTTAAGCAAAAATCCGATTGAATCGAGAGTATTTTTCTTGTCGATGTTTTTAAGAGTCTGCACTCTAGATCCAATGTGTTTTTTTCCAGTGTAGCTGAAATTTGCAACAGGCTCATTCCACTGTCAATGAAAATGAAAGTTTACGAGCCAAATTCTTAGTTTCCCTGCGCAGAAATAAAGCTAAATTTTGAAATATTTATGGAAAAGTACTTAAGTAAGTATCCTGAATTTCTCACCTGCATAAGTGCGCCTCAATGGGTCTTTGATATATCTATATTTTTTGGAAGTTACGGCTTCATCCCGTGACTCCAAGACCCCGATTGCACCGGTGTGGGGCGCTAGGTGTGATATGAGGAGAAACAGGGGTCTCTCTGATCCCTCATGGTTGTTAATTATTTTCACCGCCTCTTCTGTGTACACGTCCGTCAAATACTTACCCACGACCTCCTCTTTCCTTCGTTCCCCATCGCGGTAACAATCGTAACCTCGTGAATTGTTGAACTGAATAAAGAAAAAAGTGAACATAGATTTTTTTAAATCTTTCATCTAAAGTTCTTGTAAGTAAGGCAAATCATCTGTCTTTCCCTACGGTCAATTATTTAGAATTGGACATAATTATGCAATTAGAAACTAGTTACAATTTTTGGCTCATCGGTAAAAACGCTTATGCGAATAGGGAAACTAACGGTGAGCACGTTGATCCTAAAGTGGACCAGCGACCTGATTATTGAAATTGATAGACAAAGCTGTAGACAAAGAAGACATAGGGAGTATGGAGCGATCCTATTGGTTGAAATGGGTGGTCCCTATAGTCTAAGCGAGAAAATTATCCTCTAACTATCGGGCCTCTCGTGGGTTGCCGTTAGTTAGTCTATTATCTACCCCTCTTGTCCATTGCAACCACCCGCTTCCACCAATAAGATCTCTCCATATCTCTTTTGTCTTCTATGTCTATAGCTTTGTCTATAAATGTCAATAATCGGCCCGTTGAGATTGTGGTTGAGGATGTAGATAATACGGCTTTGACCAGACTCCCCGAAACTGCATCAAACATTGTCTGATTCCCTTCCATGTTAATTTTTTTACGAGAAAATGGAGAAATATTGTAACCTACAATTTTTTCGGAGTGTTTTTTTAGAGCCCATGAAAATTAATTTTAAAAAAAAACTTCAAAAAGTCAATATGTTCCATTCTCTATTTAAAAAATAAAAAAAATGAAAAAAAAATAAATCAATGAAGGAAAAAAAACAACAAGAAAAGACAAGTGGAAATTAGGTAATGCGAAAATTAATCAGGCTGATTTGGCCAAACCTATCAAATTGGTATTAGAAGTGATTCTTCAACCTTATGCTCATTCGTACACTTCCACGAATTCGTCAAATAGATAGGACTCGCAAAATTTTGTCGGTCCTCTCACAGGTGCTTAAATATACGTAAGACGAGCCAATACTACTTTTAGGCTCGTCTTAGCGTATCTAATTGATCATTGGTGCGGTTTGAGCTCATCGACGGATGTTGCATTCACTTGTAAAAGTACCGACAAAATTATGCCTCTAAGTAGGGTATGAATGAAAAATACGCAGGTCGTAAGCCTTGATGCAACTATTCGCGCTCAGGGGACGTCCGTGTTGCATAGTCAAGAAATTGACGGGGCTCTGTACGTTCGCGATAATTTGGATATTCTCTCACAGTAATTTTGCGCGTTAAATGATTTCTGAGATCGAATGTTTCCATTTTAGTATCTAACTGGAGAATAATCGTTCCTTCCGCATTATGGTTATCCAAAAGAACATGTCACATTCACGGTAATTTTCTGGCTCCTATAGGACCAAATTTGAAAGTACCTCGTATTCTCTAACAGTCTTTTTTATCTCTTAGTCGTGCAGTCTGTATAAGGTTGTTATCAAAACTTGGTTGTGTGGAAAAGTTTTATCCGTGTGTTTTTAGCTTGAAGCTTAAATTAATGCATTATCTCTTTTCGTTTTTGCAGTATCGGATGACATAAAACTTTTTAACAAATACATCAAACCGCAGACCAAAACCTGAAGACCTCTATCCACCCATGACGAGTTTATGTGCTGCGAAGTGCCACCCATGCAAATAATGATAAGTTTTGATCAGAAATCTCTAAAAAGGGTTTTAGAGGTGACGGGTACCTTATTGTCTGAGGGAGATAAAATAAATCGAAAATTTTCCGATGGACACTAACTTACCCATTCATGAACGGCATCCCTATAGCCAACGTAGCCATTATAGTATCCAAAATGGGAGTCAAATCCACGGCTCAATGGAGTCATGCTTGTGTTATGGTACCCAACATGCCACTTTCCAACTAATCGTGTCACGTAGCCCAACTCGCGCAAATACTGCAAATAAGCGAACAAAGAATTTAAATAAACATATAAGCAAAAGTAACCGATGGAACTCAATTATGTTGGTGCTTTATGCAGCTGAGCGATATTTTATTTCACTTATCGCTGCTGTACAGACGTATACAAGATATAGAAGGAGGAGAGTCAAAATTACTTCAGCCTTTCAAACATCAATGAGCAAAGTGAGAGACGACTTAACTACATTTTCGACGTTGCAGACTTCCTGATAAACTGTATTCTTTCGTAGGGAAACTAGTCAACATAAAACTTAAATCTTCCGTGATTTTTCGTATTCGATAGCAGATGATTTGGTTCAACATTCTTAAAGTCGTTAATTTAGATTGTTTCTCATGGAAGAGATGAATTAAGAACGGACATTTTGAAACACCGCAACGGAGATACGTGGTTTCGCACTTCCGTCGGTGCGATACGGACAGCCATCAAGTTTAAAAAGTTGCATCAAGTCCCCGTCACCGCCGACCAACGCGTTTGTCGATCGAATCAACTACAGGTAGTATGAGCAGGGAGTCAAAACGCCTTCAATTTTTTGAACGCAATTCGGACATCCGTCGAGGTTGTATAATTGTATCAAGGCGCCGTAGCAAGCGTGTCCCATTCTTTATCGTTACAGACGAATATTAGTTGAGAGAGGCCAGTCATAATGCCTTCAATTTTATACACACATATTTTTGGGCAAAATGAGAGACGACGTTTCTCCATTTGCGACGTTGCAAACTTCCTTAGAAATTTTATTTTTCTTCTTTGCATTTATGGCAGAGGTCTATTGCTTCTTTTATTTAAAACATTAATTATATTCAAAATGCAGGGCCGGATTAAGGGGGTGGCCACATGGGCCACGATCCATGGTGGAAAAATTTAGGGGGCGGCAAATTTTGCAATCCTTTTGAATGTAGGTATCAAAAAATGAGAGAAAACAATTGGATTCAGAAAATAAATTATAAACGAGAAAAGGCGTCAAAATCTTTCATTGCCTGAGAGTAAAACTATAGTAATTTCTAATTTTGTCGTCTTTCGGTGATACAAGAGACAACACCCTTAATTAGTCGAGTTAAGAGAAAAACCATACACGCCATTTGACCTGGAACGGAGCGACGCGGCGGTCGGCATGAAACACATAGCGCCTTCAAGACTGCATAAATACTTCACGCATTCCGTCAAACACACTGCGGTCAGCAGCAGTCGGCTTGAAACGCATAGTGCCTACAAGACTACATGAATAGTTCACGCATTGCGCCAAACATTGTGGTCAGCAGAGGTCGGCGTGAAACGCATAGCGCCTACAAGACTGCATGAATACTTCACGCATTGCGCCAACACAGTGCGGTCGAAGTTAAAATTTTTAACCACATTTATGTTTGTTCTTTCATAATGGTTTCGTTCTTTTTTTATAAATAGAGGGCTATGTCCAAACAGGGATTTGTTTACGGAACTGAACTTTTGTAAGTTTTAACAGGGCTTTTACAAAAAAGTACCAACACGAGTAAACGCGTCTTATACACCCCTCCCCCACCGGTATGTTCACTTGATGGTTTTTATAGATCGTATTCGACAGATCACACAGGTGAGATTATATTTAAGACGCTTGATGAACGGAGGAAGGAAGGGGTCGAGTAAGATGGTCGGTGACCAGGAGGGAGGAAAGGGAGTTCAAAGGTCAGAGTTTTAATAGAGTGGGTCTTTACTTTCAGAGGCCTTTGTTCAGTCATGGACAGCTATATGTAGTCCTGTCAATGTCGACTTCCAAAAAAAGGAATCTCAATTCAGAGTAAAGAGAAAGTCATTAAGAATATTGTTTGGCAGGGAATTTTTCTTTGAAATATCGTTTTGTTATTTAATTAAAAGTATTCGCTCATTAACTGCCAACGGGTGATTTCATTGGCCGACTTTTGGAGGCGCGCAGCTCGCCGAGGGCTTAGTTGTAAATGCTACCTGAAAATGGTTTACTGGATTCCTATTAATTGATATGAATGGATTCTACAATGAATTGAAATATCATACCTCCGGTAGCAATTTTTCTTCGAGTGGTATTCCATCGGCGTGCCCAGCTAAGAGTGGATGGCCTTGCATACCTGCAAAAGTGGTTATTAGATACAGGTCATGATGAGAAACTATAAAACTCTTCGTGTTGGAGGCTAACTGATCGCATTTTGTAACATCTTTACTTTACAATTCTGCCTATCTCTCTGCCGTAGTACGGAGGAGAGCATACGGAGAAAAACATTTCGAGCTTCAGACCCGAAGTTGAGGTCGTATGGATCTCTGAAGTTTTCGGATCGCGCATCCAAAAACTTGAGGTCCAGCTGCCGAAGTTCGGGTCAAACATCTGAAGTACTCCTAGACCGAGAGCCAGCACCGAATTATCTAACCGGAGAGTATAAGAATTTTCACATACATTCTTAGATCGGGACACTCGAGTGTAGCAAGGATCGGGCAGTCTGGCTGGTCATAGCCGCTGGGTTCAAAATTTGAGACCCATCAAATTTCCGAAAAATTGCGTAAAATTTAACCGGAAAGTATTATAGTTGATTTTAGTCTCATATTGTAGGGGTGACTTCCCTGATTAGATATCACCTTGCCAGACCGTCGAACTCCGCTGGGAAAGGGTTGCCAGACCGCCCGAAAGTTCCGAAAAATTGCGCAAATTTTAACCGGAAAGTATTATAGTTGATTTTAGTCTCATTTTGTAGGGGTGACTTCCCTGAGTAGATATTACCTTGCCAGACCGTCGAACTCCGCTGGGAAAGGGTTGCCAGACCGCCCGAAAGTAGCTAAAATCGACCTTTTCTGCCTCATTTGAATGCACAATAGTCCATAGCCAACCTATCCCAAAATAGGGGTTTACCTTCCACATTCTGGAAAAAAATCTCTAGCATATGTATCCTATGTGTTTTTTAGCGCTAAGTTCGAATCTGAACTTTGCTACCTTCGATTTTTGCCGCTAAAGCCGCCATCTTGAAAAGACGTTGCCAAATCTCATTTTTGTCCAAGAATCGGTAATAACTCGTTCCCTGTGCGTCGGACGACAAATAAAGTTCTGCAAAGCGAAAGTACGTTAAATTTTGATTTTGAAACATGCATCAAAGTTTTGATACAATGCATGTACCGTCCACCAGAGCGCGCTGAAAACCGCGGAAATTTGAAAAAATTGTCATTTTTGTCGTTTTTCCTGAACACCATTTTTTCTGGGCGATTTTTCGGCGAAAATGATCGTGGAAAAGTGAAGTCAGCGAAAAATGCTACAAGAAAGACTCTCAATTTTTGGACTAATGACTGTTTTTACAGAAGTTAGGAGCGCTTGAAGTCGAAGACACCAACGGCCGAAATCGGCGTCAACGCTGGATCACGGTTCTGTCATATTATAAGGATTGTACTTAATATGGTTTCATGACGTATTATTTTAGCTTTGAGGCATTGAATCTCGCTGTGAACATTACAGTTAGAGGTTTCAATTCACCCAGTATGGCATCCCTTTCTAGATCCCTGCTCTGTCCCTATTCCCGCAGGTCTCGCAAAATTATGATGGGGCACTTTCCTTTCAGGGTCTAAATTTTTTCGATCCCGGGGGGAAAAGAGTTGAAGTCGCCTAACCATCATTTCAGCATTATTATTAAGAATGTTAAGTTTTAGTCAAATCAAATCTGGAAATATTTCCTTCATGGGAGTAGCATATCCGATCTTTACAAAAAAATTCAACACATGGTCAGCTGCGCAAGCTTGAAGTTATCAGAATAATTGAACCTGGCACTCTTCTCAGCATGTTGGAAGCTGAATGAAATGATTAAAATCTCGGCATTTTGGCTTGGGCTCTCCAAGCTTGAGCTTCGGGTTCCAAAGCTGGCAGGGACGCAGAAATTTTTAATATTGGAGTTGGTAGGGAGGAGTATGTCCCCGAAACAGGGTTATCATCGACGTCTTTAAAATCAATTTGTACGGCTTCTGAATCGTCGAATTCTGCTACTTCCTCTTTGAGTATGAGAAATCCTCCTGCATGGATTTTTCCATACATTTCCGCACAAAACTGTGCACCCTTAAGTGTACACGTGTGCAGCTTTTGCTCTGTAAGGTTATAAAAACTCCGAAGAAACTTCGCTGAATAATGATGGTATGAAGCCTGGTAAAAACGGCAATCCAAAATTTGACTCGTTGCCTTGCTCTACGGAGGAAGCCCAAAAACAATCTTTTAGGACGAACCCGCAAGTTTAGATTAAATATGTCTGCGTGCCAACAAAGAATTACTTGTCGCCGATACTTAGTAGGGAAGAAGCCTAAACCGGAGGAGCTGATAAAAATATTTTCCTGCGAATCTCAAATGCTGCTGCCAAACAGATTATGTGACAGTTGACCGCTGGGTATAAGAAAACGGCCTTATTCGGTGCACATATTTGTATTTATGAAACAGAGACATAAGTACACAGGCAGCCCAAAACAGAAATAGCATAAAGAAAACAAAGGACACGGCGGAAATAAGGCTATAATATACATAAAAATGCACGGGACGTTTCGGTGTCTCATGACACCATCATCAACCGCCAAAAAGTACAAAAATAAAAAAAAGAAATTAAAATCAAAAGAAACCAGCATGGCGTTACATGGTGATGGTACTTGTCTCAGTATGTTGACCGTCACCATGTGATGCCATGCTGGTTTCTTTTGATTTGATTTTTTTTTTCTTTTTGTACTTTTTAGCGATTGGTAATGGTGTCGTGAGACACAAAATCGCCCCGAGTACTTTACTGAATATTATCTTCGTATTTATGTTGCTGTGATTTCTGTGAAAGTGCCTTGTGGGAGGATGCCTCCCAAGAAAAAGAGGTAAAAAGCATTGACGCCTGAAATATTCGAAAACCTGACGATAACCCTGTTCCGGACTTCGCGAACAGGGTCACAGGGACCTGAAAATTAAAGTTGGCAGGAACTTCAATGTTCAGGCTCCTCGCTCCTGTGACCCTGTTCGCAAAGTTTGGAACCTCAGATATTAAAATTGGTTCGACTAACAATTCACATTCCTAATAATGATGCTGAAATGATGGTTAGGCGACTTCAACTCTTTTCCCCCGGGATCGAAAACATTTAGACCCTGAAAGGAAAGTGCCCCATCATAATTTTGCGAGACCTGCGGGAATAGGGACAGAGCAGGGATCTAGAAAGGGATGCCATACTGGGTGAATTGAAACCTCTAACTGTAATGTTCACAGCGAGATTCAATGCCTCAAAGCTAAAATAATACGTCATGAAACCATATTAAGTACAATCCTTATAATATGACAGAACCGTGATCCAGCGTTGACGCCGATTTCGGCCGTTGGTGTCTTCGACTTCAAGCGCTCCTAACTTCTGTAAAAACAGTCATTAGTCCAAAAATTGAGAGTCTTTCTTGTAGCATTTTTCGCTGACTTCACTTTTCCACGATCATTTTCGCCGAAAAATCGCCCAGAAAAAATGGTGTTCAGGAAAAACGACAAAAATGACAATTTTTTCAAATTTCCGCGGTTTTCAGCGCGCTCTGGTGGACGGTACATGCATTGTATCAAAACTTTGATGCATGTTTCAAAATCAAAATTTAACGTACTTTCGCTTTGCAGAACTTTATTTGTCGTCCGACGCACAGGGAACGAGTTATTACCGATTCTTGGACAAAAATGAGATTTGGCAACGTCTTTTCAAGATGGCGGCTTTAGCGGCAAAAATCGAAGGTAGCAAAGTTCAGATTCGAACTTAGCGCTAAAAAACACATAGGATACATATGCTAGAGATTTTTTTCCAGAATGTGGAAGGTAAACCCCTATTTTGGGATAGGTTGGCTATGGACTATTGTGCATTCAAATGAGGCAGAAAAGGTCGATTTTAGCTACTTTCGGGCGGTCTGGCAACCCTTTCCCAGCGGAGTTCGACGGTCTGGCAAGGTAATATCTACTCAGGGAAGTCACCCCTACAAAATGAGACTAAAATCAACTATAATACTTTCCGGTTAAATTTTACGCAATTTTTCGGAAATTTGATGGGTCTCAAATTTTGAACCCAGCGGCTATGACCAGCCAGACTGCCCGATCCTTACTACACTCGAGTGTCCCGATCTAAGAATGTATGTGAAAATTCTTATACTCTCCGGTTAGATAATTCGGTGCTGGCTCTTGGACTATCCGGTACTCACCGAAGGGTTCGGTTCACACGTCTCAAGTACTATTGAGCCCTGATATTCACACCTACAGGCTGAGTTTTGATGTTGTGTGACAAAACGATGGACAAATTATATGGACATTTAGATAATATGGAGCGACCCTATTGATTAAAACGGGTGGTTTTTAAAAACTAGGAAGGAGTATAGGTAATTGATTCTTAAAAATTACTATATATTTTTCTTTAAAATCGCCCGGAAGATTAAAAATCGACGAATATCATTTCCGATATCACAAGTTAGGGTAAGTAAGGGTATTCATTTCATGTTACTCAAGACAATAGTATACGGCGCTTACTTCTGCATGATTACATTGCTATGATTTGGACACCCAAAAAACATATTTAATGGTTTTTAATGTTAAACTTCCTTTAATATTAATTGTATTCTATTCTTTTCAAAAGACGAATTTTCCTGTTTCAGCTGACTGAGTCAATTCATTTTAACCAGATTCGTAAAATTTGACGGAAACTTTACTTTAAAAATTTGAGCTTTATTGCTCTCTTCTCACGTACCCATTCTGATGGGATATTTTCCAGTGAGCAAAGCTGCCCTCGATGGTGAGCAGCTTGGTAATGTGTAATGCCGATCCAAAACGATACCGTTATAGGCGATAGCGTCGATGTTAGGTGTCGGAATTTGGTTGGCTCCTCGGAAACTGGCATCGTTCCAGCCCTGTAGAAAGATAATTGAGAAATATTCCAATCAGACGTATACATTTTAAAGACCCTGCACTAGTATTTCACTAATAGTGTGAAAGTTACTTTGAAAAGTAATCCCTCAATTTTGCACAGAATGATAACTCGTGACTGAAAGGTTTGAGCAACTGATTTGAGAAATCGAACTCAATTTGAAAGATCTCTCAGTCAAAAAGCTCACCCTGAACTGGACTTGTTCTAACTCTTCCGCGCAAACAAATGAGTTGACACAAATGTCAACTCATACTCAATTTTCACACGTTTCACATCAAAATGTGATACGTGTGAAATTTTTTTTCACAGGCGCTCATTGAAAAATGACAAGTGACATTGGTAACGCACTAACGCAGGTGCAGAGGAGCCTGGGCTACCACAATTCTTCGTTCCCCGCGGACAAGAGAATGTAACTTTATTTCATAGTTGCTCTGTTTCCAATCGAATAAATTATTTTTTTCCTTGGAAATTGTCCGGCATTTCAAACTGAAAATTTGACGAATTTCCTGCTGGTTACCAGCACATTTCAAACACATTTTGGACAGAAGTCCCATTGTCATAATATTCTTAAAATTTTTATTTTTTTGTCACTTTTTATTGTAACCTAGAAGCAAAGTTACGTTCTTTTATCTGGAAAAGACGACTTTCACAATTCCAGGGTGCGAGATCTCATTAAATTTTTTGTGTATTGTGAAGCAATATGAAAATGAATTTCGCTGTTTGGATTCCGAGGAACGTGTTTAAAATACAAAGCGTTCAGGCTAATCCATCTTTGAGTATCTGCACTCGAGAAATCGTTGCTCTTCCATCCCATATCTCGTCAAGAATTTTTATCGTGCACTATCCTCACTACACGAAAGCGGGTGCAATGCACTTAAATTACACCACGGATAATTGCTGAGTTGTCATCTGCCGTGCTAAGCAAGAACGCCGTAAATCCATCAAGATTTTCCCTGCTCGTTTTCTGGAATTTTAGCACTTTATAAAATAAAAACTGTTTTACCCATGCACCTCAAATTTTCAGGTTAAATTTGTGATAGTATTTGCGAAAGAATTCTGTAAAAACATTGTCCCACGGTGCACACGTTTTTCTGCTATGATAAATTGGACGTATTTCTGCCAAACGGAACTATGTGCATTATGACGTAAGCCTTGGTATGCATACATTTTTATGGTTCTCAGGGCTCATGTCATAACGCACATAGTTCTGTTTGGCAGATTTACGTCCAATTGTTTCCAAACAATGTAAAATAGCGTTTACGGCGTTAATGCGTTGCACGGCAGTCATAGTATGTGCTATTTTTACTTACATGTCTTTTTACATTCATGTGCATCCAAGGAAGAGGAAAGGGATTTTAGGTGACTCTCTATTAATTTCCTATCGAACTAGGGTTAGGTGATAGTTGTTTTTTTGAGAAATTACGAGTAAGCTTTTTAAAAGCCTTCGTGCCATATGACAATGGCACACAGTTTCGATCCATTGGGCTGATCATTGAAATTGATAGACTAAGTGACAGATGAAGAAGGTCAAGAGACATGAAAGTAAAATCTTCTCGGTGAAAGTGTTTGGTGGCAGTGGATAAAGGAAGTAAGTATAGAATAATTAATGGTAACTCACGAGAGACCCTATAGTTAGTATCCATCATTTTCCTTCTTATTCTATGAGAACCACCCGTTTCATAACAAATAAAATTGCTCAAATTATCTCTTTGTCTTTTTTGTCTATCACTGAATCTGTAGATTTCAATTATCAACCTGCTGTCTTCCGTCAGAAACTTTAATTCCAAACGTTCGACCCACTCTATCAATAATTATCTAGACTGAAAATATTAAACTTGGAAAAAGAAAAAACAGTTTGAAAGCAAAAGTTTAAGTCTGAAACTATCTTACCATATCGTCTGCGACCATGAAAATTATATGGGGTTGAGTTGGAACTCCGAAGGCATTTTCAGAGAGGCACAAATAATGAGTGATGAAAAATAATATTTTGAAAATACCGTCGTGAAACATGTTTGTAACATGCATTATTAGTGGATAATTGAGTTAATGCCGGAGAAAACACTGCACTGCGCTGTTTCAAGTAAGAATTGTATGGGATTAGGGTATTATATATTTAATCATAAGTTGAGCTTGCTTTTTATTTGAATATCTCAGCCAAAATTTTGGACAGTGACGTAATAGATAACCATTTCAGCATTGTTTAACGGATGTGCAGTCACTTTTCAAATCTAGGTGGCACGATAAAAATTTAATTTTGGACAGTTATCTTTCATTCTTGAAAACTGTCTCTGTTGAGCTGACGACATTTTTCTTTTGATGTCATTTTATTTTTTGCTTATCCATGAGATAATTAAACATAGCCAGTCTAACTTTCACCTCCGTGATATTCTAGCTCGACTGGTAGAGAATGCAGATCGGTAGAAATTGTGTTAGAAAAAAAAGGAATTAAAAGAGAATTTGGAATGTCCCATTCTATACCGTTCAAACTTTAAAAAAAGGAAAAAATCGAGAAAATTATAAAATAACCCTTTCTTTCGCTATACTCTTAGCTTTTTACAGAAAGCTGTAAGCTTCGAAAATTTGTCAAACAGTTGGAGTTAACTTTTTTTTATACACACATCACTGCTACGTCAACCATCACGTACTGCATCGGCATTCGGTGGGTAACGTTAATTTCCAATCCTTCCCGCCGGATTAAGGATGTAGGAAAAGGCCATAGAGTACATATGTAGAGTCGTAATGTAGGTGGGAAAGCTGGCGCCACTTTTAAGCATTCTCCAGGTCCCGAATTCCGAGACTAGACTCCTGTGTCACGCACGGCGGGTCACTTTTTCGATAAATATTCGATTCTTTTCGATACACAGGACCCGGTCATACAAAGTAAACAGAGAGGATAGGAATTACGAAATATTTGTGACCAAAGACTTAAGTGACCAAACATCAACGCGCACCGGGCTCGGAACTCGTCAACCAGAACATGGCGCCAGCTCTCCCATTCACATTACGACTCTACGTACTCTATGGAAATAGCATACACATTTATATCTCACGTCCCTCATTTGTTTCACTCTAATTTTGTAAAATCGGTTCAAAAATTGTATCATTCAGTTTGTGAAAAAAGGGGCCATCCACAAATTACGTTAGGCACTCAGGGGAGAGGGGGTCAAGAGGTGCCTTACGGGGAGAGGGGGAAGATCAAGCGCTGCCTTACGTAAGCCGTGTTTGTTCGTCAAATTTTTTTCTTTTTAGACTTTCTTACTTCCAAATTTTGTTAATTTAAAAACTGACTTGTCAAATTTCGTTTTTTTAGATGTTTAATGTTTTTTTTTTGTCAAAATGCAATTTTTTCTGAACTTTTTGAATTTAAAAACTGGTTATTTTTTCAATACAACTGCTATTCTTTATGATATTCTACCAGCGATTATTAATGTTTAAAACAATACCGATTTGTTTCAATACCAATTTTTCATTCCTAACGAATTATGCATTCAAACAATAGAAGGACGGGAGACCTGGCCAGCCTTACGTAATTATTTAGAGGGGGAGGGGATGTTCTAGGCTAGCCTTACGAGTGTCTAACGGGGGGAGGGGGGGGTCTAAAAATCGAAAAAAGCGTCTTACGTAATTTGTGGACGGCCTCAAATTGACATATTCTGACGATGTCCCCTCGCAGCACTAATCACACTCAAAGGCGTACACATCCAATATTATACCAAACGTTCGCTACTTCCCGCCAATTTGTGAGACTGGCAGTTTCGATGATCTTCATAACCCATACGAGTGCCACTGGTGAAAACCCGAGAGAACTGTCTTCACACGCAAGTACCCACGAACTTGCAGAAAATTTGCAAATAATCATTCGTACATACATATAAAACCACCTGCATGTGTTATCCCAGACGCACAGTCTTCGTTCACCCCTATGACCATGTCGCCATCGGTCTTTTTCAACATCATATCATACTTTAACCGTTGTTTGGTATCATCGGACTCAGCACATAGCTCTCTATCTCTCTCCCCCTCTCTCTCCCTCTCTCCTCTTTATTTTATTACCTCGAGTTAACAGAGCCTCTTTAATGGGCTATGCCCTCATCTTTGGCTAACCGCTATATATACAGGATGATTCATGATCAAGACGAAGCTTTAAAGGAGTCCATATTCTATCGTGACGAAGGAAGACTTTTTTCTGGTAGATTATCTGTCGCTAGTAAAGACGTAACTTCGGCGTCTTATTTGTCTTATCTACTGATACAAAATGTTTGCATGCTTGTGTATTTGCTTTAATTCTTCGCTATTTGTGTTCGTCCAAATTTTCCAGGCTCCAAAAGGGTCTCTGTTTGGTCCGTCCGCAAATTACGTAAGACACTTTTTCTGATTTTTAGACCCCCCTCCCCCTGTAAGGCACTCGTGAGGCTAGCCTGGACCCCCACCGCCCTAAATAATTACGTAAGGCTGGCCAGACCTCCCGTCTTTCTATTGTTTAAATGTATCATTTAATGAAAAAATGGTGTTGAAATGGGCAGGGCCGGATTTACCTACTTGCCGCCCATGGGCCGCCTTTTTTGCTGCCCCCCTCTCATTCGTTTTGAAACATCAATTTTTTTTTTATTTTTTTTCATTTGGTCTCGTCATTTTTTAGGGAGAGTTTTTTGGATTGGGCCGGGGTGGCTACCGCCACCTAGAATAAAAACCATAAAATGAACGTGCCGAAGGGTGGGAGGGGTGCATAAGACGCGTTTACCTACTCGTGTTGAATACATTTTTTGCGAAAGCCCTGTCAACACTACCAGTAAAATTTCACGGAACTTTGCTTCTCCATTTATAAGAAATGAACCAAAAAATTATGAAAGAACAAACATAAATGCGGTTTAATAATTTTAACTTCCGCCGCTGCGCCGCACTGATTGCACTGTGTTTGGCGCAATGTGTGAAGTATTCCTGCAGTCTTGTAGGCGCTATGGGTTTCACGCCCACCGCTCCTGACCGCACTGTGTTTGGCGCAATGAGTGAAGTATTCATGCAGTCTTGAAGGCGCTAATATGTGTTACATGTTGACCGTCACGCTGAGGGCTTGTCCTTTTCATCTCAAGTCCTCGTCATCATTCTTCTCTGCGCTAAGCTCCAGGCCAAATTGCGTGTTTAGTTCCTCTCTTAACTCGACTAATTGAAGATGCTGTCTCTTGTATCACCGAAAAACTACAAAATTAGAAATTACTATACTCTCAGGAAAGAGAAATTTGTCCCCTTTTCTCATTGATAACTTTTTTTTCTGAATCCGATTTTTTTAATACCTACATTCCAAAAAATTGCAAAATTTTCGGCCATGGGCCACCCCCTTAATCCGGCCCTGGAAATGGATCTCTCAGTTTTTTGCTCAAGCAAAAAGTTTCTTTTCACAAGACTAATGATGAAAGTATCTTTAAACCTTGAATATAGATTAACTGCATTGAAATGTTGTAGAGATTGCCTATCCCTTAGTTTTTATCTGCACGTGCAATGTCCAGCCCGAAGCTACAAAATAATTTCGAGAGTAGATTGATCCGCTCCCAGTATACTTATCAATTCTTACTTCTCAAATTAAAGGGTAATGGGTGAGCGTGTTTATTGATAGTTTGAAAATATTCAATATAGTCCTCGAGCTTCCTTCACGGATTATGTATACTACCTATTGAAATGCATTTATAATACAATTGACCCAGATTGACGTGGAAAACAAGACGCAAATCTAAGCTATTTGCGCTCTTTCGCTTCGAGGTAAATATTTTCGATTTACCGTAAGTAAATGGTTCCATCGTTTGTTTTTCTCATTTTAAGTCTTATTTTTAGTGCATGAGAAATAATATGCACTGTGTCACTATCATCTTAGCATTAAAAACTGTTAAAAACTTCTTTTAAAACGACGAAATTATAGTCGATCCGATTTCCAACTTTTTCACCAGTTTTTGCTTTTAAAACAGAATAAGTTAACGGGTTTGTATACCATAAGCAGATATTTAAATGTTTTTTGAAGGATGATATTCAAATCTAAAAGTGCAGTGCATATTGTACTGTTGTTGGATTTTTTTCTTACAGTTTGAATTAGTTAATGGCAATTCCGGCCACCCACGAGACAATTCCGTAAGGGCTTTTCTCTTCTACACTAATAGTAAAGATGCAGTGCAATCTCTTTTTCCTCCAATGTGTATTTCAGGTAAAGATGACATAAATGTACAAGAGAATGTTTTGACCATTAATTCATCTTACACTGAGAAAGGAGCTACAAATGATTTAATGAGAACAGTAGTATTTGGACGACAAGAATATTCAGTAGAGGAGACCATTTGGGGAAAGCCACTAAGAGTCAATAACAAACCCGAGTCATACAAGATCCCCATTCTTCATTATACTTAAACAGTTCCTCTTGAAAATGAGCCTAAGTTTTAGACAGCTCTCATCAATGTTCCTACTGATTATTTCAATGTTATATATGGTTGAATCACTGCAAATTTCTGCTAGTGAGGAAATAGAAGACCTCACCTCGATTGCAGTTACACTATGCAAAAAGACTGCCGCTCTGTCAAAAAAGGATCTCTTTTACGTGCTTAGTATCAACCCCAACTTTCCGGTTCCCAATTTCATTCGCAGTTTGTTTCAAAATATGATCTGGGCATTTTTTGTCACCCACCACAGGTTGTTGGAACATCTAATCGTCGGTAGCCGACCGAAGAATTTAATTGTTTTCGTTAACGATCTCGACGAAATTCCGAGTTTGATTTTGGACTCCTCGTCAAACGCGGGGAAAAAATTTGACCCGGCAATTCCAAAATCGCCGAGATTGAAACGTTATTGTATCCGGAATGAGTTGTACGAATCTGCAGATAATAACAAGACGTGCGATTTTGAGTTGGACATCAGTCAAGCCTACCTCACTGGTGCTTCTCTTTTATCCGACCCACTTTGCAAGCATACCATAGGTCTTTATGCGAACAGCGTTTGGAACTCCGACAACTACATCATATTCATGTTGCCCAATCGTATCAATGGAAAAGACGCCTACTCTATCAATTCGAGCTCCGGCAATCGCCGATTAAAGTTTCTGTTCGGATTCTTCTGGCGCTTTTTTAGGGGATTCCGCACTATCATTTGTTTGGGACGCTTTTGCTACGCGTACGACCCCTTTAGGAAGAGCATTCAAGAAATCGACGCAACTGGTGATGCTTATTTTACTTTCGTTCCAAATTTGCGAGGAATTGTTCTCAGTATCGGATTCGTCCAGAAAGAAGAAGTGCTGGTTCAAAGTAGGGACTTATCTACCAGTTCGCCAAGCGTCCTTTTCGAAGTCGTAGGTGACTTGCAACAAGAATATCGGAGTGAACTCATAGTGTACCCGCGCTGGAGAGACATTTTTATCGACCACTTTGAAGACGCTCACAGAACGGATTTTGATATGCTCGTCTTCGACGGGAGCCTCGCTCCAAGAGAAGACTTCTCCACGTTTGAATCTTCGGCTGCCGTAGGGTCCTGTTCGTACTGTTTTGCCGCCCCACACAGCGGTCTCGTGCCGCAGTCCTTCTTGCCCTTCAAATGCTTCTCATTTCAAACCTGGGTAGTCATCGTGACAGCAGTTTTACTACTTTTTGGAGCTTTCTACGCATTTTATCGTTCACAATGCGCACTATTCCATCGACTTTACTCGGACCAAGAGCAGCGCGTTTTCAGGCATACATCGGTGGCCCTTTATCTTTACCAATACTTAATAGTTGGGAGTTCATCAAGGCTTCTCCTAGGAAGGCTGATGACTGGAAAGATTTTATTCTTGTTAGTTTCTTTCTTCATCCTGATCATTGTCACGTTGTTTCAAAGCAAAATGACGACTCTGCTAGCCAAACAACTTCGGTATCCCGAGTTGGATACTTTGGAAGATTTGGCAAACTCGGCCTTGTTAATACAGACACCAGACTTGGAAGCATCTGAAAGTTTTCTCCAGGATCACCCTCTTTACGAGTTCCTCAGGGATAAACTATCAGAGAGATATTACTATGATAAGGATATGCTAGAGAGGTTTTATTCGGATATGCTTGATTTCAACAACACTTTTTTCACCTTGAGCCTCGATGAAACTAATCCATTCGCCAGAAAAATTAAGGAACTTCGATCTAGTTTAAGCTCAGTGTTGGAGTCGGACGTCTTCGAACTGACGGTTGTAAATTTAAACAAGTTCGGTGGTAATATCCACGCGGGAGAGGTATCACTTCACCCTGGAATAGTGAGGGAGTTACACCTGCTCAGAGAATGCATCCTTACTTACCCGCTTACCCTTCAGATCAAGAGAAATTCTTACCTTTCCGAAATTGTCATCAGGAGGATTGCCGCGTACATTGAGATGGGTCTTCATTTGAAAATCGTTTCTCATACCATGTACACTCATGAAGATTGGTTTAATACTACCTTTAAACAGGACGATGATGAGGCTGATTCTCCAACTAAGTTTACAATGCAAAACCTGCAGCCAGCATTTGTCAGTCTTGTGATCGGCTGGTTTTCAAGCAGCATTGTGTTTGCTGTGGAGCTGGTGATCGACGTTTTGAAAGGAAATACTGCGTCCAAGTTTATCAGGTGTGTTGAAAAATGCATTCGTCCATCAAGTCTTTGGACTTAGTTATATGTACACATCCTGATCAGAGACAATATATTTTACCTGTTTGTTGAATAAACTAATATAATATAATGTTGAATAAAATAATATAAATTATACGTGCATATGAGGTAGTCAATTATCATACACGGACGTATTTCCACCAAACGGAGCCAGAGACAGGTGTAACTTAAGGGGCGTGCTTTTTAATTGAGATCTTTAAGAATGAATGGTAATTATAAAGCGCCAGTGACGTCAGCGGCAACGAAGTCGTCTTCGTTTTCGCTCTTGCTCGGCTTTAACTCATGAGCCCTGTTAACAACGCACTTATGCCATTCCCACGGCTCATGAGTGCAGCGTTCAGTTGGCAAATTGGACTGCATTTTGTCATGGGAACGGAGTTCCCCATGATATTACAATCGTTCCGTTGCTATCGCTGTGGGATTCCCTATGCCTCTGCGACCTTGAGCGTTTCGCACAGTCTCCGATTTTTGGTTGATTTTCCGATGTATCAAAAACCGTTGTATTTTTTAGCCAATCATGTCTCTACGTCAAGTTGTGTTGATGTCTAAAATTCGCTTTCAGCGAGTTTTTTTCCACCTTGAGATGTCGTGTCTGACTGGTAAATCTGCGCAGAACCACGAAGTTTCGATTTTGGGCAAATTCCTTTTTTTTGGGAGGTTCTGATTGGTTATTTTTCGCCATCAGTTTTCTGTTCGTTGGTGCAAAAGATCGCCTACCTCGGTACTCTTGAGAAGCCGCCATTATCCCACCTCAAATTTGAAAAATAGAAGAAAAGAAATAATAACCATCGTACAAGGTGGAAAATTGTTCTGGAGGACTCGTTACGGACAAAGAAGTCAAAATCAGAGCTCGATTGATTGATTTAATTCATGGATAAACATATATCGCCTCAGCTTACTGCCGCGATGACAAATGCATGTTGAGATGAACCCTGGGAGACATGAAAACAGTGCGAACCATGGCTCCTACAGCAATGCGCTTAGGTCATTTCTCTCAGCAACAAAGCGTCGAGGTCTCTTGTGATAAGTCCCGCCCATTACCCGAGTCTTTTGTATGCTATTTTTGCTCCTTCATTCGCCGATCCGCTATAGCCTAGTTGACTGAACCGCCTCATATTTTTGAATAGGTGCGGGCAATGGGCGATCGGGAGTTCGATACCCGACGATGGGTGTTTTTTTTTTAATGGTTGTATTGAATGTTTTAGACTAATCATCAAAAAATAATTAATACTAGATGATAAATGTACGAACATTTTCTCGTGAATTAATATGTTAAACAAAAATACTGGAATATACCTCCTTCATACAATCAGCCACATGTTCCCCCAAATTAATGACGTTATTTTCTTTTTTCAATAAAGTTAATTTGCATTCAACGTTCGTAAGTTAAGCAAAAAGTACCTATTGATACAAATAGAAAGACATGAAAATAGTATGTCTAACATTTCAGTTGTTTTTTTTTTTTTTTCATTATTTATTTTTTGTTTTTTTGTTTTTTCAATAAAACAAATTGACTGGGACTAGAATCATTGTATCTCTGAAGACAAAAGCTAAGTTTTTTGATACAGAAATACTAATATATTCATCCTTTAGGTATATAATCAGGGAGATGTTGACCCTAATATTGATGGTCAGCGGGGGCTATTTGAGAATTGAGGGGTTATTTGAGAAATCGCGAAAAAAAAAATTGTTGGCAACACTGCTGCAGTCAGACGGCGGAAATAATGAACTGACGCAAGGAGCGCCATCTAGGAGCTGTAGGGTACCTAATTCCGTCGTTAGAAGGTGACAGTCTAATGTTTTTAGGATATCCTGTGCAGTGAGTTTGTAAACAACGATTTTGCCGCTCTTTTGTCCAACTCTTGCTTCCACGAGAAAGACATGCATCACTGAGGTAAGACTTATTTAACTAATCATTTACTTATATAATAAGGAACAACTGCCCAAAATTTCATGCACTGAAACCAATTTCCTGGAATTTTATGAAGCATTTACTAACTCGGGGTAATTTGGGAAGGAGCACTGAATTTAATGACAAAGTTTGATATCATTGTTGACATGTTATATGGACTTGGAAATCCACGTCTACAATCAATTTTATGTGTCTGAGAAATATAATTTAAGCTCAAAACAACCTTCTTTCAAAATTCGGAGCTCCACAGCCACACATGGGCAGTCAGCATGTACCAATATCAGCAAGTCGGTAGGTTCCGCTCGGTGAGAATCAGACTCTCTTTAGGATAATATCAGCTTCTTATCAGAGTACCTGATGAATTTGTAATTTGTGATTCAATTACTGACTTTTCTTGAAGGCTTTTGCTGTGTTTACAACCTATTTTTATCTTATTATTTCTAGGCGAAACGATGCCGAGAAAATACAAGCGGACATACACAAATTTTCGAAATGGTAAGAGCCATAAACCATATGGTTCCTACTCCAAGGAAAATCTGAATATTGCTGTTGAGTTGGTAAGAAAAGGCCTCATGTCTATTCCAGGAGCTGCCCATAAGTATAGAATCCCTCAGAGCACAATCGGCAGACTAGCAAGGAAGCCCAAGATTTATGAGAATGCCGGTCGCCCTTGCATATTTACTGAAGACGAGGAAAAAATTTTCCTCAATCACCTAGATGATAAGTAGTTGGGCTATGCTCTTCAAAAAAGTCTGAGTTACCTACTTAAAGATCTCAACAAAAAGTGTTGTGTTGTTGCCTTATTTGCTAAGTCATTATTTAAACAGAAATTTCTCTGCATTGATATTTCTTGCTCTCATAGGTACGACCGTTTTTCTTATGTTCCTCTTTTGATATAAATTTATTTTTAGTTCCTCGGTACCTACTATTAGAACTTAGGTATTGGTCTAAAGACCAAATTTCCATTAATTTTACTTAAGCAATGACTCAGTTCATAGTTTCTAAAAGCTCAAAGTCCACAATAATGTTCAAATTACCTAGGTTTAAGACTCATTCTATTCCAAAATTGTTATTTTTTCACTTTAATACATTCTTTTTGAGTTGTAAAACTCTTGTAGTAGCTTAATTTCTTTTTTAAAAATAATTTTTGCTTCCCAATTAACCTCAGGCAGGAGCATATTCAGTTTTGTATTGAAAATATACTCACTTCCCAAATAAGGCCCACCCTGGGGTTATTTGGGAAGGGGGTTAAAAAAAAAGTTGTGCTCTGAGCACTTCAGACCTAGATGCTTCCAAAACGTGCGATCAAATTTGATTCCCTCTCCTTTTTCACATAGAAAATCCAATTTGAAACGAAAAAATTTCCCAAATAGCCCCCGTTGTGTATATTTTCTCTGTTCGCCCAACTTAATGATGGTATTTTCTTTTTTCAATAAAATTAATTTACATTCCACGTTCTTAAAGCAATATTTTCTCCAAAATTCAGCAAAAAATAACAATTTATACCTACGCAAAAAGTAAATAAATAAATAAATAAATAAATAAATAAATAAATAAATAAAGCAATGACATGAAAGTAGTATAGGTAGTACACATCTAACATTTCAGTTACATCTATTTGAATGAAAAAAATGGCAACTTAGGAAGCACATAGGTCACTTATGATGCGTATTCGGGCATATGCGTAGAGTAAAAATATCATACTTTACGCCGAAAAAACGAAACTGAAAGTTAAATGCGTTAACTTCCGAAAACCATACATAATCCAACGAAAAAAAATAATTGGTAAATAACAGCTTTCTTGTATGCAAAGAAAAAAAATTTAAAATGTTAAAAAAGAGATGTTGGCACAAAATTACATAGCCCCTTCAATTCTGAAGATACTACAAACGAACTGTACCTTAACATTTTCGTATCCCAGAAGCAAAAGTTCCCATGACGAATATTGCTATCGCTAGCGATTGCAAAAACCAACTTGTTGCAATTTGGAACTATAAGTTCTGGCTCATCTGAAAAAAACACTTATGTGCATAGGGAAACTAACAGCACATACGTTGTTTTTAAACCGAGCAGGAATTTATAGTTCCTAATTGCAAAATGCAGTCCAATTGTTCCATATTTGCCGGAATGTAAAATCACGCTTTTTCATTTCTCCAAAGGAAATCACGCCCACATTACCATTGTTTCTTTTCGTGAATAGTTTCGCTTGGCAGAAATACGTCCACATGCAACTCATATTTTTTTAGTGAGCTGTTGATAATGGAGCGTTTGATAATGGTTATTTGAGCCACCACGTCCGCGAACTGAGCAAACAATTTTCTCAGACCGCGCGCAATCTGGGAAATTTTGCCAACTGGGCAAAGCATAAATACGGCTCTTAGATTACACACTGCATTTCAGGATGAAGATTTCTGCCGTGATAGCGAAAAGAGCAGTAAGTGTCAAATTTTTTAAATCGAGTTTCCTTCAAAATTCGTCTAAACTCTTTTAGATGAAATCACTGAAATAGCTAAAACAGCATAATTTATCTGAATTGTATGAAAACGAGACATATATGGACGTATTTCTGCCAAACGGAACTATTTGCATTAAGACATGAGCCCCAGTGCTTTCAAGTACAGTGCTGCCTCCTGCCAATTTCTAACCTAAAATGTGTTTGTTGTGAGCCCAAAACACAACCACGAAAGCATGCATTATGAAAGAACAAACATAAATGTGGTTAAAAATTTTAACTTCCACCGCCGCGCCGAACGCACTGTGTTGGCGCAATGCGTGAAGTATTCATGTAGTCTTGTAGGTACTATGCATTTCAAGCCGACTGCTGCTGACCGCAGTGTGTTTGACGCAATGCGTGAAGTATTCATGCAGTCTTTTAGGCGCTATGTGTTTCATGCCGACCGCCGCACCGCTCCGTTCCAGGTCAAATGGCGTATTTGGTTCCTCTCTTAACTTGACTAATTAAAGGTGTTGTCTCTTGTATCACCGAAAGACGTCACAATTATAAATTACTACGCTTTTACTCTCAGGAAATGAGGGGTTTTTTCGCCTTTTCTCGTTTATAATTTATTTTCTGAATCCGATTGTTTTCTCTCATTTTTTGATACCTACATTCAAAAAGATTGCAAAATTTGACGCCCCCTAAATTTTTGCCGCCATGGGCCGCGGTCCATGTGGCCACCCCCTTAACCCGGCGCCCTGCAGTAGATATCACTTACGGCTGCCTTGCTTAACAATAGCCTATCATCCAAATGAAAAATACCCTTTGTATGTAATTGGAATAAAATCAGTCGATTTTTAATCATCCAAACGATTTCTAGGAGTCTTTCGGGTGATTAGTGACAATTTGACAAAGAACGGAAGGCATTTTTCAATTAAATATTTTGGTCAGAAGCTCCAGACCCCGTTTTCTGAAAACTGCATTTTTGCACCTACTGGTCTCTTCGCTATCACGGCAGATTTGTTCTGAGTTATTCGTGTCTGGGAACTAGGACATGCCCCTGCCCTCCGACCCGTCTACCCCCTTGGGCTCCTTAGCCCACCAACCATCCCAATTCTTCGGGTGCGAGGCCGGGTCAAATCCATGGTTCTGCACCGGAACCACCTCCGAAGCGTAGCTCTCGACTAGTTCCTGCAGTGCATCGACAACCGATGGATGTTGCTCAGCCACGTCATGGAATTCGCACGGGTCCTGGTGGATGTTGAAAAGGCAGGGTGCTTTATGACACCGATCAGGAGGGATGAAGGGATCGGTGGAGCTCGAAGCGGCTGCTGCGATACGTTCTGCGCATGCTGACGTCATATCCAAGGTGGCACGGCGTTCCGTGTATTCCTCCCGTAAATTATCCGAGGGCTGATTCCGCCGTAGGATCCGGGATACTCGGCCGGTCGTCACGAGATCCATCGAGTATTTCTCACCATTTCGACCGCTCTCGCCGAAGTACAGCTGTGTGATATTACGCCGCTGAGTAGCATTGACTGAAAATTTGAGAGGAAACTATCACTTCTTTTGTTAACTTTATCGGTCATACTTCATCAAATTCTTTCAATCGTCTTCTTTCTTCAATTCATGAAGAATATGTGATTTGATTGTTGGTTCTTATGTAAAAGTTCGCGCGAAACACGATGGTGCCACTGGTTTTCTCTGAAATCATCTCCCAAGCTCAAAAAAAGCTCTCAAGTTGAGGCCAAAATGAAGGGGATATCCCACGCTATCCTGACAGTCCACCTCTACATCAAGGCAAACTCTCCATGCAAAGATAGGGAACAAATACATTGACAGGGCTGCCACTTTATTTGGGGACTCCAAAACTGAAAACACGGCATCACTGCCAATGTATTTGCTCCCTATCTTTGCATGGAGAGTTTGTCTTGATGTAGAGATGGACTCTCAGGATAGCGTGGGATATCCCCTCCATTTTGGCCTCACTTTGAGAGCTTTTTTTGAGCTTGGGAGTTGATTTCAGAGAAAACCAGTGAAACCGTCGTGTTTCTCGCGAACTTTAACGTAAGAATCAACAGTCAAATCGCAAATTCCTCAAACATGCAACATCTCCATTGTCATCAGTCACATCACGAAAGCGAACGCGGACGCGGATACCGAACTACTCGCGATCGCGAAAGCGCATCATAATTTTAGTTTTTATAAATTTTTTAAACACCCGACGATGAGCGGTTGCTCGAAACGGCCGTAGCGTAAGAAGTATCAACAACAATTTTAGAAAAATCGGCAAGAAAAAGTTTTTGCAAAATTTGAGAAAACTTTATGATTCTGTTTTATCAATAGGAGGAAGTATACCTCAATGGATCAGTTGCGCTGGTAACAGAATCGTATTTTGATGCTTGATTCTCGTAGATTAGCAAAAAGTAATAAGATCTGTTCAAATAGTAATTTTCTACGTTCAATATTAATCGAGATATCGCGCTTTGAAAAAGTTTGTTTATGACGTAATCAACCGCGAAAGTGATGCTTATCAAAGTGTATTCTCTGACAAATGAATCAGTGAGTTCGAAAACACACCAACTCGGTATCTCGAAATTGCTCAATTTTCATAAGAGACGGTCAATTTTTATAAAAGTCATTGAAGTTAGCGCATCTGTTCCAACTTGGACCTTTAAAATGCCCTTAAGTGCTTGTATTTCGGCACCAAAAACCTCTTTCTTAGACTAATTTCTTCATTTACTGTTTGGTTTCGTGTGTGTCTTGATGCTTTTCATTTTTCGGAGTTGGTGTGTTTTCGTTCTCACTGATTCACATGTGAGTCTCGTTATTGTGACACCACTCTGCTTCAAGAACATCATCATTGGTTGTTTGTCTCTGCGAAGCCAACCTGATGATACTCTGACATCATCTTGATGTCTAAATCTAAAATGCAACTAAATATTAAAATTGGCTACGGATAATGCCAGTTAGCTGTCGATGCTTTCAGTTGGTGATATTACCTTGAACTAATTTCCATTTGTCTTTGATGATAGCCCAGTCACCTACTTCTTCTAATATGTTAACTAAGAGTTCATTTCGTGGGCTTTTAGTATTTTTGCCGATTAAATAATCCCAGTGACTGACTCCATCGAGTCCTTCCAACAGGTCTGCATTGCCTCCTAGGATAAATCGAAGAATTAGAGAAATGACATCAATTCAATGAAAACAACGGGTCGCATTTAGCAATAAAGAACCAGCGCGACTAAAATGTTGTAAAAATGTTGCTTCTCTCATTAGTATGTACTAAAAATCTCCCAGAACAGCAAATATTTTTACTTTTGACCGACGAATTGATACGCGTAAAAGAAAATAGGTAATTGTGTTTTTAATACTGTGCTTATATCAAGTATATATTAAAAGAAGGTGTTGGAGTGGGTCCCCCCAGGTAGGCGACGGAGAGAGCGTCCAGCCAAACGGTGGGTAGAGGGCATCCGTGAAGAGATGGCCAGCAGCCAGCTTCCGGAGGATCTCTACCATGGCTGATTCCTGTGGAGAGTAGGCGTCGCAGAGCTAGCGCGCCGTAAAATCGGCATATACATACACACATTTTTAAAAGAAAAAAGGAGAAGTTGCACAATTTTGAAAAAACTGTAATCGCGCTTGATCCTTTTTGCTAAATGCAATCCAAATAAAGGTAAAATAATTTTGCTCAAAGGTTTTTTCTAGGTTCAGATGTGTTAGCAGCGACCAACTCAGACATTCGGACGTAATTTTTGCCAAACGGAACTATGTGCATTATTACGTGAGCCTTGTTATTCAGACATTCTTATGGGTCTCAGGGTTCATGTCTTGATGCACATTTTTCCTTGTGGCAGAAATAAGTCCATTTTTTTGGAGAGAGAAGAGGGGCCATGTCTTAGCATTTCTCGTGGAAGGTATGCAAGGTTAAAACCGCTGAAAAGCATAGAACGTAATGATATTATTAAGATGATAAAGAAGAAAATGTCTTTAGAAAAGTTTTTCTCATTAGAGATGGAAAGGCCACACTCAGAAAAAAATTTCGATATACCTATTGGACATTGGACCAGCTATTAGCTATTCCAGTTCAGGTACCGGAAATGTTCGGTCACAAAAATCGCAGACCGGTCAAGCTGACCGAAATTCGGTTGCTTGTACCCAAAACTTTGGTTGACTTCACTAAAAAAGTTTGGTGCTCCATATGAACCAAAGTTCAATCCCTAAAACCATTTTTTTTTCTCTGTGCTTATAGTGGATCCCTTACCTACCTAACTGTGCCTGCGACTTTGATGTAAAGCACAAAGGGCGATTAGTTAATGCCATTTTTCTCCATGACTAAACATTATCAAGTAATAAGATCATCTGCCTGCAGTCACGTAATTGCACGTTTATTTTCGAGTGAGTTAGTTAAACCTAGTCTACCGAAAAGAAAAAAAGCACGTTGGAAAGTCTATTTCTGCACCTGTCTGTAATGAAACATTCATGAAAGGTACGTCGTTTCTGACATTACTGATCAACATTGGTTCTTCATCTTAATTATGGATGAGCCATTCGGTGATTATGCACGCGGTGTTTTGTAATTATGCACCAAATGAAAAAACCGATTATGAAATCTCGATATATTTCGAATTGAATAATTTCGTTGGTAAAAGTGCCCAGTTACCGGGAAAAATGAAAAAAATGAGAGGAACTTTATTCTCCCGAAAATTTTTGGCGAATGGACAGTCTTTGGTGCATGTTATTCAGTTTCATAAAATAGTCCCGCAGCAGCCTATAAACTATTTGATTATTTACTGAATGGTGCATTTTGGGATTTCTTCGAGTTATCCTCCATTGGTATCTTGGCAATAGTGGAAACTTTTACTTTTGACACTCCAACATATAACTATTGTAGCCAGGCTTCTTTCAAAATGAATGAAAATCACCCTTGTTTTATCAATTTGAAGTTAACAATTTTTTTTCGGGGGAGGGGGGGGGGGAGGATAAAGATGCACGTGATCCTAAAAAACATTTTCCCTTATATGACGCATTTTTTTATTCCCTCCACGTTAGGCCGTTCTCGAAGTAAGACATCTAGATATGCATGTTAATGATAATAATTTTCTTCAACCTGCGGCGGAATATAAAGTTGGAAGCCAGTCAGATATGTGCATGTATTCTTCGAAGGTTTTGCGAAGGTCTTTGAATAGTGGACTCCAAGCAATAGACACTCCTCTGACTCCACCCTCAGATGGAGAAAATTTCATCTGAAACAATGAAAGAATGCGTCTCCTGAAATTGATTTTCCACTTTTCAATCTCTTTTTTTCATTTTCAAATGCGACCAAAATGTAACCAAAAACGTTTAGTAGGAGGTGAATCTATGGTAAGTATGTTTAGACTTTAAATCGAAAAAAATCAAAATCTTGGCTGATCCTCTTTTCGAAATATTGAAATTTAAAATGTTCATAGTAAGTGCAAGTTTTCCACTGACTTCGATCCGGTTTTTCATTTATTTGTCCATTGAATCGACGTCGACCGTTTCAAGTCGATCGATTCACGTTTTTAATTTTCGTTCGATTCATGTCAATCGAATGCATACCCTCTCGTTGCATGCAAGTTTCCTAACTTACTCTTTTTTTAACAGAACAATCCGCCTTATGATGCGTCTGCGGCAATTGTTGTTACGAATAAGTTGTGCGTGTTAATTTCAGCTCATTACATACTGACTGTCTGAAGGCGTTCTATATGCGCAAATTGTGCAATCTGTCGGAGGACGAACGAAGTAGGGATTGAGCGATTCATTCAATCTCACTTCTGTTGTTCTCCAACAGGGTGCTCTACGTTTGGACATTGAAATTCGCCTTCAGAGAGTAAAGTATGCAATGAGCTGAGATCAGCACGCCCAATATATTCGCAACAACAATTTCTGCAGACGCAGCTAAAGGCTGCTTTCGCACATAAATCTCCTTCAGAGATTCAAGTTCAAGTATGTAATGAGCTGAAATCAGCACAAACAACATATTCGTAACAACAATTGCGGAAATCACTCTCTAGTAATCCAGTAACAGTACATTTTAAAGGTGGTTTCTTTTTTTCTGGCAGAGGATGTAAAATCTGAAAATTTAAAGCCCAGGACATACGATTGAAATTTTTATATTATTTGATGGCCTTCTCTCAAACCCATTTTTTTAGAATATACATTTTAGACTTCTTCATTTTTTTCGGTGAGACGTTTTTTAAACCAAAATCTCCATGGGAAACTGATCGGTGCAATTTTACGTATAACTCTGTTTCTAGTCCACCGGCACTAGAATCTTCACATGGGTGTGGTAAAAAAAGGGGGAAAAAAGTTGTGAGCCATTTTATTTATCTAATCTCTTTGTTAATTATGTTTTGTGCAATGAGGGACGCTGGAAAAATTATTATCTTTTATGAATATTATCATTTCATTTAACTAACAATCGCCCGAGATACTGAGCACATTTCTGGTTACACTGGTATTCATTTGGAATAATTAACGCTCGCGCCTATAAAATAACTAAAAATTATAAATATACTTCAAACATTTCAAGCGCAAGAGTTAGAATTGGGAGAATTTAAATTGAATGGAACTATATCCATTATGACATGAGCCCCGCCATGCATGAATTCTTATGGATCTCAGGGCTCATGTTCGAATGGATATAGTTCTTTGTGATTTAAATCCGTCAAATTGAGGCTGATCCGATGAAAAAGAACTAGTGAACTCACACCACGCAGAGGCCAATTTGACGCACTGTTCTGAAGTTGCGAAAATGGCCATGCGGTTATGCCTCCATTGTCAGCTATGAAAATGATGACACTCTTCTGCAACATGTTTTGAGAGTCCAAAGCTTCGACGACTGCGCCAATAGAGTCGTCCAAGGCTTCCATCATTCCTATGAATCATCAAAAATTATGCTAGTGATTCACTGTAAAAGTGCCTCAGAGAAGTACTTTCTTATATAGTGGCTTCAGTGGTGATTTATATAAGTCATAGTTTCTTGATCTTAGCTCTTAATTCTTTGACATATCCTCTTTATTTATTTCAAGTAAATTTAAATTCTTAAGAATCTATAGGGTGATACAAGGTTGCAGAGGCGTGTTTTATGGGTCAAAATGATACATATTTTTTCTTGCATTTTGACAACGCGGTAATGCAAAAAATCTTACGAAAATTGGAATTCTCCAACCATTTGGCACATTGTTATTTTTCCATTTTTAAGGACTTTCAATCATGATGCTTAATTGAATAGAACAGGAGTCTCCCTCTTTTATTTACTCTTACCTGCATATAATCGCCTTGACGGGTCCGATTAGTAGCTAAATTTTTTAGAATTTTCGGTTTCTTTCCGAACCTCCAACACACCAGGGGCACCAGCGTGCGGGGCTAGGTGTGATAAATAGAGGAACAGTGGTTCAGGTGACTTTTCGTGACCTTTAATTACTTTAACAGCCTCTTCCGTATAAACATCTGTTAAATAGTTGCCCACAACCTCTTCTTTGCTTCGATTCCCGTTGCGGTAACAGTCATACCCAGTAACATTATCCTAAAAAAAGAGGGATACCTGAATTTACACATAAAACAAACAAGCAGTTCCAACGCCAACGCGTTGGAGGGCGCTTCTTTATCACTGCGCATGCGAGGAACGTTTTCATACGGCCAAGCGAGAGTATTGCGGACGGACAATGTATGACAAATTGCCTACGTGAAGGTGGTCCGGCAGCAACATACCCGCCACTAGTCTCTGGAAAACAATAGAAAATAGAAGTTGCGTACGTTGCCAGCGAGCGCGCTGCGAGCGCATCTGTTTCAATTACCTAGCATCGAGTCGGGCCTCTAACTTTCTATTCTCTCTGACATAACCTTAAACCTTTTTTTTTTTTTTTTTTTTTTTTTTTTTTTGCTGGTTTAGTGGCTTATATTCCGTTGGAACCTACAGCCATCGATAGACAGTATTTATTGTCCTTAGACATCATGGGATTTAGGCACATCCATGCTCCAGACTTTCAAATTTTCAGGGATTAAGGCCGAGTGGAATCTGTTTCTGCAGATCCACTCGTCAGTTCCATGAAAATTTGTCGCCACCACCGGGATTCGAACCCGGGACCTATTGACCTAGAGTCAGACGCGCTGACCACTAGGCCAACCTGGCCGGCAACCTTAAACCTTCAACCCGTTGTTCAACCCAGAGCCGCAAACAGCTGACGCTTGACGATGCTGCGCCGAGAAAATGAACCAATCACAAAATAGCACAGTAATACGTCACTAAAATGAAGAGATCACGTGACTGTTCGTGATTTTTTCGAATCAATCTGAAACTACAACCTCGAATAAGAGGCATTTAAGCATAACGAAGCCCCAAAATAGTTTAACCAGGTAATACGTCCGTGCGAGATTGTTATGCTTAAAAGCAAAACATTTCACGAAAACTTTTACGAATACCAGATGCAGAAGAAAATCAAATTTTCCCGGGTGTACCAGAATGGCGTCATTACCCATAAGGCAAAACGGTATGTAGTATAGTACATGTTACATCGGGGGAGTCGAACGGCTGGAAAGGGCGCATCTGGTACCCAGAAGCGCCCAAAATGTAACAAACGTCGTAGAAAGAATGCTAGTGATAATATTAATCCATCTAAGAGAAGAACCTTTTTTATTGAGTTACTGAGCTATATTATACAGAAAGGCCCAGGCCTTTTTTACAGTTGCCTTAGGTATGATTAAATCCAAGAGCGCGGCATATTCGACCCCAAGGAATCTGGATTGGAGGGCCTTGTCGTCCTCAGAGGCTCCTTTGATAGAGCACAGAGGGACCCTCACTTTTTAAACCTACAAGTATTCAGGGTTCCTTGTGCCCCCTTAGGAAAGCCTCTAGGGACGATTTTACTCTCAAATTCGGTTTCTTTAGGGGGTAATTACACATGAAAACAACTTTTTCCGAGGCTCTGCGTCAATTTAGGGGAACTTTCATTTTTTGAAAGGGCGCCTTGAAGGTGAGTATTTCGGATATGGATGTGCCGATTGTGGATTTCATGGTGTCGATTTAGGTAAAAATTCCCCGTGGTTTTTGATTCCAATGAAATAATTTCAAAATTGTGACATAAACCCCGACTTTTGAAGTATGGACTCCCTTTGCACCCCCGAGGGACGCCAGAGGGGCTACATTACCATTAAATTCGCATTTCATGGGGTTGATTTCCTGTTCTTCTCCGTTGTCCTGAACTTCGTCCGACTTAAATCAACCGAAAAAATTTCTGGCACGGTAGGTCCGGGCCACCCTGTACAAAGAGATTTGATGTATAAAAATCATACTCAACCCAATCATGAATGCCGTTTTTATTGCCGACGTATCCGTTGTAGTATCCAAAATGAGAGTGAAAACCACGATGAGTGGGGGTCATGCTTGTTTTTGAACTTCCAAGATGCCATTTACCAATTAGACGAGTAATATACCCCAATTTCTGCAAATACTGAAACAAAAGTTTGATCACATTCGCCGATTTATTCATATGCATCGATCAAAAATAGAATTGAACACAAATAATTTCAATTTTATAAATTGAAAAATAGATATTTTAATACGCTTAGTTGCAGAGTAACAATTTTTCAAAATTGACGCTACTGCGTTCCAAAATAGACCCAGCGTTTTATAGCTACTTCCGAAGGCCACCATACCGATCTGTGAAGCGCATACGGATGTGATATTTCAGGATTGCGGACCTACATATTGACGGGTATAAGTGGTCATAGGACATTTCGTCAACGATTTTTTGTCCGCCCACCTGTTTCTTCCAGTAACTTACGTCCACGCGTTTTTTCGGCATGGGAGTTTTGGTCCACGTGCCAGTTGAGACCCAAAGTTAATTGACCCACACGTAAATAAAAACGACAATTGCTCACGACGTTTTTGGATGAAAATGTATAACGTCTTGGAAGGGGGTTTTGCTGAAATGAGGGTTTGCTTGTTTTGGGCGCTTCTGGGTACCAGATGCGCCCTTTCCAACCGTTCGACTCCCCCGATGTAACATGTACTATACTACATGCCCTTTTGCCTTATGGGTAATGACGCCATTCTGGTACACCCGGGAAAAATTGGATTTTTTTCTGCATCTGGTATTCGTAAAAGTTTTCGTGAAATGTTTTGCTTTTAAGCATAACAATCTCGCACGGACGTTTTACCTGGTTAAAGTATTTTAGGGCCTCCTTATGCTTTAAATACTTATATCCGAGGCAGTACTTTCAGATCGATTTGAAAATATTACGAACAGTCACGTGATCTCTTCATTTTAGTGACGTATTACTGTGCTACTTTGTGATTGGTTCATTTTCTTGGCGCAGCATCGACACGTCAGCTGTTTGCGGCATTGAGCGGAAGGTTTAAGGTTATGTCATGGACCAAGAGAATGAATAAGGACCCCCAACTCCAGTTAGCGGAGACATTAGCGCTGCCTGCGTTCACGCCGTGAATATGGGTCCAGCCAGCGCCGATGTCACCGCCGGCCGGCCGGTCCCTCTCTTCCCCGCGACCCGCGCTTCCCCTCCCCATTGCTGAACTCCTCTTCACGCGGCCCCGCTCCCCCGCGACCTGCGCGCCCTACCTCGCGGCGTCGCGACGCCGCTGTCCGCTAGATCGCGTTGACGCACCAGCTTTAGAGGTTCCGCCGCTCTTTCCCGTCGTCTGATTTACAGTGAATCCTTTATGTTTCCATTCACCACCGACTAAAATTCATCACAAAATGCTTGTGGAAAGTTTCAGGTCTTCGCGGTCGATCTGAAGTTTTGAAGGGTTTTGCGGTAAAAGAATCCCACTTTAAATTCCAGCTTCGTCAGTCTTCGGGTACATAAGTTGGTAGTAATATGCTTTGACAAAGAAGCGCCCTTCAACGCTTGGGCGTTGGAACTGCTTGTTTTTGTTTTGTCTGTTTGGTCCAACAGAGAATAATATATACGTAGTTGAGAGTTTTGGTAAAAATGAGGGAGCGTCAATTCCATGAGACAAAATTCACTAAAACTCTCTACACCTCTTTGGTGTAACAGGACTTGATTATCTTTCAAGAAATTCCCACCTTGTTATACCTGAACCGGATAAACCTCTATATTTGCCTCAGCTAAAGGCTCTTAGATTATTCCTGTGTACGATAAGTATCTTGATTTATTTTGCGAGGAAATATCTGTACATTTAAAGGATGCCTGTCATTCTTAATACGTTCAATTTCGTATAATACTGTGCAACACCTCTGTTGTGAAATAGTTGCTTCAGGCGCCGCCACACGGCGGGCGGGCGGCCAGCGCGCAACGCGCATTGGCGCCTACAAACCTAAGTGAATACTTCAAGCATTGTGCAATGCGTGACGTATCCACTTAGGTTTGTAGGCGCCAGTGAGCCTCTAGCATAGCGCTGGCAGATCGCCGCTCCGCTCTGTTATTAGGCTTTAATATTTATACTCGCATAGTCAGCGTTTTTAACTCATGCTTTTGAAATGTCTGCACACTCTGCATTGCTTATTCTCATTTAAATTGATGGGGGAAAAATATGTATCAATTTATCAAAGGAGAATAATAATATAATGTGTGTTCTTTAAATATTGGTGGTTCCGTGTCAAATTTAATGATTTCCAAAGCACTTTAATTTTTTCTTTTACATTTTGTGCTTTTATTGTGCTGCAACGAGGTGTACGCGCAATCAAACGCTCAAAATTTGACGTATTTGACTCTAAAAGATCGATGTACAAATGGGTTAAAACTAAAGATTGCGTGCTTCTTGGTTTTTTCCCCTCTTTTATTCATTTTTGCAGTTTCTGTCGGCACAACTGCGGCTCATTGAGATTAATGACGCTAGGAAAATGTTTTACAAATATTTGTCTGCATGCGTAGAAGAAAAATCAAGGAAGGTTTCGATGAATTATACGTTGACTAGTTTTTTTTAAGGGAGAATGGCAGTATATAGTCATGAACTATGACAGGAAGTCTACAACGTCGCAAAAGGAGATACGAGATTTCGACCTAACTTCAAACGATAGATACATCAAAATAAGTACCTCAGGTAAAAGAACTTCGTCCAGAGGCATGCCATCTGCGTGTCCAGCAATAAGTGGGAAACCCTGTAGACCTGCAAGTTTCTTAAAATTAATACGTTGACCATGACCTGGTATAGTACTAATTCGAAGATATTATTTAAATGTTTTGTTATATGTTTTTGATCAAACGCTAATAAAAGTGACCAAATTATGCTTTTATTTACAAAGTTCGCTATCTTAATTGGACGTATTTCTACCAAACTGAACTACGTGCATTAAGACATGAGCCCTGAGACCAATAGGAGTATAATGCAGAACAGAGCTCACGTCATAATGCACATAGGTCTGTTTGGCAGAAATACGTTCAATTTACTTTTAAGAGAAAACAGACACTGCAACTCGTTGACTCAAAAGAATATCGAAGTCGAAATATGTAAAAATTATTTAACTGCAGCACGTACTAACCAACTTCCAAAACCAATTACCAATTCCAAATTGGTATTGGCTTCCAATTGGCTTCCAATTACCACGATTGTCAGCGAAACTGCACTGAGAAAAAACTATGGCTTATAAACCTATTAGAGGTAAATATGGAACACCACTAATAGTAGTACCTCTACATATAATAATAGCACATATACCTTAGTTATGGTACCTGTACCTCAATTAGGTACAGAGACCTTAGTATGGTTCACAGACCGAGAATCATTGGTTTATTTACGACTATTATAGGTGTTCCATATTTACCTCTAATAGGTTTATAAACCATAGTTTTTTCTCAGTGTGTAATAATGCGTTCTAAACCCTTTACCTCCTTCACAAAGTTGCAAAATTTCTGACAGAAACTCGTAATGAGTCCCCAGGATGTAAAATTTAATATGAATTTTCTTGATCAATTGAATCATCAATGATTTTGCAAGTTAAATTGCGAATTTTTCACTCGGAAGGGAACATAGAACACTGAGAAAAAACTATGGTTTATAAACCTATTAGAGGTAAATATGGAACACCTATAATAGTCGTAAATAAACTAATGATTCTCGGTCTGTGAACCATACTAAGGTCTCTGTACCTAATTAAGGTACCCCGTACCATAACTAAGGTATATGTGCTATTATTATATGTAGAGGTACTACTATTAGTGGTGTTCCATATTTACCTCTAATAGGTTTATAAGCCATAGCTTTTTCTCAGTGAACGGTACTTTGGGGCTGTCAATAAATTTCGTAGCGCTTTAGGAAGTGGGTGGATCTTCCTACTTTAATGACCTATCGTAACAGTAGTTGAGGGGTATCAAGCTTAGCGTTACGTAACGGTATGTATATTAAATTTGAACTTGTTCTTTTGGTTTTTCTCTTTTTTAAATTTTTATATGCTACTTTTTAGTCTATTAATTTATTCTTGTTTCTCACAAATCAGAGCCTTAATTATTAATGAAACTATTTAATGAAAGTCATCATCATAACCCCTTTTCTGTGACAAAATTGCTTTCAAGTTTTTTTGTGAAGAAGGGGGTGGGTGTCGGGGCAAATGTTACGCAGTAATTTTGGAGGTGTCTTAACCAGCATGACAATCGCGTTACAAGGGGTGAGTGATTGTCAAAATTAGGAAAAAATGCGTCACGTAAATTACGGACAGCTTGGAGAAAAATAGAACCGCGCTGAGTACCAGAGGATGGACTTCATCACATGGGACGGATGATGATTTTGCTTTAACATTCCATTCCGCACTTGGGCACAGCCGACACTTGTCCCCAGCACATTCCTCCTGTACTTCCGCACAAACTTCCTCTGCTAGGTGACATGTTTTCCTGCAGCCCACCACATCCGGCGGATATTAAAGCAAAGTTGGTGCTGAGTACCGTTCTATTTTTCTCCGTGAGCCACATTAAACTTTTTTTTCGGACTTTGATTACTTAAATTGAACACCATATAAGGTTAGCTAAACAAAGTTCATTCACCATAACCGCCAGATACATACCCATTCTAATGGGGTATTTTCCCGTTAGCAAAGCAGCCCTGGATGGCGAACAGCAGGGCAAAGCGTAATGACGGTTTAGGACGATACCATTGTAGGCCAAAGCGTCGATGTTTGGCGTCGGTATCTGATTCGATCCCCTGAATCCAACGTCGTTCCATCCCTGAAAGTGCGTGAATTGGTGCACCGTGAACTAACAGGACTCCACATTGCAATAAAGGAACAGCTAGTCTGGCTCATCTATAAAAATACTTATCTGCATAGAAAAACTGCGCAGTCAGAAATTTTCGTGTCAGCCGGCCAGGTTGGCCTAGTGGTCGGCGCGTCTGACTCTAGGTCAATAGGTCCCGGGTTCGAATCCCGGTAGTGGCGTCTAATTTTCACGGAATTTACGAGTAGGTCTGCTGAAACAGATTCTACTTGGCCCTAATCCCTGAAAATTTGAAAAGCCTGGAGCATGGATGTGCCTCAACCCCTTGACGTCTACGAACAATAAACATAGTCTAAAGTTGGCTGAAGTTGCTAGACACGAAACCATAAAATCAGCAGAAAAAAAAATTCTTGTCGACGATTCGAACAATCAGTAATGAAGTACCTGGTACCCTACCTCCGTCAATCTAAACATATTGTTCATGAAATATGATGGGATAAATAATTAAATCAAATAAAAACCTCCGAAATTCTTTTGAAATTGCGGGATACACTGGAAAAAAAACACATTAGATCTAGAGTCCAGACTCTTGAAAACATTGACAGTAAAAAGGACTCTTGATTCAATCAGATTTAAGCTTAAATTAAAAGGAAATCCGCTCAAATTAAGAGGCTTGCTTCTTGATTTAGGCTTAAATCTGATTGAATCAAGAGTATTTTTTCTTGTCGATGTTATTAAGAGTCTGGATTCTAGATCCAATGTATTTTTTTTTTCCAGTGTAATTGATCCATGGGGTCATCCTTAAGTTACGTAACGTTAAATTTGCGGGGTTTTTACCCCCTCCCCCGTCTGATTCCTTTGTGGCCCGGAAACACTGTTGTGCATGATCTCTTTCCACCCACTCCCATGAAAACGACGCTTATCCTGGACCCGTCCTCAAAAAAACGATACTGCGAAAACGACCCTGGCGTATGGAGCGTATGTCCCTTCCAAATTATTTCATTCAATTTTTTGTGACGGTATTGCTTGATCCTCCTGGACTCATGCAGTGGTGGAGCTTGAGAGGCATTGAAGGGAGGGGGAAGGTCATTTCGCTTCAACAACTTGCACTAGCTGGAGAAAGGAAGAGGGAGGACGCAACCAGCTTCATTATGGAGCCCGCATTATGGCAAGTCACGCAATAAATTTTTCAGCAAATTCAATATTACGGGAACTTTAGGAATATTGAGATAGCTTTATTTTGCAGAGTGGGCTACATAAAACTATAAAAAAAGTTTTCAACTTACCAGATCGTCTGCGATAATGAATATTATATGAGGTTGATCTGGATTCCGGGCAGCAGTAAAATACCACACACATTGAGTTACTAATAAGAGTATTTTGATCTTTCCGTGAGAAAACATGCTGTTGTATGGTATGAGGATACTCGCGGGAGAAGGGCGCGATGTCAAATGGGGAAACGTGAGTTTGCCTCATGATAGAGGAAGTTACTATACCCCCTTTCCTTCATAATTTGTTGCTTATTTTGATTTGTCAAACTTTCTAGGAGGTGGTAGCTGTCTCAGCTGTAATGTGACCATCAGATCGAATGAAAAGCAAAAACCAATTTTGACCGAAACCAGGACCAAATGAACTACCTTTTGCAACAAGGAATGACTTTTTCTGACTCATCTCAAAAATAACGTATAAGTCATTATATTCCTTATCTTGGTAGGAGCTTTCAATGATGAATTAGATATTATAGCCCCATAGTGCAACTTGTGGTCCACATAAGGTTAACATCAATTCTCGACTTGGCATGGTTAAAATTTGGTTAAAACACCCAACATGAGCTGTTATCAGATCGTCTCAAACTTACTTCTAATTTTCGTGTGCGTTTACTTCGATTATCATTATTTGGCCATATATCCGGATATCCGGATTTCTGGTAGTTTTATATAAAAAAAGCAAGCCCTACTGGCACGCTTAAAAAAATTGTTTTATGATTTTCTTTCACCTAGGACTTTTGGTTTAACTTTTCCAGGTGAAGTAACAAGGGAATTAATAGCTTGAGTCGTCGGCGGAACAAGCATTCTTTTCGGCGAGTTGGGCATAGAAAGACATCTTACGGAGTCGGGTGCAGGGAAATTTTCAACTCCAAAATAGGAGTCTGCGGCTCTCGTAAATATTTAGAAAACTTTAATGTATTGGGAGAAATTTTCAGCTGTTCTTACGGAAAATATTTGAGATAAAATTTCAAAGATCTGAAAAGTCAACCTCTTTTTTTACAAAATTCTCCGCATCAGTAAGTCCATGTGCCCCTCAAAGGAGGAACATATGGACACAACAGTTCCTCCTTCCCTGTTCCACTCATGACCATGGTACCATACGATTAAAACAGCCACAGTCGTGTGAGATATTCCACGAACCAAAAGCCTTCACACTTGATGCCGGGAATAACGACAAACTGAGATGTTTAAATTCCAGGAAAAAACTTTTACTACAAACACTTCACAATTCCATGGTTGTTGGAACAGGATATCAAAATTTTAAATGTGCAGAATACGCATATCAAAAGAAAAAAAACGTTTTTAAGTTAAACCATGAAGTTGACTTCCCCTTACATAGGTGTCTTTAACTGAATCTTCTAAAACCATAACTGAAGAACGCGAATTTCAAGTAGTGGGAGAAACTCCAACAAGGAAAAGTATGATAATAATGGAGTTGTTCATGTTGAGTATTTCACTACAAAGTTTTTTATTAAGTGGACGTCTACGCTGAACCCGTCGCAAAAAAAGAATTAAATTGATTCATGAGTTTGTGTTATCTTTTGTGAAGAGATCAAAAGCTTAAGTTTATGACCGTAGAGACTAGGAGGAAGAATCCGGACACATCTTGACATTTATTTGTTTTACATAATATTTGAGAGTGTCTGAAGAACACGGTGTTAGCATAAAGCGCTCAATAATGTTGTAAATGAAGTAATTTGCAAAAAAAGTACAATATAGTTGAGGCGTTGGGTGCAGAAAGGGCGTATCTTGGTTGTGATATTTTAGAATCTCTACTGCTAGTTGCTGTAGTTTGTATTATAGAGACTGAATCATTTGGTGAATTTTCTGAAAAATTTCGCTTACAGCATTGTAAAATCATGAGGAAAATTTAGTAAAAGTTCTAAGAAATTCCATGCATTTGCTTTAAGTATAAGTAGTACATGAAACGCGAACAAAGATCTTCAGACACCGCAACTAAGAAATGCCCTCTCTGCACCCAGCACTTCCATTTCGGGTAGAGCACACGATGGCCTATGGGTATGTTGCACATAAGAGATACATCCGAGTGAATGAGCATAATTATAGTACAATTTCACAAAAATTACGATAGATACGTAAAAGGCCCGAGCACGAACGAGCACACCCCATCTTGCATAGTTCTGTTTGACAGAATTACGTCCAATTGTCCATAAGGAATTGTTGAATCCCCGAAAGTAAGAAATTCCACCTGTCGCCAAGAGGCCACTGGAGGGTCTCTGGCTCTGGTTTGTTTCAAGCCAAAAGTGGATCATCTCAGTCCAACCATGGAGCCCAATAACCATCCCAGTTTTTCGGATGTGCAGCCGGGTCAAACTCAGCCTCTTGCGATTCGACCAACTGCGCGGCATAGCCCTCCAAGAGTTCTTCCAGTGCATCAACAACCGATGGATGTTGATCGGCCACGTTGTGGAACTCGCAGGGATCCTGTTGGATGTTGAAGAGACACGGCGCTTCGTTGCACCGATCCGAAGGGACCAGAGGATCGGTGCCGTTGGAGGCGGCTATTCTCTCCGCGCACGATGACGTCATTTCTAAGCTGGCTCGGCGCTCTGCGTACTCCTCCCGAAGATCGCTTTGGAGTCGATCCCGGCTGAGGATTTTGGACACTTGACTGTTTGTGACGAGTTTCATTGAATATTCCTCACCGTTTCGTCCTGTCTCGCCGTAATAGAGCTGCGTGAAATTCACGAGGTGGTTGATATTTACTGGAAATTAAGCAAATCTAAATGTTATTGATTTATACCAGGAGAATAAACCTCGTGACTCCTATGTGGCCCACTGAATTATTGAAACTGATGGATAAAGCAATAGACAAAGGAGGAGAGCATAGGGAGTATGGAGCGATCTTAATGGTTGACATAATTGGTTCTCCTAGACTAAGGAAGGAAATGATGGACTAACTGTCGGGTCTTTATTGGATTGCCGTTAGTTAGTCCATTACCTACCTCCTATGTCCATTACCTACCTCCTATGTCCATTGCCACCACCTGCTTCCACCAATAGGATCCCTCCAAATCCCTTTTGTCGTCTTTGTCTATAGCTTTGTCTATCAGTTTCAATAATCGGCCCGCTGGAGCGCCTCACGCTCTCGAAGAACCGCTTCTGGACCATCTAAATATAGCGGCCTCATCTAGGGACTATCTCCTGTCAATAGCCGCAAAAATCACGAAAACTGACACAGTAGATTTTCAGAACGTACTGGGACAAAAAATGAACGTATACGTTGTTTAAATGAACGCATTTCTGCCAAACGGAACTATGTGCATTAAGACATTGAGACTGGCATTGACATTGAGTGCACTGAGATCCATGAGAATATATGCTTAACAGGGCTCACGTCATAATGCACATGGTTCCGTTTGGCAAAAATACATCCAAATTGGAGAATGTTATGACGACCAAAAATTATTGACAGATTGACCGATTATCGAATATTTCTAAAGAGTGTTGTAAAACCATCCTTAATATAGAGAGAATTTAACTTTAAGTACTCGTTTAGAACTCAAGAGTAATGAGATGATTTTATTACCTCATAATGAATAAGACAATGTATTTTTATGCTATGCACAAACGTCACAACGTCTATATAATATGAGATTACCTTTGACTAGTTTCCATTCATCCACAATGATAGCCCAGTCACCTAATTTCTCGTTGATGTTGACGAGAAGGTGATTTCTCGGGACATCGGTTCTCTCATCTACCAAGTTATACCACTGATTTACTCCATCTAAACCTTTTAACGTGGCAACATCTCCTCCTGAAGGTGATTGATAATTAAATTAGTAAAGCATAAAGTGAAAATTGATATCTGTGATCATTTAGAATACTTTTGCAATAATGAACACATTTCTCACTCTTTATAGAAACAACTATTCATATGAGCTATTATAGGTGATTTTATGATTGAGCCAGCTGTAGAAGTTCCATATTGCAAAATTGTTCTGCTTAAGATGAACGATATCAACAAAAGAGTAAGCATAGCAATAGCTTAAGTTTACCACAGAAAAAATGATGTTTGTAAATTGCTATTAAAAGATTTTCTATTGGAATTTCAGGTAAAAGTAGAACCGGAGAACTACCTTGCTGCATCTTAGATGTCTGGCTTGTATCCTACCTGCTGCTGAGTAGAGAGTTGGGAACCAGTCCGATATGTGCATGTAGTTGGCAGAAGTTCGGCCGTTGCGCCTGAAAAGACGACTCCAAGCGACGGCCACTCCCCTCACACCGCCTTCAAATGGAGACAGTTTCAGCTGAAATCATATTTGAAAGCTTCAAACGCGATACTATTTCAAGTTTTGCAAAAGAGCTCTTTCTGCAATTCTTTTGATGCTCATCATAAAAAGTTCAGCCTTTTACTTAAAACCTCTGATAAAAATTATAAAAGGTAGTAATTTTCAACGCTGTCCATTCGTCCAGTGTCCTTAAAATCAGCCATAAAATCCACAGGAGGGGACTAAAAGAGTTATTAGCAAGCAAAAATTAAGGCTTGTGGATTTTAAGTTTACAGAATTCTACGGCAATTGATTCACCGCAGCTTTTAATAAAAAAAACAATCGATTCGAGCTTTATTTTGCCGTGCTAACGAAGAAAACCGTATGAACCTTCAGGCGTTGCCAAATTTCCTTTCAGTAGATCATGAATTTTCGGGAAAATTTGTAAATGTTTTTCCTCCAATTTTTCAGATAATTTTTTTCGCAATTAATTGGATGCTCCTAAAGTTCCTGAATATCTTATGGACAAATATTCATAACTTTCCTCGAAAATAACTATTTTCTGAGAGGAAATTTGGCAACTCTCGAGGTTACCCAATGAAACAGCAGGTCAAATATCTTGGTAAAAATACAATTAAAACCATTATTCATGTGTTGGATAATTTTTGATGTCAGTATCGTAAGATAAATCTTGGAAAAATCATTATCAAGGTGGGAAAAAGGAGGGCACCCTTGTTAAAAAACACCGATGCTATGACTAAAATCCAGAAATTCAACGGACTTACTCCTCGAAGAGGCCAATTTGATCCAGTGTTCTGATGTTCCCGCGTCGGCGCAGCGCTCATACCACCATTATCAGAGATGAATATGATGATGCTATTCTCCAACATATTCTGCGTGTCTAAAGCTTCGACAACTGCACCGACGGAATCATCAAGAGCCTCGATCACGCCTAATTTAAAAACAATCAAAATTTAGAAAAAAAACAAGGTAAATAATCTGCAACAAAAATATGGGTGTGCACTCAAGCGACTTATACCCAATAAACTACCTACTGACCAAGTAAAATATATCCAAATTGACTTCCACAAGTAATCTTTTAAGCCTTTTGTGACTTCTTAAAATCTGGAGCCACTTTTAGATGCCCACACGTTTCTCGAATGTGATTCAGATTAAGTTATTGTCAAATCATAAAATTGTCGACACTGAAGACTGTAAAGGAAGCGAAACTTTAAGTAAATGTAAAAAAAAGTCTGATATATCCATCTATAGTCTGGTAGTTCTATTAGAAAGCGCAAATGTCTTGTTGAATTGATATGCTAATATATCTAGTAAAAGTCCCCAAAATTGCAGCAATTCGTGATGGGGTTCGATGAGAACAAGGTTCTTGTGATGATAAGAAACCAAAATGACACACCTAAATACCAGCTTTAAGAAATAGCTGTAACTCGCAAACTACTTTCTAAATCCTAAATTTTAACTCTTTGGAAGTATTCCAGAATTTAAAAATGAAAAACAGGTAAACTGAGAATAAAACTTGATAAATTTTTAGGTTTTGCCGTTTTTAACCTTAGTCATAATTCATTTCAGGCGGCTTTACAAATCAAATTTTATCCTAAAGCGTCAATTAGAAGGGCCCCAACAAAACAATTGCTTCCTCCCCACAGTTTGAAGTTGATCTTTGTGAGGGAAAATTTCCGACAAAGAATTCTTGAGCTTTCTTGGAATTTTTTGAAGTTTCGCCGCCCCAATTCAGCAAATTTTCTCTCTCCAAGCAACTTTTTCCCTCTAAAATCACTAAGAATTTATATTTACATCATATAACGGGCCCATTAAAAAACATGTCAAGTTCATTCTTTACCTGCATACAATTGCCTCAGAGGATCCGAGATGAAACTGTATTTTTTAGCATTTTCAGTCTCATTTCGCACTTCCAAAACACCAGCATCGCCTGCATGACCGGCCAAATGTGAGATGTAGAGAAACAACGGAGCTGCAGATTTGCTATGATTTCTTATGATATCTGTAGCCTCCCTCGTGTAGACGTCGGTCAAGTATTTGCCCTCCACTTCATGTTTACTTCGCTTTGTATCGCGGTAACAGTCGAACCCAGGAATCATCATCTGAAAAAAATGAGATATTAGTGCTTGAAAATACCCCAAATAAACTGATAGTCTACTAGTATACTACAGTACCTAGTTTAACGATTTACCCGCGGGTTCTACATGACTTTAAACATTAAAATTGTGGGACAACAACGCAGAGTAGAACAAGCCAAGGGCGAAGTTGGACATGAAGTTTGCAACTGTAACTGGAAAATTTTGATGTTTAATTCGCCTGAAGGACCAGTCAATGAAGTGCAATGAGGGATATTTTATGGTGGGAAAGTTAACAGGTGGCAAGAAAATCTCCACGATCCTTCGAGGATTGCAGACTCGCATTGTACACTGGTTGGAGATTGTGACCACCGCAACGCGTGAGGTGGTAGGTCAGACATCGAGAAATTACAACGATTAAAGCTTGCACCCTGCTGTGCGTGCAATGCGTCAAGTATAAAGTATTCTTACAATCTTGTGAGCGCTAATATGCTTCTCACGCCAACTGACCAACTGCAATGCGAGAAGTATTCATGCAGGCTTGTAGGCGCTATGCGTGTCGCACCGACCGCACCGTTTCGCGCAATGCGTGAAGTATTCATGTAGTCGTGCAGGCGCTGATACACGTATAACACCGGCGGCTGCACTGTGTTTTGCGCGATGATTCGAACTCGCGTTAGAATAATCGCGGCACCGAATAATGGGGTTTGAAAGGCGCATGCTGTGTTTGGATGCCGTATAAGCATATTCCAACGTTGCCTCGTTTCTCCTGATAAAATATTTTTTCCGAAAAAAGTAAGGAAAGTTCTCAATGTTTACTTTTTTAGATTGAATGGACCATTCAACAAGGTACGAATTTGAGCACCTTGATACATGGTTCTTCATCAGAGTTTCACGTAGAACACGATTTGCGCAAAGAACTCTGCTGAAATCAAAGTCCTAACTAAGAAATTGACGTTTTTATTTTAAATTGGTCACGGGAAATTTGAATTGCCCGGTCACAAAAAAACAATATCCTACGCGAGTCAAATCGTGCACTAAAACGGTTTTAGTAGACTACTCAATCGAGCATTGTTTCTGTCGTACCGTGTGTTGTTCAAAATGTGCACAGCTTTCTATACCTTGTCTGATGGTTCATTTTTTAATTCATGGATGTTGTTTTTGCGTTAAATACTTACATTGCAAATAGCGTTCTTGTAGCCAACAAAAGCATTATAGTACCCAAAATGAGAATGGAATCCGCGTCGTGTTGGGGTCATGGCGGTTTTATAGTAGCCCAAGTGCCATTTTCCAACCATACGAGTCACGTAACCAAGTTCTTGCAAGCGCTGGGGAAAAAGTAAGAAAAATGGTTCGGGCATAAGAACAATAATACCATGAAATAAAAATATAAACGAAGAAATTTTATGAAGATCAATGTTATGTAACTGTGAAATTGACTTAAATTGCAGCATCTATTTTGAAGCAAAATCTGAAAAGCGTACCTTTTTAATGCGGTAGCAAGACAAGAAAATGCAGTATTTAAAGTTGACAAATAAATACAAATTATCTTAGGAGCGTCTCTCGTGATTGAAATCAAACAAAGACAAAATTCTTGGATGGTGAAACTCATCTTAACTGCTTTTCAATTATTTGTTGTATGGAGTTCAATAAGTACGAAAATACAATAAAAGGGGAAACTATATTCTTAAAATACTTCACACTACTTCGTTGATGTAATCACCTCAGATAATAATACTTCATTCAACGGTATGCCCTCTGCTGCTCCTGCCATGAGCGGAAGACCTTGTAAACCTGAAAATTCATAATTATGTCAATTGTATCTGGAACCATAAAAGTTACATCGACCTAGCCGATTGCGGCCATGATTCGTAAATTTTAATTATTACGAAAATAAGATGAAACTATCAAAAACTTACAATTAATCTCTGAACATTTCACGGGTTTACTGACAAAAACCACTTTAGCTAATTAGAGCTCGCTAACAATGCTCGCAATATTAGGCTCGAGATTATGCTTATTGAATGCTTATTGAAAACAGCTGGAATAAAAATGAAGTTTATATTAAGGAATATACGATTTCAAAGTCCTGTCCTTTGTCTTCAGTCATTCTGTTTTGCTTTTTGTTTTGCTTGGGTTTTTTACTTTTCCTCCGCGTATTTAAACTCCTGTTAAGATGTAGTCAGGTTTTGCTCTCTTTGATATGTTCTTTCTGTACTTCAATTTGTATTCCAGTCGGACAGATTTATCAAAATCAGCCTAACACTATGAGCCGTTGCCTAATTTCTTGTCAAACTTTATTTTTTAAACTGAAAACTACCGGGAACATTATAGTTTGAAATTTTATGAATTATTGATTATCATAGATAAATTCACAGAAAGTTTCGATGCGTGGTTTATTTCGATTTTTGTTCACAAGAAATAACATATCGACGGTGAAACTACCAAACCACGTATCTCGTTTGCGGTGTTTAAAAATCTACGCTCACATTTTATTTTCTTGAAGTAGACCAAATCAATATCATTCCTTGAAATTTTCACAGAATTTTTTCCGCACGAAGAGGAAAAATCACAGAAATTTTCAAGACTGGACGTTAAGTAGTTTTTCATTTAAAAAATAAAGTATGACAGGAAGTCTGCGACGTCGCAAACCGAGATACGTGGTTTGGTAGTTTCACCGTCGATATGAGACAATCAGGCAACGTTAAATTCAGTTGTTAAGTTGATTATGGTTACGTCTATTCTATAGTAGGACTCTCAGTTCGCGTAATTTGTAAATATGTACATACATACATACATAAAGTCGCGATTATAGCGCCGCCTCGCGCTCTGCGACGCCCAATCGCCATTGCCCCCTATCCTCCCAGAGATCATCAGGCAATTGGCACCCTCTGATCTCCTCCTCCACCCCTTGTCGCCAACCTTTCACAGGACGCCCACGCCGTCGCCTTCCGGGAGGAACCCAATCGAAGACCTGCTTGGGCAACCGATCATCTGCCATCCTTCGCACATGTCCATACCAGACCAACTGCTTGGACCTGATATCGTGCACGATGTCCTTTTCCACACCCATTATCTCGCGTACCCTTTCATTGCGGATACGCTCTCTTCTCGATATCCCAGCAGACCTTCGCCAAAAGTCCATCTCGGTTGCCCTAAGCATGTCTTCAGTTCTTTTCTTAAGTTGCCAGACCTCACTCCCGTAAGTTACGATACTCTTCACGATGACGTTGTAAATTTTCCTTTTGGTCTCCTTGGAGATACTCTGGTCCCAGAGAACCCCATTTAGCATCGCGATAGCTTTCCTGCCTTGCACATTCCGATCTTTAATGGCCCGATCCAAATTTCCGTCCTTAGTTAACCAAACTCCGAGATATTTATACTCTTCACAGTCCAGGATCTTCCGGCCATCCTCCAGTTCAATGCTTTGCTGATCACCACCGATAACCAACTTCTCCGTCTTAACCACATTTACTTCCATTCCCCACTTTCGGTATACTTCCACTAGCTTCCGCGTCATGTAATTCGCATCTTCTTCGTCCTGAGCTATTACCACCTGATCATCAGCAAAGCAAAGAGTATAAAGGGTGCCATCTTCACGTAGCGGGACGCCCATTCCCGAACAGCATCTTTTCCATTCCTTTAAAACTTCTTCCAGGTACACTTTAAATAAGGTTGGCGACAAACAACACCCTTGTTTCAGTCCTTTAGTAATTAAAAACCCCAACGATAACTCCCCATGCGATTTAACCCTAGAGAAAGCCCCACCATAAAATTCCTTAATAGCACTAATTAGTCCCCCACTAAAACCCCTTTTGTTCAAGGCTTCCCAAAGTTTCATCAATGGCACACTATCGTAAGCTTTCTGGAGATCCACAAACACTAAATGTAATTCCTGGCCAACTCCCTTCTTTTTCTCTATGACGTGGATGATGGTAAATAAGTGATCAATCGTTGACCGACCGGCTCTGAAACCTGCTTGCTCTTCCGCTTCCTGTTCTTTCCACTCCTCTTCAATTTTTGCTTTCAAGATTTTTCCATACACTTTGCTCAGGGTACCTGCAACCGACAGTCCTCTATAATTATCACACTCATCTTTTCTACCCTTCTTCTTGTATATAGGTGACACCCAAGACTCTTTCCATTCTGTCGGTACCTTTCCACCGTCCAAGCAATCTTGCATCAGGTATCTCAACCGTTGAAACAGCTTGCAGGTTCCACACTTGATCAACTCAGCAGGGATATTTCCCGGACCTGGAGCTTTATCGTTCTTCAGCTCTCGTACGGCCTTTACCACGTCCTCCATATGGATCTCCAAGTTATGATTATCGTTAGTATACTCCAAGCTTACGCCTCCATCTTGAAATTCAGGTCGCCTTTCTGTCAGTAAATTTTTAAAATACCCCTCCAGTTTATCAATGGATATCGGAGATATTAAGTCACGCTTCATGTCCCTTCGCAGCCCTTTCAGCAACTTCCAGCTCTCAGTGCTTTTCCTTCCTCCTATGTACGTGTCTATTTTGTTACAGCTCCTCTCCCAAGATTCGTTCTTTTTCTTGGTTATGAGCCTTCGTACCTGCGTCTGAGCTTTTTTATACGCCTCTTTGTCTTCTGTTTTTTCTGAGGAAAGGAACTGATGATATTTTTTCCGTTTCTCCTGAATCTCCTTCTCAATTTCTTCGTCCCACCAGTAAGGTTTTTCGCTAACTTTCCTATCATCAGCGACACCAAGAGCTTCCATTGCTGCCGAGTGAATGCAATCCTTCAGGAACTGATACTGCTGTTCGGTATCACCGTCCCTTGATTCGCCCAACTTCTCATCCAAGCGCTTTCCATATAAAGCCCTTACACTTGGATGCTGCAAGCTGTCAATGTTATAGTTTACAAGCTTGACACGATCTTTTTGTTGGTGAACTTCTTCCTGTGCTTGCCTGGTCTCCTGGCTCCCTTTCACTGGGAAAGCTATTTTCGCCCCGAGGAAATAATGATCACTGCCGCAGGAAAGACCTCTCCACACTCTAACTTGCTGAATCTTCATTCCCGTGTCTTGTCTGACAACCACATAATCAATGATTGATTTCAATCCGCGAGTAGACTGAACCCAAGTAAATTTATGGATATCCTTGTGTTGGTAGAACCCATTGAGCACCTTCATGTCCCTTTGCTCACATACGTCAATGATACGGGCTCCGTTATCATTTAGTGCCGCCTCTCCGAAAGGGCCGACGATCTTACTTTTAATTTGACGTCCTATTCTACCATTGAGATCTCCCAACACAATGATTTCCCTCCTGGATCCAATCTTACCAATTTCCTCGTTCAATTCTTCGAAAAATTGGTCCTTCACTGCGACAGTGGAATCATCGTTGACTCCATACACTCCCAAAATGGTGATTTTATGGCCAAACACTGTCATATTCATCTTTATCATTCGGGGGTTAACAGCTTCCCATGTAGTGATGCACTTCCGTAGGCTCTTGCGAATAAGAATTGCAACACCCTGTTGAGCTCGCTGATCTTTTTCCACGCCACTATAAAACAAATCGTATTCCTTCACACTTACAGAGCCTTGTCCTTTCTTCTTCGTTTCTGTTAATACCGTGACATCAAATCCGCGACTCCCTATCTCCGATACCACTTCCGTCATTTTCGTAGAAATTCCTTGTACGTTCCATGTTCCAAAAACCATCATCCGTTTACGTAATTTTTTCCGATAAATCCGTTTATTTCCATTTGTACCGAGGCAATTGTTATTGGGTCTTTTAACAGTATTCCTTTTTCCGAGTATCGGGGAGTTAGCCCGATGACTCAACCCCCAACCTGGAGGACCGGGGTTTGATTTCGGAGTTTCCTCTCCTAGACAGGTTGCTTCCACTACAGCTGAGAGCCCTGTCTGCCCTTCCAATGGGTGGTTCATACGCCTTGAAGCCGGTGACCATCTCCACTACCCCATGAGGCAGGGGTTACCAGCTGGGGTCCGCAGGATTGCTAAACCTGTGACATCAGTCCCCCATACGGGAATGAAATATGTAAATATGTAAATATGTAAAAACATAAAAATATTATACTACCTCAGAACTGCTCTGTCCTGCTAAGGAATAACGCAGAATGAAAATTCGAGAGTTGCCAAATTTCCCTTGATAAAACATGCATTTTTGACAATATTCATGCATATATTCCCTTGAAATTTTTAGATATTTTAGATTAAATTGCGTACAAACTTGTCTAAAACTTCTGGAAAATAATATTCGCAATTTTCCCAGTAAAATAAAATTTATCAAAGGAAACTTGACAACGTCTGAAGGCTCATACGACGTTCCTCCTTAGCGCGGCAGTGCTCTTACCCATTCGAATTGGATATTTTCCAGTCAGCAGCGCCGTTCTCGACGGTGAGCAACACGGTAGAGTATAGTGTCGATCAAAAACGATGCCATTGTAGGCAAGTGCATCGATGTTGGGTGTTGGAATTTGGTTTGAACCTCGGAAGCCTACGTCGTTCCACCCCTAGGAGTGAAAAGAAATAATTACATCCTTAAAAATTTCGGCTGTTTATTGTTCGCAGGTCATTTTCATAAATTTCGGAACGATATCCATTGTTGCCAGATAGTGCTGACAAATCAGCAAATTTTCCCATTTGAAATATCCAAATTTTATCGTACAATCAATTAACTTTGGTATTGACCACGGAGCGGAGTTGACTCCAGTAGGAGTAGCTTGTACCCTCATAGGGAAAGAATGAACAACTAGAAAATTTGAAGGTTAGATTTGATCAGGTCATGTAGCTCTTAGGGCCCGAAAATGCAGCCGATCTATAAACTCAAATTATCCAGTGGTACTAATTCAAATTCCGAGAGTAGGTACACTGATCAAGAATTATAAAAGAACGTATAAAATTCTGATTTCTCATACATTTATTCTTAGTTTCAAACTCTTAATCCTTAAAAACGTCTTTTTACAATGCACTGTCGGCCCCATTAATTAAGTTTTCAAATGCATAGGATGGCAGCGGTACTTTACGAGTGATTTTTGTTTTTCACGTTGTCGATGTCGACCTTCTGGGCCCCAGGGGCGACATAAATCGAAATAAAATCAATTCCCGAAATATTTTCAAATGATTTAATTTGTATGCACTTTGTTTCGACTTACCACATCGTCTGCAATTATTAATATTATGTGAGGCTGCGCTCGTTTTCCGAATGTTGTGCCAAAAAACAAAAAACACTCTCCGAGCAAAAACACCGTTTTGATCAAATTATTGCAAAACATATTTAAGAGAATCTGCGCTATGATTAGGAAAATAACACCATTCAACCTATCAAGAAGAAATCTGAATTGAATTGGTCACTTCACTAGTGTAGGCTTGTTTACTCACAAATATTAAAATGAATGTAAGTCAATATGACATCAATCAGTGCATTTCACTGTGAGATAGCGAATAGTGCTCGAATACTATCTTAAAACCATTTATGATGTTTATACGAAACTGGCGTATCGATTGCTACTTTCATCTTGATGATTTTTAACGTAACCAAGTATGTCTTTTTGCAATATCTCTCATGACTCTTAGCGTCATAATCGTCATTATGAGGTAATAAACTTGGAGGCTCATTACTTTTGAAAAATTATCTCATTGAGTGTTTTGACAATGACGAAAGGTGTATTTTTAGTGGTGCGTCTTCGAGCGGTTTGTTCAAGAGAAAGTACATTTGCACGTTTCAATATCTTTATTTTAAGTACATCTTTGCCGCTCAGCATTTATGGCTGTAGAGACCACAAGTATCCTGCCGTGATAGCGAAAAGAGCAGTAAGTGTCAAATTTTCGAAATCGAGTTTCCCTCAAAATTCGTCTGATCTCCTTTGGATGAAATCACTGACATATTTAAAATAGCAACATTGATCTTAATTTTATGAAAACGAGACACATTAGAAAGCCTAGAGTGCGCAAAAAATGACTTAGTTTCAGGCAAGACAGCAGTAAGTGACATTATTCATCCAGGGAGCCAATAGAAACAGTGGTTTCATGTAAAGTGCCGCCCTCTTCTGCCAATTCCTAACCTGAAAATGTGTTTGTTTTGTGTCCAAAACGTGACCACGAAATCATGCAGTAGATAGCACTTTGTGCTCATTCGATATCATTCGTGCCTCGCCGCTGGACTACCGGTATTTACATCATCATTACAGAGTCATGTCCTTAATATTCCGGAACGGATTCAGAATAGAAGTTTAATATCATAGAAAACGGGTTAAGTTCAAATGATTAATGCTGAATAGTTAGAATGGAAGTTATGAGGAAAAAAAAAGATATTCTCATATTTTCTTTCAATTAAAAAAAATATAAATAGGTAGGGAACATAAGAGAAGCTTGGAGGACAAGGCGCATAAGTGCAGTTTTTGCTATTTTAAGAAATACGTGTTTAAAGTTTCAAAATTAGGTACATGGAGCCTTGCGGCAGAAAGGAAGTTTAAATTCACTTCTTGATGCCTCAAAGTTGGATTTTAGTTGTGAATTTTTCCCAGAATATGCTTTCAAACTAGTTTCAGATGAGTTCATGAAAAACTCATTTTTTTCAAAACTCCACTCATATGTGCCTTGTCTTCCAAGCCCCTCACATATGCAAGCAAATAATGATTTTGAAGAACAAATGGAGCATGTGTTTATTCAAATTTTGAGTCATACAAGCGTTTACATTACTCACTTATACCTACATGACATGTTACTGCCAAAATAGTAGTCAATGACCGCTATATTTGTGATAGAATCAGGGAAAATATCTCTAAGGGTAAAAAATTGAGATTACTGTACTAGAAGTTGAAAGTTGAAGCTTAGCAGCATCATTCATTTCGCGCAGAGAACACCCGTATTCATTTTTTTCGAATTTCAAGATCGCAAGTCTCATGAAACTGAATAATTCATGTACCAAATTTGACGAAGAAATTCAACGTAATAAAGGCGTGGTATTTTCAGAGGAAAAATATAGCATTCGAGTGCAGTTCGATAGCAGTATCGGTTGCGATATTTTTCCTCTAAACAAACCACGCCTTTATCGTTGAATTTCTTTGTCAAAATTTGGTACCTACATGAAATCTTCAGTCTGATGACAACAGAGGTGCGATCTCAAAATTCGAAAAAAATGACGAGTAGCTGAAATTATCGAGCCAATCGATGCGATATATCGCACGTCGCTCTGTCACACAAATGGCGTCCGTCAAATCACCTTAACAGAGACAAGAGATCCTCCACTGGCCTCCTGGCGACAGGTAGAAGCTTTTACTTCCGGGGATTCAACCCTTCCTTATGGACAATTATATGGGAGAAACAGCCATCACTCTTTTTTCGGCTGTTGATCTACCTACATGGTGGATGATGAGCTTCGGGTGACGTCATGAGCCAAACAAGTTCCTCAAACTTCGGCTTGTTTGCAAAACGAAACTGCCAACACGTTGTTTAACATCAACCATGTAGGTAAATCAACAGTTAATTTTTGAAGTCCCGAAAGTAAAAGCTTTGATAGCCGAGATAGGAGTGGAGGGTCTCTTGTCTCTGCACTTTAATTAGTCTTACTGTGTATGACTGTAAAAACCTATTCTTTTAGAATCTCCTGAACAGTGTTTGAAACTCACCTATAAGTTTTAGGAGCCAAGTGGCGCATCAAGCCCAATTTTTAGGCGCCATTGAAGATTTTTTAGGGGCCAAATTGACTTTTTGCCTACATATTACGGCGCATTTAGTGAAAAGTTAGACGCAAGATTTTTTCGTAACAGAACTAGGAAGTAGCTGTAATTTGGAGAAGAAAAGGGCACTAAGGATGAAAGCGTGAAGAATAGAAAAAGCTTTAATGTTGAAAATTTCGAATAATCACCTGTATGAAAATTCAGATTTTTAGGGGACAATATTTAGGGGCCACGTTGGCGCAGAGCCTTCATTTTTTAGGCGCCATGGCTGATTTTTAGGCGCATTTGGCGCGTTGACGCCTGTGAGTTTCGAACACTGACCATGAAGGTAAATCAACAGTTAATTTTTGAAGTCCTGAAAGTAAAAGCTCCCACAATAGCCGAGATAGGAGTGGAGGGTCTCTTGTCTCTGCACCTTAATCAGTCTTACTGTGCATGATTGTAAAAACCCATTCCTTTAGAATCTCCTGAAAATAAAATGATCAAGCTATGCTATCCTTGGGGTCTAGCCACGGAGCCCACCATCCACCCCACTTTTCAGGATCAGAGGCGGGATCGAAGGGATGGTTCTGTATCTTGACCGATCCAGATCTATAACCCTCCAACTGGTGTAACATCTCCTCCACGATCTCCGGGTTGTCCTCGGCAACGTTATCGAACTCGCAGGGGTCTTGGTGGATGTTGAAGAGGCAAGGCGCCCCACTGCACCGATCGCGGGGAAAGAAGGGATCGGAGGTTTCAGAGGCTGCGATTCTTTCCGCGCACAACATGGTCCTCGTTATGTCCAACGTGGAGCGGCGGTCCATGTATTCGTCCCAGAGTTTGCCGAAGGGTTGGTCTTTGCGTAGGTTCTTCGAGGTTGGGCTGTCTGTGACCATTTTCAGGGAGTACTCGGTGCGGTTGCGCCCGTGCTCGCCGTAGTAAAGTTGGCTGAAGCTGAAAGGAGTGCTGGTGTTCACTGAAAATGATAACACGGATTTAGACATGTATTAAGGATTTATTGCCATTTATGAAGGACGTCCCACGCAGAGAAAAATACTTCGTGCGTGGAACCCGAAGTTTAGGTCATATGAATCTCTGAAGTTTTCGGATTGAGCATCTCGACACTTAAGGTCTAGCTGCCGAAGTTCAGGTCTGACATCTGAAACTTCAGTTCTTACATCTGAAGTACTTCAGATGTGAGAACCGAAGTTTTTCAAATGTGAAAAATCGAAGTACTTCAGATGTAAGAACTGAAGTTTCAGATAAGTGATCCGAACCTTGACAGCTAGACCTTACGTGTTCAGATGCTCAATCTGAAAACTTCAGAGATCCATATGAGCTAAACGTCGGGTCCCACGGACGAGGTTTTTATCTCCGTGAGTGCAGGGTTGTTGGCAGAGCGTTGACGACGAGATGTTGCAGTGTCAGTTGCCCGGTAACCTTTGGGAGGAAAGGCATATCGACTTAACTTTGAAGGAGCACCAAAATGAAAGGTGCAACTAATGTACCCTCCGGGTAGATAATATTGCATATCGATAGAATCGAAGGCGAATTGCATTTTTCGCTCTTAAATCAATTCGTCCATGCTCAATACGTGAAAGTGATTTATTCCATTGCATGATAGAATATTTTCAAAACCCGAGTGGCTCTATCGTTAACTTCCGGCCAAAGCATCACAAGCGCCATGCGACGTTTAGAAATTCCCGCCGCTATTTAATTTCATTACAGAGAAATCGTTCAACGAAGTTGTCCAAAAATTTCAATGAATTTTTTTTGTGCTGCCGATTAAATTCGGTGAGATATTCAAACACATTCAACCAACAAGTTCAATGTCGCATGACGCTTGATACTTTGCCTGGAGAGTGACGATACGTATCGCCTTCGGATTATTTCGTCGCTCCTCTGACGTAAAGGCGTATCTCGATTTCGAGATGAGCCCCAGAAAGCATGGACTCATACGTGAATCAGGGCTCACTCGAAAATGGAGATACGCCTTTTCGTTAAAGGAGCGACGATTTAAGCGCGCTAAAATTATCACGTGCGACTCCGTCCCATCCCATGCGGAGCACGGGTTCATTGCTGGTTATTCATTAAATGATAAATCATATAAAACGATAAATCATAAAAAATGAAGGTGCAGTATTGACTCTGTATCAAAACTTGAAAAATCTGTGAATCTAAAGATTGCATGACGGTTAGGTAAAGTCTTCGGGAAAAGATGAGAGAACAAAAATATTTACCGTGAATCAATTTCCACTCGTTCTTAACAACGGCCCAGTCATTCAGATCTTCGTTAATATTAACCAAAAATTCATTTTTCGGGTCCGCTTGTGTTACGTCGAGTAAGAAATCCCATTGATCAGTCCCATCTAAGCCTTCCAGTGACGAAGCATCACCACCTAAAATCAGTCACGTTAGAAAGAATGAATGAGAAACACACATACACACTAGACACATTAAATACACGTGCTATGCGTCGATTCCTAGACAGAGGAACGTCACTCCAACGTCACAAAGTTGACTAAAAAAATTCAATTTTGAAAAAAAAGACCGTCAATTCCCTTTAAAAATGTGTCTGATTTGAGCACGCCACACAAAGGATCGATTCAATTAGAGAGGTCGGACATAGGATTTTTTACTAAAACTGCAAATTTTATTGTTCATTTCGTCGTATTTTATAATTTAAGGAGTGTTTCTAGAAAAAGTTCACGAGAAAACCAACAGAATCACTTTTAGAACCTCAAAGTTCTGTATAAACGGAGTTATAAGCGTTTAAAGATTCCGAATTTTGTCCGACCTGTTCTATTGACTTGATCCACTGTGCGCCATCGGAAGGAAAATCAGCAAAATTTTCAGTTAGGAGTGCCCAGCAGTTTCCTAGAGAAAATAAAAGTAAAAATAAAATTGATACAGGTCTTACCACTCCTGATATATGTAGGATAAGGACGTATTAGACAAGAAGGAAGAAAAATAAAAAGAAGAAGAAGTGAGAAGGATCAGGAAAAAAGGAGGAAGAAGAAAGGAGAAAAAAGTCTTCCCTTTTGTATCCTCTCTCTCTTTTTGCTCGTATTTTGTGTTCCTATTCCCCTCCCCACGCACCAGTTTTCCTGTTTTCAATCTCTCTCCTCTGCTCTTCCTTCCTCATTTTACTCCTTCTCCTTCTTCTCATTTTCTCTCTCTTGTTCCACGTTTTCATCTCATCTCTATATTTGTTCTTCCTCCTTCTCTCCTTTTTATCCTATTCACTCTTTCTTTTGTCTGATTCCTCGTCTATTTTTTCCTCCACCTACTCGCTTTCTACGTCTGCATTTCCAATCCAGACTCAGGTCCAGACGATCTGAGCCGTCAAACCAGGTTTGAAATGCTCTTACTGTCATGCATCATGCTTAGGAATAACGCCGTATAAACCTGCAGACGTTGCCAAATTTCCTTCGATAAAAACCATATTTTACAAGAAAAATCGTGAATATTTTTCCATAATTTTCATAAAATTTCCTACGCACTTTAATCAAAATTGACTGAACATTTCAAAGAAAAATGTGCTTGAATGTCGTCAAAATAACATGTTTTATCACGAGAAATTTGGCAACTCTGGAATGTTCATACGGCGTTCTTCCTTAGCACGGCAGATTAGTTGGAGTTGACAGGGTCAAAGTCACCTTAAGGTGATTCGATGGACGCCATATTTTGTGTCAGAAAGGCATGCAATATATCGCATCCATTGGATCCATTTTTTCAGCTACTCGTCATTTTTCTCCAATTTTGAGATCGCAATTCTGTTGTCAGGAGACTATACCACTCACTTACCAATTTTAACGAAGAAATTCAACGTAATAAAGGCGTGCTTTTTTCAGAGAGGAAACATCGCATTCGATACTGATATCGAAACTGCCCTCGAATGCGATATTTTCTCTCTGAAAAAAACACGCCTTTATTACGTTGAATTTCATTATTAAAATTGATAAGTGAGTGCTTTAGTTTCCTTACAACAGAATAGCGATCTCAAAATTGGAGAAAAATGACGAGTAGCTGAAAAAATGGAACCAATTGATGCGATATATCGCATGCCGTTCTAAACAATATATGGCGTCCATCGAATCACCTTAAAATCACATTTGGTGAAAATAATTTGTTCCTACCGGCAGCGGAATATAGTGTAGGAAGCCAGTCGGTTATATGCATGTAAGCGGAGGAAGTCCATCTGAGGTTCTTGAAGAGAGCACTCCAGATCACGGCAACACCTCTGACACCGCCTTCAAATGGGGACATTTTCAGCTGCAAAATTACATAAAAGAGAAAGAAATGTAGTCATAATAATCCAAGTGAGTGCCATGGGCTAACAATCAAATCTTGTTTTTTTTTATCAAATACTTATGCACCCTGGAAAACAACCCATTGGATTTAGAGTCCAGACTCTTAAAAACATCGACAAGAAAAAATACTCTTGATTCAATCGGATTTTTGCTTAAGTCAAGAACCAAGCCTCTTAATTTGAGCGGATTTCCTTTTGATTTAAGCAAAAATCTGATTAAATCAAGAGTATTTCTTCTTGTCAATGTTTTTAAGAGTCTGGACTCTAGATCCAATGTGTTTTTTTCCCAGTGTATACGTTTACGGAATAAACGCGCACGGGAACATCCAAGAGCAGAAATCACTGGAAAAAAGTCTCTTGGATCCTGAGTCCAGACTCTTAAAAAATAAGACAAGCAAAAATACTCATGATTCAATCGGATTTTTGATAGAAACAAAAGGAAATCCGCTTGGATTAAGAGGCTTTTCTCTCGATAGCAATAATCCTGACCCTTTGACCGGTCGCAGATGCGACATTGACATTGTGTACATTCACATGAAACTGAGTCTCGACTTGACTCATTAACTCTTGCACTCCTATCCGTTTATTGCCGAGGTCAGTAAGGTCATCAACTCGCAGGGTCCGATTAGCGCTCAGGGGCCCGGGGTGCTGGCAAGCACATTTGCGGATTGCATACTCTTTAAATTGAAGGCACTTCACGTTTCCCAAAAATCGAATGTCTCATTTAACTCAACGAATCCCCCCCCCCCCCCCCGTCACCACCGTCATTTTATTCAAGGGCAGTTAGTATATTAAAATAGCTCTCAAATTATATGGATGCCACATAGTATGTATTTTCATGGCATAGAAATCACCTACGTGCCTAAAGAATAATTAGCGGACTCTGGAATTTTTCCAAGTAACAGCAACTCGATCAATGATTTGGATTACATTTTGCAATAAGGAACCACTATTTCAGAATGGCCCATTTCAGAAACAACATACATGTCATTTGTTTCCCTATGTAGATATGCGCTATTATGGAAGAGTGAGAGATAGTGGTTCCTTATTGCAAAATGTAATCCATTTGTATACACCAGGAAGGCAGTCTTCATGAGCGAAAATAGAAACTTTTCGAGGGGGAGGGGGGGACTTAGTGTCAGAAAGTATAGTCCATTCAACTAATTTGGCTTAAATTGGTGCCAAAAGAAACCATGTTTATGGTTTCTTATTTTTTTGTTTTCATTCTAACTAAAAACCTGTGATGTACACACCATATCTATTGTATAAAGTATTTTCTAAATTACTAATTGGGCTACGCATCCCTGACTGCTTCGCGCCTAGCGTTATGTGTTACGCGTTAGTATTATGATGTTATATTATAGAATAAGATATGCGACTATTGAATTGATAAAATGTGGACTAAATTTTGCAAGAAGGAACTACCATTACGGCCATGTTTTAGAAACAACACAGGTGCGATTAGTTTTCCTATATACAGATACATTCTTCTGTGTGGCTGAGCCAGAAGTTCCACATTACAAAATATAGTAAAATCATACTCCTCGAAGCGGCCAGTTGGAGGCAGTATTTCCGTGGCCCCAAACAGGATCTATTGTTGGTCCACCATTGTCCGAGATGAAAATTATGACGCTGTTCTGCAACATGTTTTTTGAGCTTAATGCTTCAACGACTGCACCAACGGAAGAGTCTAGGGCCTCCACCACCCCTGAAATTAACACAAAAATTCAAGGAGACGGATTAAATTTTAAATTAAAAAGTTTTTAGCTGTAAATAAACTGGAGGATGACGATTATCCAAATGTGCACGTTAACCTAATGTGGACGAAACCTAAATCGACGGTGAAAGTCGGCAATCACATAACTCGTTTGCGGTGTCTGAAAATCTCCGCCTCTACGTCATTTTTTTAAAGGAGAGCAAATTAACATTATTTCTTGAAGTTTTTGCAGAATTTTCTTCGCATTGAGAAGAAAAATCATGACAGTTTTAAAGAATTTCTGTTGAGTAGTTTTCCATTTAAAAAATAAAGTATGACAGGAAGTCTGCGACGTCGCAAACCGAGTTATGTGATTGCCGACTTGCACCGTCGAAATGTGTAAATATATGAAGTGTAGCACACATAGTGACGCCAAGTAAAACGTGCGGTCAATTTTTTTCCGTTGCCTTTCATGGTTACACTGACCAAATTTTTGGTTGAAAATATTTGCAACTTTGTTGAAAAAATACTTTTGCCGTGACAATTGTTTTCTGTCGCAAATTTTGTGTTACGTGCGTTACTTTTCACGCCAAATGAAAGCAAAGAAGCTAGAAATGAGGTTAAAAATCCCGTTGCAAGTATCACACCTCGCCGTAAGAAGCTCTGGGAGAGGTACAATAAACTGCTCCGTGATAATTTTGCAAGAAATTGGCCAGATTGTGCAGAAAAGAAAATAATTTAACTAGGCGACGACTTCTTGATGTAAACAGAATCCGAACAAAATACCATTGCTATGAGCTGTCCCGAATTGTAACAGCTAACAATATACTTTTTTTTCCTTACAAATTTTAACGAAGACTAGAACATTGAAATACCATATCCTCTTGGCATGCAGTTGCTCAACTGGACGGATTTATGTTAAAAGAAACTATGTGCATAGGGTTTTCGTGTAACATAGTTCCTTTTAACATAAATTCGTTCAATGAGAGGAAATTGAAGCACTACCTGCGTATAATCGCCTGGCGGGATCCGAGATATGCCCGAACTTTTTAGAATTCTCTGCTTCGTCACGCACCTCCAAAACACCGGCAGCACCCGTGTGGGGAGCCAAGTGCGAGATGACGAGGAACAAGGGTGTGGACGGGTTACCATGCGATGTGATGGTGCGGACAGCTTCCTTGGTGTAGACGTCAGTCAAGTACTGACCCTCAACTTCGTGCTTGCTTCGAACCAGATTGCGGTAAGCGTCAAAGCCGGAAATATTCTCCTGAAAAATTATAGGCATTATTTGAAACGGCAATTGGACCGCGTTCAGCAGAAAGGAACCAAGCCACATCAGCCTTTGCCAAATTTAACTGGGCGAATCAATTTTTTGCTAGGGGCACCTCGTTATAACATCGTTTGATAACGAGAGCCTCTTGTGCCGCTACTACAGTTTTGACCGTTAAGGCCGTAGTTTAAGGGCGCTAAAGCCAGGATTGTATTTCACAAACAGATAATTTTTGCAAAATAATAAAAAATTAAGAAGCAGGAATAATTTAACTAAATAATAAAAGGATCTCAAATCGACAATATAATGCAAAACAATTTGGAAAGTCTCGTCATGTATATACAGAAGATTCGAAAACCCACGCGTTCCAGAGTATTCAAATAGTTTTATCCCTGCGCCTTACCAAGTCGATGGAAGTTTAATATTGAAGCAGCGTCCCTGCTTGGTTTTTTGGCTTTCCTGTGCCGCTACTGCAGTTTCGATCGTTCAGGCCGTAGTTTAAGGGCGCTAAAGCCAGGATTGTATTTCACAAACAGATAATTTTTGCAAAATAATAAAAAATTAAGAAGCAGGAATAATTTAACTAAATAATAAAAGGATCTCCAATCGACAATATAATGCAAAACAATTTGGAAAGTCTCGTCATGTATATACAGAAGATTCGAAAACCCACGCGTTCCAGAGTATTCAAATAGTTTTATCCCTGCGCCTCACCAAGTCGATGGAAGTTTAATATTGAAGCGGCGTCCCCGCTTGGTTTTTTGGCTTTCCTGTGCCGCTACTGCAGTTTCGATCGTTCAGGCCGTAGTTTAAGGGCGCTAAAGCCAGGATTGTATTTCGAAAAAAGATAATTGTTGCAGAATATTTCAAAATTAAGAGCAGGAGTAATTTAACTAATTAATAAAAGGAACGAAATTGACAATATAATGCAAACAAATTTGGAAAATCTCGTCATTTAAATACAGAAGATTCGAAAACGCCTTCAATTGAAGCGTGATACCTCACGCGTTCCGGAGAGTTCAAATAGTTGTATCCCTGCGCCTTAGCAAGGCGATGGAAGTTTAATATTGAAATAACGTCCCCGCTTGGTTTTTCGGCTTTCCCGAGCTAGGTGCAAGGTCGTACTGGCCATGGGGGCGGGGAGGCGATCGTCCTCTAACAATTTGCCGCGGACGTCCCGAAAGGGCCCCCGCGGCGAATTTTTTCGAACCATCGTTTTTTTCCCGTAAGGTTGTAATTTTCTTATCCTTTTCAAATACTAAAAGGCCCCGAATTCCTTGAAAATTTGTCTCTAAGAGACATGGAAGGTCGTCAAAAGCATTTGTGAGAAAGACACCCCGATAAATCCTGAGAATGGGTTATTTTGAAGTTCAAGTACTGTAGAATCCAACTCTAATAATGCCTATGTATTTAAAAAGTGGGAAATTTTTAAAATTTACCGGGGGAGGGGCCCCCGAACGACAGGAGGGGCCCTTACATTTAGGTCTCCTCCTAACTTTTCAACTACCGGTCCGCCCCTGCCTCTTAGCAGTTGTCCTATTGGCTATCAGGGAAATCAATGCTAGAATATCGTATTATCACATTTTTATGTATGAAGTTTTTTAGAAATTAAATTATTTATTTATAATTTAATTTATTAATATGTTTAATTGAGAATTGATCGGAGAGATATGTTATTCTAACTTTTACTCCTGTATTTATTGTATAATTGTATACTAAAAATTAATTTTTTACAAGAGAACATTCGTGCGGATTTCTATGGAAATTTTAAGGATTCCGCCTCGCACAATGCAGGCAATTCACTTAAATGTGCACATAAATCCGCACAACCGTTTTCATGTTAAAATTTAAATTGCTTTGTTAAATTTGGCAATAGCTGATGTAGCTTGGTTCCTTTCTGCTTAACGCGGTCCAATTAAAGAGCTACCGCCCGCATACGCGACGCGCCGGTTGCATCATTCATTTCCGAAGGGGATTTTTGGGTCGGAGAAATCAATGCAATGCTTGAATAACGTTTCCACTGATTCTCATTTGCATACCTATATCGGATTGGAATAACTGAAACTGGATATTATTCTTATTATTGGTACAATTCGTAGCTTTATTTTCAGAAAACGAAGTGAATTTTAATTAGACTAACCCGCTCCTCAAGGAGTCATTTCTTGTTATTTAGAGTCGCACATAAAAGAAAAAGAGGGTGCTGTGTTATTTGGTCTGATGAGGGACTACTGACTAGTATCTCGTTAGTGAGTTACCACAGAAATTGTTAAATTTTAATAACTGAAAGTTTAGTTCTTAGGTTAGCTAGGAATTTCTCTGAGACAGCAATTTGAACTTTTCTGCCGTGCTAAGGAAGAACGCCGTATGAGCCTTCAGGCGTTGCCAAATTTCCTTTGATAAAACATAAATTTCCTTGTAAACTTATGAATATTACCATTCCAATTTTTCAGATAGTTTTGATCGCAATTTCACCTAAAGTTCCTGAAAATTTCAAAGAAAAATATTCATATATTTACTCAAAAATAAACACTTTATCGAAGAAAATTTGGCATTTCTCGAATGTTCGTACGGCGTTCTTCCTTAACACGGCAATGTTGTGCAGTGATGTTTTCCTTTTTCCAGTAAAAAGAGAAACGGAGAGTTTTTGAAGGTTTTTTTCTAAAAGGATGGGGACTTGTTCGAAGTCTCTTTATCCAAATTCTTGGGGTTTTAGAAAAGGTCTTTAAGACCAAGCACTACTATAAATGAGCCAATTGGGATGAAAATGGTGTTAGCTTGCATTTGTTACAAAGCGTCAATTAGTAGGAAGGGAGAGGCTGAAGTTCCTCGACTGATTACATCACTCTTGTATTACTGTTATCAATATGTATATCAAGCGGCGTAACTGACTAGTTTGAGTTCTACTTTGAGTGGTAGTGTACACGCGTTTACATTTTGGGAGTGAAGTCTGTTTTTATAATGCCCAAAAGACTCCTACATTAGTATCGATAGGATATTTAGGTGGTTAGGTAGTGTAGGTGGGTAGAGAGTATTGATGAAATTGAAACAAACGAAGAATATCAACTTACAGCTCGATGTATGCCACTTTTGTAACTGACGAATCCGTTGTAATAACCAAAATGTGAGTGGAATCCCCTTTTGCTGGGAGTCATACTTGTCGTGGAGGAGCCCACATGCCATTTTCCGATCAAACGAGTCACGTAACCAAGTTTCTGCAAATACTAAACAAAAAAGAAACGAGACGTCTATCAATTTTAGCGCGTGTAGCAGTCAGTAGCTATGCCCAGTTTAAACTGAAATCCTTATTTTATATATGACTAATTTTCTAATTGTTGGATGAAATATCGTTAAAATTATGATTATGATTATGAAAATTATAAAATATTGATTTCATCGTTGTTTCATTACAAATTTGCTGCTTGGGGACGAATACATGTTGGATTTTTGAAAAGATAGGTACATACCTCAGGCAAAAGTGTCTCGTTGAGCGGAATTCCATCTGCGTGCCCTGCTGCGATTGGTAAGCCTTGTAAACCTGCGCAGACAAACATTTTGAATTCATAAACTTATCAAACGTTACACACAGTTAACCCAATAATATTAAACTTCATATTTACCGATAGATACTATAAACATTGTAATGGTAGTTGTAGTACTTATATTGAATAAATCATGATGTTTAAGAAAATGCTCCAGATGTGCTTTTTTAAACCCGATTTTTAAAAATTTGTAATTATCTTTTAGATTACAGTGTTCATATGTGTTAAATTTTCCTGACTGAAGTTGTCTTCCCTGTTTGGATGATGTGAAATAGGAAATTTTACCTTACAGATGGCCCGCGTAAAGTTCTTATCCATTAGTTACTTAATAAGACAAGGGTATCCTTCGTGTGCCTTCTTTCATACACAGACTCTCATAATACAAAGATCGCACTAATGGTAAATGATTTGATTTTACAAACGCTAATAAACGCTTACATGAGAGATAATATGAATTTTTCAACTTTGACTTCGAAGTCTAAGTAGTGGTGCTTATAAGTGTAAAATTAAATTTAAAAATGAACTCAATAATAATAATTGGATTATTTGTGGAAGCCTCCTCTTCAAAAAAATGAGGAATTACAATCATCTGCATTATTCAACTCTTTATAGAATAATTAACATTACTCTGCTATTAAACAGAGCTGAAACTCTGATTGATGCCCTTTTTTAAGAGTTATTAAATTTTACATTATTATTTTCTTCATGGATTGGTTGTGATTCCAATTTCTTATTCTTCATTAGTTCTTATTTGTCGAGTTTTAATTTGGAGATAAGGATCTGTATGGCTATTTGAGCTGACTGTGGTGCTATAATTTTTTCATAAAGTTCATTTATTTTTCTTTCATATCTCTTATATAGTTCTTTGATTTGTTAAACAACGTGATAGCTTCCACCGTCCATTTTTCATTCACTAGCTCCTTCTCATGGTTAGCTTTTCTAATTCTTTTTGCTATCAAATTCTCAAAATTCTTCTTTTTCTGTTTTCTTTCCTATGTGTATTCCTCTTGATTGAATTTCCTTAAGAACTGGCAGCCTTTACACTGTTGAAAAATGTGGATCTCTGCATCTAACACACTTAGGGAGCCATGGTCTGCATGCCATGGAGAATAGAGATAGAATTATTTTCCGAACTTTTTGTGTTCGTCAAAACAAACGATACATTTACACTTTCAACAAGAGTATCTATTCTATAGGTATGGCCTGATTCTGATCAATGGGAACATTGAGGTATCTATATTGTAGTCTCAGATAATCAGCTTATCATCAGCGAAATTTAAGTTGAAAACCGCACAATCACGACTTTGTCCAGAAATTGTAACAATCCATGATTTGAGTATGAATTACGGGGATAAAAACGTAGGTACATGACAGGATTTGACAAACGCTGATTTAGAAAATTCGTGTTGTTCTTAAAATTTTAACTCTAATTTTGCAGATGATGAACTGATAAATTCCCACACCGCATTCAAGCAAGTGACTACGTTTCCGAAAATATTTCTAGTTATGGCTTGCGTTCTACTTTTACTGTTACGTCCTTTTCCTTACGACCAATTTTATTAAAAAAGAACTTACCCATTCGGATGGGGTATTTCCCTGTGAGCAAAGCTGCCCTAGATGGAGTACAACAGGGCTGGGTGTAATGCCGGTCAAGAACGATACCATTGTAAGCTAAAGCATCGATATTCGGCGTGGGAATCTGATTTGAGCCGTGGAATCCAACATCATTCCACCCCTAATCATACGAAGAAGAGAAACAGTTTGGTAATTTTGAAATACTTGTTCCTAGATTTATAGGCCATACAGTATAGATGATGAAATGGACGTACTTCTACGAAACGAAACATGACAAACATATTAAGACATGAGCCCTGAGACCCATAAGCATATGTCCATAACAGGGCTCACATCATAATGCACATAGTTCCGTTTGATAGAAATACGTCCAATTATGGACCACATGACACACGCAGGAAAATGAAGTTGCTTTGACATACCACATAATGGCGATTCATGACAATTGGCAACACTGATTTACTTCCATTTAAACCTATGCAAAACAATCGGTTCTTGGCGAGGCAGCTTTGACACCTAAAATCGATATTTTTAATGGATTTAAATTGAAAAAATACAGTTTTGCCAATTTGCAAAATAGTCTTTGATACCACTGACAGCGGTGGACTGCAGGAAAAAATACTATGTGGTAATGTTCTGAGGACAGTCAACTGAATTGGTAGAGCTAGCAAGATGCCAATCCTGTTTCCTCTCAATTTAAACGTATGGGAAGAACCTATTTTTAGCAGGGTGTGGTTCTTCAACGAGAATCGATATTTTACCAAAGGTTTAAAGGGAGAGAATGCAGTGTTGCCAAATTCCTGGATTCGCCTCTGACGTCAACGGCTGAGTCTAAATACGGACTGGAATGCTCCACGCGAAAGAGACAGAAGCGGACCTAGAAATTTGGCAACACCAGGTTTTCTCCATTTAACCCTATGTTAAGTAATCGATTTTTGTCGGAGCAGCTGGTTCCTCCAAGAATCGATACATTTGCATAGGTTTAAATGGAGGAAACCCGGTGTTGCCAAATTGCTGGATCCGCGAATGGAAAGAGAAACTCATTATGAATAATCAAATATTACTAAACTTCATCACAAAAATATTTATTTTGAGGGAATGTCTGTGTTTTCCCTTTGACTTGCTAAGATACTCTAGACTAAACTGCGTGGAGTATTCTCTGAAAAGTTAAAATAAAAATATTCACATGTTCAAACGAAAATTCCCATTTCATCAGGATTTTGGTAACATGGTAGCGTCTGGATGTTCATACGGCGTTTTTACTTTAAGGTGTAGAGGAGTGTGTTGTAAACTTTGAATAAAACTAAATATGTGTGCGTATCCGTCGCGCATGAAGTCCCTGCTCCACGCTGGATCTGGTTTATATTTTCTCTTCAGCGCCCCTTCGAACAAGGGAAACGGCAACACTCGTTACATTTTCCAAAAGTGCTCAGGGAACTGATTTGCTGCCTGCATGCTTGCAGAAAGTTTTTCACACATTGTCGCTTTTAATTATTTTGCCACCTGTGCCTTACCTTGTTGAAAAGAAGTCAATCATGTAAACTTATTGATGCTAAAAATAACTCAATGCGAATCAATTAAATTAGAAGGACCTACAGGTACGTCCATAAGATTTGCGGAATTCAAAGTTTTTTTTTTTAATCAATAAACCCAACCAATTTATTGCAATCTGCAGAAAAATGTGCACTCCAAAAGAATTATTTGTTATAGCTGCACAATTTTTCTAATTTTTATCATAGAATTATCAATTCTTCTCAATAACGTATGGTAATTCGTGTGACGGATACACACACTTTTTACGGACGATTATTTACTTTTAAAAGTGCTTATGAATAATACAGTTTAATTAATTTTCGATCATTTTAAATAATGTTGAATCATTGAAACTTATTTCTAAGGAGATGATGGAAAAAAATGTCGGTTGAAAGTCATCAGTTTGTGATAAAATAACTGTAGTTAAATGGATCGCGTTATTTTTGCAGCTAAGAGGATGTACCCTAGAAAACGATATTGGATTATCTAACATTATTATGATTGTACTATTTAACGGAGCCCTCGAGTTCTTAAAGTTCTTAAAAAGTAGGGACTTATTAAATTTGGCACATCAAATTGGATCTAGTCCTCGAAAATTCAAGTTAACAACCACATCGATAATATATAATATTCCAGTTCAAGACACTGGCGTGGCGCGGCGTACTTTGTGATATATCGATTAATCTGCCATTTCAACCCATGGAAAGGGATCGATAAACAGAGTGTTCGCATCGAACACCTTAAAACTCGATTTTTAACTATAGCTTCAAATGGGGAAATATCGATAATCGATCATTAACGCCTCGCCACTGTACGATACGTCTTCAGCATCAATGTTATCTATAAAATTTAATTCATAATTTCATCAGTTCCCCACTTCAGTTGATTGTTTTCTATTAGGAAGCTGTCATCGATTGAAAATGAAACAAAAGTACTGCTTTTAAGTACTTTACAAATCGCAGGGGCAGGTTGGTGTAGAATATTAGGTAAGAAACGTGGAAAATATCGGGGAATTCAGTTTCGCGAAATCCTTCTATTAACTATATACTTAATGATTGACAGTCAGCAATAAATTTGCAAACAACAAAACGACTCCTTTCATTTCATATTTAGCTATAAATACACTTACAAGATCGTCTGCGATGATGAATATGATATGAGGTTGGTTGGAGTTGCCTTTCGCCGAGGCAAACCACTGCAAAATGAATAAACACCAAATTGAAACTGTATTAATTCCATCACGAGCCATTTCTCAAGAAATATATAGAAAAATATTAATACATTAGAAAGAGGAAATAAAAAAATAAAAATAAAAAATGCGGAGTATTTATCAAAAACCCCTTAGTTATCACAGATTACTGAACTCTAAAAGAGAAATGGTCTGGGGGATTTGAAATTTTGAGAAAAGTTTTCCATCCCTTATGCGGATCTAAAATTATATCAAAATGAACGAAGTCGAAAACACATTACAGAGAGCCAGCAAATATTTATGATCAGTTTTTTCCTCACTCATTTCCTCTTCATGTTTGACGTTTCGATTACTTAAACACTCAAAAGCGGGGAAATTTCCGTTGGACACTGCAATTTTACTGTCAATTGGATGGCCATCACGCACAAAATAATATCATATCACAGTACGCTATCGAGCTGGGGTATGTACATTTGTATCTTCGCTCTTTTTTACGTTTAAAAATTTGATTAACACTATAACAAGAAGAACACAAGCACCGTTGGATGTTTTCTACGATGAAAGTAGCCCAATCATCACCTCCACCGCACCGTTGATCCCCAAAAGTCACGCGACTTTTTAAAATTCACTGTCGCGATATTGGGATTTTCTTTGCAGAAACGACACAGTAACATTGCAGTGCTGCTCAGGTTTTGCAAACTTTGTATATTATTCATCAAATAATATACAAAATTTGTCAGTCAATTACAAAGTCAACCAATTACAATTCAAACACATCGGTGTAAAATTATTGTGGAAACTTAAATACAAATTTTTTGATCAGATGTTGGGGATAAAAATTGTCGTAGAGGCTTCACTGTGGACCGCCTTTAAAAGAAACACACCGAATCGAAAAAAATAAGTTAGGAGCGCTTTCAAATTAAATAGCTTGTAAATTTTCTCATTTCAAAACTTTGGAAAAATACTTTGAACGCGGCGATATTCGTTCAAATTTGTCCTTATAATTCTGAGTCTAATGAAGCTATGATAAAATGGAACTTCAAACCTCATCTTCTCTGATCAAACTTGATGTGACTTGATGCGTTAGTTTAGGCGCAAATCGAGTACAAAGTAGCTCAGTTTGAGCAACAGCGCAAAGCTAACACGTCGCTCCCACAAACGAATAGCTCAATCACAAACGGAAAATCGCTCGTGCTCGCGAAACGCATTCGGCCGGCACCACTCGAATTTCAGCACTTAACACGATGACTGTTGAGTCGTCGTTGTTGAGTGAAAAGTTCACGCTGATAATTTGAGGCCGATCGAATCAGTGTTGCCACAAATTCACCGAGAGACTTTAAAGAGACGGCTAAATCGTCGAAAACGTATCTACTTGTCGGATCCGGTCATGAAATCGGCATCTGTGATGCGGTGGAGTGGACAGCTGGACCTTTTCGCATCCACGCAGCTGGTTCGGTGCCGGAGTGTTATCAGACCAGTTCCACGGTCAGCGGCTCTGAGATCGCGATGTCAAATGGACCGCGTTGAGGAGAAATACATGGGAAAAAAAAAAAAATTACAAAGCGGGTAATAAAGCTAAAATTTCACGAATAAAACCAAACCGTTTCAGCTGAAAACTCAGCCTTCCTCAATCCGATAAATAAAAGTAAAAATTGGAAAAATCTAAAATAGTACCTGGCTGTGCCTTTCAAGCCGAGAATGTTTTTTATTGTATATCTTGTCACGGGCTGCGGAGCGTCTACCATATCTCATTTTATATTCTTGCTTTGAAAGGTATACAGCCGGGTACTACAGTGGACTCTCGATAATTCGAAATTGAAGGGAATCGGCTTTTTATTCGAATCAGCGAGGTTTCGAAATAAAGAGAGTTCGAATTAAAGAGATTCCATGTGGAGAAATTTTGAATTAGAGAGGTTCGAATTACAGAGGGAAGGCGCCATCTGAATTCGAATTATATAGAGGGGCAAATGGACGGATTTTCGCTAGGGAGAGTACCGTCTTATTTCGAATTATGGAGGGAGGGACATATCGACGGTGAAACTACCAAACCACGTATCTCGGTTTGCGACGTCGCAGACTTCCTGTCATACTTTATTTTTCAAATGAAAAACTACTTAACATCCAGTCTTGAAAATTTCTGCGATTTTTCCTCTTTGTGCGGAGAAAATTCCGTGAAAATTTCAAGGAATAATATTGATTTGGTCTACTTCAAAAAAATAAAATGTGAGCGTAGATTTTTAAACACCGCAAACGAGATACGTGGTTTGGTAGTTTCACCGTCGATATTTACTTCCCACACTTCGAATTACAGAGACAATTTTCGTCGCAATTTCGAATTATAGAGGGCCGCGCCAGCTTAAAAATTTCGAAATAACGAGGGGAGAAAAATACATTGATTTTCTTCGAATTATCGAGAGATTTTCAAGGGAAACAGACTTTCCTTCGAAGTAACGACATTTTCGAATTATCGAGGTTCGAATTATCGAGAGTCCACTGTATTTTAGATGTTTACCATTTTTCATTTTATTTATCCAACTGAGGAAGGCTGAATTCTCAGCCGAAACGTTTTTGTTTTATTCTTGAAATTTTAGCCTTCTCACCCGCATGTAAAATTGTTTTATTATTGTATATCTTGTCACGGGCTGCGGAGCGTCTATCAAATCGCCTGGTGAGCAGAAAGGAACCAAGCCACATAAGCTCTTGCCAAATAAAATTGAGCCTTTTAATTTTTTTACATGAGAACGATTAAGCGGATTTTTGTGCAAATTTCATTGAATTTTTTTAAATAGTGCGAGGCAAATTCCTCAAAATTTTCAAAGGAATCCGCACTAACGTTCTCCCGTAAAATATGAAATTGTCGGTTACATTTGGCAACAGCCGATGGCGCTTGATTCCTCTCCGCTAAAAGCAGTCCAAATCACACTGATTGAGAGCCTGCGGCGATTTGGTTGGTGCTGAAGCTAGGTCAAAGAGAGGAGACAGGCTAATGCGATACTGCCGTGTCACCAACGAGAGAAGTGAAGACCAGATTTTCGTAAAATTATCTTCAAAATGTTACCATGAATGAGCATCAAACGGAATTCCGCAAAAGAACGATGCTGAGTAGCAGTGGTAGAGGAATTGATACCTCCTTCAGAAAAGAAAAATGTGCAAGTGATGCGCAAAAAAATGCCTGCATGTGGACCGATTATTGAAATTTATAGACAAAGCTATAGACAAAGAATACACAAGGAGTAAAGAGCGATCCTATTGATTGAAATGGGTGGTTCTCATAGACTGGGGGGGGGGGGGTGATGAACTTACTATCGAGTCTCCCGTGGGTTGCCGTTAATTAGTTTATTACCTACCTCCTAATGTCCATTGCAACCACCCGCTTCCATGAATAGGATCCCTCCATATCCTTTTTGTCTCCTTTGTCTATTGCTTTGTCCATCACTTTCATTAATCAGCCCGCTGGTTTTTGCGACTACATACACTACATTTTGCGATGAGAAACTACTAATCCTTGCTCATTTTAGAAACATTATTTATGCCATTTGGTTTCCTGACAGGTGCTTTTGCGGAATTGCCATAAATGGTATAGTAGTACCAAATTTCAGAAATACTTGAAATGAGCCTATTGTCTCTCGGAGAATATTGGAACTATGTGGATTTAATTAGATTAAAAAAGCGTGGAGCTTGAATTTGAATTCTTTTAATTAGAAAAAAGAAATTTTATCAAACAAAACAACGATACAAAGGAGATATTAAAATAGGTTTAACATTAATACAACTAGTAATACGTTGAAGATGTTCAACGCACAGCGATTTCAAGCTGAGTATTGGCGGATCCAAAAAATTGGCAACACTGGTTTTTCTCCATTTAAATCTCCGGAAATGTATCGATTGCCGGAGGAGCCAAGTGCTCCGACAAGAATCGATTATTTAACATAGTTTTAAATGGAGGAAATTCGGTGCTGCCAAATTGCTGAATCCCCCTCTAAAGCTGAGTCTATATGGTAATGAGTTTAGTCCGGTGCCAAAAAATCGTACTTATCGTAAAATTTAAGTACCTTACAGTCAATGTAGTTTTCAAAATTATAGCATTCCAAAATTTTCCTGGCGTAAGCGGGAGCAAATGTGATTTCTTAATTTTATTGTTGTTTTAGGTCCACCGTTCTAAACTCATGCCTTGAACGAAAAAAATCACAGAGTGCTTGATATTTTCCGGGTTTACAAACCGGAACAATTATAAAGAGCGGCTAGCCTTGCCTTTCTTCAGGAGAAGATTCAAATTATATTCACTTTTGTTAACAATTATAAAAGCAGGAAGTTAACATCAGATTCTTATAATTCTTTCCAATTTGGAGTCGGATTAATGGGAGTGAGCATTCATGTACCTAACTTTCATGTTCCTTAGAGAGAAAAAGACAACAAATAATGAAGTTTTAAACGTCAAGTGGATCACGGGGTATACACGAACTGGTTGTTTTTTAAATGACTCAAAAGCCAAAATTTCATGATCCCTGGAAGTTGTTATTGACAGGAAAAACTGAAACTCGGAGATTTTGGGGTCTTTGCAGACGTGAACACTGAACGGATCCATATCGTGACTAGCTTTCCGGCATGAATGCTCCTCTCCAATTCCAAATTTTCTTCAAATCATAAAAAAGATGGTGCGATGTAAAACGACTGGTTTAATTTTTAATAGGAAATAGAACACCTAAGGGATGATAACTCCAAAATTTTTAAAGTATAAAAATTTAACAGTAGAGACTTAAAAAAATTAAAATATAAAAGGCCGTGTCACATGCTATTACATAAAAATTACGCCAAAATTAATGATAGTTCAACTTTCATCATTTTTAATTATTCTTCCTCTTCTTCTTTTTCATTAACTTAAAAGGTTCAAAGGTATAAAATATTCTAGACGAGATCAGATATTAACTCCGTTTAAAACCTTCTAACTTAAGCGTTTGGGCCAATTTTTAGCAAGTGTGAGTTCGTATGCTTAAAAATAAAATAAAAAAGTGAGGAATTGAAGAATAAGGAGAGAGAGAGAGAAAAAAAAAACATCACGAGCTTTCGTTTGAGTCACATTGTTCAGCAAATTCAATTAAGGGTCAGCGATCACTAAATTGACCTTTGGAAAAATTGGCTTCCAGTCAAAATTACAAGGGCACAGGTGAAAACAGCTGACAACATTGTTTTCGCTACCCTTTTCTCCACGACATTCCACTTCTATTTCCTTTATTACAATACCTTTCCTTTCAACATTTTCAGTTCACGTCTCACTACTATGTTTTGATAATTAAAAATGACGGACGAATCGGTAATGAAAAAAATAAAATTTAAAACAAAATAATACCTAAGTACACGTAAAGAAATAATTGGTGCCATTAACACCTATTTGTATTGATCTGGAGCTTTCCTTGTTATGAGGATGTTTCTACTAAAAAAATAAAACAATAAAATAAAGTTGACGCGCCCTTTTTCCAAAGGACAATTTGGTCGGATATTACATATGGAAGATGGGAAAAAATGAATATCACTGATAAATACAACAAATTATAAGTACATCCTGCTGCAGTGGATCATACCCCTGTTTTTCCGAAATGTTTTAAAAAGTTTGAGCTTCATCAATGGTGGCCGGTGAGATTCGCAGACAGGGAACCTGTCTTCGAAATTTCATGAAGTGGCGCCTAAAAATTGAATTCGTCCAGTCGTCACATGTTAAAGTACTCGTGTTGACTCACTGTGGCGTAGGTGACTGTGGTTGGTGCTAACACGACAGATGCACCCATGTACTGCAAAAGAGAGCAAAACAGACACCCATAAGCTCCCGGAAATATACGACGTATCTAATGGCGTAGAGTTGAGGTGGGTCTTTAGCTTTTGGGAGAACAATTCGAGTGTTGATCGATCAATTGGTAATTTCTGAATATTAGGACATTTCTTTAGGAATCTCAAGCATCATATCACGCTCAATGGCGCGGCGTATTTTGCGATATATCGATTGATCTGCCATTTAAACCTATGAAAAACGGTCGATAAACAGGGTTTTTGCAACGAACTTTTTAATAATCGATTCTTTACCATAGCTTTAAAAGGGGGAAATATCGATAATCGACCATTCACACCTCGTCACTGATCACGCTGTGGAACGTCATGTATTTTCACACGAAATTCGACCGTGTCCACACTTTGAGATACTCCGACAGTACAAAGCGAGTAAAAATCGCAAAATCGTCCTCCAATTTATAATATTCTCTCGGGACGAGTACTGAAAGGGATTTAAAAGTGTTTTCTTGTGTACAGATATCTGATATACTGCAGCGTAATGCGATGCTCGAAAATTCTTGAGATATGTTATATAGTTACCAGAAATTATTAATTGATCGAACTACCGACTCGTACTTCAAAATACTGAAGAGTCACTGTAATAAATAATTCATGGTTCAATTCTCTGGATGGAGGTATGACTTTTCTCCAAAAACGCCTTCCTGCAAAGCTATGGTCTTCCGAAGTTTTGAAAAATTGCACACCTTATTTTCAATGCTGCCCACAATTTTGGTTTTCCTCCCACCAATCAAAGTTTAAGAAAACTATTCAAAATCAGTATTACCGATTTTACTCAAAGAAGGCTATTATCTCGTAAGCCTTTGGTCGCTGGTATGATATAAATACGAAAATTATATTTTTAAACTTCTTTTAATTTGTGTAATTAGGTTACATATTAAACTAAGTCCACTGTAATTTTGGGTTACAAGACCCCCAAAAGACTCTTATAGTTTTTTCGTGCTCTTATTTGTGATTTATGTTAATCTTAGGTTAACAGTAGTCAAACAGAAATAAATTGATAATATTAAATTACCTGACTTGGTCTACAGCGGATAGGTGGTCTATGTCTTCGACGGAATTTTCTAGGACAGCACACGCAAAGGATCCGTGCAAAAGCTCTGAAACAGGGAAAAAAACATCAGTATTAAAAATCAGTATATTATCAGTAAAGTTTTTGTTGAATTATCACAAAAACAGTTGTTCTAAATACCGAAAAATCCTCAATTTAAATGGGGAATCTTTGAGACCGTGTACTGCCGTGCGTGTTGTATTACGCGAGATTGAAGGAGTTTTAACGGCAATGAGCTATATCCTCGAGTCTTCGAGTTCTATACTATGTGATGAATTTTTCATATTTAATTGAATATTGGTGACATGTAGGGGTAAACTGTTAGGGTGCACATGAGACATTCAGTTGGGTAAGGTTGACGATAGTCATTAGTGTTCCTACGCTCATTCCGTTTACAATTCGTCTATATTATATAAGGTTAATATAAAAATATTATATACTGAAGTAAAATTCTGGAAAGGAATGTGTCGAATCGGATCCAACCTTTTCAGGAGAAACTCCGGTTGTTCCGGAATTTCAGTTGTCCGATGGAGATAAGATAGGCAATCCATTTCGGTAAAGAATTATTTCATTTTTTTACTGTCCTTTAATCTCATTTTATTTTTCTTCAAAAAAAAGGGGATATTTTCAGGACAATTTGGAAAACGGTTAAGGTCTCAATTCTAGAAATCGGCGAAAATTGCAGTTTCCGAGCTATTTTGCCAAATGAAATGAAATTATTTTGTGCGGAACAGGTTTAAAGAATTTTAATTTTTAAAACAAGTCAGTTGCTTGGTTTTAATTTCTTCATTGGAAAGACTGAAAAAAAAAACTAAATTCAGAAATTAGAAAATCTGTATCGGATTCTGCGGAACGGAGTTGAAAATCCATTATCATTAAAACTGCCATCCCACTGAAAAAAGGTTTTTTTTTAAAGAAAAAAAAAACTTCATACGATTTGTTAATTAATTTAATATTTGTAATTTCTATACTTACAATTTCCTTTTTTTATAATAGAAAACTACTTGTATTTTTAAATTGTTTTCTTGCCGAATGTGAACCGTATTTTTTTGTCCTGATATGTAATATTTTTTTGTAAAAAAAAGAAGCAGCCTAATCGGTATTATTTCAAAGAAAAACATCGCGTGACTCAAACACTTCGGTGTTTTCTATACATTCGCCTTGGCGTTACTTAAAAAAATTGGAAACATGTGTAACCGTTATTACATATTACAAAAACAATTTCTGCGCCGAGCTTACATATTTTTTTTACAATTTTTAATATGATACAAGGGAAAAAAATAGATTTGACGCAGTGGAATAAACGTGACGCACCTATGATTACTTTCCATTCAACAATGCCAGTCTTTTACGAGGGCTCTTAAGTTTAACTTTTTTGTGAATTTTTTTAGTCACACTGAGAACATCATCTGTCGTGAGTGCCTCAGAGCCGCCGCTTGTCCTGTTTAAATTTTTCTTTGAACGCGCGGGAAAATCTGAGGAATCATTTTCACCATTTTTCCTTTCTCTAATAGTGAAAATAATTTATCTTTCTGCTGATACGATTACCTTTGTATCCGTAGGTGTGTGGGAAAGTGGGGCTGGAGGGGCAGAGGTGCTAAAGGTGGCTAGCTCCTGGCACAGAGACAAAAGTGCGCTAGCTGAGAGAATTTATTTCAATTACGTGTTATCTGCAATCTGCATAACTTTTAACGTGCACAACCCCCTTTACCCTTTCATCCCTTTTTTACCCGTACTGGCGGAAGTTCGTTCTTTGTCTCTCCTGTGTGTCACTCCCTTTCCTCCTCTCTTTCTCTCCCCTTGGCACTCCACATAAATTTTATTTTCTTCTTCGTCCGTGGATATTACTTCAAGGAGTTTTCTGAAACGTTATTTAGTTTTCATTCGCGGGTAGTACTCCGCCGAAATTTCTGGTAGTATTTCACCGAAATTTCTCCTGCTACAATTGGTCTCCTAAATGATAAGGTTCACGCTTCGTCGTGAAACAAATGGAAACAAATATTCATGAGAACTAGTCTAGATAAAATTGTGTGCGAAATAAAAAACCGTCGCAGAGTTCAGGAGTCATTTTTGAATCTGCCTGTTGCCAAATTTTGCTCGAACGAGAAGAAGCAGTAGCTTCTGAGCTGGACTGAAATGGACCACCAGACAAGGTACGGATTTCAGCATTCTGATTTCGTTTCTGTCAACGTTTGTTCCCCATTTAAACCTATTGAAATCGATTCTTGTAGGAGCCGGGTGCTCTGACAAGAATCGATTACTTAATATAGGTTTAAATGGAGGAAATCCAAAGTTGCCCAATTGCTGAATCCTCCTTTGGCTTAAATTGTTACAGACTCATTTAGTGGCTACGTTATTTGATATAATATCGAACCTTCGGCTCAAATGTAAACAAAAACGGAACCTTGTTTTTTATTTTTGCGCCATGGTGGTAAAATACGTCCAAGTATTTCTTACGATCGAAAGTTCCCATGTTTAATGAATCTTGAATTGATTTAGAACCGGTCAATGACTAAATTTTAATTAATTAACACGATGGAGAATTTTCACGCAACTTTTTTAAGTGCTTGAAGAGCTGATTTCGCAGTATTTTTTATAATTTTCTTCTGACATGAGAAATTCTTCAAAAATAGATTTAAAAGTGAGAAAATGCACCCCCCCCCCCAGTGACGTCATCCGGCGGCATTTCCCATTTAAATACATGTATTTTAGCAGAATCGGTTATTTTGTCATATTACCTCTAATAATTCCTCAATTTATGAATGAAGAGTGTCTTTGTGTTAAGTCCACTCAGTAGATTCCTCTTAAACACGAAATTCATCAAATATCAGACACCTCAAATTCTTCATTAACTCATCAATAATTCGTACATGCACTGGAAAAAAAAAACAACATTGGATCTAGAGTCCAGACTCTTAAAAACATCGACAAGAAAAACTACTCTTGATTCAATCAGATTTAAGCTTGAATCAAGAACCATGCCTCTTAATTTTGAGCGGATTTCCTTTTAATTTAAGCTTAAATCTGATTGAATCAAGAGTCCTTTTTCTTGTCAATGTTTTCAAGAGTCTGGACTCTAGATCCAATGTGTTTTTTTTTTTTTTTTTTCCAGTGCATGTATTTTAGCAGAATCGGTTACTTTGTCATATCTCCCTCAAATAATTGCTCAATTTATGAATGAGGGGTGTCTTTGTGTCAATTGCACTCAGTAGGTTCCACTTAAACACGAAATTCATCAAATTTCCGACACCAGCAAATTCTCCATTAACTCATCAATAATTCGTACATGAGGTTATATTAGTTTGTTTTGGTTTGAACCAAAGACATAAAGACGGAGCGCTCGTATCTAAAAGCACGGGGAAAAAGTGAAGCTAGGTTCGGCGCTGCGCGCTTGTGTGAGTGTGTAAATGAGCGCGGGAATCCATGGCGGCAAACGGAAATTTGATTTGAACTTGTCCTCTTGATTTTTGCACATTTCTTCTTTGAAACGTATTTTAAATTCCTAAAACGAATATACTAAGAAAGTTCGGTCTGCGTCCTAATATAATACACCTACTTTTGCTCGGTAACAGGCAGTAATCTCAGATAAAGTTAGTTTTTCTTCTGCTCATGGTGGTTCTGCAGGTTCAAACAGGCCGTTACAGTTCTAGATCAACGTTACTCCCAAATGAAATTAATCGGTCGACGACGGACTGAAACTAACCTAAAGTTAAAAAAATATGAGTGTGTACCTGAATTTGGGCAAAAATCAACCTAAAATACTTTGTTTCCGCAATTTTATTTATTAGTTCCCGCCCTACATTTGAATTCAAACTTGTCCCGATTTCGCCGCCAATCCTCTAGCCAATAGTAGAGGTGATTGAAAAGAAGCTCTAGAAGCTTCATTTTTTGCTTTTAGTGCTCCGTCTTTATGTCTTTGGTTTGAGCCAAGATTTCGATATTATACTTCGAATACCGTCGTCACTAAACCAGTCTATCGCGGGGGTCTCTAAAACATATTGTCTCTGAAACGATCGAACCACGATACATGCAAATCCGCGCGTCGTTTCTTTTCAATTTAATTAATTTCCACGTAGTTCCATTAAGCGAGAATTCGTCCGAATGTGGAGGGGAAGCCCACGTTGCTTCGCGGAAAAGTTCGTGGGCGGAAGGAAGTTGCGGACGAATCCCTGGACCACATCAATCCAGCCGACAGGAAGCTAATTCGAGGCAACTTTGATCAATGAGACGGCATTATTCAAAAATACGTAGCTCCGCTTAAATGATAGAACACAACTTAATGACTGACGTTGGAGCCTCGCCAGCGTTTCCGATTTTAGCGCAGGGCTCGCCTATCGCACACCGTGAAAAAAAGGTACAGGAGCGAATTGGCAACGCGGCAGAATGTACGACGGATTTGCAACGGGGAACTTTCCAGCTTTCTGAAAGGATTCCCTCGCGTGATTCATCGGGAGGATTACTGCCGCGCTAAGGAAGAACGCCGTATGAGCCTTCAGGCGTTGCCAAGTTTCATTCGATAAAAACCGAATTTGCTGGGAGAATTTTGAATAATTTTGTCCGAAATTTTCAGGCAATTTTGTACGCAATTTACTCTAAAATGTCTGAAAATTTCAAAGAAAAATGAGCATAAATTTCGTCAAAAATACATGTTTTATCGAAGGAAATTTGGCAACTCTCGAATGTTCATACGGCGTTCTTCCTTAGCACGGCAGATGACTGGCGCGAGGCTACGTTTTCCCATGCATGCGTTTCGAGGACTGTGTGGTCCGGCTTTCGCAGGGTAAAAATATCACTTCAAGATGCTGGCCGCGGAGTCAATGATGTGTCATTTCGACGCGTTTCGCCTTTGCAGTCGTCATAGCTAGGAGCAAGTTAATGAAAGACGTTGGAAATGATGCAGAAACTTTTAAAGTTTGTAGCTTTGTCAACTCAAAACGTAGGGCTGTAAATGCCTCCATTGGTTATGTTCTTAAACGTGATTAAAAAACATACACATTTGCAGTTTTAGTTAGAGTATACGGGTGGTTTCACGATAACTGGAATTATTTTGTCGCCGTGACAGACATCACATTTTTCGGTCATATTTTTAGTAGTAATGATAATCACTTGAATTTGTTTGCATTAATCTTCAAAAGATTATGACGCTTTCTAATGATTCATTGCTGTACTTCTCAATTAATATTATGTAAATTCGGAAAATGTGCTGTCTGTAACGCGGTAAAAAGTCAGACACGCACCGACTGCACTACGTTTGGCGCATTGCGAGAAGTATCGATGCAGTCTTGCAGGCGCTAATAAGCGTTTAACGCCGACCACAATGTCTTTGCCGCGATCACTCGAACTCGCGTCAGAATAATTGCGACATCAAATAATGAGGCTTAAAAGGCCTATTTTGCGTTTCGACGCCAGCGTAACAGACAGCACATTTTCGGCAATTTTTGTATTAAATTTGAAAAGTAGAGAGATAAATCGTTGAACAGCGTTATAACACATAACCGTGTGCATATTAATGCAAAAAATTCGAGTGATTATCATTACTTCTAAAAATGTGACCGAAAAATGTGTTGTCTGTTACGGCAACAAAATTATTCCAAATATCGTGAAACCACCCATACCTGTATATCATTGGTGAAACTACTAGACCAAGTATTTCGTTTGCGATGTTTAAAAATCACTGCTCCCATTTTATCTTTTTGATGGAGAATAAATCAATTTCATTTCTTGAAGTTTTCACAGATTTCTTTCATTACGCCTGCCATGAATGAAATGAAAAATAAATTTCCTCTCGCTAACATAGACTTGGACGCCGCTGGATGCACCGCGCGGAGGAGTAGTGAGAAACATGCCCTCGCCTTGCCGGACTCTCAAGCTTTACACATGGATTTTTCATTACGGAAAACATCAAAAGTGCAAGACTAATACGCAGAATAGAATGAATGCAGTCGGATATGAAATTTGCGACTAGAACTGGCGAATTTTGACGTTTGATTCGTCTGGGAGACCAGTAAATGAGATGCAATAAGAGATATTTAATGATGCGAAAGAAACGGAAAGCAGAAAAATATCCAAGATCATTCGAGGATTGCAGACTCGCGTTGTATACAGGTTAGGTATTGTGTCCACCGCACCGCGGATGGTACGTTTGACACCGAGAAATTACAACGATTATAGCGGGCACCGCGCTGAGCGCGCAATTCTTGAAGTATTCTTATAAGCGTTAATATGCTCTTCACGCCAACTGACCGACTGCACTGAGTTTGGTGCAATGCGACAAGCATTCATACAGTCCTAAAGGCGCTAATATGCGTGTCACGTCGACTGCACTGTTTGGCGCAATACTTGAAGTATTCCTACAGTCTTGCAAGCTCTAATATTCTCTTCACGCCAACTGACCAACTGCACTGAGTTTGGTGCAATGCGAGAAGCATTCATACAGTCCTGAAGGCGCTAATATGCGTGTCACGTCAACTGCACTGTTTGGCGCAATACTTGAAGTATTCCTACAGTCTTGCAAGCTCTAATATGCGTTTTATACCAATTGATCCACTGCACTGCGTTTGGCGCAATGCGAGAAGTATTCATGCAGTCTTGCAGGCGCTAATAAGCGTTTAACGCCGGCCACAATGTGTTTATAGCGCGATTACTCGAACTCGCGCTGGAATAATTGCGGCATGGAATAATGGGGCTTAAAACGCTTATATTGTGTTTTGACGCCGTTTGAGCGTTCCAACGTTGCGTCGTTTTTCTTGATAAAATATTCTTTCGGGAAAAGTTAGGAAAGTTCTTTCAGCTCTCTTTTTTTAGATTGAATGGATCATTAAACAAGGCACGAATTTAAGCATCTTAAAACATGCTTCCTCATGAGCATTTCACGTAGAACACGATTTGCGCAACGCACTTTGCTGAAACAAACTCCTAACCAGAATATTAACGATTTCATTGTACATTAGTCACGGGAATTTGTTATTTGAATTGCCCGGTTACAAAAAGATAATATCCTACGCGAGTCAAATCGGCCACTACAACGGCTTCAGCAGACAACTCAATCGAGTATTGCTCTCTTCCCACCCGGTGTTGTTCAAAGTGTGTTTAGCTTGCTGTAGCTGAGCCAAAGTATCGAGATTTAGGTTGACATAAGGTAATTTCTGTTTGAATAGATCTTATTATTTTTAGCTGGGCTACAAGAATCAAGCATCAAATCATGATTTTGAGACCAGCGAAACTGACCCATTTTTCGAGTAAATCGTGTAACCTCGGGACGGAGATACGTTCCTTAACTGGGAAACGACGAGGGTCTGAAATTGGATTCAAGTCTTGCTGCTGTGCTATAAGGAAAAACGCCGTATGAGCCTTTAGGCGTTGCCAAATTTCCTAATTTCCCAGTAAAGTTATGAATATTTTCCTTCCAATTTTAAAGACAATTTTGTTTGCAATTTCATCTAAAGTTTCTAAGAATATCAAGGGAAAATATCCGTAACTTTCCGCCAAAATAAACATTTCATCGAGGGAAATTTGGCAACGCTCGAATGTTCATACGGCGTTTTTCCTTATAGCACGGCAGCGTGAAACAACGCAACGTCACTCGACACGGCACCACACGGAGGAGTTTAACACTGAGGCATAACTTGAGCCGAACTTAGTTGAGCAACTGTTGCTCGGCGGGAGAGGCGAGACTGTCACCAGACCATGCTCGGAGCCGGAGTGAGTGAAAATTCGTTAACATACGTGATCGGCGGCTGCCGGTGAGCCGCGGAAGTTGCGATTCCAAAATTACCGCCGCCCCGCTAACTTCCTCTCTCAGCCGCGTTGCGTCGCACAATGGGTCGAGTGAACAGGAGAGGTCGTACAAAATTTGGAAACTTTAAACGCTCACACTGAAAAAAAAAAAATCTCGGTGTATTTACTAAGAAAATGGTAAAATTACCAAGAATTCAGGGTTCTATTTGATCCCAGTTTTTTCTTGGTAAAATTACCATTTTTGGAAGTGGTAATTTTACCGAGAAATCTCGGTAAAATTATCGAACTTTCTCGGTAATTTTACTGGATCTTGGTAAAAACGCCAATATTTTTTATCGACTGTGGTAGAATTACCGAGATAAAATGGCAAAGTCACCGGGAATTGATTACCAATGAAATTGGTAATCTTACCTGAAAAAAAAACAGTAAAAGTACCGGTTTTTAGGTAAGCTTACCAGTCCGTCTTGCTAAAATTACCAATAATTGGTAAACAAAGTGAGATGGTAAAGGTACCAACGGACCTTGGTAAAAACGCCGAGAATTTTTTTTCAGTGCGTAACTCCGTTCATACAAAACTTCGAGGTTCTAAAAGTAGTTTCAATGGTTTCCTCGTAAAATTGTCTTCAAAAAGCACCCCTGAAAGTTGAAAATGTGACGATATAAACATCAAAATTTGCAGTTTTAGTCGAAAATTTCATGTCCGACCTCTCTTAGGGACTCGATCCACTGTGCGTCGCGCCCCGACGCCTCAAAACCTTAACCTCCTTTGCTTTTGCCGCTCGTTTCATAATTCATGCGCTCATAAGCCTGAACCCCGGATTAAGGGCACCATAGAGAATAGAGTTCAGGGAAGCTGAGGTCGGAATTGGCTCTGACGAATAGCTGGACGTATTCGGGATGGAAATGAAGCTATGTTCGAGTGTATTACATCAAAGGAGCTATATCTGCCGAGATAGCTAAGAGAGCAGTAAGTGCCAAATTCGAAATCGAGTCTCCCTCGAAATTCGTCGGACCTCTTTCACATGGATCGCTGAAATAGCTAAAACAGCAAAATTCATCTTAATTTTATGAAAACGAGACTTATGAGAAAGCCGCAAGTGCGCAAAAAATGACGTAGTTTCAGGAAAGACAGCAGTAAGTAACGTTATTCCTCCAGAGAGCTAATGAAAACAGTGCTTTCAAGTGAAGTGCCACCTTCTTCTGCTGATTTCTAACCTGAAAATGTGTTTGTTGTGTGTCCAAAACGCAACCGCGAAAGCATGCACTTTTTTAACCTTTTATTCATATATTCCGTGAAAGGTTGGCGACAAGGGGTGGAGGAGGAGATCAGAAGGTGCCAATGCCTGATGATCTCTGGGAGGATAGGGGGCAATGGCGATTGGGCGTCGCAGAGCGCGAGGCGGCGCTATAAAAGCAATTTTATGTATGTGTATTCATATATTTCTCCTACCATAACAGTACTAAGAAATTCTACATTAGATTGTTGCTATATGTGGACGGCATCGCATATAGCTGTCAATTACTACACAAGGGCCTTTGAATGTAAAGACACACTCTATTAAAATTCTGACTTTTGAACTCCCCTTCCTCTCCCCTACCCATCGACCGTCTCACCCCCCTTCCTCACCCCGTCCATCGAGCGTCTTAAAAATGATTTAATTTGAACAGAGATGAAAATAAAATCTGGAGGAGGTAGAACGAGAAACACGTAATTTGCCTGAATTTTAAAATTGATAAAGTTTGACAAACGCCCGAATCCTTCGCACAATGGCTTTTCATACGCTGGATGAAAAGAAACTGGTTGGGTAAGTTGCAAGCATCTAAAATGAATTCAGTTACTCAGATTATCAACCCAGCGTCGCTTTATTTTAATTAAGTTTTCATTTAAGTATAAAGTTAGGAAATGACATCATGATTACGTTCACTCTCACTCCTCTCACTTTCCATTCCTTCCTTCCTTTTCTTCCTCTCTTTGCGATTGCGAGCGTAAAAAACTCGCTGCAGTGGCGTGGCGTGCTTTGCGATGTATCGATTGATCTGCTATTTAATCCTCTGGAAAATTATCGACGAACAGAGTGTTCGCAACGAACGCCTCAATCATCGATTCTTTACCATGGCTTTAAATTGGGACACATCGATAAACGATCATTCACGCCTTGCAACTAACTCGCTGTCATATCTATCGCCTAGCCCTGTGTCCACTCGTCAACATGGCGTCAAAATGAAAGCTCAAAGTGAATCGATAAATACGATCTGTTCGCGAATGTTGATCAAAAAAGAGTTACGCCGCTCTATTTTGAGTTGCAACACTCATCAATCGCATCAAGTACCGACTTTGAGCCACTTATCGTTGAAATCGATTCACTTTGAGCTTCCATTTTGACGCCATTTTGACGAGTGGAGGCAGCGCTCTTCACAACAGGCGTCTCATCAAAACTTTCAATTTTTGATCTCTATAGATCAATGAATGACCTTAATGACCCTCCAAAAAGAGGTTTGTTTAAAGAAGATTCATTTTAATCTTTATTTTGTTGTATATTGGGATGCAAAAATACGTGGTAATGCTGAAATGTTAATATCTGTTGAATCTGCATTTGGGCAGATTCCATTATTTTCCGCTCGACTATAAAATAACCATAAAATCATGATTCTGCGGTATACGCAATCGCTGACCTTTCCAGACCTTGCACGTGAACCCATTCCGAGGAGTATACGTATTGCAAGCGTTGGCAATATTTTTCGCCCGAGAGCTTTACCACTTAAAAGAAAAGTCCATTTTTTCAGTCTCGAATCCAAGGGCTGTCCGATTTCCCGCTTATACGCGCTTATCATAATGGTAATCTCAACCTCAAAACATTCACTGTGAATGCCTGAGCGAAGTTTTTACGACCTTTCCAGATGAACTCGAGCCCTTTATTCCTGCAGGATTGAGACGATAAAATTTCATGTCTTGCACGACCGGTGGCGAGACGTGAATAATCGATAATCGATACTTCCCCATTGAAAGATATGGCGAAGAGTCGATTTTCAAGGTGTTCGCTGCGAACACTCTGTTTATCGATCCTTTCCTATAGGTTTAAAGGGCAGATAAATCGATATATCGCAAAACACGCCACGCCACTGTGCACGACGCCAAGTTTTTCGTGTGCAGGTAAAATATCTCCGAGGGTTTTTGATGGTCTCATTTTCTGAATAAAATCTCTCTGGATACTTGAGTTCATGCAAACGGAAACGGGGTGTAAAACCACTCATAGAGCAATTTCCCCCTTAAAATTTGACATTTTAAAATTTCTTAAAGTGGTAATTATTTGGAATTTGAAAAAGAGAAATCCTCAAACTCTCGTGCATGGGCTTCCCCCCGTCTCTCAAAGTGGTGGGTTGACGTTTCCACACCAAAACCTGGATTGTCCCTTCCGCACAAAATCAGCCGGATTTTGTGCGGAAAATGCACACTTCCCTCAAAGTCTCATCAAAAGAATTACACCTGAGAAAGAGCTTTACTGGAAAATAGAGCGTCCCGAACATTACAAAAAAAGGACCCATACTTGTGATTGACGAGTAGATCTGCTGAAACAGATTCTCCTCGGCCCTGATCCCTGAAAATTGGAAAAGCCTTGAGTATGGAGATCCCACAATGTCTGTGGACAATAAACATAGTCTAAAGTTTGCTGAAGGTGCTGGACACGAAGCCATTAAACCAGGTCTAAACTTAAGTAAAACGAGTAGATCGATATTTAAACCAGAAAAAAAATTATCCTTGTTTGCGTGGATAAAAAGTGAATGGATGAAAAGCAAGATTTAATCGCCGCGCGAAAAGAGGACCCAAAAAACAGTTGTTAATGAGTCCAAAGGGGGGATCCAAGTCGGACTCAAAGTTTTCGAGAGCGGAAAGTGATCGGGAGAGAAACTAATAATAACCATTAATTTAAGTTGCGGTTGTCGTAATCTCCTTCGTGTGGATCTGGTGTGACGTTGTCAAATCTTACCTGAAAAATATGAGACAGATGTCGACGCGCTATGTTTTCATCCGAAATTTAACATCTCTGCATAAGCGGGACGATTGTTACTGCTGTAAATGTTGTTCCATGTCTTGAACCGCAGTTCCGATTGCCAAGTCGTTTTCGAGTATAGTCAAGCGGTGCTAAACATTTTCTATCGTGTGGGATTTGATTTGCCAGGGCGGTAACAATGGTTTGCGAGGCATGAGCACTGGGGATTGAGGGGAGGGGGGTTGGAAACAGCTTTTCGAGACGGTTAAAGTCGGATCAGTGCTGAACTAAGTAAGCGATTGTCATTCGCTAATTGTTTCAAACATCGGCTTGAGCTCAGTTTCGAGGCGTCAATCATCGACTGAATCGATATTTTTCCTTTGAAGCTAAGGTAAAGAATCGATTATTAAGGACACCCTGATAATCGATATTTTTCCATAGGTTTAAATGGCAGATCGATGAATTTACCGAGAAGCACTACACGCTACTGCTTGAGTCGAGCGATGTGTTATGTGTAAGATTGATACAGACATTTTTATAACGCTCAGATTCTAAAGACTGAAGGGGATTGTTCGGGGTATATAAACTTAATATAGTAAAAGCTCGTTAAGACGAAATACGGTTAAAACGAAAATCCGCTTAAGGCGAAATTTTTTTCGGTCCCTTGACTCTTCAATAAGAGTCAATGTAAACAAAATACGGATAAGACAAAATCTCGAAATTTTGACCCGTAACCAAAGCCGGTTAAGACGAAGAAAAATTTCCGATTTTTTCCTCTGAAATTGGGTAAAAACGACAAAAAAGAGCCAATTCTTAGGGAAAATAGACTTAGTTTTACGTATTACCTTGACATAAAAAGAGTAGGTTGAGAGTAGATCGGGGGTATCCTCTGTTTTGATGGATGACTGAGATGCAATCGACAGTTGACGATAAACCGATTTGCGTATTTTAAAAAAAATTCAAAATTTGGATTTTGTATTGTATAAAATTTAAAACTTTAAAACTGATAGATAATAATCTTTCAAAAAGTTATTCACTTAAAATAATCTTTAGTTTTAGTTTGTGTGGATTTTGAAAGCTGTCCGGATATTAAAACTGCTTCAAAATTTTGGAGGCTGTTGAAAACTGTGTCGTCCCCGTCATTTTGACTGAGGAATGTCCTAAGTTTGTTGCGGAGTTGCCGCTTATGCAGACAAATTTCGTACGTATGAAGGGGAACTAACAGCCAATTATCATAACTTCGATTCACTATGATCAACGTGTGTGGAAATAAAATGCAATTTTTCGTCCTCTGTACTATCACAAGAATTAACCGATCCGTTTATGATGTAATATTCGGGGGTCTGATCGAAAAGTCAAATTTCCATTTTCCATCCGAACGTGATAAGAATCGTCCCCTCGAAAAATGCGCATTCGTGCGCTGAGGTCCCCCTTTCGTCACGCGATCACACGAACGACTTTTTTTTCTTCAGGTAATGGAAGTTAGCACAGTTTATTTTTTGAAATATCGAAGTTCTCCGCTCAGCACGACGACAGTGGCTACGTTACCGTGCTAAGGAATAACGCCGTATGTACCTTCAGGCGTTGCCAAATTTCCTTCGATAAAATACGAATTTCTTGGGGAAATTTCAAATATGTTTCTTCCAATTTTTCAGACTATTTTTTTTCGCAATTTAATCTAAAATATCTGAAAATGTCAAGGAGGAATATGCATTTAATTTCGTCAAAAATGCATGTTTTATCCGGGGAAATTTGGCAACACTCGAATGTTCATACGGCGTTCTTCCTTAGCACGGCGGTACGGACAGTGGTACCCTCGGTGGAAAAGGCTTCAATTAACAGCAGCAAGCGCTGCACATAAACTTAAAATTCTGCTTCAACTTTTTACCCCGTCTGTTAATTAATATTCTCTTTCCACCCTCGGGCGCGAGACTGTAGAAGGCCCATGAAAGCAAAATTTAAATATTAACTTCTCTCTCCATTCCTCTCACTCGTTCGTTAGAAGTCCATATGGCGACCAACTGTGCATCGGTTGACCAATGCTGCAAGACTTACCGCTTTGACATTATTGGGAGCAGAGGCGAGGCTTGAAAGATCGATTATCGATAAGTCCTCATTTGAAATTGTAGAAAAGAATCGACCAATAAGGTGTTCGTTACGAACACCCTATTTATCGATATTTTTCCATGGGTTCGAATGGTATATCAATCGATGTATCGCAAAGCATGCCACGCCACTGACTGAGAGGGAGGCAGATACGAGAAAGGCATTTATACATTCTTCATAGAGGCTTAGATACAGGGAAAAAAGAGAGTTATCATCGTTACCCAGACGAAAGAGCAAATTTTCGAATAGATACGATGACTTCGCGGAAGATGTTGCCTCGTCTACCTAAAAATAGAAGGTTGAATTGGGGGTCTGCATTACTTCATTTCAGCGTTCAAGAATGTTTATGCCGAGAACGCATAAGTGCTTACACTGCAAATCACTGATAATCTAACCGTAAGTACGTGACCCAAACCTCTCCTGTAAACTTACTTTTTTTCAATTTGACTTATAAGGATATTTTTCTGTTTATTGACACCGTGATCGTTGACACCATGGTCAGGGCCCATTTCTGCGTTTCACTGCCTGAGCACGGCGTCAACAATCGTTGACTCCATAATCAGATTTTGGATTTGTTGACACCATGCAACGTTACAAGGTCAACATGGAGTCCAATATCTTGAACGCGATGCTACATAATCAAATCACTGACGCATGCAAGAGCTCCATTACGGATTAAACCCCAATTAACACTAGAGTCCCTTTATACTGAGAGTCAAGACAACACCCTCTTGTGGAGTCACAAACGGTAATAAAGATTACACAAATTGAACGTTTTTCGTAATCTTTGATCGGCCCATTCTCAAATTCCTTTCCCCGTTCCTTCTCTCATTCCGATTGTTCCTTGCCGAACCCATAATTCCCTGGTCCATTCCAGATTATAATCTTTGCAATCGGCGAAAATGTAATCTTTATTCCCGTTTGTAACACTGTGAAGGCCTAAAATACGGGAACCAATCAGAAATGGATTCACATTGTCTTGACTCTCAGTATAATGTCGTGCTAAGGAAGAACGCCGTATGAACCTTTATAGGCGTTGCCAAATTTCCTATAATAAAATACGAATTTCTTGGGGATATTTTAAACATTTTTCTTTCAATTTTTCAGACTATTTTGTTCGCAATTCAATCTAAAATATCTGAAAATTTCAAGGATAAACATGCATTAATTTCGTCATAAATGCATGTTTTATCCGGGGAAATTCGGCAACTCTCGAATGTTCATACGGCGTTCTTCCTTAGCACGACAGTATAAAGGGACTCTACTCAACACGAGAAAGAAACTACAAAAATGAACCCTAGTGACGTAAACGAAGGAGGTGCCAAGGCGCGAAGTCCCGAGCCTGTCGAAACCTTTCCATAAGGATAAGAGCGTCAAGGAGTATTAACGTCGCCCCCACCCCACCCCCGCTGAGCGAGCTTTATTGAATTCCCCGGGCCGAAAGAATGGCGTTGTGATTCTTCAAAGACCAATTTATACAACGACGGGACCGGGCAGGGCCTCTCAAAAGCGGCCCGCGGCGGCCTGAACCCGCGAGCCCCGGCGTCGGGTTTTGGGGCGCCCTCGCCCTCGGCCGTAATTAATTTCGTCTCCTTTTTTTTGCGGCGAGTGGATTTTATAACGTCTAATTTTGCTCACTTGTCCCGGGCGCCCGCTCGCGCCGCCGTGAATGGTACTTCATTTGAAGATTAATTGTTTTCGTGATTAATATAGATAATAGACTTGGAGCGGGGCTTGGATTTAAACAAGAGTCAAGAAGGAAGGAAATAATGTCCTGCGACGTCGTTGCCGCGCCGTGCTTTACGGAGACTTACGCCCACGAGTGCGGCAGTGCGGCCCTCTGTGCACTAAAATCTGAAATGGAGATGTTGCATGTGTGAGGAATTTGCGATTTGACTATTGACTCTCATGTAAAAGTTCGCGAGAAACACGATAGTGCCACAGGTTTTCTCTGAAATCAACTCCCAACCTCAAAAAAAAGCTCTCAAGTTGAGGCCAAAATGGAGGGAATATCCCACGCTATCCTGAGAGTCCACCTCTACATCAAGACAAACTCTCCGTGCAAAGATAGGGAGCAAATACATTGACAGGGTTGCCGTGTTTTCAGTCTTAGAGTCCCCAAATAAAGTGGCGGCCCTGTCAATGTATTTGATCCCTATCTTTGCACGGAGAGTTCGTCTTGATGTAGAGGTAGACTCTCAGGATAGTGTGGGATATCCCCTCCATTTTGGCCTCAACTTGAGAGCTTTTTTTGAGCTTGGGAGTTAATTTCAGAGAAAACCAGTGGCACCATCGTGTATCTCGCGAACTTTTACATAAGAATCAACAGTCGAATCGCAAACTCCTCGCACATGCAACATCTCCATTCTGGTGAAATCTGTCCAGTTATCCGTGTGTCAGACAATACGGATCTGCGGCAACGCCATGAACGTCTTGATACAACTATTCGTACTTGATGGATGTCCATATTGCATATACAATTAATTGAAGGCGTTTTTGTTACGAGGTATCGACGCGACGCGACGCCTTTGGACCTCTGCACTTAGTAGTCAACGAGTTTATTGTTTAAGAACACCTGGACGCGACCATTCTTGCTCAATAGATGTTTGCAAGGGGAAAGCTCCCTGGCCGCTACGCAGTGCAACCCCTGAAAGGCCCCTCGCACATTCTAAGAGCCAGCTTCGCCAGCTCCCCGGGTTGATCTTTATAAAATGAATAATAATATATAAATGTGTTCAGTTACGTTTATTTGTTTTTTCTATTACTCGTCATTATTATTATGTATTTAAGCATACAAACTGAAGTGGACGGCATATTCACAAGAGCATTTGAGTGTGACACAGCATCTCGTGTGAAGCATGAGTATACTGCATAGTTACACATAAAATTCTCATTTAAAAATTCAAATGACAATTATTTATATATCTACAACTAACACAAAGGGCGAAGAGATTACATCCCAAGAACCATAATAATAAGGCTGCAAGATCAATATATTTACTCAGATCATAAGTTACTTTAAGTTATAAATCATGTAAACAACCTTAAACAGAGTCAATAGATACTGAAGGTCAAATTCAGTAGTTGTGATAAAAATTGGATAAAATTCAAGTGTTAATAAAAATAAAAATTCAAATGGAATAATTCAAATGTTTTTCGGAAAATTCTTGCCCTACCTATTAAAAAAAAAAAAAAAAAAAAAAAAAAAAAAAAAAAAAAAAAAAAAAAAAAAAAAAAAAAAAAAAAAAAAAAAAAAAAAAAAAAAAAAAAAAAAAAAAAAAAAAAAAAAAAAAAAAAAAACAATGCGATGTATGAATGAACATACCGCGTTTTTGCTCGTCAGGAGAGCGCGACAATTTTTTCCATGCATCGCCCAGGTGGTAACTTTTCCGGTTTTTGGGCCCGGGGGTGGATCCGGTATTCAGGGACGAACTTCACCGAAAAGCAACATACCTGGGCAGGAGATTCTAAAATCCCACCACGTTCCCGAACACAGGGGATATGCAGGCCACCCGTCTCTTTCGGGCTTTACAATACCTGTTGTCCGCAAGCTCATTAAAATATTCCGTTTAATTAAGAACCAAGCTGCGCCGGGGAAGCAACTTGTGGTTTGGGGGGGGGGGGGGCGGCACGCGATTATGCTAAACTCGCCGTCAAGGGACTTCGAACCCGCAAAATTCCCTCCACATTTTACGTGTTATATTGGGGCGCCACTAAAAATGGCAATTAAACGCTTCCGTCCGACTGATCCGATCTAATATACTGCCGTACTAAGGGAGAACACCGTATGAACCTCCAGATGTTGCCAAGTTTCTTTTGACAGGATTTTTTCGATTAAATTTGGGAATATTTTTCTTTCGATTTTTCAGTGGATTTTATTCGTAATTTGATGTAAATGTCCAAAAATTTCAAGAAAGAAATATTCATAACTTTCTTGAAAAATAAATATATTCAGAAGAAATTTGGCAACATTTGAAGGTTTGTATGACGTTTTTCCTGAGCACGCGGCAGTATGCACGAAGGCTGCAGTGCCTGATGGAGAAAAAACGCCGCTGGAGTCTTTTGACTTGTCAAAATGTAAATAAAAATGCGGGTGACAGGACTACTTATCACACTTTCGTCATTTAAGGGACTGGTAAACCTAAATTTTTCACCTAAGGCGTTTTAACCCGCGGATATTCACCCACAACCCTTTTCATCTTCAAGAATTTTCATCAGAAAAATCTCATCTACATTTCAAAATGCGCTTGAAATTTATGTTTACATGGCTTGGTAGCTGGCCCATGTCAGCTATCCATGGCAGTTGGCCCAAGTTTGGATTTCAAACCCGCAAACTTTCAAATAATATGTCAAAATCCCTCATCCTTTTTCCTTGCCATCTTCTCCATTGTCATTCTTAACTTTGAACTGCCTCCTCAAACAAATTTAGATAAGATTCTGGGTTGGGCTCACTCCACTAAAAATATTTAATATCACTTGAATGACAGAGGTTATGCCCCGGTATAGAAGAGCTTTCCACAACTATACGACTTCTACAGGCAGTGTAAAAAGACATGGACGATAAGTGAGTATATGAATCAAAATGAATTTTACCTCCAGTGTGACAAAAACCCTGAGATCCATCCCATACGTTTACATGAATAACGAGGCCCATTTAACAATGGAGATAGTTTCTTTTGATTCGAGTAATTTCTCGTTCAGCTATGATAGTGTAAGGTGTTTTGCATAGAAAACTGAAAATCGAAACTTTTGACCCCGATTGGTTTTTACCCGGTGCTGAACAATATATGAGTTTCCATCTTCAGCTCATTTTGTTTGACTCCATCACATATGATTACATTTTTGAGTGAAGACAGATTGATCACCCTCCTCGGCCGTCCCCACGATTGAAGTTTTGCTAAAGTCAGAGATGCCTTTCAAAAATCGTGCCAAAAATCAATTCCATACCTAAGAGCATCGTCTTCCGGTGAAATTTCCGAGAAAAAAAAGGGTGGAAAAATTCTGTTACGACACTACCGTTCGTCCTCCCGGAAAAGATTTGATTCTAACAGGTTGCACCGTAAAATTTGCAACTTCATAATGAAATCTGGTGATGCAAATGCATCGTTGCCATATTTAAGTTGATTTGAGTCCTCCGAATGAGCGGAATCGTGATTTTTCATCACCATCAGGCAAACTTGCTTGGTGCTCGTCTCGCAGCTTAATTTCATCAGCTCTGCCACCAGTTGCAAATTTTAATTTTCAGATTAGATTATTTTCCTGGTTGGTTATGGGCCGCCTCAGTGTGGCTTAGAGTAGTGCGCGTTATTTTTCAAGATGCTGGACGTTTTCATTGGCTGTAAGTCGAATTACTATCGAAAGTAATTATTTTCTGAAGGAAAAGAAAATAGCTGTCTTGAGAGGAAATAACATGTTACATAACTTTTTGCTTCAGCACTAGGCCAGGGAAATATTAAAATCAACTGGGGGAAGGGAGGGGCCTCGGGCCTGTCACCTCATGGCCCACCCTCAATGGCCACTATGCACTCTTAAAAGGCCTCTCTCTATTAATGTAAAAGCTGATTCATGATTCGCTAATGGATCTGATGCACTTATAAGATGCGAACAAAAGCATTGACCTAACCGAAAAATCGCAAGAAAACACTATGAGCACATCAAAAAGGCTAAATTCTGTTTCATTTACTCCTTCTTCATAGTCCAAATCCAGGGGAAATATATTGTGACCGCGTTTAGCAGAGAGGAACCAATTCACTTTGGCTATTGCCAAATTTAACTGGGTAATTTCATTTTTTACCAGGGAATATTCGTGCGGATTCCTTTGAAAATTTTGAGGAATTTGCTTCAAACTATGCAGAAAATCCACTGAAATTTGCACATAAATTCACACAACTATTTTGATGTAAAAAATTAGATTACCTGATTAAATTTGTCAGTAGCTGATGCGGCTAGGTTCCTTTCTGCTTAACGCGGTCCATTTTACCCCGCACTGCTAAACTCCCTAAAGTGAAAAAAAGTCTCTAAAGTTTCACTAAAGTTGTACTCAGAAATCAAGGAGATTTGTCTAAGAATATCTCATGACCTAATAGTTGAGCTTCTGCTTTAGCAAATTAACCTCACCTAACTTGCAAACAACTTGTTCGGCAAAATGTTATGTCATCATTCATCAGTCTCATTTGGCAAATTCTTCTTGATTTTTTGCTTAAAAAGTTGCGTATCAACCATCATTTGGTGACACTTGACCTCCGAATTTAACTTTTGCGATAATCAATAATTGTGGGGATAGACCGTGGGGGAGGAAGGGCGTGAGAGAGAAGAAAGAAAGCCAAAAACTTACAAATTACAAGTATTGACGCAGTCAAATGCAAAAGCAGGATAGTGTGATGTCTGCTCACCTGAAACAGACAAAAGGAACAATGCTTTCATACGTTTGGTACATTGCAGGAAGAAAATACTACTTCTGTTCCGTAGAACAAGAATGAACACTCAGTTGATGTGAAAAGTAAGCTATGTATTGGATTAACTGAACTGGGCATACATGGATTGTATTTAGCAGAGGGTAATCAACACAATTGTAAAAGTCGTGCTTCTCCAAATACATCTCAAAAATTGCCTATAAAAGCAAGAAGTTTTTGTTTTTCTATTAATAAATGGTACAGTGAAACTTGCTGTAGGAAACATTTTTTTTTTTTTTTAGGAAAAATGACTTGTTGCCGGAAAATATATTCCTCTTCTTCAACTTAATAGTGGCGATGCTTGAGTGTTGGCAACACTATTTCTTCTCCATTTAAATGCATGTAAAACAATCGATTCGTGGTGAGGCTGCTTGCAGCACCTAAAATCGATATTTTTAAAGGATTTGAATGGAGGAAAGCCAATGTTTTCAACTTGAAAAATCGTCACTGCATCTCAATGACTCGAGCTTCGAACCGTACTTTTTCCAGACGGTAAAAACTTCGAAAATACTTTAAAATCTTAAAACTCGGGCCTACATTTCTCAGAAAGGTCAAAGATGACCTTCTGGCAAGGTATAAATTATTTCAGTTTATCCGTATTACGGTTTAGATGTTTACTGTCGTTGTCACGAGATATTAATGTGACCCAGAAAAGAAAGCGAGAAGCAACTTTTAATCTGTTCTTCCTCTGAAACACTAGTAAATCATTTCAAATTGAAATAAAGTTGGCGGCTACTGCGATTTTACTGCACCAGGAGTTGTAAGACCTTGCTTGTTCTTGGTGCGATAAACGAAAAGCCGTGTCTCTGGCAAATTTTCAGTTTTCTCTTTTTTACGCAAATTGTCTTATTAATTTTTCAGTCACACATAAGTATTCATACACGGTTATCGATCACTTAAATTGATCCTTTTGGTACGTTTGGAACAAATTTCTGAGGTACTCCCAGGAATATTTTTTGCCCTTTAAAGCTGTGACTGTAAATAAGATATGATAAAAAAATGAGTAAAATATGCACCTTGATTGGCTGGCCCTTAAAAATGTCCATACTATTTAAATGAAATAAAAAGATATTTCGTACAGACATTTTGAAAGTAGCTGTTTCAGGAGCGACTGTGAGAACGACACTAAAAATGGTATTATTTCACGCGATTGATTATTCATTTTTTTCGGGAATGGAGATGATGCATGTGTGAAGGATTTGCGATTTGACACTTAATTCTAATGTAAAAGTTCGCGAGAAACACGATGGTGCCGCTGGTGTTCTCTAAAATCATCTCCCAGGCTCAAAAAAAGCTCTCAAGTTTATGCCAAAATGGAGGGGATATCCCACGCTATCCTAAGAGTCTACCTCTACATCAAGACAAACTCTCCGTGCAATGATAGGGAGCAAATACATTTACAGAGTTGCCGTGATTTCAGTTTTGGAGTCCCCAAATAAAGTGGCAATCCTGCTAATGTATTTGCTCCCTATCTTTGCATGGGGAGTTTGTCTTGATGTAGAGGTGGACTCTCAGGATAGCGTGAGATATTCCTTCCATTTTGGCCTCAACTTGAGAGCTTTTTTTGAGCTTGGGAGATAATTTAAGAGAAAACCAGTAGCACCATCGTGTTTCTCGCGAACTTTTACATAAAAATCAATTGTCAAATTGCAAATCCCTCACACATGCAACATCTCCATTTTAAAAGGGGCATGATGTGAAATATAGAATATTGCAATATGAGATTTGACAACACTGTCGCCTATACTATGCAAATAACCTCGACGACATCAGTTGCGTGGCGTGCTTTGCAATGCATCGATTGATCTGTCATTTAAACGTGTGGAAAAAGATCGATAAACGGGGTGTTCGTAACGAACGTCTTAATAATCGATTCTTTACTATAGCTTCAAATGGGGAAATATCGATACCTAATCGATAATTTACGCCTCGCCACTGGACGACACGAGGGTTTTGTCTGTTGCGCTGATTGTTCAATCACGAGGCGCTCAATCGCAATGCAATTTACGCGTAAGTAAGCCAGCTGTGATAACTCTAAATCCTACAGAATATACATAGCCCGGAAATTAAAAGACTCGTAGGAGCAATTAGGCACTGGTGCTCTTGTTTCATCGTCAAGAATTTCATCATGGAGGTGAGGAACGAGAGCATTTAAGCTGGGTTGAATTTGATTTATAAGCGCTCCTTTACTAATACGAAAGCATGTTTCGTGTACATGCTATGAAGGGTGTTTTTAAAGATGCAAATATTACGGAAGTGTAGGAGTTAATTGGAGACATGAACAAGATACATCGTAGTTCACAGTTTCATGAAACGTCTGTGTTTTGTAAATTACAATTAGTTAATACTACAATTTACATAGTTTTGAGATTTTCCTTCGTCAGAACACCATTAAAATAATAAAACAATGATGAGAATTTTGAGAATCCGTAATCGAAGGGCACGCTATTTTAGTTACATAATCAATGCACCTTGAAAAGTTGGTTTGGTAGATTTATGTAATAAAAATAAATTTACGTTTAGGAACAATTTTTAGCACTGCAGTTTCCAATTAGTTGAATGTAATCTAACGGTGAATCGTAAAAGTATCCCTAATTTCCATTAAGCACGCTCAAGATAGTCTTTTAGTCATCCTTGACCTAAAATTATTGTTTAAGAGCCAAAGTAGCAATGGTCCACTCTGGACTCGTGCACGGTAAGCTCCGCTGTAACGGTAATTATGCACGTTCACGACTTGTCATGTTCTTCTTCATTTTGTCTCATTTTTCAGTGGAAATGATTAATAATGAGAAATAGTCCACGAACAGGGTTGCCATTTCTGATTTGATTCTTGCAAATTTTTTAACCTCAAAATAATTGAAATTGCAAGAACTTACAGGTGACCGAAAAATTACTCGGTCGGAGGGGTTTGAACGTTACATTTTTTGATGCAACATTGTCAACTTTGGAGTACTAAAAATTGCATTTTTACAACTTGAAGACGCACATTGGTTCCTCGTTTCCGCATACTTTTCTACTAGGAGGATAATTTAATCAGAGCAGTTTCAAGGTTATATTATTTGAAACGACTTTATCAACTTCCCAATACTTAAAATTGCATATCTAGAACTTGAAGGCGATTCATATGGATCCTCGTTTACGCATGCTTTTCTACAAGGAAGATTATTTGGTGGGAGCACTTCAAGGTAACATTACTTGATACGACTTTATGGACTTCAGAGTAGGTAAAATAGCATATCTAGAACTTGAAGGCGATTCAAACCAGTGATTCGCTTCCGTATACTTTTCTGGGAATCAAATAACCTGGGTTGAAGGACATTCTGACAACGATTTTTTGTCCGTACACCTGGTTCTTCTAATAGTTCATGTCCACGCGTTTTTTCAGTAGGGGAGTTCGTGCCGTAGTACCTTGATTTATTTTGCGCGGGAAGCTTCGTACTCTCAAAGGACGCCTATCATTCTTAAAATGTTGGAGCGCCTTCGATTTCGTTTGATACCGTGCAACACCTCAGTTGTGAAATAGTTACTTGAGGCGCCGTGGCACGCTGCGGCGCGGCGCGGCTGGCAAACTCCCAACGCGCATTGACGCCTACAAACCTAAGGGGATACTTCAAGCATTGCGCAATGCGTGAAGTATCCCCTTAGGTTTGTAGGTGTTAGTGCGCGTCTCGCGCCGCGCCGCTGCGCTCTGTGTTTGGCTGTAATACATAAAATCTCGGAGTCGGCGTTTTTCAGCTCATGATTTTGAAATTTTTGCACACTCTGCATGGATTTTAATCATTTAAATTTATGAAAAAATTTTTATTAAAGGAAAATATAAAATGTGTTTTGTAAATATTAAGGTGGTTCCGTGTCAAATATAATGATTCCCAAAGCGCTTTGATTTTTAAGCGTGCCAATAGGGCTCGCTTTTTGAAATCACTCGGATGTACCATAGTACAGCACACAGATCAACCAATGCTATTCAACGGGTCGTCCAAATACTTTTTTCCTCGGACCCGTTTCTTTGTCTTTGAACCATTACACTGTCAAGACCTGATGGTCTTTTACCAACAAATCTAATGAACTGCTAATTGGAAACCCTT